>NC_073391.1:4311953-4939453 GCF_028641065.1 Leucoraja erinaceus
AAAAATCACTAGAGTTGGAAGTGGTTCCAGACGATTGGAAAATTGCAAATATTACTCAGCTGTTCAAGAAGGGAGTGAGCAGAAGAGTGGAAACTATAGGCCGGTTAGCCTGATGTCAGTGGTTGGTAATATTTTTATATTCATATTTATAAAGGATAACGTTTCTGAATACTTAGAAGCATTTGATAAAATAGGTCGAAGTCAGCAAGGTTTTGTGAAAGGGAGATCTGGTCTGATGAACCTGTTGGAATTCTTTGAGGAAGTAAAATGCAGGATAGACAAAGGAGAGTCAGTAGATGTTGTTTACATGGATTTTCAGAAGGACTTTGATAATGTGCTGCATGTGATGCTGCTAAAGAATATGAGAGCCCATGGTACCAGAGGGAAGGTGCGAGCATGGATAGCAGGTTGGCTGAGGGCAGAAGGCAAAGAAGAGCAATAAAGGGGGATTTTTCACATAGGCTGCCAATAACTAGCGGTGCTCTGCAGCTGTCGGTGCTGGAGGCACGACACTTCACGTTGTTTATCAGTGATTTGAATGAGGGAATTTAAGGCTTTGTGGCCAAGTTTACAGATGATACGAAGATAGGTGGAGAGGCAGTTAGTGTTAAGAAACCAAGGAATCTGCAGAAGGACTTGGATGGTTGGGAGAGTGGGCAAAGAAGTGGCAGATGGAATACAGCGTAGCAAAGTGTGGAGTCAGCATTTTGGTAGTTGGATAAAGGCATAGACTATTTTCTAAATGGGGAGAGTATTAAGAAATCAGAGGTGTAAATGCATTTCTGAGTGCTGGTACAGATTTCCCAAAAAACTAAATTAGCAAGTTGAATTGGTAGGAAGAAAGGCAAATGCAATGCTGGCATTTATTTTGAGGACTAGAATGTAAAAAACAGGGATTTACTGCTGATGATTTACAAGACACTGGTTTTGCTGCATTTGAAGTATAATATTAGGCCCCATATCTGAGGAAGATTGTGCTGATCCCAGGAATGATTGGGTTAGACAATAGACAATAGGTGCAAGAGTAGGTCATTCGGTCCTTTGAGCCAGCACTGCCATTCAATGTGATCATGGCTTATCATCCACAATCAGTACCCTATTCCTGCCTTCTCCCCATATCCCCTGACTCCGCTATTTTTAAGAGCCCTATCTAGCTTTCTCTTTAAAGCATCCAGGGAACCCGCCTCCACCGCCCTCTGAGGCAGAGAATTCCACAGACTCACCACACTCTGTGAGAAAAAGTGTTTCCTCATCTCCGTTCTAAATGGCTTGCTAATTATTCTTAAACTGTGGCCCCTGGTTCTGGATTCCCCCAACATCGGGAACATGTTTCCTGCCTGCAGCGTGTCCAAATCCTTAATAATCTTATATGTTTCAATAAGATCCCCTCTCTTCTTTCTAAATTCCAGAGTATACAAGCCCAGCCGTTCCATTCTTTCAGCATATGACAGTCCCTCCATCCCGGGAATTAACCTTGTGAACCGAGGCTGCACTCCCTCAATAGCAAGAATGTCCTTCCTCCAATTTGTAGACCAAAACTGCACACAATACTCCAGATGTGGTCTCATTAGAGCCCTGAGCAGCTGCAGAAGGACCAACATGCCATTCGCTTTCTTCACTGCCTGCTGTACCTGTATGCTTACTTTCATTGACTGATGAACAAGGAACCCCAAATCCCGTTTTACTTCCCCTTTTCCCAACTTGACACCGTTTAGATAATAATCTGCCTTCCTGTTTATGCTACCAAAGTGGATAACCTCATATTTATCCACATTAAACTGCACCTGCCATACATCTGTCCACTTGCCCAACCTGTCCAAATCGCCCTGCATTCTCAGAGCATTCCCCTCACAGTTCACACTGCCACCCAGTTTAGTGTCATCTGCAAATTTGCTAATGTGCTTGCAATCCCTTCATCTAAATTATTAATATATATTGTAAATAGCTGCAGTCCCAGCACTGAGCCTTGCGGTACCCCACTTGTCACTGCCTGTCATTCTGAAAGGGACCTGTTAATCCTTACACTTTGTTTCCTGTCTGCCATCCAATTTTCTATCCATGTCAGTACTCTACCCCCAATACCATGTGCCCTCATTTTGCCCACTAATCTCCTATGTGGGACCATATCAAATGCTTTTTTGAAAGTCCAGGTACAATACATCCACTGGCTCATCCATTTTCCAAGTTATATCCTCAAAAAATTCCAGAAGATTAGCCGCATGATTTCTTCCATGCTGACTCTGACCAATCCTCTTACTGCTATCCAAATGTGCCGCTACTTCATATTTTATGATTGACTCCAGCATCTTCCCCACCACCGATGTCAGTCTAACTGGTCTATAATTCCCTGTTTTCTCTCTCCCACCTTTCTTAAAAAGTGGATTAACATTAGCTATCCTCCAATCCCCAGGAACCGATGCTGAATCTATAGAACATTGGAAAATTATCACCAATGCATCCACGATTTCTAGAGCCACTTTCCTAAGTACCCTGGGATGCAGACCATCAGGCCCTGGGGATTTATCAGCCTTCAGTCCCATCAGTCTACCCAACATCCTGCCTAATGTGGATTTCCTTTAGTTCCTCCGTCACCCCAGATCCACTGGCCACTGGTACATCAGGAAGATTGTTTGTGTCCTCCTTAGTGAAGACGAGTCCAAAGTAACTGTTCAACTCATCTCCCATTTCCTTGCTCCCCATAATAAATTCATCCTTTTCAGTCTTCAAGGGTCCAACTTTGGTCCTAACTATTTTTTTTCCTCTTCACATACCTAAATAAGCTTTTACTATCCTCCTTTATATTCTTGGTTAGCTTTCCTTCGTACCTCATCTTTTCTCCCCATATTGCCTTTTTAGTTATCTTCTATTGTTCTTTAAACGTTACCCAATCCTTTGACTTCCCACTCATCTTTGCTATGTTGTACTTCTCTTTTATTTTTATCCTGTCCCTTACGTCCCTTGTCAGCTCTTTTCTTCCCTTGGAATCTTTCTTCTTCTTTGGAATGAACTGATCCTGCACCTTCTGTCTTATTACCAGAAATACCTGCCACTGTTGTTCCACTGTCAACCCTGCTAGGGTATCTTTCCAGTGAACTTTGGCTAGCTCCTCCCTCGTGGCTCCATCGTCCCCTTTATTCAACTGTAATACCGACACCTCTGATTCACCCTTCTCCTTCTCATATTGTAGATTAAAACTTATATTATGGTCACTACCTCCCAATGGCTCCTTAACCTCAAGTTCCCTTATCAAATCCGGTTCATTACATAACACTTAATCCAGAATTGCCTTCTCCCTGGTAGGCTCCAATACAAGCTGCTCTAAGAATCCATCACGGAGGCACTCCACAAACTCCCTTTCTTGGGGTCCAGTTCCAACCTGATTTTCCCACTTACCTGCATGTTGAAACCTCCCATAACAACCATAGCATTACCTTTCCTATGTGCCAATTTTAACTCCTGATTCAACTTGCACCCTATATCCAGGCTACTGTTTGGTGTCCTGTAGATAATTAGGGTCTTTTTACCCTTACAATTCCTTAGTTCTATCCATACTGACTCCACAACTCCTGTTTCAATGTCACCCCTTGCAAGGGATGACCATTTGAAGGCACTGGGCCTGTACCCACTGGAGTTTAGAAGGATGAGGAGGACCTCATTGAACCTTACCAAATAGTGAAAACCATCGTAAAGTCAGAATATCGTAAATCGGGGAGCATCTGTATCTGTGAAGTATTGATTTTCACATACACTTCTGGATTACTTTTCTGCATCATATTGTTTTAAGATTAGCAAGGCAGACCTGGCCACATAGAATTTAACGCTGAAGATAGACACAAAATCTTCGAGTAACTCAGTGCACTTCCTCCCCACGCCTTCAGGCTATTAAACTCAGCACAAACTCAACACAAACTAAACTCTGAACATTAATAGCCCATTATCTGTTCATTTGCACATTATCTGTTTTATTTATTCATGTATTTATATAATGGTATATGGACACACTGATCTGTTTTGTATTTATGCCTTCTATATTCCGTTATGCTGAAGCAAAGCAAGAATTTCATTGTCGTATCTGGAACACAAGACAATAAACTCTTGAATCTTGAGTCTGGCAGTATCTCTGGGGAAAAGGAATAGGTGACGTTGTGGGTTGAGACCCTCCTTCAGACTGATAGTCAGGAGAGGGAAACTAGAGGTATTCAAAGATACAGAACAGATCAGAGCCAGCACCGATGCCAAAGAGCCCACAATAATCCATTGTTGACTGTGGAGCAGTTGATAATGAGGGGATACGCACAGTAAAACTAGCAGGATGACTTTGGTGGGGGAGGGACGGAAAGAGAGGGAATATCACTGAGTTGCACGCTGCCCAAGCAAAATATCAGACACTATTCCTCCAATTTGTGTGTGGCCTCACACTGACAGTGGAGGAGGCCAAGGGCAGAAAGGTCAGAATAGGAAGGGGAGTTAAAATGTTTACCAACCGGGAGATCGCATAGGCCAAGGCGGACTGAGCAGAGGTGTTCATCCAAACTATCGCCCAGTCTGTGCTTGGTGTCGCTGACATATAGGAGTCCACACTAAGAGCAACGAATACTATGTTCAAGACAACTCACACGCTCTTCATCTACTCCATGACTTCAATTTTCCAGGCCCCCATTACCTCATCTTCACCACGGATGTCTAGTCACTCTACACCTCCATCCCCCACCAGGAGGGTCTTAAGGTTCTTCCTCGACCGCAGAACCAACCAATCCCAGCCTACTGATACTCTCCTCCTCCTAGCGGAGCTGGTCCTTATCCTTAACAACTTTTCCTTTGACTCCTCCCATTTCCTCCAAATACAAGGCGTAGTGCATGGGCCCCAGCTATGCCTCTTTCTAGGGTACGTCGAACAATCTTTGTTCGAGGCGCACCATGGCCCTATCCCTGAACTCTACCTCCGCTACATCGACGACTGCATTGGTGTTACCCCCTGCACCCACACACAACTCACTGACTTCATCCATTTCACCACTAACTTCCATTCGGCACTGAAATACACCTGGACCATTTCCGACATTTCCCTACCATTTCTGGACATCACTATCTCCGTCGCAGGTGATAGACTACTGACCGACATCTACTATAAACCGACTAATTCCCATGGCCATCTGGACTACACTTCTTCCCACCCTGCTTCCTGTAAGGACTCCATCCCCTACTCCCAATTCCTCCGTCTACGCCGCATCTGCACCCAGGATGAGGTATTCCAAAGCAGGGCATCAGAGATGTCCCCCTTGTCCTCACCTTCCTCCTTACCATCCGTCACATACAATAAATAATCCTCCGACATCCTCGCCACCTCCAACGGGATCCCACCACTGGCCACATCTTCCCATCTCCTCTCCTGTCTGCTTTCCACAGAGACCGCTCCCTCCGTAACTCCATGGTCAATTTGTCCCTTCCCACCCAAACCACCCCCTCTCCAGCACTTTCCCTTGCAACCGCAGGAAATGCTACACTTGTCGCTTTACCTCCCCCCTTGACTCCATTCAAGGACCCAAGCAGTTTTTCCAGGTGTGACCGAGGTTCACCTGCACCTCATCCAACCTCATCTATTGCATCTGCTGCTCTGGGTGTCAGCTGCTCTACATCGGTGAGACCAAGCGTAGGCTTGGCGATCACTTCACCCAACACCTCCGCTCGGTTCGCAATACCCAACCTGATCGCCCGGTGGCTCAGCACTTCAACTCCCTCTCCCATTCCGAATCCGACCTTTCTGTCCTGGGCCTCCTCCATGGTTAGAGTGAGGACCCACCGTAAACTGGAGGAGCAGCATCTCATATTTCGCTTGGGTAGTTTACACCCTAGCAGTATAAACATTGACCTCTCCAATTTCAGGTAGTCCTTGCTTTCTCTTCCCCTTCCCAACTCTCCCTCAGCCCATTGCCTCTTCCTTTCTTCTTCCCGCCCATCCCCACCCTCACATCAATCTGAAGAAGGATCTCGACCCCAAACGTCGCCTATTTCCTTCGTTCCATATATGCTGCCTCACACGCTGAGTTTCTCCAGCTTTTTTGTCTACTTTCGATTTTCCAGCATCTGCAGTTCCTTCTTAAACAATACAACAGATGAGGTTCGAGGAGGTGAAATGAACCACTGCCTCACCTGAAAGGACTGTCTCGGTCCCTAGATGGAGTCAAGGGAAGAGGTATTGGGACAAATGTTGCATCTCCTGCAGTTGCCAGGGAAAGTACCTGGGGAGGGGGTGGTTTGAGTGGGAAGGAATTGTGGAGGGAATGGTCTTTACAGAAAGCGGGAAGGGATGGTGATGTGAAGATGTGATTAATTGTGAGATCCTGTTGGAGATGGCGAAAATGTCAGAGGATTATGTGCTGTATGCGATGGCTGATTGGGTAAAAGTTGAGGACTAGGAGGACTGTGTCCCTGTTACAACTGGACGTAGCGGGAGCAAGAACGGAGCTGCAGGATAACAAAGAGATGCATGTGAGGGCCTCGCCCATGATAGACGAGGGGAATCCCCGTTCCCTAAAGAATAAAGATATCTCGGATGTCCTGGTATGGAACACCTCATCTTGGGCACAGATGCGGCGGAGACGGAGGAATTGGGAGTAGGGGATAGAGGAGGAGGCAAGGTGGGAAGTATAGTCTAGATAGCTGTGGGAGTTAGTAGGTTTGTAATAGATGTTGGTCGAAAATCTATCTCCTGTGATGGAGACGGTGAGATCAAGAAAGGGGAGGGAGGTGTTGAGGGTCCAAGTGAATTTGGACAATGAATAATGTTTATTGAACCAGATTTAGTCAACAACTTAACAATGCATGAAATGGAGACGAGGAGGATGTTCTCATAGTGGGTGGAAAATCTATGGAATTAATTGCCACAGGGAAGGAATTGTGGAGGCCAAGACATTGGGCATTTTTAAAGCAGAGATTGGTAGATTCTAGATTAGTAAGGGTGTGAAAGGTTATGTGATGAAGGCAGGAGAATGTGGTTGAGAGGGCCCATTGTATTATATTTATTATAATAGATCAGCATTGAGGTGGAATAAACTCAATGGGCCAAATGGCCTAATTCTACTCCTATGTCTTATGGAAAGTTTAACTAATATTAAGTTCAATATGATCAGGTGCAATATAGTATTCAAAAAGAACAAACATAATGAAGCTACAAGGTTTAGGTTTTAAATAAGGGTGACTTTCATGGGGCAAAGATTGTGGTAGTATAGACTAATGAAGGCCAGTGATGGTGTACCAGGAGGCAACTTTACTTGCCAAAAATACAGCCACAGAATCAAAATAGATCAGGAAAAATGTGCAAAGAAGATCAAAGGATGGAAAAATTGTCTTAAATTAAAATAAAGGAAATTCTGAGTAATTATTTTCCTTCAATATTCACAGTAGGGTTAAGTTATTTGGGATTACTAAATCCAGTGTTAGCAAAATAAATGATAAGAATAACAGTACAAAGGAGTGACAAACCCAAGGGTTTTGAAAGATCTGGAGAAGAACCAAGTATAACATATTAAATCCCATTGATTCAGTAACCAACCCCTTTTGATTAGAAAGTTTGCATTTCTCGTGATTGTATCACAGTGAGAGAAACAAACCAGAAAAATTGGAACTGGTTAGGCTAACATCTGTTGTGAGATAATTTCTCAAGTGTATAATTAAGGATAAAGTCGGTTAACACTAATGTTTGAGCTGATCAGAGAGTACGATTGTGAATTATAAAATATAAAGTCTGCATAAGAAGCAGGAATTGTGGACGGCCACTCAAGCCAGCACAACCTCTTAATAAGATCATGACAGATTTTATTATTAACCTGATCTCCTCATTAGCACATGCCTGTGGATACTTTTCGACCACTTGCTTACTAAGTATCTATGTTATTAATGTATACTGTATATTAAAAATATTCAAAGACTACTTCCACCATCATAGGAGGAAGAGAGAGCCAAATAATTAAATTGATTTGAAAGACTTAAAGTAACTACTCATTATTGAACTGTTGTGTCCAGATACTCCCACAAGGTGGAACATAGCGTTATAACAACTCAGAATCTTATTCTTGAAAAAAAATATGATCTAAATTTAAATCTAAAAGTGTTTTTTTTCGAGATTGTTCAGGATATTAAAGGAACAATGGTGCATGTACAAATTAGGTCACAAATGTGCCATTCGTTAACTACATCACAGAACGGGTTTGATAGGTTGAATTAATTACCATATCTATTTTTATTTCTGTGCTCCCAATTTTGGGTTGTGTACTTTGTTTATCTGGAACCATCTACATCTTGTTTAAGAAGGAACTGCAGATGCTGGAAAATCAAAGGTACACAAAAATGTTGGAGAAACTCAGCCGGTGCAGCAACATCTATGGAGCGAAGGAAATATGCAACGTTTCGGGCTGAAGAAGGGTTTCGGCCCGATACATTGCCTATTTACTTCGCTCCATAGATACTGCTGCACCCGCTGAGTTTCTCCAGCACTTTTGTGTACCTACCATCTACATCTTAGCCATCTACATCTTAGCCATCTACATCTGCGTCCAATATCTTAATTTGTGGTGTTAGGAAGTCAATAGTGGATTAAGTATCATCTATGCTGAATAGGCTTTCATGCCCTTAAACTTTGGCCATCAAAAGTAATATTTCCAGATCACCCTTGTAATACCCTTGGCCTGTTGCATAGCTTTGCTGTGAATTTAGGAAAGGTGAGAGAGGGCCCATTGTATTATATTTATTATTAAATCTGTAGAACATTTTTAACATGTTTTAACTGATACTTTAAAGAACAATTCATTCACTGCAGTAAATGGTAAAATCTTAATCCATGTTCACAGCAATCAAGGGGTTTCCATTTATACTTACAGAAATGGCTGGATGCGGACTTAAACGGGAAGTTCAAACTGCCGGTTAAAAATGAGTTCATTCCTACGAATTTTGAGATCTTCCATTTGGAAAATGATACGGCAACATTTCCGTGTCTCATTAAGGTAAATGATTCAACTGTTAGAACTGTGAATGGGATGTTGGAGTTGGAAAAATACAGCACTAATACATTGTATGTGTTAACATATTAACAGAACTTGATGGCAGCCGCATCTCTCCAGAGTAGAGGATCAATAAAAATCCACCAACCCTTGAAAAATCTTTCTTCATCTTGGTCCTAAGCAGTCTCCCTCTTGTTGTGAGATTATGACTGTACCGCTTGATTCCTGACTCCTCAGATGGAGGAAAGATCTCCTTGCATTCTACCTGCCAAACCCTGGAAGAATTTTTATGTTTCAATAATATCTTTTGTTCTTCAAACGGAGCATAAGGGCCTGGCCTAATCAATGTCTCCTCACCTCAATCCCTGAAACCAGTTTAGTGAATCTTTGAACTCGCCTCCATGGCAAGTAACCCTTGGATAAGGAGATCAAATGTACTTGAAATTTGAAGTCATTAATGCTGTATATAATTGCAGTAGGACTTCCATACTCCTATATTCAATCTTTTTTAAACTAAGGGGAACATACCATTTGCCTTCCTCATCGCTTGTTACACCTACATGTTGGTTTTCATTGACTTGTTTACAAGTACATGCTAATTTGAACATCAGCAGTACAGTCTCTCAACATTTTAAAAACAATTTTATTTTGGGCTCCTGTGCACTAAAGTGAATGTCTTCTTCCTTTTCTAAAGTAGGTTCCATTTGCCATGTTCTCACACAGTCGCTTAGCTTATCTATATCCTCTTGAACCCTTTTTACATCCTCTTCTGTACTCTCAATTCCTAAGTTGTATCATGTTATCACTAAACTTGGAAATGGGACATTTGGTTCCCTCAGCCAAATAAATGCTTTGGTTTATTCAGGCATCAACTATTGACAGTGATCCCCTTGGGATCATTATTATGTTTTAGTTAGGTATTTTAGCAGGAGAGTCTGTAAACCAGAAGTTAAAATGCTATTTTGTAATAATGACATTGCAATGCTGTATTTTCTGATTCTATAATCTTTTTATTACAGGATACTGCCATGAGCAAAGTGTGGTTCAAGCAGGATGACAAGTTCTTTCTGCCAAAAGCATGCTTAAACTTTGAGTTTTTTAGGTAGGTTCTTCAAATGGTGATAAAATCTAATGACATCAGTAATAACCCTGTGTATTTTTTAAATATCAGTAAAGAAGTGATGATGAAATTATATATAGATTAGTCAATTGTTGACTATTGAATCCCAGTATGGATTGTCATTTAGCATATCTGAGCCAACAAGCTTGTGAGTCAAGGGTAACAAGACTCCAGAACTGTCTCGAGGATGTGTACGCCATGTGGGAGATGAGTTTTTGAAATATGTTTCCTCCACTGAGTGAAAATGGTACACTTCTGCTGAGAATACAAAAAAATATACAATTGGCTCAAAATATGCAGATCTCTAAAGCACAATCCATTGGTTAGAATTCTGTTCCTTTACCATGTTTTAAAAAAAAAGTTAATTCAGGATAACAAATTTAAAATACAGAAATAGAAAAGAAATATTAAGTTCCTTGATGGTGGGTTAGTTGAGACTTATTGGCTACAATTCCCATGCCATGTAGGAACTTCAGTATATTTTGATTGTCGTGTTGGAATGTTGGACAAATCTCAAGCCAAGATTTCTGATCTTGAGGGCTTCTGGATTCACTGTGGAACATTAGGGAGACGGAGAAATTCCTTGATCATCGGATCTAGGAAGTGGCCACTTGCAATGCCAGTTCTGGATGAACAAGTACTTCCAAAGGACTGGAAACAGTGTCTTTAGAGATACAGGCCCTTTGGCCCACCAAGTCCCACCGACCAGATGTACATTAACGCTGCACTAGGGACAATTTACACTTATATCAAGCCAATTAACCTACAAACCTGTACGTCTTTGGAGTGTGGGAGGAAACTGAAGATCTCAGAGGAAAACCCATGCGGTCATGGGGAGAACGTACAATCTCCATACAAACAGCACCTGTAGTTGGGTCGAACCCAGGTCACTGACACTGCTAGCCCTGTAAGGCAGTAACTCTACCGCTGTGCCACCATGCCATCCTATAGTGATTGAGGGTGGTTTAAATGGAGGGGAAATTAAACTAGATCGGAGAAGGTTAAAATAGACTGAGGAATAGAAAATGCCTTTGGAATCAACAAATGTATAAAAAATATGATGAAATACAAATATTAAGGTCCGTACAAAATTTGAGTTGCATCAATGGAAATGAGACTCCAAAATAAAAGCTTTGAAAGGAAACAAGAATTTTGCTAAAAGGGAATCCGATGGTTTTCCATAGGCATATAAATACTAAGTTAGTAAAGCGAGTTGGGTGGAACAAATTAATATAATGAGGTGATCAGTGCATAAAGAGAGAAAGCAGAACGGCATCCTAAATGGATTGGTCTTAGGAAAATGATGCTTCTAGAATCTCAGAACACATGTTACTTGTACTTTTAAGGTTAAGGTAAAAATCATTAAGTTGGCTATGCTTAAAGTCACCAGGTTCAAATGAGCTATGTCCTCTGCAGTTCAGTACAATGGAATGGAGATTGCAGGAAGACTTGCCATAATATTGAAAACCTTCTTGGATATGTGAGAGATGCCAAAAGAGTAGAACGTGGCAATTTTATATGATTATAAAACACCCCAGTACAGCACAGGAACAATGTTTGTGCCAACCATGATGCCAATTTAAATTAATCCCGTCTGTCTGCACAGGGTCTATAACTTTGCCTGTTCCTGTGCCTGCCTAAACATCTATGGTGGCGCAGCGGTAGAGTTGCTGCCTTGCAGCGCCCGAGACCCGGATTCGATCCCAGCTGCGGGTTGCACCCTAGTAAACCTCTTTCGCACCCAAATCCTCCCCACGTTGCAATGATCAGAATTGCACAATATTCCAAATATGACCAAAACAACGCTTTGCACAGCTGCCACATTACTTCCCAGCTCTTATATCAGTGCCCTGACCATACCTTCTTTACCATCCTATCTACTTGTGTTGCTACTTTCGGGCAGCTATGGACTTGCACCTAAAAATATCTCATTAATGCTCTCCAGGGTCATGCATTTTACTGTACACGTTCCTCTTGCATTTGATATACCAAAGTGCAACACCTCATACTTAGCAGATGGGGTTTTAAGTGGCTATTTCTCCACCAACATTTCCAACTGATTTATATTGTACTGTATCCTTTGACAACCTTCCTTACTTTCTACAACTTCACCAATTTTTGTGTTGTCCGCTAAATTACTAACCAACCCATCTAAATTTTCATCCAAATCATTTATATATGTCATAATCAACAGAGGTCCCAGCATAGAACACTACGAAACACCACTGGTCGCAGACTTCCAGTCAGGAAAACACACCTTCATCACTACACTCTGGCTTCTATTGAAAAGCCAATTTTGAATCCAATGTATCAAGTCTCTGTGGATCCCATGATTCTTAATTTTCTGGATCTGTCTACCATGATGGACTTTATTAAATTCTTTATCAAAGTCGATGTGGACAACATACACTTTTCTACCTTCATCATCGTCTTTGTCACCTCTTCAAACGCCTCAGCTTTGACCCCCCCCCCCCCCCCCCCCCCCCCCCCCCCCCCCCCCCCCCCCCCCCCAAGCAAAACCATGCTGACTATCTCTAATGTCCAGAGTTGTCCATATGTTAGTCGATCCCATCTCTTCGCATTATCAATAATTTCCTCACTACTTATGTGAGGCTCACTGGTCTTTATATCCTAGCTTTTCCCTTTTGCTCTTCTTAAACAAAGGACCACCTTTGGCTATTCTCAGTCCTCTGGGACCTCGCCTGTCGATAAAGAGGATGCATAGGTCTGTTTCAAGGTCTCAGCAATTTTCTTTCTTGCTCGCTCAATAACCTGGGATGGATCAGGGCCTCGGGACATTGCGGCTGAAAACGACTACCACTGTTTATCAATTTTAAAAGAATTTTGAAAGACCTGCACAAAACACTGATTAGAAAAATTGAGGTTAAATTTTAAAAAAGATTAGCAGGATGAGCAAAAAACTGGGCAAAATGTTGTATAATCAACCCTTTTCTTAACAGACCCCTTCATGGTGTATTTAGGATATAGCAGACAGACATGCCAGCGTCACCCCCGGGTCGCACCGTCTTCCCAGCTTTCACCCCAACTCACAAGGTGCACCACCAAGCCCTTCACCCACTGCACAGTCTGTTGACACGGCTGTTGTAGCGAGTCCCGTTGTAGCCCCGGGACAGCTTTTTTCAGGCCACCGCCACCGAAAGAACATGCTCAGTCTCCGTGGGACTCCCTACTTCTCACCTGCTGCTGTTTCCTGCAGCCCGCTGCCTCCTCTTCCCATTGCTCTGTTCCCTCCCGTGTCACATTTGTGTATTAGCCATCATCTGCAGTTCTTTGCTTCAACCACGTACAATGATGATACCTTATGGCAATAACGGACACCTTTCCCTGCCATTATGACCCCTTATGACAAGGACTGTATTTTGTCTGAAAATATAAGGAGCAAAAATGGCACGATTTTTAAGAATGTAGGAATTAGAAGGGCTTGATCGAGAGGTTAAACATTGGGTTTCTAGGATTCATAGATGCATTTAGCACAAAAGTGGTGTTATGTTATGTTGACTTCAAAATTTGATTCAAGTAGGATGATAGTTGTCATACAATACATCTATTGCTAGTCAAAAATAAAAGACTGAATTACATTTGTCTTATGTCCAATTCAAGCTCAGACATCGTAGTTTTCAGTCCATGAAATGCTGCTAAAAAATTGCTTACTGATGTAATTGAAGAAGACTAATGAACTGAGGGGAAAAAAGGTCTGATGTTTCTGAATTCATTCCTTTGTAATGAGAATTTCCTCAAAATGTGACAGTAAAACAATAATGAAGTATATATTGATGTAGCGGTTTAAAGATCTTTAATAAATAATAATTGGAATTTAGGTGTGCAATCTAGTTACAGAGTCAATGAGTCAATCACCAAGTTTTAGTTTTGAAGCTTTTGCAAACGTTGTGAGGATGCTTGAGTAAATGTGGCAGGTGCAGTATTATAAAATTCTGATATTTGAAGGAATTAATAGATAGAAATATTTTTGAATGTATTTTCACATTTATTCAGTTCATTGCATACGCTATTGAACATAGCACATAGAACAGCACAGGAACAGGTCCTTCGGCTCGCTCTGTCTGTGCTGAACATGATGCTAAGATTACCTCTTCTTTGCTGGTATATAATTCATATCCCACCATCGCCTTCATATCCAGTTGCCTACCCAAAAGTCTCTTCAATGCCACTATCGTGTCTGGCTCTATCACCAGCCCCGGCAGCGTTCCAGGAACTCGCCCCTTTGAATTAAAAAAAACTTGCCCCACTCATCTCCTTTAATTTCACCTTAGACTTGTGCCTTAGACAATAGGTGCAGGAGTAGGCCAATCGGCCCTTCGAGCCAGCACTGCCATTCAATGTGATCATGGCTGATCATCCTCAATCAGTACCTTGTTCCTGCCTTCTCTCCATGAGCTCCTGACTCCGCTATCTTTAAGAGCCCTATCTAGCTCTCTTGAAAGTATCCAGAGAACCTGCTTCCACCGCCCTCTGAGGCAGAGAATTCCACACTCACAACTCTCTGTGAGAAAAAGTGTTTCCTTATCTCCGTTCTAAATGGCTTACCCCTTATTCTTGAACTGTGACGCCTGATTCTGGACTTCCCCAACATCAGGGACATGTTTCCTGCCCCTAGCGTGTCCAAACTCTTCATAATTTATATGTTTCAATAAGAATCCCTCTCATCCCAAGCCCAGCTGCCCCATTCTTTCAGCATATGACAGTCCCTCCATCCTGGCAATTAACCTTGTAAACCTACGCTGCACTTCCTCAATAGCAAGAATGTCCTTCCTCAAATTAGGGGACCAAAACTGCACACAATACTCCAGGTGTGGTCTCACTAGGGCCCTATACAACTGCAGAAGGACCTCTTTGCTCTTATGCTCAACTCCATTTGTTATAAAGGCCAAAATGCCATTCACTTTCTGCATGGCCTGCTGTACCTGCATGCTTACTTTCATTAACTGATGAACAAGGACCCCCAGATCCTGTTGTACTTTTTTCCCCCTTTTCCAACTTGACACCAATTAGATCGTAATCTGCCTTCCTGTTTTTGCTACCAAAGTGGATAACCTCACATTTATCCACATTAAACTGCATCTGTTATGCATCTGCCCACTCACCCAAACTGTCCAAGTCACCCTGCATTCTCATAGCATCCTCCTCACAGTTCGCACTGCCACCCAGCTTTATGTCATCTGCAAATTTGCTAATATTACTTTTAATCCCTTCATCTAAATCATTGATGTACATTGTAAATAGCTGTTGTCCCAGCACCGAGCCTTGCGGTACCGCACTAGTCACTGCCTGCTATTCTGAATGGGACCCGTTAATCCCTACTCTGTTTTCTGTCTGCCAACCAATTTTCTATCCGTGTCAGCACTCTACCCCTAATACCATGTGCCCCAATTTTGCCCACTAATCTCCTATGTGGGATCTTATCAAATGATTTCTGAAAGTCCAGGTACACTACATCCACTGGCTCTCCCTTGTCCATTTTCCCAGTTACATCCTCAAAAAATTCCAGAAGTTTAGTCAAACATGATATCCCCTTTGCAAATCCATGCTGACTCGGACCGATCCTGTTACTGCTATTCAAATGTGCCACTATTTCATCTTTTATAATTGACTCCAGCATCTTCCCCACCACCGATGTCAGGCTAACTGGTCTATAATTCCCTGTTTTCTCTCTCCTGCCTTTCGTAAAAAGTGGGATAACGTTAGCTCCCCTCCAATCCACAGGAACTGATCCTGAATCTATAGAACATTGGAAAATTATCACCAATGCATCCACGATTTCTAGAGCCACTTCCTTAAGTACCTTACGATGAAGACCATCAGGCCCTGGGGATTTATCAGCCTTCTGTCCCATCAGTCTACTCAACACCATTTCCTGCCTAATGTGGATTTCCTTCAGTTCCTCCGTCACCCCAGATCCTCTGGCCACTAGTATATCAGGAAGATTGTTTGTGTCCTCCTTAGTGAAGATGGATCCAAAGTACCTGTTCAACTCATCTGCCATTTCCTTGTCCCCCATGATAAATCCACCTTTTTCAGTCTTCAAGGGCCCAATTTTGGTGTTAACTATTTTTTTTCCTCTTCACATACCTAAAGAAGCTTTTACTATCCTCCTTTATATTCTTGGCTAGCTTACCTTCGTACCTCATCTTTTCTCCCCGTATTGCCTTTTTAGTTATCTTCTGTTGCTCTTTAAACATTACCCAATCCTCTGGCTTCCCGCTCATCTTTGCTACATTGTACTTCTCTTTTATTTTTATACTGTGCTTGACGTCCCTTTTCAACCACGGTCCCCCCCCTTACTCCCCTTGGAATCTTTCTTTCTCTTTGGAATAAACTGATCCTGCAGCTTCTGTATTATTCCCAGAAATACCTGCCATTGTTGTTCCACTGTCAACCCTGCTAGGGTATCTTTCCAGTGAGCTTTGGCCAGCTACTCCCTCATGGCTCCATGATCCCCTTTATTCAACTGTAACACTGACACCTGCGATTTACCCTTCTCCCTCTCCAATTGTAGATTAAACTTGACCATATTATGGTCACTACCTCCTAATGGCTCATTATCCCTTTATCAAATCTGGTTCATTACATAACACTAAATCCAGAATTGCCTTCTCCCTGGTAGGCTCCAATACAAGCTGCTCCAAGAATCCATGACAGAGGCACTCCACGAACTCCCTGTCTTGGGGTCCAGTTCCAACCTGATTTTCCCAGTCTACCTGCATGTTGAAATCTCCCATAACAACCACAGCATTACTACATGCCAATTTTAACTCCTGATTCAACTTGCACCCTATATCCAGGCTAATGTTTGGGGTCCTGTAGATAAGTCCCATTAGGGTATTTTTACCCTTACAATTTCTTAGTTCTATCCACACTGACTCCACATTTCCTGTTTCAATGTCACCGCTTGCAAGGGACTGAATTTCATTCCTCACCAACAGAGCTACCCCACCCCCTTTGCCCACCTGTCTGTCTTTTTGATAGGAGGTATACCCTTGAACATTCAGTTCCCAGTCCAGGCCCTCTTGTAGCCATGTCTCTGTAATTCTCACAACATCATACATGCCAATTTCTAACTGAGCCTCAAGCTCGTCCACTTTATTTCTGATACTTTGCGCATTCATAGACAACACTTTGACCTCGGTATTCACCTCCCCTCTCGCACTGATCGCAATTGGCCCTGACTTAACACTCTTATCCGTTCTCAAACTTTCCAACTTTCCTTCCCATTAATTTGAGAGTCTTTTGTAACTTTACCTGTTCTTGCTTCCCCTTCAACTCCATCTTTATACTCCCAATTCGTCAATCCATCCCCCCCTATAAATCCCACACGGGTAGCCCTAGCAAACCTGTCTGCCAGAACGTTGGTCCACCTCCAGTTAACGTATAACCTGTCCCTTTTGTACAGGTCACCCCTACTCCAGAAGAGATCCCAGTGGTCTATAAATCTAAATCCTTGCTCCCTGCACCAGCCCCTCAGCCACACATTCAGATCCCCTATCTCCCTGTTGCTGTCCTCACTAGTACGAGGTACTGGAAGCAATCCAGAGATAACCTCCCTAGAAGTCCTGCTTTTCAGTCTTCTTCCTAACTCTCTGAACTCACATTGCAGAACCTCGTTCTTCCTCTTCCTGATGTCGTTTGTGCCCACGTGCACAACTACTGCCGGCTGTTCACCTTCCCCCTCGAGGATGTTCTGAACCGGTGTGTGACATCTAGATCCCTGGCACCAGGGGGGCAACAGACCATCCTCGCATCTCGCCTACCTCCACAAAATCTCCAGTCCGCACCTCAGACAATGGAGTCCTCCACCACTATGGCTCTGCCCGATGTCGGTCTCCCCTGTCGAGTCCCACCTCTAGGATTGGAGCCACTGACGTGTCCGCCGCTCGGACTGGAAGCGTCGTCTCCCCCGACAGTTTCCAAGAAGATGTACCTGTTTTCATTAGGCACAGCCACCTGGGTATCCTGCACTCCGTGGTTACCACCCTTTCTCTCAGTCACACACCTTCGTTCTTCCCGTATCCTCAGCGCGACAACTTCACTGTAGGTCCTGTCCAGGAAACTCTCGTTTTCCCGGATGGCCCTGAGGTCATCCAGCTGCTTCTCCAGTGCCCCAGCACGGTCCTTTAGGAGCTGGATCTGGACGCACTTGCCATAGTTGTAGCAGCCAGAGGCTCCATCCGTGTCCCTGGCCTCCCACATCCTGCAAGCTTCACACTGTGTCATCTTACCCGTCATGTGTACACCACGTCCCGTCCTCACCGGCTTTTTGCGTAGTCTCCTCTCCTCTGCCTGCTCGCCGAAGACTTTCAAGCCATAGACTCACACTTTACTCACAAGGTCGCTCCCTCATTGCCGCTCCAAGAGAGCAGCCTTTGTTTATATTTGCTGATAAATTGCCTAATTTGCCCATTTACAACTCAAATTCCTCAGTTTTAAACTTTTTCCCCTCTGACTCGCCTCTGACTCGCCTTTCCCACGGGTTTCAGCCAATAAGCTCTACTCCCTGCTTCTCTTTGATTGCTGCTTCTCCGAGATCCACGTAAGCACTGGCCTTCTTGTGTTTGATTTTTTCCAATCTAGCAAAAAGGTTCCTTCTGTCTACCCTATTTATGCCTCATAATTTTATGTACTTTTATCTTGTCTCCCTGCAACCTCCAGAGAAAACAATCTAAGTGTTGAATCTCTCCCTGTCATAATATTGTCATATCCAGGCATCATTCTGGTAAACCTCTGTACCCTTTCCAAAGTTTCCACATCCTTCGTGTATTGGGGTGACCAGAATTGAATGCAATACTCCAAATGCAGCCTAACCAAAGTCCTATAAAGCTGCATCATGACTTCCTGACTCTTGCACTCAACCCATGAAGGCAAGCACACCACTCTAACTAGATGTGTTGCCACTTTCAAGTAGTTATGGACTTGGGCCCCAGGAACTATACATTAATGCTGTTAAGGGTCTTCCCATGAATTGTATATATATTTCCCTTGCATTTGACCTCCCAAAGTGCAATATCTCATAAAAAATATCTCATATATGTATGTGTGTGTGACAATTTATATTTTCCTATTTTCTTCCAAACGCTAGGCCACAGCCTTTCCATTTTCACACATTCTACTCTAATTTTTCACGTTGAGGCGATAAGCTTGTCGCATTCCCACCTATCTTTCCGGATTTTTAAATCGATTAAAGTTTTTTTTTTAAAAAGCCAGAAAACTCACCCATTTCGTGGGGGAAAAAACGACTTACATCACAATCGACTCGCTAGGCAGGACGGGACACTCAGGGCGTAGCGGCCGACGGGGAGGGTGGTGCTGGAGCTGGAGTAAGAGCCGAGCCGAGCCCGGGTCCGAAAAATAAGCCGCAGCTGGAACCATAGACAAGCCTGTGTCTGGGCAGGGGCGAGCCCATTGGAGCACAGGTGGGTCTACAGCCAGGGCCGGGCAGAGTAAGAGAACCAGGCCAAGTTCCAGGCCCTTGGCGCTGCTCTACGACCTGGATAGGTCCTGGTGCAGGGAATGGGAGTGAGGGGAGAATGATGAGGGAAATGTGGAGGAGGGAGATGTGATAAGAGGGCATGACTTCAGAATTAAGGGACAGAAGTTTAGGGGTAACATGAGGGGGAACTTCTTTACTCAGAGTGGTAGCGGTGTGGAACGAGCTTCCAGTGGAAGTGGTGGCGGCAGGTTCGTTGGTATCATTTAAAAATAAATTGGATAGGCATATGGATGAGAAGGGAATGGAGGGTTATTGTACGAGTGCAGGCAGGTGGGACTAAGGGAAAAAAAAGTTGTTCGGCATGGACTTGTAGGGCCGAGATGGCCTGTTTACGTGCTGTAATTGTTATATGGTTATATGATGCGAGGTGGGGTGGTAGAGGGAGATGGTGGGGGGGAGGGGGGAGGGGGGAGATGGGGAGAGGTGGAGGAGGGAGAGGCCCACTACGTATTTACCCTCACTCCCTCCCTCTCTCTCTACCCCCCTCCCTCGCCCTCTCCCTCTCTATCTCCCTCCCCCTCTCTACCCCCCCCCTTCCTCTCACTCTCTACACCCTTCCCTCTCACTCTAGCCCCTCCCTCTCTGCCCCCTCTTCCGCTCTACCCCCTCACTCTCTACTCCCCTCCCTCTCTAGCCCCCCTCTCTCTCCCCCCCTCTACCTTCCTCCCTCTCTACACCATCCCCTTCCCTCTCTGCCCCGCCCTCCCTCTTCCCCCCCCCCCCCGCCCTCCCTCTGCCCCCCCCCCATTAGGGATTTCTCTACTCCCCCCCTGCTCCCTCTCACCCCATTAGGCTTCTCTCTCTACTCCCCTCCTGCTCACTCTCTCTACCCCCCTGCTCCCTCTCTACCCCCCCTCCTGCTCCCTCTCTCTACCCCCCTCCCTCCCTCTCTGCCCCCTTTCCCGCTCTGCACCCCCACCCCCCCTCCCTCTCCAGGGATTGAAGAGGGAGGGTGAAATGGAGGAGGAGGGAGTGCTGGGGGATGAAGTGAAATGAGCCACGCTGGCGCAGTTGGGGGCTATGCGTAAGTGGTGCAATATTGCATTGGGAGAACGGGTGAGTGGGGGGACAGGACCCAACGGATCCCACTTGGTCTAGTGTGTGTGTGTGTGTGTGTGTGTATAAAATATGTATATATAAAATTGTAAAGCTGGTTCTGAATCCATTGTTGTAACCTGTTAATATTGATTGCAGAATTTAAGCAATTCTACATTTTATTCCATGTAAAAGACAGGTATTCTTTCAACATGATCTTAAATGATTGGTCACATTTGGCAGAGACGCATTGATTTTGTTTGAAGTACATTATCAGATTGCATCATGGATCCACTGTATACATGGAAATGCAAAAGAAGACAATGAGTTGAATTATGCATGTCACGTAGGAGTGTAATTGTGTTTTCTTACCAGCTGTCAACTGAGCCACCTTACTGTGCACACATCCTGTTTATTTGTGCCAACCTGCTTGATTCATTGAACTGTGTTCTTAGGACACATTTAGTTGATGACATGGATTCTAAAAAACAATTAAACCTGCCCTCTGTTGGCTGTCGAACTTGGAGCTGATTCTTCAGCTCATGTGCATAAAATTAATGTTTATGACCGACCAGAGAGGGAGAGCGAGAAAAGATAAGCATGTCAACCACATCCAACCATTCCCAGCAAATCAATTGTAAAATTTCTGTAAAGATGTACAGAAATCAAACAACACTTAAAAAGCTGTGAAGTGATTGCTTAATGAAGTGTATTGTCATTGATCCTCCTAATTTTCTCAGCATTTTTCATAAACCAATTATGTCCTTTAAATTCATTACGTAGTGAAATGTTATAATATAAAACTCCAGGATATTTAAATAATGAAAATTAGAGCGTCGTTGGAGAGTTGTTTTGTTATTCCGATCCGATCTTGTATGTAGCAAATTGGAAGAATTCATGAATTGAAACTATTTCCATATAATTTATTTGTAATGCAGTTAAAGTGGTGTATAGGGTGATTTCATGAAAGGTCACTGGAGCGTAGATCCGCACCCACGTGACCGAAAATCTCAAGTGGGGGACATGCTAGACATCCGGTACATGTTAGTGGATGGGAAAACACGCACTTTCCCACCCATTAAAAACATAGAAAACGGCCAGGTTTTGATCTGCAATTTATTGTGCCAGTCGGGGTGACCGTGAAGCACAGCTACCTAGATTTACAGTTTAAAAAAAAAAGATAGAAACTAAGGTAAATTAAAGAGGGAGCTGAAGGTGCCAATCCAGCAGAAGTGAACAGCGGACATTTGCCATGGAGATTTAAAGGTCCAAAATATCGGGAATTATCGCGTTTGCTCGCTGAATTTCATCAAAAGTAAGGCATTATTGACTTTAGTTTTTTAGTTTCTATCTTTTTTTTACTGTAAATCCAGGTAGCTGTGCCTCACGGTCACCCCAACTGGCACAATAAATTGCAGATCAAAACCTGGCCGTTTTCTATGTTTTTAACGGGTGGGAAAGTGCGTGTTTTCCCATCCACTAACATGTACCGGATGTCTAGCATGTCCTCCACTTGAGATTTTCGGTCACGTGGGTGCGGATCTACGCTCCAGTGACCTTTCGTGAAATCACCCTATAATACTTTTATGAAGATTCAGCTATTTGGCAGGGAATCAATTCTTCACTCGATAACGTAGCTCTGTTTTCAGATGAAAGTAAATTTTGACATTATAAGAAACAGATTTTAATGTTTGGCACATTCTTTTACAGCCCATTTGCTTATGTGGATCCATTACATTGTAATATGGCCTATTTATATCTTGAATTGCTGAAAGATTCCCTCAATGAGTATGCATATGCAGCAGAGCTTGCTGGCTTGAACTATGATCTACAAAATACAATCTATGGAATGTATGTAAGTACCCAAATTCAGGGAAACGTCATGTTTACATTTTTACATTTCTGTTCACTTTTTTGTTAGCTCACTGCAAACGTAAAAACCCTCTATTGATAATTACGCTTCCATCAAGTAGAACATTGTTTAGCCATGGGGCTGCATATACATACTCTTCATTCATTTTGGTTGACCTGTTGAATGTCATTGTTAATTATCAGCATACTAACAGGGAGAGTATTGCCACATTTATCTTTTTGTTTTCTTCTCGTTAGTCCCTACATTTATGCCAACCCTCTCCATTGCAACCTGACATATCTCTATATCAGGTTGTTGAGGGATGATTTAAAAGAGTATACATATGCAGCACGCCTGACAGGCATGGTATATACGCTAGTTCCAGCAATGAACTCAATTTTTGTAAGTAGAGCAGGAAGGGTTGCTGCTTGAGATTAATCAAGCTGCTTGCAGGTTTTGCGTGAGTTTTAATTGCATGTTTAAACTGAATTACTATGCATGAAAGTTGGATTTGCGGTGGATCCATAAATATCCAGCATCTGTTGAAGGTGGAATTCATTAGTGTAATTCATGCCACAAATATTGTGCTTTATTAATTCTGCTGTCTTTGCATGTAAGGTTATAACTTTGGCGAATTTTGACATTACTGTTTATTTTTACTTAATTTGCATTGATTATTATTGATTAATGCATTGATCAACAGTATTAGATTTTCTGCTTGTACCTACAGAGGTGCATTAAATGACTGAGAAACATGCATATAATATAAACCAACTTGCAAGCTTGATGTGATCACGTTCAGCTCCCTTGTTGGCTGCTTTTATTCTTAGCCGCTGTTAGTTTTCAACAGGTCAGCAAATTGTTATTTCAAGGGCTGAAGAGGTCAGCGTCAGCTCTCCAGATTGAGTATGGTTTCTAACCACCCGAGGGACATCCTTTTGAAAGAAATATGTCCACCATTGTCCTGTTTAGTTACAAAGGGATATGTAATTACACATAACAGCCTAAGTGCATGTTTGCTGAAGTATGTATTTATTACACTACTCATTCAGCTTTATTTAATTTGAACAGTCTTGTGTTATTTCCTACTTTGAAGACATGAAGAATCTCAACATTCAAATTCTTATCTAGAAATGAAGTTTCTACACTTAGTGTTGTCAGTTGAGAGTACTGAGATAAGTATACTGGGATACTATGGAAATAAAAAGAAACAAATCCAAGGAAAAGATATAAATTGGCCAGAGGAAGCAGCAAACCAGAGGACTGGGGGATATTTAGAACTCAACAGAGGAGGACAAAGGGGTTAATTAAGATGGGGGGGGAGAGCACGAAATAAAACTTGTGGGGAATATAAAAACTGAACTAAAAGCTTCTTTAGATATGTAAGACAGAAAAGATTAGTGAATGTAGGTCGCTAACTATCAGAGACGGGTGAATTTATATTGGGAAACAAAGAAATGGCAGTTAAACAAGTACTTTGGTTCTGTCTTCACTAAGGAAGACACAATCTCCCAGAACTACTAGGGGACCTAAGATCTAGTGGGAGGGAGGAACTGAAGGGAATCTACATTAGTCAGGAAATGGTGTTAGGTAAACTGTTGAGACTGAAGGCAGATAAATTCCCAGGGCCTGATGGTCTGCATCCCAGAGAACACAAGGTGGTGGCCCTAGAAATCGTGGAAGCATTGGTGATCATTTTCCAATGTTCTCTCGATTCTGGATCAGTTCCTGTGGACTGGACGGTAGCCATTTTGGGTCGAGACCCTAAGTGAGATGGGGGCAGGATAAAGTTTGGCAAATGATGGGTGGATACAGTTGTGTGGGGGGTGGGGGGGGGGGGGGGGGGGGCAGGGGCAGATCGTTGGACAAAGGCCAGAGAATAAAAATATAAAATATGTGTGATAGATCAGAAGAGGCATGAAATGTGAAGCCGGAGGAAGGAATATTGGGAAGAGAGTGGGGAGGGGGTTGAGGAAGGGAGGTGGGGGGTAGGTTAGTTACCTAAATTGGAAAATTTGAGTGTTCATACCATTGTGGTAAAGCTACCCATGCAGATGATGGGGTGCTGTTCCATCAGTTTGTGTGTTGCCTCACTCTGGCAATGGAGAGTTCCAGGTCAGAATCTTCATGAGAAGTTTGTTGACACTGCTGAAGAGATCGAGAAGCTGGAGGAGGGGCAAGGTATGGATGGTGACCCAAACTTCAAATATCCTGCCTTCATTTTCATGTTTGCCCATCCAGGAAAAGGTGAGGCCACCCAAAGGTTTGCAGCTTGATGTTTTTTCAACAAAAGGCATATCGCTGTGAGCAGCAATGTCAATCCTGCAGTGCGCTGGTTCCGTGGCCAAGGAGGCTGATCTTCTCCTGGGCCTCATTGTATCCCCTCTATCCAGAAAAGTGTTCTATTCCATGTGTCAACTGCTGAAAAGATTTAACTGCCAGCCATGGGCTGCTGGGCTTATAACCATATAACCATATAACAATTACAGCACGGAAACAGGCCATCTCGGCCCTACAAGTCCGTGCCGAACAAATTTTTTTTCCCCTTAGCCCCACCTGCCTGCACTCATACCATAACCCTCCATTCCCTTCTCATCCATATGCCTATCCAATTTATTTTTAAATGATACCAATGAACCTGCCTCCACCACTTCCACTGGAAGCTCATTCCACACCGCTACCACTCTCTGAGTAAAGCAGTTCCCCCTCATATTACCCCTAAACTTCTGTCCCTTAATTCTGAAGTCATGTCCTCTTGTTTGAATCTTCCCTATTCTCAAAGGGAAAAGCTTGTCCACATCAACTCTGTCTATCCCTCTCATCATTTTAAAGACCTCTATCGGGTCCCCCCTTAACCTTCTGCGCTCCAGAGAATAAAGACCTAACTTATTCAACCTATCTCTGTAACTTAGTTGTTGAAACCCAGGCAACATTCTAGTAAATCTCCTCTGTACTCTCTCTATTTTAGTTTAGCTTAGTTTATGTTAAGGCAGCCAATGATTATGACGTAATAAAAAGGAACTACAGATGCTGGTTTACACCAAAGATAGACACACATTGCTGAAGTAACTCAGCAGGTCAGGCAACGTCTCCAGATAAACTGGATAGGTGACGTTTCGTGTCAGGACCCTTCAGACTGATTGCAACAGAGGGAATGTCAGAAGAAGGGTCCCAACCCAAAACGTCATCTATCCAATGATTACAACACCTTTGCTGGTCCCTTCCTTTACTGGGGTGAGCAATGCTATCCCTAGAAATGACTGTTTGAATGCCTGGAATGCTGCTAAACCTCTTGCTGTCCAGGATTCAAAGAAGGACAATCACTAATCTGCAGGCTGCTTACATGCAGGTTCAGAGCTACAACTCTCTCCCTGTCACTGCCCCCCTTCCACCATCACCACAGGGCTTAGGATAGCGGAATGAAAAGAGTTAAAAAGTGTGGAAGTTGACTGTTCACCCTAACAGTCTTTGCACGTTAGGGTGAACAGTTCCTGTCTCACTGAGGGTTTGAGACCCATTGGCTAATGGTTTAACTGGCTTGTAAATGTTGCCTGGGGGTGTAGTATCAAGCAGGGACGAATGGTCCTGAGAAAGGTGGTACCAGATTTGACAAGTCTCCCAACCAGAGCTACCACACCTACCCAAGCACCCCATACTCAATGTGATGATTTCCAAAAGGCCCTTTCTGAAAGTGTCTTTGGCTAATGCTGTATAATTTATAGTTTTAATGCTCTTTTAGTCTTGAGATGGTTTCAAAACAAAGTTTCTGCTTTTTATGGATACTATGTAGTTTAGAATTACCAATGTTTTTTTCCCCTCACCTTTGAGCTGACTCCCTTCGATATTTTCTGCAATTTTGTATACCATAGGCACAGTAATCCGATTTGATTTTGTGATGCTATCAGTTTTGCTAAAGAAACATTCCTGATGGAATTCTGCTTCATTTATCTAGAGATCCATTTTAGAGCAGGTAAATTTTAAGAAAGAAGCAAAACATTGCTTGGAAATCATCATCTCTTGTGGTAGCGTGTAGGGGTTGATGAAAATAGGTTAGAGTATCTTTAGTTGCTTTTATAACACAGAAAATCCTCTGAGGAATCTACCAGAGAATTTGTTATTAATCAGATTGGGATAATGAAATTGGCAATGTTTAATATACTTAGTTGCAAATTACCTTAAATTACCTTCTTTAGTTATTGAGATGAGATGACATGCATGGCATAGTTGTTCAGCCGAATAGCAGCTCCAGAAATCTGGGTTCAGTTCTGGGCTCTGTATCTCTGTGGAATTTGCATGTGTGTGTGACTGCATGAGTTTCTTCCAGGTGCTCCAGTTTCCTTCACATCTCAAAGATGTGTTGATTGGTCGATCAGTTGGCCTCTGTAAATAAGCGAGTTCGGTATTCCGAAAAATGCAAGGAATCATGGGATTTGTCAAAGGTCATTTGTGATAATGAAAAAGCAAGCGAAGCGCTGGCTGTGTAAACTGTGTATAAATTGTTAACTATTTTACCAATGAATTAATCTAGAATTCTGTCAACTCAATAGCTTCCTGTCTTGTTCTGCTGTTCACACACTATTTCCACAGTCCCAGTTCTAGTTCAGTTTATTACTCTGCAATTATGAAATATTCGAAAAGTTAAAGAATTTATTATTTTAATTTAATCCTTAATGTGTTTGCTACTGGAATAAGAAAATATTACTTGTGTTTGAAACCTTTTCTTATCTTTATTCATAATTTATTTGTAAAAATATGTTTAATCTGAGGAACGGGGGTGCTAGGTAGCGGGAGAGTGGGGTGTAACAGCGAGAGAGAGAGGGGATAGATGCGAGTGAGAGACGGGGAGAGACTGGACTGGCGGAGAGACAGTCTCACCAGCTGAGTGGCTGCGTTTGCACAGACTTACGTTTCATACGTAGTCAGGATCGAACCCGGGTCTCCGGCGCTGTAAGCGCTGTTGAATTGCTACTGGACCGTTCCTGTCTCCTCCAGAGTGTCCCATCCCTGCCTGTGGTCGGCCAGAGATGTCCAGCGTGACCCTGGACTGACGGGATACTGGCGTGGAGCTGCGGCGGCCCTGGCTTACAGCCAGCACGAAGAAGAAGAGCTAACTCCAGCTCAACTCTGCTTCAACTCCCGAGGAACTCGTTCCCTGATGGGCCGGGGACCGTGAACTGCACCTCTCACCTTATCCAGTGGCTGTCAGTTAACCGCCTCGGTACCGGCAAAAGCCAAGCACCAGTCATCAACGGGGATACCCACAAAATACTGGAGTAACTCAGCGGGACAGGCAGCTGGAGAAAAGGAATAGGTGATGTTTCAGGTCAAGACCCATCTCAAGAGATGTTGCCTGACCCGCTGAGGTACTGCAGCATTTTGTGTGTATCCCCATTGATGACTGGTGCTCGGCTTTCGCTGGCACTGAGGGGGTTAACCGTCAGCCACTGGATAAGACCCTGGCCCGTCAGGGAACAGGTTCCTCAGGAGTTGGAGCAGAGTTGAGCTGGAGTTAGCGCTTCTTCTCCACGCTGGCTGTAAGCCTGGGGCCGGCACTGCTCCGGGCCGGTGTCCCGTCAGTCCAGGGTCACCCCGGACATCTCCGGCCGCCCCCGGACAGGAATGGGACACAGGAGGGGACGGGGATGGTAGTGAGATTCCGTTCGCAAATCTGCCTCCTGTGGTTATGCAGGAGAGGGTTGTGTGGTTCGCCCCTGTATAATAACCCTGCATAAACCTGGAGGACAGCCCGAGTGAGAATGGCAGTCGGAATACCGAACTCGCTTATTACCCCTAGTTTGCAATAGAGTGAAAGAATCTAAAGATATTTGATTACGGAGGGAGAAATTAAATAGGATTAAATGGTTGGCACAGGGTTGGTGGGCTGAAGGACCTGCTTCTGTACTGTGCTACTGTGAGAAAACTAGTTTTTGTTCTCAGTTCTGCCACATGAAGACATTTTCTATATTTAAAAAAATATTTGTAATCTAAAATGATTACAAATGCACTTCGTCATAATTAGTTGTTTCTTCAATATTTCCTGTTATTATGTAAATGAGATTTATTTAAACATATGCATGTAACTGGAAAATCTGCTGGGTATACACTAAATTGAATGTCAAATTTTTAGAACATTTTTAATTTTAGCTTTGTTGTTTCTTGCATGAAACATCTTTATTGTACTTGCCAACAGCTGTCTGTGAAAGGTTATAATGACAAGCAGCATATAATTCTTAAGAAGATAATGGAGAAGATGGTCACCTTTGAAATTGACGATAAGCGATTTGAAATAATCAAGGAAGCCGTAAGTTGGCATTTATCAAATATGTTGTCAATTATTGTGAACATAATCAGCTGGTGTTATTTTATTAAAAATGTGGGCTATAATTCTTGCAAATATTTTTAAAATCAAATTTAAATGGGATTGATGTGGGATTGGTATAGAAGGATAGTTGATGGTCAACTTGGACTTAGACAGAAGGTCCAGTTACCATGTTTATAAATTTCTAACATGATTCCATGAGAGTTGAATATCTCTTGCTTTTCTATGATAGCTGAAAGAGTCAGTAGTAGTAGATTGTGAGAATTCTCCTTTTCGAATTAACCATAGTTTCGGCCTTGGTTCCTTCTGGCTGCCTTCTGGGTCAGATTAGTCTGTGCTGCGGACAATACCGCAATTAAAGTTGAAAAGATGAGAAATACTTGACAATTAGGTGATATTTATGGAGAGAAAACGTCATTATTTTAGGTGCATAGTCTTTCACATCCAGTTGTCAATATTAAAGAAATAATGTTCACATTGTTTCTCTATCCATAATTGTTGAATATTTTCAGCATTTTCTTTTTTATTTCTGGTTTCCAGAATTCACATTATTTGTTTCTTGTAATTTTTTTTTTTTTGTTGCATCGTGCAATGCAATTTTGTATACGAAAGTGACTCTCTATATTACCAGGGCCTTAAGAAGCTAACCAAAGTTAGTATTTTTTTCTAATTAATGGTGAAAACTGCACAGCAGCCTTTTAAACAAGAAAAGGTCATTGTCAATGTTTAAACATTTTGATAAATTGCATATCTTTTTTCAGAATATTCTGTTATTTATTTGTAGTTATATATTTTGGTTTCATTTGCAATTAATTTAAAAGCTAATTATAAATGTTGAGGGTCAGCTTTGAAGTTGTGATACATGCAGATGTATTTTGTATTTATGCTTTTCATCGTGATTTTTAAAAAAGGAATAATGAGGAAAATATAACAAGAGCAGACATGTTCAAGATTCAATCGTTCTCACCCATATTAAAATTTGGAGACATAAGTTACAGGTGCATTAATCATAACCTTTTAATGGCCTCTGGATTAATGAATTGTAGGATTTAGATTGGAAGTGTGGTTGTGCACATCCATTATTTAAGGCTAACGGGAGAGAAAAACTAGGCAAGATCAGGCCTGTCAATTTAACATGACATTTGCTTAAGCTGCTGCTGGAACCTGTCACTTGGGATAGTGTTTAAGCATTCTACGAGAGAGTCAATGTAATATTGTTTGAAGACAAGTAATACCTGATTAATTGAAGTGTTTAGAAACTTATTAAAAGAGATAAAATGACTCCTACAAAATACCTTTCTCCATGATTATCGAGTAAGATAACAAGATTTTGCACAGATTATTGGCAAAATTTAATGCATGATATTGGAGACTCCCTTGTGATTTGGGTTGGAAATGTTGACAGGTTTCAAGGAACAGAAATACATATCTATCTTTGTCATGACACAAAGACAAACCACAAGTATGAGTATAAAGAACTGATTGAGTGAGTAGAGAAAATTTGGGGTCATCGACATTGACCACAATGAAGAACCGAATTTTTGAATAATTGAGTGCAGCTGTGGAATAAAGACGTTCTGTAGCCCAAGAACATAAATCATTAAAAGCTGATAAACATTTACCAAAAAAAAGGTAAATGTTAAAGAGATGGTTGATCTTTATCATAAGGAGAGTGAAAGAATATAGACCTTGTCTTGTTTCTGTTATGTAGGGTTTTGAGCACATCATCTTATGTTAGCTTTGGATATTGAGCAATGCAAATTTACCAAAATGAACGCGCTATTATCTTTCCCTTCTACATTAACTGTAAATTTCAATCTCACATCTACAACCTCTGGTTCCTTAAAATTGGAATAGATCATTTGATTTTGACTCGTCAAACACCTCGAATTCTGAAGAAGGGTCTCGAACCTGTGACTGACTGCCAGATTCGACAATTTGATTTTATCTGTGCTCTGGTTAAATGGAGTAATGTTGAATCACCAATCCAGTGTTGGTTAATATTGTAACTTGAACGATTGTGTGACTTTTAGAGTAGTACTTCATGTTAAAAAATAATGTTCCAATGAAGGTAGTACGTGTAGCATCTGACATTATGCTGCAGCCTCTGTGTACTGTTTGAAATGTAGCTTCTTGATTGATTTTAATAACAGTATTCCACTGCCAAGTTGGGCCATTTGCTCAAAAATAGACCAGGTTAAAGCTTGAACCTATTTGTAGAGATAGTTGGCATTATTGGGTTGTTTGGGGATCAGTAACTGTTCTTTATTTCTTTTGTTTTTTTATTTTAGTATATGCGGTCTCTGAATAATTTTAGAGCGGAACAGCCTCACCAACATGCCATGTATTATCTCAGACTGCTTATGACTGAGGTGGCATGGACAAAAGAGGAGCTGAAGGAGGCTTTGGAAGGTTGGTGCTTAGTTGAATATTGTGTGTAAATTGCCTGTAAACTAAAGAATATTACAAGAGATTTGAATGGTTCCATTTCAGAATCTATTTTGCAAAATAAAGGATGAAAAAAATAAGCCTATCAACCACTTATCTTTATCTCCCGACTCCACACTCCCCCATGGGTCCATCTACCCAGTCATCCTTCACCCCTCCTTGTTCTACCAATCACCTACTTGCCCCTGTTTTACCCCTATCCCCTTTATACTGGCCATCTTTCCTCGTCATTCTTCATTGTAATGCAGGAACTTGACCCAAAGCGTTGAATTTCCTTCCCCCACCCGCAGGTGCGGTATGAGCCTTTGTTTCTCCAGCAGTTTTGTGTTTTTGCTCCAGATTCCAGCATCTGCGGTCTCTTATGTTTCAATGGTTAATGGGCAGCTATTTAATTAAGCTTGGATGATCACAGCATTCATTGTAGGTTACCGATATCTGCATGTAGGTACTCTGGTTTTAAATGTATCAGACCAGACACAGAGTAAAACTGTCCTTTCCCCCCACTAATATACCCTAACCACATTCTCAGAAGAGCATTCCTTGTTACACTGGTAAAATTTCCCCTCCTCTCCCTCCCCAACCATTATTGTACTATTCCATTAAGGAGTATTCATAAGATGGGCAAATCTGATACTGGTTCCTACCAGGCTACTCTGGCTGTCATTTTTCAATCAACCTGGATTTATTTGATCATGAGAGAAAGAGGTCAAATATCAGTCTGTTGCTGTACTGTTCCTCTATTGTTTATTGGACAGGTAACTCTTTGAAAAAGTGACATTAATGAAGTAGTACTGGCTAGACATTGAAGACGATTGGCCATGCAGGCATTGAGCTCACGGGAGCTCTGGAGTTTACTACACTTAAAACCCCCGTAGTTTGCATTTAAATTATACACTTATCTCAAAGTAAGTGCCTGAGCAGTATTCCAACACTGAGCAGTATTTCAGTATTCTCTTTAAGTGAAGTATACATTAGGAAATTGTACTCTGACTGACTACAACAAGTATCTTGATCTTGTGTTAATACAACAATTGAGGAAGATTAAGTATAGTTATAGGTTCACTGCCTTCATGGGGAAAATGCCTTCATTTTTTAACCATGATTTAGTAATGCATTCTACAGCATTATTTTGTTATAATTTTGTTTTATTTTTTGAAAATCCACAAAATGCTTATTGACTCTGGTTGGGCTTGATGTTCAGAGCAGCCTCTCTTGAATTTGGATAAAATGTTATGTGAATCCTAAACCATGTGAATGAAAGACAAAAAGCATAAATGCAGTGAAAATTTCAATTATGCTCTATATATTTTCTTCTTTGGGGTGTACTTAAGGCGTTCTGGTGTGCTAGGTTATTCATCTGCAGCAATGATGTGTATACAGTGGCTTTCAAAAGTATTCATACCCTTGAACTTTTCCACATTTTATCACATTACAACCACAAACGTAAATGTATTTTATTGGGATTTTATGTGATAGACCAACACAAAGTGGCGCATAATTGCGAAGTGGAAGGAAAATAATACATGGTTTTCAAATTTTTTTACAAATAAAAAACTGAAAATTGTGGCGTGCAAAAGTATTCAGCGCCCTTTACTCTGATACCCCTAAATAAAATCCAGTGCAACCAATTGCCTTCAGAAGTCACCTAATTAGTAAATAGAGTCCACTTGTGTGTAATCTAATCTCAGTATAAATGCAGCTGTTCTGTGAAGGCCTCGGAGGTTTGTTAGAGAACATTAGTGAACAAACAGCATCATGAAGCCCAAGGAACACACCAGACAGGTCAGGGATAAAGTTGTGGAGAAGTTTAAAGCGGGGTTAGGTTATAAAAAAATATCCCAAGCTTTGAACATCTCACGGAGCACTGTTCAATCCATCATCCAAAAATGGAAAGAGTAGGGCACAACTGCAAACCTACCAAGACATGGCCGTCCACCTAAACTGACAGGCCGGGCAAGGAGAGCATTGATCAGAGAAGCAGCCAAGAGGCCCATGGTAACTCTGGAGGAGCTGCAGAGATCCACAGCTCAGGTGGGAGAATCTGTCCACAGGACAACTATTAGTCGTGCACTCCACAAATCGGGCCTTTATGGAAGAGTGGCAAGAAGAAAGCCATTGTTGAAAAAAAGCTATAAGAAGTCCCGTTTGCAGTTTGCCACAAGCCATATGGGGGACACAGCAAACATGTGGAGGAAGGTGCTCTGGTCAGATGAGACCAAAATTGAAGTTTTTGGCCTAAATGCAAAACGCTATGTGTGGCAGAAAACTAACACTGCACATCACCCTGAACACACCATCCCCACTGTGAAACATGGTGGTGGCAGCATCATGCTGTGGGGATGCTTTTCTTCAGCAGGGACAGGGAAGCTGGTCAGAGTTGATGTGAAGATGGATGGAGCCAAATACAGGGCAATCTTGGGAGAAAACCTGTTAGAGTCTGCAAAAGACTTGAGACTGGGGCGGAGGTTCACCTTCCAGCAGGACAACGACCCTAAACATACAGCCAGAGCTACAATGGAATGGTTTAGATCAAAGCATATTCATGTGTTAGAATGGCCCAGTCAAAGTCCAGACCCACTGCATTTCGTTGTCTCTGTACTGTACACTGACAATGACAATAAATTGAATCATTTCATCGAGGACGACAGATAGCACAATGGGCTAAGAGTTCGGCTGGCAACCGGAAGGTAGCCGGTTCAAATCCCGCTTGGAGTGCATACTGTCGTTGTGTCCTTGGGCAAGACACTTCACCCACCTTTGCCTGTAATGGAATGTTACGGCGGCAGGCGCGGGCACACCGCGACGCCCTGTGTCTCCCTTTCAAGGGAGATGCTAAAAATGCATTTCGTTGTCTCTGTACTGTACACTGACAATGACAATAAATTGAATCATTTCATTTTTTTTTTTTAAAAATCCAATTGAGAATCTCTGGCAAGACTTGAAAATTGCTGTTCACAGACGCTCTCCATCCAATCTGACTGAGCTTGAGAAGAATGGGCAAAAATTTCAGTCTCTAGATGTGCAAAGCTGGTAGAGACATACCCCAAAAGACTTGCAGCTGTAATTGCAGCGAAAGGTGGTTCTACAAAGTATTGACTCGGGGGGGGCTGAATACTTTTGCATGCCACACTTTTCAGTTTTTTATTTGTAAAAAAACTTGAAAACCATGTATCATTTTCCTTCCACTTCACAATTATGCACCATTTTGTGTTGGTCTATCACATAAAATCCCAATAAAATACATTTACATTTGTGGTTGCAACGGGACAAAAAGTGGAAAAGTTCAAGGGGTATGAATACTTTTGCAAGCCACTGTATGTAGAAACAAGGAACAGCAGATGCTGGCGTACAAAAAAAGGACGGTGCTGGAATAAGCCAGTGGGTCAGGAAGCATCTCTGGAGAACATGAATTGGGACATTTCGGGTTGGGTCCCATCTTCAGACTGATTGCGGTGGGAGAGGGGAAAGGAAAGCTGGAAGAGAGGAGGGGCAGGACAAAGCTTGGCAAGTAACAGGTTGATACGGAAGATTGGGATTTTGATTGGGAAATTATTGGGCAAAGAGCAGAGATGAAAAGGCAGAAGGTGTGGGACATAAGGATTGAAAAGTTGAGATTGTGAAGCGAGAGGAAGGATTTTAGGTGGAGGGGAGAAATAGGGCAAATCCAGGTGGGGCACAAGGGGTGGGGAGGTGTGGGGGGGGTAAATGGTAAGGGAGGTTGGAAGTTACCTAAAATTGGAGAATTAATTGTTCATACCGTTTGGTTGTGAGCAACCCAAGCGGATTATGAGTTGCTATTCCTACAGTTTTCCAGTTGCCTCGCTGCAATGGAGGAGGCCCAGCACAAATGTCAGTATGGGAATGGGAATGGGAAAAGGTTAGCAGCTGTGAGTTTTAACATGCTTTGGTGGACTGAGCGAAATATTCAGCAAAGTCATTGACGAGTGTACGCTTGGTCTGGGCTGATGGACGGGAGCCATTGGTGCATTAGTTGAAGTTAGAGGAGGTGCACATGAACCTCTGTCTCACCTGGAAGGACTGCTGGGGTCTCTGGATGAAGGTAAGGGAGGAGGTAATTGGGGCAGGTGTTACATCTCCTGGGTTTGCAGGGAAATGTACCTGGGGAGGAGGTGGTTTGGGGGAATGGGATGAGTGAACCAAGAAGTTGCAGAGGGTGTGGTCTTTGAACAAGTTGGAAGGAGATGTGGATGGGAAGATGTGATTGGTGGTGGGATCACATCACCTACCCTTGTATTGTTTGGGGGAAGGAGGAGCAAGAGCAGAACTACGGACACAGAGGAGATGTGGGTGAGGGATCCATCTATTGCAGGAAGGGGGGAATAGCACGTTTACTAAAGAAAAATTACATCTCAATTGTCCTAGAATGGAAAGCCTTATGTGTATATTAATGTGTATATATTTTTAGAAATGTTATTAATTCATCTATCTACCAACATGTTCTAGATGTCACACTCGTTCGTCTCAAAGCATTTATACCTCAACTATTATCAAGGTTGCACATTGAAGCTCTTCTCCAAGGGAATATAACAAAACAGGTTAGTTGATCACTTTGTCAACTAACTATATGTAGCCGGTTGTTGCCGAAGTACTAAAGTACTTGGGTCCTATGAAAAAGAAAGCGTTACTAAAACCTACTGGCAGAGTGTCATACAGCAGGGAAAGAGGCCCTTCGGCCCAACTTTCCCATACCGACCAGGAAACCCCATCTACATTAGTCCAACCTTCCGTATTTGGCCTCTATCCCTCTACACCTTTCCAATCCATGTACCGGTCCAAATGCCTTTTAAATGTTGTTATAGTACGTGCCTCAACTACCTCCTCTAGCAGCTTGTTCCATTTACCTACCACCCTCTGTCGAAAAAATCCCATCTTACCTTAAACCTATGTTCCCTGCTTCATGATTCCCCTACACTGGGCAAAAGGCTCTGTGCATTTACCCTATCTATTCCCCTTGTGATCTTAAATACGTCTCTAACACCACCTCTCATCCTCCTGCACTCCAAGGAATAAAGTCCTAGCCTGTCCAACATCTTCCTAAAGCACAGGCCCTCAAGTCCTGGCAATATCTTTGTGTCCTTTAGAAATTTTGAAAATTTATAATTTCATACTGAATGTCAAGTTTGCTTAATATTTAACATCTACAGTATAGTTAAGTTTGTGATATTGCAATTTTTTTTGTTCTTGTTCATTTACAAGAATCTGTAATTTTTCCAAATACACTTTATGCTAAAACCTCAAAATAAAACTTATGCAAACTCGATCATTTGAAAAAAAAAACTATAAACATACCTGTCTCCTCCCCTTCCTCAGCCCTCCTGCTGTCTCCTCCCATCCCCCAGCCTTCGGGCTCCTCCTCCTTTTTCCTTTCTTCTCCTCGCCCCCACCCCCGATCAGTTTGAAGAAGGGTTTCGGCCCGAAACGTTGCCTTTTTCCTTCGCTCTATAGATGCTGCTGCACCCGCTGAGTTTCTCCAGCTTTTATGTGTACCTATAAACATACAGTGCATTGAGAAAGTATTCAGACACCTTCATTTTTTCCACATTTTGTTACATTACAGCCTTACTCTAAAATTGGTTACAGTCATTTTTTTAAATCATCAATCTACGCACAATACCTCATAATATAAAAGCAAAGATAGGTGTTTAGTAATTATTGCAAAATAATTAAAAATAAATAACTGAAATATCACATTTACGTAAGTATTCAGACCCTTTGCTGTGACTCTCAAAATTGAGCTTTGGTGCATCGTGTTTCCATTGATTATCCTTGAGATGTTTGTACAACTTGATAGGAGTCTACAAGTGGTAAATTAAATTGATTGTACATGATTTGGAAAGGCACATATAAGTCTATCTAAGGTCCCACAGTTGACAGTGCATGTCAGAGCAAAAAACAAGCCATGAAGACAAAGGAATTGTCTGTAGACCTCCGAAGGGTATAAAACATTTTTTGGAGCATTGCAGGTCCCGAAGAGCATAGTGGCCTCAGTCATTCTTAAATAAAACTTTGAAACCACCAGGACTCTTCATAGAGCCTGGCCAAACTGAGCAATCGGGGGAGAAGAGCCTTAGGATAGAGACTTACTAACATATTCAGGGAGGTGACCAAGAACCCGATGGTCACTCTGACAGAGCTCCAGAGTTCCTCTGTGGAGATGGGAGAAACTTCCAGAAAGACAACTATATCTGCAGCACTCCACCAACCAGGCCTTTATTGTAGAGTGGCCAGACAGAACAGAGTGGCCATAATGCTGCAATTAAGAGCAGTGTTCCAATAAAGGAATATTTTGTTGTGGAAATAGTTCAAAAGTAAGATTTTTGTTTAAATTTGCCATCATTTATTATTTTTCTTCTAATTTCACTTATTCATATTCATAACTGGAGATTTTTGTTAACTACTTCCTTTCTCATTCAATCTGCAATGCAATAAAAGCAAATCCCTACTCTAGCTAGTTTCATTTGAATACACTTCAAATTGAAGGAAGTTAGTAGTTTCGACCTTGATACATTTGTTGTGCATTAAGCAATCTATACTTTCTAATTAACTATTTAGGTGTCTTAGTAAATGTGGCTGAGTCAAATTACCAACTCACCCGCTGTGGTATCTCTAGATGAAACAGTAGTCTTGCTTAAAACAGTTCCGAATGAACATTTACTTCAATTTTTAAAAATACTGCTGGAGAATCGGTGGGTCGGGTAGCATCTATAGAGGTAGGGGAATGGACGGGTGTTGTTTTGGGATGGAACCCTTTTTCTGAAGGAGGGTTTCAAACCAAAATGTCATCTGTCCATTTCCCTCGCTTCACTGAGTTCCAACCGGAGATTGTTTTTAACTCGAGATTCCTGCAACTGCAGTCTCTTGTGTCCCATTAACTTCAATAAGTTGTGTACAATTTAAAAAAAAATTATTTACTGATAATTTTCATATTTTAACATTTAATGTCTTCCTCATTCCAGACCTCGTTGAGTATGATACAAATGGTTGAAGACATCCTGATCGAACATGCTCATACTAAGCCTCTTCTTCCCAGTCAACTTACCCGATATAGAGAAGTGCAACTTCCTGATCGTACGCTAAGTTTGCAATCTTTTCATATCTCTTGACTTGACCCCTTATGTGTCCTGAAATTCTATCCCATGTTTGTTTATTCAGGTTAATTGAATTCAAATTTACATTTATTGCAATGCTGTTAAGTGGATTACAGTCTGACTTAAAAAGAATGCACAAGTAAAAGGACTTTTGCTGGATAAGGTTTTGAAATAATCTTGTGCTAGGCACACTAATAGGCATATTAGTAGACTGCTAGGCACACTAATAGACTGATAACCAAACATTTGTAAACCTGCTTCTATTGGTATATTAATTTTCAGTAAAATAATTTTCAGTTAATTGTTAGTCACCATGCCTTAAGGCTATCATAGAAAGGTGTTGCTTGGGTAACATAACACTACATTACTTCCTGTCATTTTTTCTGAAAGTTATTCCTGAATTATCATCCCCTAGTTCTGACCAACCATTTTATTCTGTGGAACTAGTCTGTAGTAAAATAAAAATCTTGTCTATGGTGCCAGCTGAGACAAAAAATAAACAATCCAACAGCTAAATTAAGTAATTGAAGCAAATTGAAAGTTCTGCCTAACATCGGTAGGTATTTATAATATCTTAAATCATAAAACAAAAGAGAGGTGGGGAAATGTTGACTGTTCTTAAACTATCATAGGCATACTGAAATTAGAGAGAGTTGATGGAGAGTGGTATAAATTTAAACCAGTGAAGAAAGCATTGCTGCTTAGTGTTTTTTGGTATATGGGAATGGAATCTTGGTTAGAGGGAAACTGTTCTCTGATGATTTGTGAAGAGGTCGCCCTCTCAAGTCAAGGCATGTCTTGAAATCTGTCCGTTGTATTCTACTACTTATCACATATGTTTATCACATAAAAAAGACCATAATAAAATTTAGGATTACAATTTGAACTTTTTGAAAGGTTTTTGTCATGGAACTATTCTAATAAAGCAACTACATTCCACTGACAATAACAACAATAATCTTTTGCTCGTTCCCATTTATTTGGTCAGGCTGAATGCAGCCAGATTGAGCTGGTAAATGTCAGGGTTCACCAAAGTCGATAACTGTCATTCAATGCAAATTTATTATTAACATTTTATATAATCTAAATCATGGTTATGGATTGCAGCAATCCATTTTTCTGACTTTCGTCATTAAAATAGTTTCAATGGTAAAGAGGTGAACTCTTGTAGGAATAATTGGCAAAGGAGAATTGCTTATTCGGTAATCCTGGATTGATTTAGCACAATGCTAATAAAACCCGTTTACAATTTGAACATGTTAATATGCTAATGCATCAAAGTGGTGTTGAATAAAATTGGGGTCCAATTATGCCACTTTAAAGACAGAAAAAGTGTTCAGTGCAAGAAATAAGGTCATATTGCTTTGATGTACATTAATTTGCAATCATAAAATCAATTTTCACATGTTTAGTCTCCCTACTAAATGCTATGAAATTTGGGTATTTTGGTTTGAAATTAAGAGATTAAAAAGTGTTTCCTTTTATTTGACCCATTTCATGACCTCAAAATCTAAAGCACTTTTACCCAATTAAGTACTTCTGTGTTGTAGTCACTGTTAGAATTTTGTCAACATATCAGCAGTTTATACATCGCAATGTCCCACAATCAGCATTGTGGTAATGATCCAATAATGTTTCCATTATTTAATTAAGGGGTTAATATTGTCCAGCTCACAAGGAATAACCACCTTGCTCGGCGGAGTAGTGCCATGGGACATTTTATAACAACAAGCCCTGTGTCACCAGTGACAAGGCCCTTCTCAACCAGAAGAAGAGGGCCTTCAGTAATGGTGGCAGCAAGGAGGTGAAACGGGTGCGTAACAACCTGAAGTTGAGACTAAGACAGGGCAAGGATGACTACAGGAGGAAGCTGGAGCTGAGACTTCAGCAGAACAACATGAGGATGCGTGGAGCTGTATGAAGAGCATTACTCCTTGACAGACTCTCCCCCTCAATCCCCCTGGTCTATTTCCTCTGCCCTTTCTTTGTCGCACCTGACCATGAAGACTGAGCTGATGAGGAAAGAGCTGAGCAGACTCTGCCCAAGCAAAGCCATGGGCCCCGATGGTGTCAGCTCTATGATACTCAAGGAATGTGTTAACCAGTTATGTGGAGTACTCCAGCATATCTTCAACCTGAACCTGGAGAGGGTTCCTGTGATGTGGAAGACATCCTGCCTGATTCCTGTTCCAAAGAGGACGCGTCCCAGCTCCTCCAATGACTACAAACCGGTGGCACCGATCTCACACATCAAGTCCCTGGAGAGGCTGGTGCTCACTCACCTATGACCCCTGGTTAAACCCTACCTGGGCCCCCTGCAGTTTGCTTACCAAACAAAGATGGGGATTGAGGACGCCACCATTCACCTGCTCCATCATTCCTCTGCTCACCTGGATAAGCCGGGAAGCACTTTGAGAGTTGTGGTTTTTACTTCTCCAGTGCTTTTAACACCATCCAGCCTGCACTGCTAATGAGCAAACTGACGAAGATGCAAGTGGATGCGGTTCCTGGATCACCGATAACCTGACTGGATGACCACAGTGTGTCGGGCTACAGAACTGTGTCTCGGATATGGTAGTGAGCAAACACAGGGTCCCCACACACGGTCCTCTCTCCCTTCCATTTCACCATCTACACCTTGGACTCCTGTCAGATTCAGATTCAGATTCCTGCAGAATCCAGTCACCTGCATAAGTTTCAGGATTATGGGCTGCATCATTGAGGAAGCTGATTACAGAGGTGGTCAACGACTGTTCAGTGGTGTGGGCTGAATCACCTGCAGCTCAACACCAACAAGATTGAGTTGGTGGTGGACTTTAGGAGGAGCCGAACACCCCTGTCTCCATCAATAGTGTAGATGTGCAGTTTACCAAGAAGTACAACTACGTTGGAGTTTACCTGGACAGTAAACTGGACTGGTCCAGGAACACTGAGGCCCTGTGCATGAAGCGACAGAGCCAGCTGTTCTTTTTTGAGAAGCCACCACTCCTTCAACGTCTACAGTATGATGCTTCAGGTGTTCTACCAATCGGTGGTGGTCAGTGCCATCTTCTTTGCTGACGTGTGCTGGGGCAGCTGGGCCAAGGCTGCGGACGTCAACTGGATTAACAAATTCATCAGGAAGGTTGGCTCCGTTCTAGGGGTAGAGTTTGATTCATGGGAGGTGGACTTGGAGGGGAGGATGCTCCTCAAACTTGGACAATACAACTCACCCCCTCCATGACACACTGGTCAACCTGAGGGGTGCCTTCAGCAACAGACTGGTTCCACCAAGATGCAGGACAGAACACCACAGGATATCCTTTTTCCTGTGGCTATCAAACTACAACTTCTCCCCCTTCTGTTGTGGGATAGACTGACTTCCCCCAACTTCTCCCCCTTCTGTCGTAGGATAGACTGACTTCCCCCCACCCCCCCATTTTTACATATCCCCAACACTTTCCATTCATCACTTTAATTTCATGTATCTTGTGTTTTGATGACTGTTGGCATCCTCCTAGGATAAATAAAGTTCTATTGTATTGTATATCTACCTAAAGCTTCTCACTTTAATGATGACACTTCTAACAGGAGGCAATGCCATACAAATGCTTTGAATTGCCAAGCTATACTTTTGTGCTCTAGTTTCTGAAGTTGTAATTGAACCAAAACCTACTGACACAGTTATAAATATAAAATGAAATTATAATTTAATTTACATATCAGATTTTGGAATTGAACAAATATAAAACACTGCATTTAACCAAAAATTTACCTTTAGTTTTTAAACCCATGCAATGCTATTGACTTATGGTAACATTGATATTTGTGCATTTACTGTACAAGATATAGTCAAATGCAAAGTAGTGTTAAAAGCTGTGTCCAATACTTTAAGCTGCTTCATATAAGGTATCTGCCAATAACTGGAAAATCTAAGCTCATTATTGAGACTTTTTTTTTAATCCAGTTTACTCGGTCTTCATTAAGTCTTTGATGTCGACAACTGAAAACTAAAACTTGCAATCAAATTTTTAAGAATTCCTACATCGATGCTTAAATCTGTTTATACTATTATTAATGTTACAAAATATGATTTTTTTTAAATCTGCAGATTTTTAGATCATTATAAAAATAGAACAAATCTATTTTTAGAAGAAAATTGATTAAAAGTGATGTTCATTGAGTCTCTTTTGAATTTGTGGTACTTGTTGAGAAAGATTACCGATGTCAGTTTGAATATGGTGTTAATCCACTTGCACCTACTTCCAATTGCTGTCAGAAATCTTTCTGTCACTAGGATGCTGAGGGATTGAAGTGTTCCTGCTGACTAACTCAGATTGCTGTTGTCCTGTGCACCATGTATAGGAGGATGGTTTGTGTACCAGCAGAGAAATGAGGTGCACAACAACTGTGGGATTGAAATCTACTACCAGACAGACATGCAAAACACCCATGAAAATATGCTGTTGGAGCTTTTTTGTCAAATTATTTCAGAGCCATGCTTCAACACGCTGCGGACCAAAGAACAATTAGGTGAGTCAAATAACTTAAGTTATAAAATTGAATTGATAACTGGTTCAATGAACATGGTATTTATGTAGTGTAAATTTGTTTTCCAACTTATCTGAATGTCTCCAAAAAACATTGCAGTTCATTTGAAGTTGAATCATTTCGGAAACATGGAAACTCCATTATATTTCCAGTACTTGCAAACATAGCAAGAGTAGGCATTTCAAAGATAGACACAAAATGCTGGAGTAACTCAGAAGGTTAGGCAGCATCTGAGGGGGAAATGTATAGGTGACGTTCTGGGGTCAGGACCATTTTTTTCAGACTGATTGCACAGAGGAAGTGGGAAAATATAAATATACTGGGAGAAGAGGGTGCCTGACATATTACAGCCGGCAATGGATGACCTCGGAGGGGGGGGGGGGGGGGGGGGCCCTTATAGGCAGATTGTTGGAAAGAAACAGGTGTGAGCCCAAAATAAATACATAGTTGTGAAATGTAAAGCTTATTGAAGGATTTTTGGTTGGTTGGGGGTGGGGGGAGTGAAACCAGTGCAACATCAGCCAAGGTTCACGGGAAGGGAATGGGATATAAAGTAAAGGGGAGGGGGCAGGGAGAGTTATAGAAGTTACCTAAAATTGAAGAATTCAAATGTTCATACAATCTGGTTGTAAGCTACCCAGACGGGATGAGGTGCTGTTCTTACATTTTGTGCGTGCTCTCACTCGGGCAAAAGAGGAAGGCCAGTGCAGAAAGGTCATTACGGGAATGGGAAGGAGAGTTAAAAATGTCAGCAACCAGGAGATATAGTAGGCCTTGGCGAACTGAGTGCTAATGTTCGGCATTGCAGTCACCGAGTCTACGCTTGGTCACGCCAATGTACAGCAGGCCACATTGGCACCACTGGAGGCAATGTTAGAAGAGGTACATGTAAACCTCTCTCTCCTGGAAGGACTGCTGGGGCCCCTGGATGGAGTTGAGGGAGGAAGTATAAGGGCAGGTGTTAAATCTCCTGCAGTTGCAAACGGAAAGCGCCCGGGGAGGGGGTGGTTTGGATGGGAAAGGATGTGAACCAAGGAGTTGCGGAGGGAGTGGTCCCTGCAGAAAAGGGTGGAGATGGGAAGATCTGACTAGTAGTGGGATCACATTGGAGGCGACTGAAATATCGGAGGATAATGTGTTGAATGGGGAGACTGGTGGAGTGAAAGATGAGGACCAGGGGAACTCTATCCTTGTTATGTCTGGGGGGAGAGCAGAACTACGTGACACACAAGAGATGTGGGCGAGTGATCCATCTACGACAAGCGGAGGAAAACCATGTTCATTAAACAATGAGGACATCTCAGTTCTCCTCGTATGGAAAGCCACAATATGGTAGAAGATGTGGCGGAGACGGAGGAATTGAGAGTAGGGGGATAGCATCTTTCGCAAGAGACAGGGTGGGAGGAAGTGTAGTCATGGGTGTAGCTATGTGTGTCGGTAGGTAGACATCAGTCGACAGTCTGTTCCATGTGATGGAGAGATCAAAGAGGAGAGAAATGTCAGAAGTATTCCAGGTGAATGTGAGAGCAGGCTGGAAGTTAGTGGTGAAGTTAATGAACTACGTGAATTCTGCACAGGTGCAGGCGACAGCCCTGATGCAATAGAGGATGTAGCAGACAAGGAGTTGGGGGATAGGGCCAGTGTACGTCTGCAACAAGGACTGTTTGATGTAACTAACAAAAAAGAGGCATAGCTGGTGCCCATGCAAGTGCTCATGGCTACATCTATAAATTGGAGAAAGTGAGAGGAATCAATAGGTAAGTTGTTAGGACAAGTTCTGCTTGGCGGTAGAGAGTGTTAGTAGAAATTTATATAGTTATTTCAAAGTTCATTGTGAATGCCAAGCCTCTAGAGTTATAGAGTGATACAGTGTAGAAACAGGCCCTTCGGCCCAACTTGCCCACACCAAGAATGTCACAGCTACACTAGTCCCACCAGCCTGCGCTTGGTCCATATCCCTCCAAACCTGACCTATCTATGTATTGTCTAACTGTTTCTTAAACAATGGGATAGTCCCAGCCTCAACTTCCTCCCCTGGCAGCTTGTTCCATACACCCACCACCCATTGTGTGGAAAAAGTTACCCCTTGGATTCTTATTAAATCATTTCTCCTTCACCTTGAACCTATGACCTCTCCCCCTACTCTGGGTAAAAGGCTGTGCATCTACCTGATCTATTCCTCTCATGATTTTGTACAAATGTCTTTATCTCTAAAAATCTCTAAAAATGTCTAAAAATTGACAATTGATATTGTTAATATTAAAATAAAATAAGTGTTATTTGTTACATTTACTGAAAGTTTTCTAAAGTAATTTTTGGCTAAAGTTATAATTCTGTAGTTGATTTGAATGTGATGCAAGAGTCAAGCAAGAAGCATATATTCCAAATAAACATTTAATCATATACTAGACCAAGTGCAGACCCGTTGGGTCTGTTTCCCCAACGGTGTTTGCGGGGGGGAGGGGAGAGGAGGAGGAGGAAACAGGACAGATTTGGGAGGGAAAGGAGGGGGGGTAGGGGGGGTGAGAGAGGGGGGGGGGAGAGGGAGTGGGGGAGGGGGAGGGATGGGGAGGGAGGGAGGGAGGGAAGGGGAGGGGGAAAGAGGGGTGAGAGAGGGGGGAGGGGGAGGGGGAGAGAGAAGTGGGGGAGAGAGGGAAAGAGTGGGGAGGGGGAGAGAGGGAGGGGAAGGGGAGAGAGATGTGGGGGGGAGGGATGGGGGGGGAGAGAAGGGGGAGGGGGAAGAGTGGAGGGGGGGGGAGAGGGGGGGAAGAGTGGGGAGGGATAGTGGGGAGGGGTGGAAGAGTGGGGAGGGGTCTGAGGGGTAGGGGGAAGGGGTGGGTGTGAGGGAGAGAAGTGGAAGAGTGGGGAGGGAGAAGTAGGGGGAGTGGTGGAAGAGGGACAGAGGGGAAGGGGGCGGGGGGAGAGAGGGAAGGGGCTGGCGTAGAGAGTGAAGGGGGGTGGGGGAGAGAGGGATGGGTGGGAGAGGGAGTGAGAAGAGAGACACTTAGAAACATAGAAATTGGGTGCAGGAGTAGGCCATTCGGCCCTTCGAGCCTGCACCGCCATTCAATATGATCATGGCTGATTATCCAACTCAGTATCCTGTACCTGCCTTCTCTCCACACCCCCTGATCCCTTTAGCCACAAGGGCCACATCTAACTCCCTCTTAAATATAGCCAATGAACAGGCCTCAACTACCTTCTGTGGCAGTGAATTCCAGAGATTCACCACTCTCTGTGAGAAAAATGTTTTTCTCATCTCGGTCCTAAAAGATTTCCCCCTTATCCTTAAAATGTGACCCCTTGTTCTGGACTTCCCCAACATCGGTTTCTATAAGATCCCCCCTCAATCTTCTAAAATCTAGCGAGTGCAAGCCGAGTCTATCCAGTCTTTCTTCATATGAAAGTCCTGACATCCCAGGAATCAGTCTGGTGAACCTTCTCTGTGCTCCCTCTATGGCAAGAATGTCTTTGAGCATTGGGCATTGTGACATCACACAATGGAATGTTCACCATGTGCTGGTGCTCCTGCAAAGGCATATGTAAATGAATCCATTCCGATTGGACATATGTGAACATTGGGCATTGTGACATCACACGATGGAACGAATCAAAAGGAAGAAAGGCAGCCAACAGCCGGACGGACGGACGGCAGGCGACAGCCACAGACTTTTATATAATAACTAGACCAAGTGCACACCCGTTGGGTCTGTTTCCCCAACGGCGTTTGCGGGGGGGGGGGGGGGGGGGGGGGGGCTGCGGCATCACACTCAATTAACCACCCCCCAAACTCACAGGTGGGGGGGGGGAGGGGGTGGTGAGAAGAGGGGAGGGGAGTGGAGAGGAGGAGGAAACGGGACAGATTTGGGAGGGAAAGGAGAGCGGGGTAGGGGGTGGGGAGAGGGGGGGGGAGAGAGATGTGGGGGAGGGAGGGGAGGAGGGAGGGAGAGGGGTGGGGGGGGAGAGAGGGGAAAGAGTGGGGAGGGGAGAGTGGAGGGGGAAGGGGGAGGAGTGGGGAGGGGGAGGAGAGGGGTAGGGGGAGTGATGGAAGAGGGACAGAGGGGTAGGAGGAAGGGGGCAGGTGGAGAGAGGGAAGGGGTGGGGTAGAGAGGGAAGGGGGGTGGCGGAGAGAGGGATGGGAGGGAGAGGGGTGAGGAGAGGGAAACGTAGAAATTAAGTGCAGTAGTAGGCCATTTGGCCCTTTGAGCCTGCACCACCATTCAATATGATCATGGCTGATCATCCAACTCAGTATCCTGTACCTGCCTTCTCTCCATACCCCCTGATCCCTTTAGCCACAAGGGCCACATCTAACTCCCTCTTAAATATAGCCAATGAACTGGCCTCAACTACCTTCTGTGGCAGAGAATTCCAGAGAATCACCACTCTCTGTGTGAAAAATGTTATTCTCATCTCAGTACTAAAGGATTTCCCCTTTATCCTTAAACTGTGTCCCGCTTGTCCTGGACTTCCCCAACATCGGGAACAATCTTCCTGCATCAGACAAATGCAATTCAGGACTTTTCTCTTCACAAGCAAAGTCAGAATGACGGTTAGTGAAGGATTTGAATAATCGCTGAGCGTTCAAATGCTGTGCGCGCCTCCTGCACCAAAGGGGGGGGGGGGAGCGTGTGTCGTCACACACAAAGATCTTGTAGTGGAGAGCTCCGCTATAAGATCTTTGATCACATACTATGCACGCGCCTCCACAAACAGATGAACGTCTTCTTGAATAGAGAGCGCGTGGCCGCCTCCACAAAGAGTCACACACACACTGTGGACCCGCCCCCACAAAAAATATTATGTGAGGAAGGGGAGGATGAGGGTGGAGGGAGGGGGGGAGGGGGGGGGGGGGGAGAAGAGGGGTGGGAGAGGATGGGGGAGAGAGGTGAAGTGGGGGGGGAGGGGTTGGAGCGGGCGTGCATGATGCGAGAGAGGGAAGGGCAGAGTGAGAGAGAGGCTTGTACAACAAAAAAAAAGCTGGATAAACTCAGCGGGTGCAGCAGCATCTATGGACTGATGGAAAAGGGCAACGTTTTTGGCCGAAACCCTTCTTCCGGGTTTCGGCCAAAAACGTTGACCATTCAATTCGCTCCATAGATGCTGCCGCACACGCTGAGTTTATCCAGTTTTTTTTATGTCTTCCTTCGATTTTCCAGCATCTGTAGTTCCTTCTTAAAGACAGAGACTGTGCACGGTAAGGAATGAGGAGGGAGGGAGGGGGGAAGAATGTGGAGGGAGGGGTGGAGAGGGGGAGAGGGGAGGGAGAGGGGTGGGGGGAGAGAGGGGAAAGAGTGTGGTGGGGAGAGAGAAGTGGAAGAGTGGGGAGGGAGGGGGAGAGGGGGGGGGGGCAGGAGTGGTGGAAAGAGGGAGGGGGAGTGGGGTGGAAGGAAGGGACAGAGGGGGTAGGGGGAAGGGGGAGAGAGGGAGAGAGGGGGAGACGGGTGGGGTAAGGGGAGAGAAGTGGAAGAGGGGGAGGGGTAGGGGGAGAAGGGATGGAAGGGGGACAGGGGATGGGGGGGGGGGAGAGGAGAGAGGGAAGGGGGCCCCTTAGAGAGAGGGAAGGGGTGGGGGAGAGGGAGGAGGGAGGGGGTGAGGAGAGAAGGGAGGGGGAGAGAAGAGAGAGGTGGGATGGGAGAGGGAGGGGGGTAGCGGGGAGTGGTGGAAGAGGGACGGGGGTGTGGTGGAAGAGGGTCAGAAGGGGGGTAGGTGAAGGGGTGTGACAGGGAGGGGAAGAGAAGAGGGGTGAGAGAGGGAGGAGAGAGGGGTGGGGTAAGGGGAGAGGTGGGAGAGTGGGGAGGGAGGGGTAGAGGGACTGGTGGAAGAGGGACAGAGTGGTAGGGGTAGGGGAGGGGGGTGGGGTAGAGAGGGAAGGGGGTGGGGGAGAGAGTGATGGGTGGGAGAGGGAGGGAGAGAGGAGAGGGAAACATAGAAATTAAGTGCAGGAGTAGGCCATTCGGCCCTTCTAGCCTGCACCGCCATTCAAGATGATCATGGCTGATCATCCAACTCAGTATCCTGTACCTGCCTTCTCTTCATACCCACTGATCCCTTTAGCCACAAGGGCCACATCTAACTCCCTCTTAAATATAGCCAATGAACTGACCTCAACTACCTTCTGTGGCAGAGAATTCCAGAGATTCACCACTCTCTGTGTGAAAAATGTTTTTCTCATCTCTGTCCTAAAGGATTTACCCCTTATCCTTAAACTGTGACCCCCTGTTCTGGTCTTCCCCAACATCCGGAACAATCTTCCAGCATCTACCCTGTCCAACCCCTTAAGAATTTTATACGTATCTATAAGATACCCCCTCAATCTTCTAAAATCTAGCGAGTACAAGGCGAGTCTATCCAGTCTTTCTTCATTTGAAAGTCCTGACATTCCAGGAATCAGTCTGGTGAACCTTCTCTCCCTCTATGGCAACAATGTATTTGAGCATCGGGCATTGTGACCACACGATGGAACGTTCACCATGGGCTGGGGCTCCTGCAAAGGCATATGTAAATGAATCCATTCCGATTGGACATATGTGAACATTGGGCATTGTGACATCACACGATGGAACATTCATCAGGGGCTAGGGCTGGTGCTGCTTCTATGGGTGAGAAGCCAGTTTATTTTTGAAATATTGGGGGGGGGGGGGGGGGGTGAAGGATTTGATTAAAAACGTGTACTTAAACACGACGAAATGTAATGAGGAGCGGATATTTAGAAAGAAAAGTGAAATCTCTACCGAAATGGAAAAGATGTCGGCGATTCTGCGTCTGGTTTCGGAGTTGCAGGGAATCAAAGGAAGAAATGCGGCCGGAAGCCGTACATGTAAATGGATCCATTCCGATTGGACGTCTGCGAGCGTCGGGCATCGCGATTGGACGTCTGCGAGCATCGGGCATTGTGACATCGCACGGCGGGAACGAATCGAAAGGCAGGAAGGGCTCCGGACGGCAGTCGGTCGGATGGCACGAGAGTTTTATATATTAACTAGACCAAGTGCAGACCCGTTGGGTCTGTTTCCCCAACGGCGTGCGGGGGGGGGGCTGTGGCATCATACCAACCTTAACCACCCCCCAAACACACAGGTGGGGGGAGGGGGGATGAGAAAAGGGGAGGAGGAGAGGAGGAGGAAACGGGACAGATTTGGGAGAGAAAGGAGAGCGGGGTAGGGGGTGAGAGGGGGAGGGGGAGAGAGATGTGGGGGGGTTGGGGGAGAGAGGGAGGGGAAAGAGGGGGGGAGGGAGAGAGGGGGGGGAAGGGGGAGAGGGGGGAGGGAGGAGGAGGAGAGGGGTAGGGGGAGTGATGGAAGAGGGCTGGGGAGAGGGGGGGGGGGAGAGAGGGATGGAAAGAGAGAGGGGTGAGGAGAGGGAGGGGGGAGGAGAGAGGGGGGAGAGAAGGGGTGGAGAGTGGGGAGTGGGGAGGAAGGGAGGGGTAGCGGGAGAGTGGGGAAGAGGGGATGGGGAGTGGTGGAAGAGGAACAGAGGGGTAGGAGGAAAGGGGGGGGGGGAGAGAGGAAGGGGGAAGGGAGGGGAAGAGAGGGGTGGGGGGGAGAGGGGTGGGGTAAGGGGAGAGAAGGGGAAGAGGGGGGGGGGAGGGGGAGGGGGAGGGGTGGAAGAGGGACAGAGGAGTAGGGTGAAGGGAGGGGGGGGAGAGAGGAAGGGGGTGGGGTAGAGATGGAAGGGGGTGGGGGGGAGAGGGTGAGGAGAGATAGAAACATAGAAATTAAGTGCAGGAGTAGGCCATTCGGCCCTTCTAGTCTGCACCGCCATTCAATGCGATCATGGCTGATCATCCAACTCAGTATCCTGTTCCTGCCTTCTCTCCATACCCCCTGATCCCTTTAACCACAAGGGCCACAGATAACTCCCTCGTAAGTATAGCCAATGAACTGACCTCAACTACCTTCTGTGGCAGAGAATTCCAGAGATTCACCACTCTCTGTGTGAAAAATGTTTTTCTCATCTCTGTCCTAAAGGATTTCCCCCTTATCCTTTAAACTGTGACCCCTTGTTCTGGTCTTCCCCAACATCCGGAACAATCTTCCTGCATCTAGCCTGTCCAACCCCTTAAGAATTTTAAACGTTTCTATAAGATACCCCCTCAATCTTCTAAAATCTAGCGAGTACAAGGCGAGTCTATCCTGTCTTTCTTCATTTGAAAGTCCTGACATTCCAGGAATCAGTCTGGTGAACCTTCTCTCCCTCTATGGCAACAATGTATTTGAGCATCGGGCATTGTGGCCACACGATGGAACGTTCACCATGGGCTGGGGCTCCTGCAAAGGCATATGTAAATGATTCCATTCCGATTGGACATATGTGAACATTGGGCATTGTGACATCACACGATGGAACATTCATCAGGGGCTAGGGCTGGTGCTGCTTCTATGGGTGAGAAGCCAGTTTATTTTTGAAAAATATTGGGGGGGGGGTGAAGGATTTGATTAAAAACGTGTACTTAAACACGACGAAATGTAATGAGGAGCGGATATTTAGAAAGAAAAGTGAAATCTCTACCGAAATGGAAAAGATGTCGGCGATTCTGCGTCTGGTTTCGGAGTTGCAGGGAATCAAAGGAAGAAATGCGGCCGGAAGCCGTACATGTAAATGGATCCATTCCGATTGGACGTCTGCGAGCGTCGGGCATCGCGAGTGGACGTCTGCGAGCATCGGGCATTGTGACATCGCACGGCGGGAACGAATCGAAAGGCAGGAAGGGCTCCGGACGGCAGTCGGTCGGATGGCACGAGAGTTTTATATATTAACTAGACCAAGTGCAGACCCGTTGGGTCTGTTTCCCCAACGGCGTGCGGGGGGGGGGCTGTGGCATCACACTCACATTAACCACCCCCCAAACACACAGGTGGGGGGAGGGGGGGGATGGGGAAAAGGGGAGGGGGGGGAGGAGGAGGAAAGGGACAGATTTGGAGAGAGAAAGGAGAGCGGGGTAGGGGGTGAGAGAGGGATGGGATGATGGGGAGAGGGTGGGGGGGTTGGGGGAGAGAGGGGAAAGAGTGGGGAGGGAGAGTAGGGGGAGGGGAGAGAGTGGGGAGGGAGGAGGGAGTGAGAGGGGTAGGGGGGAGTGGCGGGAAGGGGGGGGGGGGAAGGGGGAGGGGCAGTGGGGGGGGGAGGGGGGGGGGGGGAGAGGGATGGGGGAGGGAGGGGGTGAGGAGAGAGGGAGAGGGGAGAGGAGAGGAGAGGGAGAGGAGAGTGGAAGAGAGGGGGGGGGGGGGAAGGGAGGGGTAGCGGGAGTGGTGGAAGAGGGATGGGGAGTGGTGGAAGAGGAACAGAGGGGTAGGAGGAAGGGGTGGGGGAGAGAGGGGAAGGGAGAGGGAGAGAGAGGGGTGGGGGGGGAGAGGGGGTGGGGTAAGGGGAGAGAAGTGGGAAGAGTGGGGAGGGAGGGGTAGGGGGAGTGGTGGAAGAGGGACAGAGGAGGAGTAGGGTGAAGGGGGGCGGGGGGGAGAGAGAGGGAAAGGGGTGGGGTAGAGTGGAAGGGGGTGGGGGAGAGGGTGAGGAGATAGAAACATAGAAATTAAGTGCAGGAGTAGGCCATTCGGCCCTTCTAACCTGCACCACCATTCAATATGATCATGGCTAATCATCCAACTCAGTATCCTGTACCTGCCTTCTCTCCATACCCCCTGATCCCTTTAGCCACAAGGGCCACATCTAACTCCCTCTTAAATATAGCCAATGAACTGACCTCAACTACCTTCTGTGGCAGAGAATTCCAGAGATTCACCACTCTCTGTGTGAAAAATGTTTTTCTCATCTCTGTCCTAAAGAATTTCCCCCTTATCCTTAAACTGTGACCCCCTGTTCTGGTCTTCCCCAACATCCGGAACAATCTTCCTGCATCTAGCCTGTCCAACCCCTTAAGAATTTTAAACGTTTCTATAAGATACCCCCTCAATCTTCTAAAATCTAGCGAGTACAAGGCGAGTCTATCCTGTCTTTCTTCATTTGAAAGTCCTGACATTCCAGGAATCAGTCTGGTGAACCTTCTCTCCCTCTATGGCAACAATGTATTTGAGCATCGGGCATTGTGGCCACACGATGGAACGTTCACCATGGGCTGGGGCTCCTGCAAAGGCATATGTAAATGATTCCATTCCGATTGGACATATGTGAACATTGGGCATTGTGACATCACACGATGGAACATTCATCAGGGGCTAGGGCTGGTGCTGCTTCTATGGGTGAGAAGCCAGTTTATTTTTGAAATATTGGGGTGGGGGTGAAGGATTTGATTAAAAACGTGTACTTAAACACGACGAAATGTAATGAGGAGCGAATACTTAGAAAGAAAACTGGAATCTCTACCGAAATGGAAAAGATGTCGGCGATTCTGCGTCTGGTTTCGGAGTTGCAGGGAATCAAAGGAAGAAATGCGGCCGGAAGCCTTACATGTAAATGGATCCATTCCGATTGGACGTCTGCGAGCGTCGGGAATCGCGATTGGACGTCTGCGAGCACCAGGCATTGTGACATCGCACGGCGGGAACGAATGGAAAGGCAGGAAGGGCGCCGGACGGCAGTCGGTCGGATGGCACGAGAGTTTTATATATTAACTAGACCAAGTGCAGACCCGTTGGGTCTGCTCCCCCAATGGTGTGATCCCCCAACCCAATATTCCAGCATGCACCCGTCTCCTCCAACGGAACTGAAGCCGTTCCCAAATGTAAGATTCCAGCACTCCCCTGCCTCCCTCAGCAGTGGATTAAAAAAAAATTCCAATTGCACCTCCCCTGCCTGCTACAGCAGTGAAAAGCTCAGAGTGTTCCTGTCTTGCAACTTTGTTTTGAAGTGTGTTGGAAGCTGATAGGAAGGAGCAGCCGTCAACGGATCAAAAGGCAATTGGACGGACGGCAGGCGGCAGCCACAGACTTTTATATAATAATAGATAGAAGATAGAATAGATAGATAGATAGATACTTAATCCACATATTGATTCAATTATTAAATTGAATTGGTAAATTAAACAACTGCAAGCAATAGTTCCAACGTAGTACTTCCTTTTAATTCTAAGCACTTTGTCAACACAGTAGAAGAAGGCCAGAAGGTAAACAACGCCAATAATATTATTTCAGCCTGCCAAAGTTAATATTTCCTCATAGAACAATTCCGAGATGAGTTTGAGATTTCCAATTACCAACATATTTCAAAAAGGGATTTTTTTTCTTAACTTAAATTCCAATTTTCTAGGAGAGAGCTTGTGTAAGGTTCTATGCGAAGCAAAATTTTATTCATTTGGCCTCGGTGCCAGCATACACCAACCATAGCGGGTGTAAACCTTAGGAAGCAGTTAATAAGTGGGCCATTCTTTGGAAAGTGAACCAAAATGTCACACACGTTACCAAACGGCATCACATAAAGTAATACATTAAAAAATTATCGTAAGAGATTAATCTAATTCATTGCTATTTTCCTACCTGCAGAACTATAATACATGTCTGCTAAAGATATGAACAGTCTAGCTTTTTTAAATTCACGAGTTTGTAAGATAAAAATATTTCCGTGTGAGGTCACACATGTGGCCAGTCGTATTTGACCTCTGACCCTAAACAAATATTGTCAGCATAACATAAATATTTCACTTGATAAACTTTGAAAAAATTCGAATCCTAGGACAAAACAATATACCCGTAATGCTTTCAGAATTAGAAGAGATGTATTCCACAATTTCCCCCACAATTTTTGGTCACACACGTGACTAAGAATGGGCCAAGTATATTTGGTGTTCAGCTCTGCCCAAGTAAACTATGACGCCCGAATCAGTGGAGGGAAGGAAGCCAAATGCACTAACATCTGCTACAATTTCCCGGCGTCTGCATATTGCAAGAGACGGGCTCAGAAATCAGGCATCCACTGAGCCATGAATTGCTTTTACCTACTGATACAGGTCAACGTGATCAGGACCATAGATTTTGGGAGCAATTTGACGCCAGTGATTGATTTGCCAAATCGTTACCGAGGCAAACGAGGCATCCACCTTTCTGTGGGCTGAAGTCGCCCAAGGCCAGACAGGGTTAGGAAGTATTATTCTTGGACACTCCACAATACAGACTACAAGACAAACGGGCAGATGTAGCAGGCATTTAAAGCGCTTCATTTTGAGGATATATAAAGCTGGTTTACATTCAGTTGAGTTTAGATGATTGATGAGTGAATTTTAAATTCATCAAATTAAAGTGTCAGTGAGATTTTGATATGGTAATGAAATTACTTGCTGAAGACAATTTAAGAGTAACATCAGAATTATTTTATTTTCACCATGGGCATCTGCAACACTATCAAATGGCTGTAGGTGCAAGTAATTTGAAATGGTCATGACTGAGATTGAAATGCAAATGTCTGATTAATGAACTGGGCAAAGGATATGGATTAGGTGAATTCTGAGGTGTATCGACCACTTTAGGATAGTGGAGCAGATTGAGCGGCTGAATGGCCAACTTCTATTCCTTTTTATATTTCATTTCACTTTATCCTTTGCAACCAGATCTACCTTGTTCCCTCTGGGAACAAATATAAATGCAAATGCATGGGACTTTCAATATAAAATGTATCATTTTGTTAAATGTGCTAAATATTTTGCGATTGTGCAACCTACAGTGTTAATCTCTGCAAGCTTCTGAATTATATAATGAGTAATGAATTCCCATTAGATTTACATGTAATTTAAACAATTATGCTTACTTGAAGTCATCTTTCCTTCATGGCAGGTTATATTGTGTTCAGTGGTCCACGACGAGCAAATGGCATTCAAGGACTACGTTTTATCATCCAGTCGGAAAGACCTCCCAGCTACCTGGAAAGTAGAGTTGAGGCTTTTCTAAAGACTATGGAAAAGCATATAGAGGAGATGACAGAGGAGGCTTTTCAGAAACACGTTCAAGCTCTGGCGATAAGGCGACTTGACAAACCAAAGAAACTCTCGGCTGAGTGTGCTAAGCATTGGAGTGAAATCATTTCTCAGCAATACAACTTTGATCGAGGTATTATAAAATAAACATTGTTGACAATCTTTGGATGTTAGTAACATTACCAGCATTTAAAGCTAGCATGGTTCATAGGGTTCAAAATATCAGAATATAAAATGGTGATTTACACTAGTGCTTCTTAAACCCAAGGGCAAATGAAATTATTTGGGGATGAATGAAACTAGAGGGGTGAATGAAGGATGAATGATAATCTATTCATATATTTATCCAAGAAAAAAACTGCAGTAATCAAAGCCCGAAAGGGTAGGATGTGGCTGAAGCCCAGTGTTTAAACGTTGGAATGGTGTTTTATCATTCTAATAGAATGATTTTCCATCTCCAGTGGTAATTTTTTTTTTTTTAATTCCTAGTTATTTTTAGGAAGTTCAAAAAGTTGAACAAAGTAAACACTAAAGAAATTAGTTAATTTATGTTTTTTGCTCATGTGGCAAAATAAATTACATATAAAATTATACACAAGGGATAGAATAAGACAAAAATTACCCAAAAACATAAGAAAATTTAGTCGAGGATGAATGTAATTTTGTGATAAAGACTCAAGGGTGAATGACACTGAAATAGTTTTAGAAGCACTGATTCACACAAATAGAAAGTCACTAGGTTTTGTTTGAATATGCCAAATATTGGGTTAGAGTTACAATTTATTTCCTATTTCCTGCGGACAAGAGAGAAGGGAGATATCCTTCCCTTTCAAGCCTCTGCTCATTCTTTATAGATGGCCAATAGAAAATATAAATATAGTAGAATGACAGCACCTCGGGTTTATTCTGACGAGGTGTTGCTCTCTTTGGCAGCAAAAAGTGACAATGTTGGAATCGTATCTTGTTATGACATTGGAGCAAATTGTAATAATCAGTAGCTAGTGCCACAAATTTAAATCATGCAAGCTTAAGCCATAATTCCACCAGTTTTCTTCTCAATCCTGGTCTGGACCTGGACTTTAAGACCGGTGCCAGTTTAATATAAAATAATTCAATTAAAAAATTGGCATTTTTTATTTATTGATTTAAAAGCCATATAACACTTTAAAATACCACAATATCACACTGGTACAAAATATAGAATGCCTGTACTCGAAAGCTGATGTGGTTAGTTGTGTTCCCTTATATAGTACATTAATTTATCACTGTATTTGGTTAAGCTGAATTCTGTCTCACATTGGCAAGTCTTAGTTCAGCTGAAACGTACATGTAACCATGCTTGGTTATCATGAGAAAGCATAATTGAACCAACTTAGCTTAAAATGAGAATGTCTTTTGTAACAAGGAAATGTATTTGTTCTTAAATGTGATGTTAAATGGGTACTTGAATTATGATTGCAGATAACATTGAAGTAGCACACCTAAAGAAGCTGACTAAAGAGGACATAATACATTTCTGCAAGGTAAGGTACCATTCATGTTACGATATAGTAACAGAAAATTGAAATTATTTGAATTATTTGTTTAGATTTTCACACATCTTGCATGAAGGTGTGTTTTGTTATGAATTGCAAGGTCAACTGAGACCTTTTATAATATTTCTGCAGACGTTGACTTCTCCATCATATCATTATTAAAACTATGATCTTGGATGTGTGTGTGTGTGTGTGTGTATATTCACATCTTCTCGAAAAAACGACGCGCTAACGGTAACATTTTGACCTATTCCGGGAGAGATTTTTTCCATGGAGTCCAAAATCGTCTTATCTGAAAAATTCATGCTTTTTCTCGAGTTATAAATCAAAATGTTCAAAAATCTGAAAAAACGTTGAATCTAAACAAGATTGGCTCGCTTGCGACGTCACAATGGGACTACTCCCGCGCGTCTCTGCGAGTGACCTCACTGTATAAACACAGAGCAAATCTTTATTAGTTTCAATCTTAAACTATTTTCCCCAACTTTCCCAGAGTATAGTATGCGCTGAAAAACTGTAAAGGCAACATTTTCAGGAATATGTAGGAAAGAACTGCAGATGCTGGTTTAAATCGAAGATAGACACAAAATGTTATCTTGCAAAATTTCTCGAGAGAAAAAATGGGTGATGCTTCGGATCGAGGCCCTCCAGTCTGAAGAAGGGTCTCAACCCGAAATGTCACCCATTCCTTCTCTCCTGAGATGCTGCCTGTGCCATATTTTGTATTTCCTTACCGAGTGTCCAATTTCTCCCTCTTCTTTCTCCCCCCTCTTCAAAACATCTGTGCAACTGATGTCAAGTCACCCACCTCCTGCTTCAATCCCTTACAAGTCCCCTTGCAACACTGTCCAATTATTCTCTTATTTTTAACCCGTCCCCCACTTCCTTTTATTTCTCAGTCGGCAGTTGATAATTTTTTTGAGTGGCCGAAGCTTTGTAGGCAAAAAGGTTGATAACATTGAAAATATAGTTTGACTTGGTAGTTATGACTTCCAATGTCTTTAAAATATTAAAGCCTGAAAGTATTACAATTTTGTAGCATTAATAATTTGTTATAAATTATTTATAGATATGTTGAATTACCGTAAATCAGTGATCTGGTAATTATTATATCTCATTGTAAGATAAACTGGAAGATCCATGTTGCATTTGAAAACGTCACAGTTCCATGCAAAGCCACAATATGTAGGTTACCCTGTACCAAATTATAGTTTTCAGAAATAAGCTCTGTTTTCATATGATAATTGCACTTGCTTAGATTATAAAGCCTGCAAAACATAAAAGGTGCACCATATTTAATGCTTCAAGTGATATTGGTCTGCCATTTTAAATTGCTGACTAATTTTAGCTGCAGCAGCAGATGATATTTAGTGCTCCTATATTAAAAACTACAGCAGTTATTAATTCAGGAAGTAACCTTGGCAGCATATTTGATATCTGAACTAGACATGGTTATCACATGGTAATATTTTTTTCTACATTGTGTCACACAGCAATATTTAGCCCAAACGATGTAATGGTTTCCAATTTATTCCTTGCAGAAAATGGTTTAATATGTATTCAGTATTCATATGCAAATGTAGCAGATTGCACATTAAAAAAAAGATGAAAATACAAATGTGACTCGAGCTGTTACCTAGCAACAGCAGGGATCCTTGGCGCAAATTCTGTCCTAATGTACATATTCACATAATGGAGCTCATTATCTCCACTGAGAGATAAGATTGTCCTTGAATGTAATTGTTTGGCTTGCGTCATCAGTGGATAGTAGCAAATTGTTTTGTCACTCTTTTTGAAAGCATTAAATTCCACAGTAACTTACAGGAAGTGCATGCAAAGCTGTGTAATTGTAACATTGAATCGAGGAATGTTATCTTTGTTCTTTTAATTCATATGCCATATATTTCTTCCAAATGCGATATCTTCATCCTGAGTTCCACATTCATCTCCAACCACAAGATAACTTTGCTGTTCAGTGGAGCACTACAAAAACCCACCCAAACAGCTGCTCTCCTTTGGGCATTCACCAGGATTGTAGAAGAAATACCAACTTAGTGGTTGCTTTTTACAGATTCACAGCATAGCATTGGCATAGTTCAGTAGTTCATATATCTTTAGTGATCTTTGCCAGATCTCATCACTGCAGCCAAGCCGCTGCCACAAGCAAGGCTTCAGAATCTGCTGTTTGCCACGTCCAATGTAATTGTCAACCTGAATCTTGGCTCTTGCAGAAGGCTTGCAATTTTCAATCATTGCCAGCTTTGTTTGGTTGAAGATACGCAAAAGCTAATGTTTTTCCCAAATAATGCATGAGTCACAATAACAAAAATACGGGCTTTGGTGGCAGATAAAATGCAGTTAATTACTATTTTGGAAAATTACAATGGAACACTGCCAGAAAACCTTAGAAATGGAGCTTGAGGGTGAATTATTAATCCATTCTGCATTCTATCTCTTGCATGCCTCTCAACACATACCCACACATCCCCAATTCACCCATCGCCAGAGGCTATTTACAGTGGCCTGTTCATTTATTAGCACAAATGCAGGGTAGGGAGCACTCGGCTTCCAACCCAGCATGGAATGAATGTGCAGGCTCCATGTGGACAGCTCCAGAGAGCAGGATGAATCTCCAGCACTGGTGTTATGAGACAGCAATACACTCAGCTGCGTCAGAGTTTGGCCATTCCACATTAATGAAACATAGGTGGCAGAATTCAAGCAAGGATAAATATAAAAGCAATAAGTGAATTTTTAAATATAAGGATCATTGTTTGCCTGCTTTAACCTAAACCATTCATATAATTCCCAACTGTATAACTTGGAAGGGCTACTTCTATTTCTACCTCTGCCTATTTTCCAGACTGAAAATTCTTGGCTTCAATGGAGATCAATAGGAGATGCTTGTAACACATTTTGCCAGCAATGTCCACAATTATAAATGAATATATTTTTTTTAATGCTGGTGATGATAATGAGCTATAGCATTGAAGCATCTAATGGTGGGGCTTCTTAAGTATTGTAAAAAAAACACTTTTCAGATCAGTAAACGCTGTTGGCAAAAATCTTGTTAAAAAGACGGATCATTAAAAAAATCCTTTCAACATCATGAAAATTACTTCTTATTGCAGTGTAATGACCAATTGTTCTCCATTTGCAGGAGCTCCTAGCAGTCGATGGTTCTAGGAGGCACAAGGTCTCGGTGCATGTTCTGTCCCGAGACATGGATCCTTGTGAGTATCTGAACATTTTTTACAGACTTACTCGTAGAAACTGGATACCAGGTTAATTCCCGGGATGGCGGGACTGTCATATGCTGAGAGAATGGAGAATGGGCTTGAATATTCTGGAGTTTACAAGGATGAGAGGGGTGAGACCAAGCATAGGCTTGGCAATTGTTTCGCCGAACACCTCCGCTTGGTCCGCATTAACCAACCTGATCTCCCTGTGGCTCAGCACTTCAACTCCCCTTCCCATTCCGACCTTTCTGCCCTGGGCCTCCTCCATGGCCAGAGTGAGCACCACCGGAAATTGGAGGAGCAGCACCTCGTATTCCGCTTGGGCAGTTTGCACCCCAGCAGCTTGAACATTGACTTCTCCAATTTGGAGCCCCTGCAGCGCCTCATATTCCAGCCCTTTGGCTCCTCCTCTTTCAGTTTGCCCCCACCTACAGCAGCTTGAAGGGTTGTGAAAACAATCCATAGTGCATTGAGTTTCTCCAGCACTTTTGTACCTGAGAATCCTTATTCCTGAATTTTGTTTTGGTGCTAGAGTAGCAAACACCGACAGAACCACATGCTGTTAAGTTTTAAGCAAATTTCTGTTCAATAACAGAACTATATTTTTATCTCATTCACCATCTAATCATATTTTAATTTTGACTCTATTAGATTGCAATATTCTTATCCTATTTTCCTGGAAAGAATATTTGCCTTAATTTATATTGTAATTCAATGAGTAAAAATTGAGTCTGTTTGCAGAGACATACCAGCTGCTAGAATCATTTGCCAAAATACTAGGTGTTTTCCCAAGAACCCGAAGAGCTTGAAAGAAAGGATGTGTATAATTCAACCTAAAAACTTCACTGTCCAGTTATGGTCCAACCAATGTTTTGTATTTGATGCTCCTGAATTTTGTTTTGGTAGTAGCACATGACAAGGGTATTCCTTGATAACAGAACTTATTTTTATTCATTCTCGCGATTTTATTCCCATTTTCCTGGAAAGAATATTTGCACTTTTTGTAATGCAATGAGTAAAAATTGAGTCTGTTTGCGAAGGTTGCAGGATGCTTATAATTCAACCTAAAAACTTCACTTATGGTCCAACCCATGCTCTTTTGAAAATGTGTACTTGCACCTTGAATTTGAGTTTATGTGTATTGTCACATGTACCAAAGTGCTGTGAAAAGCCTTTGTTGCGTGTGAACCAGTCAGCCGGATGATTACAATTGAGCCATCCACAGTGTACATGACAAAGGGAATAACGTGAATATAGTTATAATTACATTTATAATGCAAATTAATATTGCTATAGCTCGCTTAACCAGGAATAATTTATTAACTGGTACAGATCAAGTATTTATCACCATTACGATCACTTCATAACACAAATAAGTTGAAATTTAATTAATGTTTGCCTAACCTCCAGTTTTAATTTTAAAAACAAAATGCTGAAATACAGAATGTTTCATTTAATCATCATATATACGTCCTTTTTGCATTTCTTTGAAAAAATAGAATTTTGACTAAACCACAGTCACGATCTTGATGTGTGGAATCACATTTAGCATGTGACCCTGAAAGTTGTTTAATGATATAGGTCTACATCTTAATTCTGTACTAAGTCGACTGATTCATTTATTACACATAAAAACAATGAATTTTGCTTTTATAATGTTTTTGAATCTTCCTTGTTTAGCCATTAGTCATTCGCATGTGAATACAAATGTAATTCCAGGCCCTGTTATTGAACATGCTCCCTATCTAAATGATGTCAACTTGAGTCCTGCACCACCTTTGCCTCAGGTATGTAATTTTTTTTAACGCACTTGTCCTTTTAATTCTGTCACCATTTTGAAAATGCCTTGGAGACTGAGACAATGCCAGGTATAAGCCTGATAACGACAGGCCTGTGAGCCTAAATTAAAATGTTATTGGAAACATTTCTTGAAAGACGCAATTAATCTATACTTGGAAAGGCTGAGATTAATGAAATAAAGCATGACTTTGTTGGAGGGAAATCCTGTCTGATTGGTTTGCTTTAGTTTAGAGAAAGGGAGTGGAAACAGGCCCTTGCAGCCCACCAAGTTTGCACTGACCAATGATCACATAAACCAGTTCTATCCTTTACACCAGGGACAATTTACAAAGCCAGTTAACCTAAAAACCAAGCCCATCTTTGGAGGAAACTGGAGCACCTGGAGAAAACCCACTTGGTCACAGGGAAAAAATTACAAACACTGTACAGACAGCACCCGTGGTCAGGATCAAACCTGGGTCTCTGGTGCCGTAAGGCAGCAACTCTACCGCTGTGTCACCCTGCTGGTTTAATTTTTTGAAGATGTAACAAAATGTGCTGATGAGGGCAGTGCAATTGAAGTGTTCTACATGTGTACAAGGCCTTTGAAAAGGTCCCACATGAAAAACTGGTCTAAAAGATTAGAGTCCATGGGATCCAAAGTAAGCTGCCACACTAGATCCAAAATTGTCAATAGGAAGCAGAAGGAAGTGGTGAGAGTTGTTTTTGTGATTACAATCCTGTGACCAGTTGTGTAGTACGGTGAAAAGTGGCTTTGTTTTAACATATAATAAAATATTGGAAATGAATGTAGGAAGTTTTGAAGATGACACAAAAACTGGTGTTTATAAGGAGGAGGATAACCTTAGATTACATGACTTAGTAAAATGAAGACAGTAAAGGCAGGTGGAACTATTGATCATTGCATGATGATGCACTTTGGGGATGACTGTAATTGTTGGACTATACATTGAACGATAGAGCCCTAGATTGTATTGAAGAACAGAGACCTTGGCGTACAAGTCTTCCATGAAGGTGGCAGCACAGGTTGATAAGGTAGTGAAAAAGGTGTATGGGATATTTGCTTTATTTGTCTGGGAATGGAATGTAGGAGCAAGAATGTAATGGTGCAGCTTTCCAAAGCCCTGGTTAAGCCATTTCTGGAGGTCTGTGCAGCTCCAATCACAACACTATAGGAAGGAATATTGCACTGCACTGGAGATGGTGCAGAGGACATTCATCAGGATGTTGCTTGGCATGAAGTGTTGTAGATATGAGGAAAAACTAGAAAGGATGTGTTTGGTTCTTTACAGTGGACGAGGCTGAGGCGGTAAAATAGAGATATTAAATTTGAGTTGCAGAGAAAGGGTAGATAGTGGATAACTTTTCCCTTCAACAGAAGTGTTTAAAAAATTAGAGAACATAGTTTTTAGGTAAGATATTTTCAAGGAATCTAGGGAAGAACTCTTATCAACAATCCAGAGTGCAATCTAGCATCCCCTCCTGAATACATTTGAGAAATATCAAGAGACTTGAATTGCCAGTGGACCAATTGCTCTGGACCAAGTGCTGGTAAATGAGATTACTGTAGATGGGCACTTGACAGTCAGCATGGACACAGAAGGATCTGTTTCCGTGTTTTCTGAAACTGATTTGGTTTGTGAATTGAAAATGAACAAGATCAATTGCAGACGCAAAGAACTGCAGATGCTGGAATCTTGAACAAAACACAAAGTGCTAAAGGTACTCCGAGTCAAACTGGAGTCTGAAAAAAGGGTTCCAATCCGAAATGTCACCTGTCTATTCCCACCGTGGATGCTGCCTAAACCACAGAATTCCTCCTGATTTTCTCCTGGTGCTTTTGACATTCCAGTTTTAATCTGCCAAATTAGGTTCCATTTCCTCATGTTTCCATTCGAAGGTTACTTCAAACTATGTCCATCAAAGCTAACATAACTACTGAACTTTAACCATATATTTTACACTGGAAAAAATATAAAACAATAAACTAATAGTTTTCAGAAAAATTAATGTTGATTTTCTAGGAGTAAAAGAGTAAATCATTCGGCTGCTTCCCACATATCCTGACATTCTTTTAAGTTACAACGGATCTCAATTTAAATAATTCACTCATTTTCAAAATCTCAAAATCCCAACAACACAAAATGTGCAAATGAATAACTTCAATTGATTCTGTATCCAGAGCTGATGGGGAGAATCTTGGAGACATCTGTTTGCAGAAAAGTTATTTCCTGATTTCTTTCCTAACTGTTCTAACTGTAATTTTATGCCTCCTTGTTCTAACTTTTCTCCAGCAGAAGATACTTTCTTTGTGTGTAGCAAATTGCTACATTATTTTAAATGTATAAATTGAATCACTCCTCAACCTTTAAATTTAAATCAATGTCAATAAAACGTCTGTTACTTCTCTATTGTAATTAACATCTGCCATTAACTTAAAATTCCCCCAATCCTAAATTGTATGAAATTAAACTGGTTTAAATTTTGCTGAACAAACAAAAATCAGACTAACATTTTTATAGTACCTGTTCTGACAGTTACCTCTATTCTTTTTCTTTTTCTCTGCGTATTGCTCTTTATTCCATAGCTTATTTGACCCTGCCCATTGTTGTTTTCATCACCCCTATCAAATTTGTTCTTAAATTATTTCAGGAAAATTGTGGTTTAAAAATATATTTTGTGGTTTTCTTTCTAATATCTTAAATGCTGCACAAAAGGAAATAATAAATTTCCCCTAAAATCTAGCCTAAAAGCATTTTTATTTTAATCCTTAAGTGTAACAACTGTTATTAACTTCCAATTATTAGTTAATTTAACCTAAGTTTTGATGTAATTGGTAGTGGACAATTCTAATATTACCTTACCTGTGTGGATTCCAAATTACCTTTTAAATAAGTAAATGTTAACCCAATCAAGCTAATTGGCATTATATTTAAGTGTTGTTACCACCATTCAAATAAAACAGACATGAATTCTGACCAAGATTAACACGGCAAGGGATCTTGACAATACTTTGCTTTGTTTTTGCACTTTGTGCCAAGTCTAATAGCAGAATGCAGCTGAGAAATGGCAAGTAGAATTTGTCCCAACAGGTTCAAGTCACAAAACCTGAAGCACTTCTGCTGAGAAACAAAAATATATGCAGGATGTTCAGGTCCAATTCAGGCCCTTCGAAATGGTATTAGGTAGCAGTGATATTGTAAATGAAAATAAGCAAGTGAAGTGTCAAATAATTGCTTTACATCAGTATTTATAACAGAAAATAATTAAACTAGAGAATTAAATATTAATAGAAAGATATTAAAAAAAAAAAAATAAATGGGAATAACTAGATTATATCGCCTCATGAACTCGTTTTTTGGAAACCCATTTTTCCTATTACGGTGAAAACAAACATGCAAATCTCACTTAACCCTTCACTATGCTATATAAACTAAGAAATAAATAGCCTTACAACAGTGTAAATTATTTTTTTAAACATTTGTCTCATTCAAAACATAATTAGGTTATTTTTTTACTTTTTGTTCTGAGCAAGGCATTCTCACTAGAAACCCACTGAATCCCATGGCTCTTCTTCCCACCCTGCTTCCTGTAAGGACTTCATCCCCTACTCCCAATTCCTCCGTCTACGCCGCATCTGCTCCCAGGATGAGGTGTTTCACAACAGGGCATCGGAAATGTCCTTATTCTTCAGGGAACGGGGGTTCCCCTCCCTCACTATAGATGAGGCTCTCACCAGGGTCTCTTCCATACCCCGTAACACTGCTCTCTCTCCCCATTCCCCCCCCCCCCCACTCGTAACAAGAGTAGTGTCCCCCTAGTCCTCACCTTTCACAGCTGTCACATACAACAAATAGTCCTCCGTCATTTTCGCCACCTCCAACATGACCCCACCACTCGCCACATCTTCCCATCTCCCTCAGTGTCTGCTTTCTGCAAAAACCGCTCCCTCTGAAACTCCCTGGTCTATTCTTCCCTTCCCTCCCGCACCAACCCCTGCCCAGGCACTTTCCCTTGCAACTGCAAGAGATGCTACACTTGTCGCTTTACCTCCCCCCTCGACACCATTCAAGGACCCAAGCAGTCGTTCCAGGTGCGACAGAGGTTCACCTGCATCTCCTCCAACCTCATCTATTGCAATCGCTGCTCTAGATGTCAGCTGATCTACATCGGTGAGACCAAGCGTAGGCTTGGCAATTGTTTCGCTGATAACCTCCGCTCGGTCCGCATTAACCAACCTGATCTCCCGGTGGCTCAGCACTTAGAAACATTGAAATTAGGTGCAGGAGTAGGCCATTCGGCCCTTCGAGCCTGCACCGCCATTCAATATAATCATGGCTGATCATCCAACTCAGTATCTCGTACCTGCCTTCTCTCCATACCCTCTGATCCCCTTAGCCACAAGGGCCACATCTAACTCCCTCTTAAATATAGCCAATGAACTGGCCTCAACTACCCTCTGTGGCAGAGAGTTCCAGAAATTCACCACTCTCTGTGTGAAAAAAGTTCTCCTCATCTCGGTTTTAAAGGATTTCCCCCTTATCCTTAAGCTGTGACCCCTTGTCCTGGACTTCCCCAACATCGGGAACAATCTTCCTGCATCTAGCCTGCATGTAACCACTTCAACTCCTTCTCCCATTCCAAATCCGACCTCGCTGTCCTGGGCCTCCTCCATGGCCAGAGTGAGCGCCACCGGAAATTGAAGGAGCAGCACCTCGTATTCCGCTTGGGCAGTCTGCACCCTAACAGCATAAACATTGAATTCTCCAATTTCCGGTAGCCCTTGCTGTCTCCTCTCCCTCTCAGCTCCACCTCAGCCCTGGTGCTCCTTCTCTTCCTTTTTCCTTTCTTCTCTCCACCCTACATCAATCTGAAGAAGGGTTTCGGCCCGAAACGGTGCCTATTTCCTTCGCTCCATAGATGCTGCTGCACCCGCTGAGTTTCTCCAGCACTTTTGTCTACCTTTGAGGGTCAGTATAATTTGGAATGCGTAACCACAGTGAGTGATTAAAGCAGAGATCATTACATCGTTTAAGGGAAAATCTGGCACGTTCACGGTGATAGAAATTGATTTAAGGTTATGGGGAAAAAAGAGAACATTGCCAGGATTTGTTTTGAATTATTTGGGCAAGAGAGCCGGCACAGATAACCTCATGATGACCTTGTTGTAACTTTGGTTTAGATGTTACCTTAATAACCTGATCGTTTTTTTTTCTAGCCAAGCATAATTGAAGATATGACCATGTTCAAGCGCAGTTTACCGCTCTTTCCACTGGCAAAGCCGCACTTCAGTTGCATGGCAGCAAAACTCTGAGATATAGAGGACTGATCCAAAAGAAGGAAGATGCAAATGAAAAAACATGAGTGACAGTGTTCATTCTGCTGGGAATTGGAGAAACTTTCATCAGAGATCATTTCTTTTAAATTAACTCTTTGCAGTTGGGAGAGTATACAGTTAATTAGTTAATCTGCATATTTCTGCCTGTTAAAGGTTCTACTACCCAAGTGGTATTTTAAATTACTTGCCCATAAATATTTTCAGACTCAAGATTGGAATCTACAAAATGCTAGTGTGCAAACCAGTGAAATTACACTGTATAGTATGAATCAAATTTCTTTTGTGATAGAGCCTTATAATTGAAACCCATAACATGTTTTTACCTTGTACACAAATTTTGTAGTTTTGAATTTTTGTGCTCATACAGCTGGTAGTAAAATGATGGAAACGCTGTTTTGCCTCAAACTCTTTCTGTAATGTTAAACTACCAGCCTGCAGTAAACTTAGATATAAAATACTTGAAAAGTAACTGCTAATGGATTTGAATCTATATTTACTTGATTGAAACACAAAAAACTGCAGTTTTCAAGAAAAGTCGAGCAGATAGAGAAACTGATGAAAGGAACTCAGAGAGATGATGCGTTTATTCTGGGAACTTGTTTGGAAAGCTGAAATTTAAAATATGGATAGGTTTACCCAGTAAACATGTAAAAATTGATAAATTTCCTCTATTAGATCATTTAACCTGTTTTAGATATTTTTGTTAAAGTACTAAAGGAATTATGAAGAAAAACCATGAAATTGGACCCAATACAAAATATTTGTTGTTTCGTTGCTTTGGTGTGCTTCTATTACCTTAAATGTTGTTTAGCATCTAAGAAAGACCATCCAAAATATCTAATTTGTGATGAAAGGTTATTGACTGAAATGTAAACTGTTTATTTCTGCACAGATACTGGTAGATCTGGCCTTTTTGCTTTATTTGATTGCCAGAATCTACCGTTAATTGATTTTGCATCATAAGCGCCATCTTGTTGTACCACTGCTTAACACTCATTTGAGTGATAATTGTGCACTCAGTAGCACTTCTAGAATTATGAGTAAGTGTTAAAGGCAAGATCAGGGAATTGGGCTGTCAGCTAAAGCAAAGCAGTGACAGTAAAGGTTACAAACAAATCATTAATGTTATCAAAGTATCAGGATGATTGCAATCACAAACGTGATGGCAATGTGTTAGCATCTCTGTGATCTAAACACTGATATCAACTGAGATCAACAAAAGTGATTCACAATATGACTCTTAGAAGTAAGGTAGCTGATAATGCAAGTTATATCTTGCATGATAGTGGGAAGTACCAGGTAGAATTCATGAAGCAAAAAAAAACAGGAAAGTTGCAGAACACTAGTCAACTGAATTGTATTGAAGGACAAGTGGAAATGATTGTTACTGCATTTCGTATTATTCGGAGCAGTCAATAGCTATTGGGATTCTTCTCTTGAACCGTTGGCAATAGTTATTTATGAAGTAAGTTGTTTCCACGTTTACCTGTGAAGATCATTTGATCTAATTTGTAAATTCACAATTCCTGAATGACTTTGTGTTACTGTTGCACACAACATTTAGTGCAGATAGTTTTGTAAAAGGTGCCCTTGTTCTCAATTATATCAAGTACTTTAGCAAGCTTTGTTATGACCCATTTCCTATTCAATTCAACATTGCTGCAACACTGAGCTGACTGATACTTGTCACCTAGTTTAGCAGCTGATACAATTATTTCAGGAGGTTCAAAGATCTATTTGTAATGGCCATCTCAGCAAAGGGGGAAAATTGCAATTAACTAATTTAAATATGCTGTGATGAAATCATCATCATCACCAAATCATCATCACAAATGTTAGCAAAATACTTTAGATATGGATATCTTTTACTTATCTACTCCACCTCCCTGCCACTCCTCATCGCTTCCCAACAGTAAATAGTTTGCCTAAAAACTTTGCATAGTAGTGTGACAATATTTCAGAAGTGCATATCACATTGGAGTTGTGATCCTGCAGAATTTCGGAAGGTTTTCAGTAAGTAAATTCATATTTTCTTGAGATCATGCCTGACACAATGGGGAAAACCCGTTGTAAAATTTGGACTAATATTTTTGAGTCATTTTCAATCTAGCAGCATTCAAGGGAAAGGATCACAACTCCAATGTGATTTGCAATATTAGAAGATAGAAATAATAACCCTGAGTTTTAAATAATTTATAAAATAAAATATTAGCATTCATAAAATACAATTCTTCACCGATTTAATTGCTGGTGAGCTAGATAAAATTTATCTATTTTCTTGCAATGCAATGATAGGCATTGTCTGCAATATTGTTAAGGCCAGCAACAATTTTAGCATTGAATAGACTGAATATCATTAAGCCTTTGGCCGTTTTGGGATTGATAAAGTGAAATACATAGACCAGATGATTAGATTAATAGATAATACTGCAAAATATGTTGGTGTGACATGTTTTCTAGTGGGTTTAGATTCTTTGCTGCAGTGAAACATTGTTCTCAACCATGTTTCCAACATTTTACTGAAGTGTGTGTAGCAGTGCAGTCTGACTCAGGCATATCCATTGATTCTTTAAAAGGAATCTAACGATGCAGCTTTTTTCAAGCAATAACAGCCAACAGAGTACGAATATCCAGTCTGTTTTTATGGCTTGTGAATAGATGTAGCATTTTTTTTGATTGTGATGTAAATCACTTAAACTGGCTTAATTTTAAAGATCTTGAATCACTTTGTTGTGGAACTGGATGCAAAAAACATAGTTACTGTATTGAAAAGGATGTCACTGTTCGTAATAAAATAAACTTGTGCTCCTTTTCTGTCTTCGTTGATTAATTGGCCAGATTCCCAACTGGAAAGACCTCCTACACAACTGAAAACGTTACCTCAATAGACATTTCTCAATAGCACCTGCTATTTCCCAATAATTGCTGCGTTGATACGTGGGATTTCAAGGTCAGACACACCGGTTTAAGTATAAAAAACATTCTACCAATCTGATATGCATCTTCACATCCCACTAAGTACATATCAATTATCTGCCTTTATAATTGATGGGCATATACAAAATAAATTGTATATTGGAAGCCAGGATGCGGGGTGGGAGATTACAACCTTCACGTGGTCCGCCCTGTTTCAACAAATGCAATCAACCCGGTGTGCACAATCAAATAAGATCAAATAGAACAAGTTGTCCTACAACTTTAGGCTGTGCACGCCATATGCAAGAAGAAGAAGAACAAGAAGCCAGGATGCCAAGAATTGCCAACTAGAAGTAAATAATTTGCCAACTTCAAAATAGTTTTCTGCCCAATTTCACCTGGATTCAATTGGAGACCATGCTAACTTAAATTATTCTATTTAAGATTAGAGTTTGGCAGTTTTGGCTTTGTCTGAGGATATAACCTTGACATTGAATGACAGTGCTATGTGATCTAAACGCTGTGTGGTTGAAAATCATTGCTGCTTCAAGGAAATCCTTAATGTTGGGGGTTGATACATTTTGGGATCCTGAATATTTTTCTGTGGAATGTGGTTATCACTAGCAAGACAAGCATTTATTGCCCGTCCCTTATTGCCCCGAAGGCAGAGATGGCCCACCACAATCTGATCCACTGCAGTCTTGTGAAGTGACTAAATTGATGTACACAGATCCAGGATCTAAGCACGGCAACAATGAAGGAACAACAGTACGCTTTCAAGTCAAGTGAATGGGGAGATGGATAATGTTCCATGGGCCTGTTATATTTCTCATCCTTGGTGATGGTTTTGGGTTGTACTATGAGGAAATCAGAGATAGGTAACTGAAGTTAGTTTTGTAATTAATAGGTTCTACTCTGTCGCTGCAAGAGAAAATGTCTGGGATGTGTGTCGTACTGGCTGCTTTGATGACACACACCGTTGCTTATTGAACATGTGCGTGATGAACATGGGGAGACATAATTGTCACCCTTAAATTATTGCCAGAGGAAAATAGTTAGCTAATCCAAAAAAGTGTGTTTTCATAGCCCTCTAGTTGCAGCTGTGCTGTTTCATGTGTGCCTGCCACAATAAATGCATCCTACTGCAGGACATTCCAGCAGCTGCATGCCATACAGCAGGCTGCTGCACTTAAACCACATTGACATTGAGTAAGATCCCCTGAGAACCAAGTTCTCCATTCCAGTTCTTTTGATGAGCAATGTATTCAAAGCTGGAAGCAGTAACAGAATCAAGACCTGGAAGCAAAGGTAAATATCCACAACTGGGCTGTATTGCCACGGAGGTCTAGGCCAAAGCACTCCTGAACATACAAGCTTTCAGATCATTCTAAACAAGTGGTTTGCAAACAAGCAGGTTCATTAATCAATTAAGGAAAAATAGGCCTGCAACTAGGAACATTTTGCATTTTTCTTGTAATGTTTGTCACTTAATGGAGTATAGCCATATAACAATTACAACACGGAAACAGGCCATCTTGGCCCCTCTAGTCCGCGCCGAACACTTATTCTTGCTAGTCCCATCTACCTGCACTCAGACCATAACCCTCCATTCGTTTCCCGCCCCTCCACCACTTTCACTGGAAGTTCATTCCACACAGCTACCACCCTCTGAGTAAAGAGGTTCCCCCTCATGTTACCCCTAACCTTTTGTCCCTTAATTCTCAAATCATGTCCTCTTGTCTGAATCTTCTCTACTCTCAATGGAAAAAGCTTATCCACATCAACTGTCTATCCCTCTCACAATTTTAAAGACCTCTATCAAGTCCCCCCTTAACCTTCTGCGCTCCAAAGAATAAAGACATCTTGTTCAACCTTTCTCTGTAACTTAGGTGCTGAAACCCAGGTAACATTCTAGTAAATCTCCTCTACTCTCTATTTTGTTGACATCCTTCCTATAATTATGCTACCAAAATTATACACCATATTGCAGAATTGGCCTCACCAATGCCTTGTACAATTTTAACATTACATCCCAACTTCTATACTCAATGCTCTTGATTTATAAAGGCCAGCACACAAAAAGCTTTCTTTACCACCCTATCTACCTGATATTCCACCTTCAGGGAACTATGCACAGTTATTCCTAAATCCCTCTGTTCTACTGCATTCCACAATTCGCTACCATTTACCATGTACATCCTATTTTGATTTGTCATACCAAGATGTAGCACCTCACACTTATCAGCATTAAACTCCACCTGCCATCTTTCAGCCCACTCTTCCAAATGGCCTAAATCTCTACTCTACTGAAGACTCGAGTGGGCCATTTCAGAACTGATTGCCGGCTGCTTAACCAACTTCCAGAGTTCACACTGCTCTCACTATGGTGCTTTTGCCACTGTTTAGCTGCTGAAACAATCAATGGATCGTCAGTGGTGCTGCTTCTGGTAGAAGTCATTGCTGTTCTCCTGGGCGTGGCAATGACTGGTCTCACAGGATGGGTCGAAACATCAGGGCAGAGGCAGAGGGTTGCTCAAATGTAGAGAGCCTTCAGAGATGCCACATCATAATTAAACTTCTTCAAAAATGTATTTACAGGATCAGGTTTCCAAGGCTGCCTTAGATATGTAAGATATGTGAAATGATTATATAGGACAATCTTCGGCCATGCTCGGTTCAATGCATAGGGACAATATTGTGTTTATACCTATATTACAGGGTAATCAGGATGAAGTTAGGACCACTCAAGGATTAAGGAGGGAAGTCGTGCTTGGAGTGAGAGATGCAGGTGAGGTACTGAATGAGTTATAAACACCTGTGCTCACAAAGATGGAGGACAGTGAGATTAGTGTGGCGAATACTAATATGCAAGGGCAGTTTGAGATCAAGAAGAAAGGTGGTGGTGTTGGGGCTCTTCAGCATTCAGGTGGATAAATCCCCATTTACCTAAATGCTGCCTGGTTACAGGGCATTAGCTACAAAGAGGGGTTGCATAAACTTGGATTGGCTTCTCTGGAATGCTGGAGGTTGAGCGGAGCCCTGATAGAAACATATAAAATAATGAGAGGCATAGAAAGCGCAGATAGTACAACCCTTTATCCCAGGTTAGAAATGTCGACGATAGAAGGCATAAACTTTAAGGTGAGAGGTACAAAGTTTAAAATAAATGTGTGGGGCAAGTTTGTATTACACAGTGAATGGTGGGTGCTTGGAATGCTCCACCAGGGTGAGGGAATGATAGTAGCATTTTAGATGCTTTTAGTTAGGCATATGCAGGAAATGGAGGGATCTGAAGCATATGCTGGTAGATGAGCCTAGTTTCACTTGGCAACCTGTTCAGCACAGACATTGTGCACCAGGGGGGCAATTCCTGTGCTGTACATTTCTATGTTCGACATTACTCCCTCATCTCAATGTCCTAACTGGGACGCATGACAATAAAACTCTCTTGACTTTGAAGATGCTTAAGCAGATACCTGCCACAAATTGCAGCTCACCACTGCATCAGGAAAGTCACATGTCCTTGGCTGCCACCGAGTCATTCTTTCATCTGCATTGATTTCACGTGGAGTTTGCCAGCATTGCTGGCTTCACTTAAGTACAAGATATACTGGTCCATTTTTTCAGCATGAAAGGTGTCCACTGTCCCAGCGTGTGCTTGGTTGTGGATCATCAGGAGGACTTTTGTGATGTTCAATGGCATATGTAAGGGAAGCGCATATAACCTCTTCACCTCCAGAGAGAACATAATGGAGAATTTCTAGGAGCAAAATTAGGGCATTCGGCCCATCAAGTCTACTCTGCCATTCAATAATGGCTGATTTATCTTTCCCTCTCACCCACATTCTCCTGCCTTCACCCCATAACCCCTGACACCCTTACTAATCAAAAGAATGCTATCTCCACCTTAAAAATATCACCTGGCCTCCACAGCCGCCTATGGCAATGAATTCCACCAATTCATCACCCTCTGACTAAAGAAATTCCTTTTCATCTCCTTTCTAAAGATATCTCTTTTTATTGAGGCTGTGGCCTCTGGTCCTAGACTGTCTCAGTGGAATCATCCTCTCCACATCCACTCTATTCAAGCCTTTCACTATTTGGTAAGTTTCAATGAGGTCACCCTCATCCTTCTAAACTCCAGCGACTACAGGCCCAATGCTGTCAAATGCTCATCATATGTTAATGTTCACAACAACATTGCCTGGAAGGACAAATTCTGTGAGGAAAAGGGCTAAAGCCAAATTCCTTGGTTCCTCACCCACTTCATAGTTCTACCACATCAGGCAGACTTTGCCTCAAGAACTGTGAAAGTGCGAGAGTTATGGAAAATCTGCTGGTCTTCCAAAATTAAGATTCCAGTTCACTCCTGCAACTCAAAGGAAAACTTCATCAGGTGCATGTGGTAGCACTAGCTAGCCAACCACTAGAGCAGCTGATGCTGATAGAGAGGTTTACAGTCAGAGTCTGACGAACAGCAGCAGAATTAGCAGAGCTGGCGGGGTGGAAATCCCAGCATGATACCATCAGCCTCATCTCCCTACAGTGTAGAGGCAAGAAGCCATAGACTGCATGGGTTGATAGCAATAAAAACCTGGTCATAGGGAGCCAACTATATCATAGTCTCTTAAGTCGACCACATTAGAATGTAGAACTGCACTGAACACCACAGACAAAGCCAGAAATCTTGGTGTAGTTATGGACTCGGATTTGAATTTTAACAGCCATATAAAGACCATTACCAGATCTGCCTATTACCATCTAAAAAATATTGCAAGAATCAAGGGATTTCTGTCCAAAGAAGATACTGAAAAACTTGTTCATGCATATATTTTTAGTAGGTTAGATTATTGTAATGGCATCTTTACAGGTCTCAATAAAAAATCAATTAAACAACTGCAGCTTATCCAAAATGCCGCTGCCAGAGTCTTGACCAACACCAAGAAAATGGACCACATTACACCTGTCCTTAAATCTTTGCACTGGCTCCCTGTGTGTAAGAGGATAGATGTTAAAATTCTGTTACTGACCTACAAGGCACTGAATGGTCTAGGTCCAAAATACATCTCTGACCTACTTGTATATGAGGCACCTAGACTCCTCAGGTCTTCAGGGACAGGTTTACTCTGTGTTCCCAGGGTCAGAACTAAAAAGGCTGAAGCAGCATTCGGTTTTTATGCTCCACCCCTGTGGAACAAGCTCCCTGAACACCTGAGGTGTGCACAGACTGTAAGCGCATTTAAATCAGGCCTAAAAACACTGTTGTTTACTATAGCTTGTCCATAACCCGACATGCAGGTAATCTTAACCGTCTAATTTTAACCCTTTTATGTGCTCTTTAAAATCGTTTTTTTGTTTCATGGACGTTGTTTTATTATTCATACATTTGTCGTATTGCTTATTTTGCTATTTTTAATTATTGACTACTTTATTTTTTCTTTCCTGTAAAGCACCTTTGCATGCACGAATGGTGCTATACAAATAAACCTGCCTTGCCTTGCCTTGCCTAGAAAATAGGAACTGCAGTTGCTGGTTTACAAAAGAAGACACTAAATGCTGGAGTAATTCAATGGGTCAGGCAGCATCTCTAGAGAACATGGATAAGTGAAGTTTTAGGTCCGGACTCTTCTTCAAACGGATTGTGTGAGGCGAGAAGGAAATAAAGCTTGGAAGAGAAAAGGGGTGGGACAAAAAGTGGCAGGTAATAGGTTGAGTAGGAAGGAACAGCAGATGCCGGTTTAAACCAAAGACAGGCACAAAATGCTGGCGTAACTCAGCAGGACAGGCAGCAGGTCTGGAGAGAAGGAATGGGTGATGTTTCAGGTCGAGACCCTTCTTCAGACTGTCAGGGGAGAGTACTGTAAATACATAAATAAGGAAGTGTAAGGTGTGAAAAAAGGACAAAGGGAATGGAGATCAAGGAGAATGTAGAATAGATCATTGTTAGCTGGGAGAAGGTAAGAACAAAGCAAACAGAGATAATATGTAGTTGGGGACAGCAAGACTGGTCAGAGAACTGGGAAGGGTGAGGGACAGAGAGAGAGATGGAAAGCAAGGGTTACGAAGTTGGAGAAATCAATGTTCATACCGCTGGGGTGTAAACTACCCAAGCGAAATATGAGGTGCTGTTCACCCCATTTGCGCTGGGCCTCACTCTGACAATGGAGGAGGCCCAGGACAGAAAGGTCAGTGTGGGAATGGGAGGGGGAGTTAAAGTGTTTAGCAAACGGGAGATCAGGTAGATTTAGGCGGACTGAGCGGAGGTGTTCAGCGAAATGATCACCGAGCCTGCGCTTGGTCTCGCCAATTTATATGAGTCCACACCTGGAACAATGGATACAGTGGATGAGGTTGGAGGAGCTGCAAGTGAACATCTGCCTCACCCAAAAAGACAGTCGGGGTCCTTGGATGAAGTCGAGGGGGGAGGTATAGGGACAGGTGTTGCATCTCCTGCAGTTGCAGGGGAACCTAGGTGGTTTGGGTGGAAAGGGATGATGTAGTGTTATGTAGTTACCTAAAATTGGACAATTCAATGGATTGCAAGCTACCCACGGGGAATATGAAGTGCTGTTCCTCCAGTATGTGTGTGGCAATGGAGGAGGCCCAGGACAGAAATATGCCTTCTGTCAGTTACATTGAACAGTACTTATTGTAAACGTACACTGACTCCATCTGATTCACCGTTACTTCAATGGCTGCATCATGCAGAACTCGTTGATTTCATTAACTTTACCACTAACTCCCACCCTGCACTCAAAAACTCACTTAGACTCTCCCCTTTCTTAATCTCCCTGTCTCCATCACATGGAACAGACTATCGACTGACATATACCACCAGCATAGCAACTCCCACAGTTATCTGGACTACACTTCCTCCCACCCTGCCTCTTGCAAAGATGTTACACCCTACTTTCAATTTCTCCGTCTCTGCCGCATCACCTCCAGATGAGGCTTTCCATTCTAGGACATCCGAGATACCCTCTTTCTTTAGTAAATCTGATTTCCCTCTTGCTGGCAAAGATGGATCCCCTACCCACGTCTCCCCTGCATCCTGTAGTTCTGCTCTCGATTCCCCTCCCCCCCATATTAAGTTTTGATCTTCATTTGCTGTCCCCCTTTTGAGGGGCAGAACATTAGTTTGCCACCTAAATTGTTCAATGACATTTCTTACTGCTGTTGATACCAGCCAAACAACAAATCAGCTCAAAGCCATGATTCCATTAGCAGGGTCTGTGCTCACAAGGATTCAAATCAACATTCAGATAAATCCATAACATAACAGAGAAGAGTGGTGATTAAAGTTTGCACAGCTGACTATTCCACAATTGAAACAGTTGGCAGTTGCATCACAGCATCACCAATGAAACTTACAACGCTGTGGTTAAAAAACACATAGTTACTCACAACAGTCGAAGCCTCATCATCTGCCGCTTGGCAAGTGTCATCGAACTCCTTATACCACAATAATTTAACGTATTTTTAAAATTAATAGTAGTGTTCAAACATTACTATTGTAATTTGTCATTTAAAAAAATGACAAGGGGAATGTATAAATTACTTATTGACCTGACTGATCACACTTTATGAATGGTTTACAACTAAGGCATGCTAGACCCCCTCCCTACTGCATGTTCCCCCACTGGCTGGAGCCAGGCTGGAGAAAAACTGCAGCTCCTTGACTGCATGGAACACAGGTGGTGAAGATGCATGACTACAGGAAGCCATGAGCTGGAATATACAGCAATGAGGCCTGAGGGGCATTAGCACCAAAGCCAAATGAGTTAGAGTTAAGTGTAAGAGGCCACATCTCTGGGAAGGGAGAGTAAAAGAGGTGATTGTTCACCTCTTGCTGAGATGCCTCTATCCTCAATAGGATAGAATCTCCCCAGGACAAGGCAAAAAGCGGGCTGTGTATGTGCTGTAATGTATACTATTGTCATCAAAACCTCCAGATCTGTGCATGGCAGCAACCTGACCCCAGTTGTCAGCTCCCTGCTTTGTAGCAGTGCAATGAACTCCTGGGCGATGAGCTCTGAATGGAGCATTTGTAGATCGGGAGAGGCGCAAGGACTATCTGTGGAAGCAGGTACCTTCCCTGGATAACAGTGTGTCCATCAGTGAGATTCCCAAGATCCTCGTGCTAAAAATAATGTGCTCCTGGCTTTCTATGTACTGTTGCAAGAGGTATTGCATCCATTGCATCTTGTCAGGGAGGCTAGTGTAAGATGTATTTTGGCATGCATCTACATCTGGCTTTTAATGCTGGCACCTCCATCATAGCCTTCATCAGCATCTTCTTGAACAGTACTGATGAGCAAACTATCCTGGGCAGAAGGCACACTCACATACCTTTGTTTTAGCCACAGCCAACAATGTCTGGTGTCTTTTCATATAATACACTGGCTGCTGAGCAGGAGATGAGCAGCCACCTCTTTCACTCTCCCTTCCCAGAGATGCTGCCGTGTACTCTTACTCCCAACTCCACCTCATTCGGTTATTCCACTGTTGCACTTACAATTTTTTTTGCACAACTTCAGATTGCACTACAATATTTGCACCATTCTGCTGTTTTGTGTTTGTTCCTGCATTTATTGAATCCACCATGAAACTGTTTACTCTACGAACTTCGTGTGATCACAGAATTTTCATTGCATCCTGGTGTATGCGACGATAAACTAATCTGAACCTCAAGTTTGTCCAGTCCTTGCAGTGCCAGTATCTGACACTTATGTGGTGTTCAGTGCAATGTGACAGCGTTGTGTTAATTTTCTCCAGCCTCCTCCTTCTGCAGAGTGATGGTCCTGCTTAGGGGCAGGAGGCATGACCTCAGAATCTGCAGTGATAAAGGTCCAACATAGAGATGAGTGTGTGTTGCTTTTGGTTGGAATGAGGATCACACATGCAGCGACATCTACACTTCCATCTCTATGAGGGAAGGATGTGTGGTACAGAACAAGCAGCTACTTCCAATCCTGGGCACATGTGCTGTCCCTTCAACAGTAGTGCTAGCGATGTCCATCATCAGTAGATTGGGTTACATCTTATGCACCACGGTGATTCCGTTTTAAAGTTGTTGTATTTAGAAGTCATAAATCATTAGATTTTTTTGGCGCGGCCAAACGTATGGAAACATATTATGCAAAACTTTCACAGGAAATGACAAAGGTACACAAAGTCTACTCCTTTTTAAGAGCTTGTGCTTGGAGCTAAGATGATTTGACATCATTGTGCTGGAAAAAAGAAATATCAAAGCCGGGGTAAATTATAGAATTGAAATATCTGTTTAAATATTTTGTATGAAATCCTGGGCCAAAGTTTAGGAGATTGTAGAAGGACATATGATATCCCGGTGTCAATGTCCAGTTGGCATGAGTTCATTGAATTCGAGAAAGATAAAGTGGATTATTGAGATTTAGGGTATCTCTCAAGCTGCTATTTGCAAATAAGACTTTACCCCAAAGACATGGGACTATTACATTCTTAGGTTAAATCTGTTACACTTGGTGTGTCAATATGTAGCAGACTTTATACTTTAATCTGAGAATTTATCCTTGAGATTTGTTTCAGTTTATTTAATGCTGACATTGGCTGTTGTCTTATCCTCCTCTAAAAGCCTACTGACTCAACATGATTCAAAGCTATTGGACCCAATAACGTTGGCTGTGTCAATAACGGAAGGCTAATTATTTAATTACTGCAGGTGCAATGGCAGTATACAAGATTGGAGATGCTCAAATATGTAAGTGAAAGCTTAAATCCACATCATCCAGGTTACTAAACACTTTAACTCCCCATCCCATTCCCACACTGACCTTTCTGTCCTGGGCCTCATCCATTGTCAGAGTGAGGCTCAATGCAAATTGGAGAAACAGCAACTCATATTTCGCTTGGGCAGTGGGTTTTTTTTTTTGGGGGGGTTTTTTCCCCAATAAGTTATTTTTTTTTTTTTTTTTAATTATTTATTAGAAATAAGTACAATACAGTGGTACCTTTTTTCAGGTGCCAAATATATGTTGCCATGTTACATTCTATGTACAGCTTCATTTTTTATTTTATTTTTAAATGAGAGAGAGAAAAAAAGAGTAGGCAATAAAGAGTAGAAAAAACATGTGACGTATAGTGTGTGAGAAAAAAAAATAAAAAGAGAGAGTGAGTGAGGGAGAGAAGTAAAAAAAGAAGAAAGAGAGAGAGAAAGAGTAAATAGGAGATAGGAGATAAGTATTTATATTCTTGACCATCTTTCACCCAGACCTGAAACAGTTGGTTTTTACGATTCTGTAGCACCTTATGCTTCCAAGAAGTCAATAAATGGAGACCAACTCGTTAAGAATTGGTCTGGTTTATCTGTTTGGAGGAATCGCATTTATTCAAGATGTGCTGTGTCCAACATATTTATAATCCACATTTTAAGCATTGGTATGGGTGTATTTTTCCAAACTTTGAGTACGTTTTTTGCTATTATTAAACCATAATTAAAAAATGAATTTTGAAATGTGTTTAATTTATTCCCGTCTCCCGTTACTCCAAGTATAATTATTTCAGTGTTAGGCTCCATTTTTATCTTGAATAATTTTGTAAATATATCAAAAATATCACACCAGAATTTATGGAGTTTTATGCAGGAAACAAAAGAATGTGTTATAGTGGCATTTTCAGATAAACATTTGTCACAAATGGGAGAAGTATTTGGATAAAATTTATTTAGTCTAGTTTTTGAATAATATAATCTATGTAGAATTTTGAATTGAATTAAATTGTGTCTTACATTAATCGAACATTTATGTGTATATAACAAATACTTTTCCCATGTTTCTTTTGTAATTTTTATCATTAGTTCTCATTCCCAATCTTCTCTAAGTGCCCCTGTCGATGGTAGTTCTATATTTAAAATACTATTATATAGATATGATATTAATTTCTTCGAGTCAGCCTTAATATTCATTGCTTCTTCCAGTGGGTCTATAATTGTAGTTTGATGTCTTTGTATATATTTCTTCATAAAATCGCAGATCTGAAGATATTCACCCCAGTGGTATGAACATTGATTTCACTAACTTCAAGTAACCCTCTCTCTCCGTCCCTCCCCTACCCTAGTTCTCTGACTGGTTCCATGGTCCTCGTTTAATTTTGCTGATTGTATGTGTCGTTCTCGCCTTCCCCTCAGCTAACAATGATCCATTCTGCATTTCCTTGATCATTGTCTGCTTTAATCTGTTGTTTTCACACCATACACTTCTACATATCTCTAGTCTCCCTCTCCCCGGACTCGCAGTCTGAAGACGAGTCTCGACCCGAACCGTCACCCATTCCTTCTCTCCAGAGCTGCTGCCTGTCCTGCTGAGTAATGGACCTGTCTCACGGTGCAGGTCCACCCACGAGTTTCGCGCGCAGTATGCGGTTGGCGAAGATGGCTCTGGCGAGCACGAGGTGGATGTCATCCGGCATCTGCTCCAAGAAGGCCTGCTCGAAGAGCAGACACGGGCGGTGGCCATCTATTAGCGCAAGCATTTCTGCCATCAGTACGGACGGCTTGCGATCGCCCAACCCGTCCGTGTGTAGGAGGCGGGCAGCGCGGTCTCGGCGGCTGAGCCCGAACGTGCGAAGAAGGAGGGCTTTGAGGCCTTCGTATTTAGCGAGTGCTGGCGGGTCTTGCAGGAAAGGCAACAACTGCAAAGCCATCTCCTGCGCGAGCGCTCCGACAACGTGGAAGTACTTTGTGTTGTCGACACGATGTAACGGAGGTGGAATTGTGCCTCCACGTGGGCGAACCAAACCTGTGGCAGTTAGGCCCAGAACACCGGCAGCTTGAGGCCGACGGCAGTCTGTTGAGCGTCGGGAACGGCGGCTGCTTGCATTGTCTGCGTCCAATAACGATTGGAAATGTCGGGGTCACCAGTTTGGCGGAGTCGAGATCGTGAGTTAATTCAATGAACTTTATTACGAGCGATAAACCAATGAATAACGCGAGTCTGTAGGACAGCCAACTAAATGATGTTGCATCCACAAGTGTGGCGATCGAAAGAATGAACTCGACAAAAAGTGCGCGAAACCAGCTCCCCGCGCCCACGTGACTGGAGTAGCCAATCCGAGGGTTTGACTATCCCAAGGCACCAGCAGGTGCCGCTACAACTTTGTATTTGGAGTGGGATTCAAGGTTCCAAAATATGGCTATTTAACATCTTCAGGGGTTGACATTGCTGCACTGTCACTGAAAATAAACATTTACATGAATCCCACGTGACAATCGATACTGTCACATACACCTGGTGAACAACGCTAACCCTTTCAATGAGAGCTTGCCGTCTTGCTGGAAGTACACAATTTCTTGAACTAAAAGGTTAGAGTGTCTCCAAAATACATGGGTTTGTATTCAAAGATAATGAAGATTACACATAGAATAGTTAAAGGCTTTATAGTAATGGATTTAGATTTCAGGTTATCTATGTCAGCGGGGAAATACAATCCCTTCTTCTCATTCTAACATTGTGGATAATGAGACAGCTGGATAACATTTCTTTATCTAGTATTCTTTGCTGGATCTGTTTCCTTCTGAAGATCATATTTCACACAGCCTCATATTTCTTTGCAGACTATGCTCAGCAGGGCTGGTAGGAGAAATGTTTGCCTTAGTGTTGCAGAATGAGGAGGGGGCAAGATAGGTAATAGTAGGAACCAGCTGAACGGTGTTGATGGACAGATGGAACCAAGTGGTGGAGGAGCAGGGGATGAGAAAGGTGAAGCAGTAGAGTTGCTGCCTTACAGAGACTTGGGTTCGATACTGACTACGGGTGCTGTCTTTATAGAGTTTGTACGTTCTCCCCGTGACCTGCATTTTTTTTCTCCGAGATGTTCGGTTTCCTCCCACACTCCAAAGACGTACAGGTTTATTAGGCTAATTGGCTTGATATAAATGTAAAATTATCCCTAGTGTGTGTAGGGTAGTGTTAATATGTGGGGATCGCAGGTCTGTGCGGACTTGGTGAGCTGAAGGGCCTGTTTCCGCGCTGTATCTAGTGTGTGTGTGTGTGTGTGTGTGTGTGTGTGTGTGTGTGTGTGTGTGTGTGTGTGTGTGTGTGTGTGTGTGTGTGTGTGTGTGTGTGTGTGTGTGTGTGTGTGTGTGTGTGTGTGTGTGTGTGTGTGTGTGTGAGGGGTGAGGATTACTTGAAACTGGAAAATATGATCTTCTTAACCTCCGTATCAATGGGGAAAGCAGAGACAGGAAGATCAGTGTGGGAGCAGGACAGAGACTTAAAATGATGTGCAACCAGGAGCTACAGATGGCCATTGTGGACAGTGCCAAGGTGCTCCTCAAAACAGTGGCCTGCTCAATTTTGTTTCCTGCACAAACAGAAGACCGCATCATGAGCACCAGTGAATTAGAGCAGGTAGGAAGAGCAGCAGGTGAACCTGACCTACACATAAGATTACACCTCACAATAACTGTGCTGTACTTCCCATCACCAGTCTCATCTTCCCCTCTCATCGCTCTCAACCACTCTCCCTTTATGAGTATACAGTCAAACTGTACCATTAACCAGAAGACAAAATCGATTGCAGAAGCAGGAATGTTCAAGAGCAGACGCTTATTTAGTCTAAAAGGATTTAATGATTTTGGATATCTATATAACTAAAAGTCTCATCTTAACCACTTCCCATCTGCGCTGTGTATTGATTTTAGAAAAAACGCTACGATATATCACTAAGATTTTTAGCCAACTTACTCAGTCCTCCTCCACTGAGGCAGCCCCGAGGATTTTTCAGATCAATGAAAAATAAAAAAGTGATCATTGTTTAAAAAATCTTCAGATCAGCTGATTGGTCCTCTCGCCTGTCAATCACCACGATGAAGCTAACGCCCCTTCTGGGGGGTGGGGGGGGGAGGGGGGGCAGGACTGTAAAACCCCGGATGCCTGCTTGTGAGTCAGTCACTCTGGAAGATCGCAAGGGAGAGCTCACAACTGTGATTTTAAACAGTGAATCAACTGAACTGTGAGTCTGCAATGTACTTGCAATAAATGATTTGTTAGCCCTTAATGACAATGCAATGAGTTGTTTGGCAATTTGGAGGCCTGCACTCTGCTTGAAATGCTGTGAAATTGAATGTGGTGGCCTGCACTCTGCCTAAAATGCCGTGAAACTGAACGTTGCGACCTGCACCCTGCCTGAAATGCCATGAAACTGAACGTGGTGGCCTGCCCTCTGCTTGAAATGAAATTCAACGGGTCCCACTTAGTCTAGTTACTTCTTAAAAGCTTTTTGGATTAAAACCTTAATTATGGTAGCCGTAATGACTACCACCTGGTGTGTCTAACCTCTATCATCATGAGGTGCTCCGATGCCTGGCCATGGTATACGTTAACCCTAGCCTCCCAGGCAGCCTTGATCCAGATCCACAGCAGACACCATCTCCCTGGCTCTACATCATCCCTTGAACTTCCGGATAACAAGGGCACTGACACTAGACGCTCATATTGACAATAGCTCTAACTTCAATCCAATAATTCCAACCAATCTCACCTCCATTCTCCACGGTCTCAGCAGCTCACTCTGCAACTGGGTCCTCGACTTCCTGACCCATAGACCATGATCAGGACGGATAGGGGATAAAACATTGCATGATAATTCTCAACAACGGTGCATCACAATGATACATCCTCAGCCCTTCTGTATAGTCCCTCTACCCTCACAACTGTGTGGCTAAAGTCTATTTTAACTCCATTTACATGACACCACCAGAGTGGACTGGTGACAAACATTGACATTAGAGTACAAGAAGGAGCTAGCATCTTCCCTGCTATGGTCAGAATGTTGAATGAACCTCTCATAAGCTCAGGGGGTAGTTCCGATCTCCCAATCTACCACAATACTCCCCTTGCACCTTTTTATCTGTATTGTCACTGGAGCTGTAATACTATAGTCTACCCAAACTACTCAATGTTGGAGTACGTCAGCGGGTCAGGCCGCATCAGTGGTGGGAATGGACATTTTGGGCTGGAACCTTCCCATCAATCTGAAGGGTATTTACTCAAAACATCACCTGTCCAGTCCCATCACAGTTGCTGCGTAACCCACAGAATTACTCCAGCACTTTGTGTTTTGCTCAAGTTTCCAATATCTGCAGTTCCTTGTGTCACTATATTCTGCACTCTTGTTTCCTTCGCTTTGACTACCTGTTGTACTTGTTGGATTGATTATTCTTGTGTATGGTTTGATTTGCTTGGATAGTATGTTCAATAATATGTTTCATTGTATCGTGGCACACATGATAAAAAATAAACCAATACCAACAAGCAACTGAGCAGGTGAGTAGGGTTGATGTAAACGCTAGGCCATGATCAAACTTAATTGTGGAACTGCTGGGAAGTGATAGATAACTTAGTCCTGCTATAGGAGCTTGTGTACCGAGTCCAATCTTGTCTTTAGCCCCAAAACACATCCCAACAGACGTAACTTGGCAACAAGGAAGAACAAGAATACCAGCTGAACTGCCTATAGTTGCCTTCAACTATAACGATGCTGCAATCAATTGCAATCAAGCCTTCACTCCAAGACTAAAATAAAGAACATCAACTCGGGCTGACAATGACAGCTTGAACATCCCAATTATATTTTGTTTTCATTTTGAAATATATTTTCACATTAATGTTTTATTATGATTCCCATTGAGATTGTTGGTACATTTCCAAAATTTGACTGCAATATTTTATAAGTAGGATGTGAATTGCCATTTTTTAAGGAAAAAAAAATCTACAATTCATTCTTAAATCTTACTACAAATTTATTAAGCAATTTACTAATTAAGTTACTATGGCTGCATACTGAGTTGTGGGTTTTTTAAATGAAAAAATTATCTAATTACTGACAACCAGATAAATTCTGCTTGAACATATCATTGCTTAATGTTTGCTTTAGTTTAAACAATATGTGACATTACAGTAAAATCTTGAATCAGCACAAAAGGATATGAAAAATAGGCACCAGTTTAAAGCTCAGATGTATGGTTTTTTAAAAGAATATTGCATTTAAATGACAAAAGTGGCTTAGTAGAAACAATATGCAGCGTGAAAGCAAAGGTAAACAAATTTACAGGATAAGATTAGAACCAGTTAAAGATGATTGAAACAAAAGGAATCCATCCAATAATGTAGAAAGCTGATTAGTAATTCAGTTTGACTAGAGTGGCAAGGGATCCCATTTCATTTGCTTATCTAATATACATGAGGATGGAAAAGTTTGACATCCTAAACACTTACTCAGAAAGGTTTTCAAAGTCAAAAGGAATTTAAAAGATACCCTTCTGGTGCAGTAGATGTTAGCATGTGCCCTGAGCAGCAGAAATGTACTCACACATCCAAACCACTGTAGAAGTGCTGTGGGTTGCATTAGATTTCTCCTTAACATTTGTGAATTAAAAACAGTAGCGTACCTCTTTTCATCTCTAACTTCCCCAGGTCCAGTGTTATTGATGTGAAACACTGAAGCTGAACACTTCCAGCATTTTCTTCAGAATTTCAATATCTGCAATATTTTGCTTTGAGCAGGCAATAGAGCTTTCTTGTACACAAAAAAGCTGGAGAAACTCAGCGGGAAACTAGCTCTCTTGTAATATTGATCCTTCTTCCACTTTCAGTTACTGGAGCAATGTAGCTGCCAATTTTACAAAGCTGTGAACAATTTGGTGTAACTACATGGACACATTCCAGAATGTGATGAAAACCGTGAACTGTTACAAAATTGTTACAATCCATCTGCAGGCTGATTAGACAATTTTGCATAGTTTGTTTCAAACTTGTGATTCATACCAGAGTTTGAAAGCAGTAATAGTGCGGGATTACTGAAGTGTGCCGCTGAGGCTCAAAGCAGAAAATTGAGTTAAGACATTTTTACTATCAATAAATTACTTTAATCAAGTAGAAAATTGCCCTTAATGGCAGAAATATTGCAAGAATTGGATATGCTCTACACAAGGAACTATCGTAAAATTATATTGATGCAAATGTGTAAACACTAATATTTTCCAGTCCCAAAGAAAATTCTGTGAGTAATATGAATGTTCATAGATAAAACTAACTTTTAGTTGATTTGATTTGTTTGATTTATTGTTATTATTTCACATTGAGAAGGCCGTCTTATGAAGCAAGCTCTTTATAAAAGGGAACCACTTTTACATGCATGGCACTGCAATATTTTGCAATTTACTTTCCTTACCTGATAAAAACATTTAGAAATTATAAAAAGGGTGCGAATGCTTAATTGTGTTCATGCTCACATCGTTGCTTCACCTGATCTTAAAATAAATACACCTTGAAACAGAATACTCCTGTTGGCTTTTATGTAAATATTTAAAGTGCCATTTAAATTATATAAGAGATTTTACACTACTTTACGCTATTCCATAAGTAACATCTTGCGACTGCTGATTGTTGACATATCATGGCCTAGATTTTGCTGCTGTAATGACATTTCACGCAAGAACATAGTAAAAATGAGAGCAACTTTGGGATTTCAGTTTAACACAGAAATCCAAAATCTGCTTACGGTTTAGAGATACAGCATGGAAACAGGCCCTTCTATCCTACAGAAGCCAATTAACCTACAAACCTGTATATCTTTGCACTGTGGGAGGAAACCGGAGCATCCGGAGAAAAACCACCTGGTCACAGGGAGAATGTACAAGCTCCGTATAGACAGCACCGGTAGTCTGGATTGAACCCAGGTCTCTGGTGCTGCAAGGCAACAACTCTACAGCATTGCCATTATGCCATTCTTCTTCAGATGTTACCAAACTGGGCTGCGTTCCTGACCAAGTCCGGCTGGCTGATCCTGTGGGTGCTTTCCACACCACTCCCTGATCAGTAACTGCCAGAAGATGGCATCTGATCGGACTAGAGTGCTCACTGATTGTAGCGGTGGTAAAGCCACCCCCAGTCCTCCACCGTTAATGTTTGGCTTCTTTCTTGCGTGGAAATGAATGACTTTCAATATCACAAAGTTGTTCCTGGGTGCACTGTTCTTCAATTAGGAGTACATGCCCAACAATAAGATATCCTTGATAGACGACAAAAAGCTGGAGTAACTCATTGGGACAGGCAGCATCTCTGGACAGAAGGAATGGGTGACGTTTCGGGTCAAGACCCTTCTTCAGACTTTAGTCAGAGTCCGAGGAAGGGACTTGACCAGTAACGTCGCTCATTTCTTCTCTCCAGAGATGCTGCCTGTCCCGATGAGTCACTCCAGCATTTTGTGTCTATTTTCGGTTTAAACCAGCATCTGCAGTTCCTTCCTACACAATAAGATAGCCTTGGTTGTATCATTCACCACAATACTTATTTTAGGCCAACATTCGTTCAAAATAGTTTAAAAAATAGGATGATGAAAGTCCATGCCTGTTCTGTTTTAAATTTCCCTTCTTTGGTTCTCTTGCATGGAAGGAAGGTACAATGTTATATATTCTATGATGAGTAGCTCACTCCCAACCAAACATGATCAACATTTCTGTTGTCATTAGAGCAGCTAATGTGTCAAAATAATGTTTCCTGGGTCCCTCTTAGTTTTATCACATAGCACTAACACCACAGAAACAAGTCCTTCAGCCCAACACGCCCTTGCCGATCAAGTTACTCAACTGAGCTAATTTTACTTCGGAGTCACGTGAGTGACTATGTGAAGAGCCCGTCAGCGCGCATGCCATCATTATGTCTAACGCCTGGCGCGCTGACTGGCTGGCTGGCGCGCAGCTCCAGCGGCGGTCCTTTTAAAAAGACCCCAGGTAAGTGTGTGAGCTTAGTCTGTGGTGACATTTTGCTCTGTTGTTACAGATATGGAGAAAACAAGGGTGAAATCGTGGATGACTGCAGGGGGCGCCGCTTCAGAGGACCGTGGTAGTACGGTCAGCGGTTGGCAGTCGGTTTCACCAGCGCGGTCGCTGTCAGCTCAGCCCGCGACTTCGAGCTCGGTGGGGGAAAGCAAAGTGGAAGTCCAACAGAAGAGTAGACTCGGATGAGTCTGGCAGGGAGGATTCGCCTCCCAGAGCGGGAAGGATGGCTGGACGCCTGTCCCGAGTGGAGCGTCTTCTGGAGAAGATGCTCCAACAGAGTACGCTCCGTGGTCGGGAGCCGTACCGCAGTGGGTCTCGGGGACCCGCAGCAGCGCCTGTTGCAGGGCTGCATGACGTCTCCCCATCTGAGGATGGAAGTGCAGATGACTCCGGTGTGGAGGAACGTTCGATGCGGGACCCGCGGGAAGCAGAGCTGCCGAACCTAATATCAAAGTTTGCGGTGCCGTCGCTTGTTGGAGAGCCGCTGAATGATGAGTTGGCGGCAAGCATCAATGACCTGGTCTCCCACCAGCTGCAGGAGCAGGTTGTATTAGAAACTACCATGCGGTACCACGCACCCAGCAACTGTGCCTCCCTGAAGGTACCGGTAAGTAAACAGTTCTATTTGGAATCATATCGGTGGGGGAATAAAAACCCAAGAACTAAAGCTGCAGAGGATTCTGAGCCTGCTGGGGTCGGGACTGACAGCTATCGCCAGGCCAGTGGACGGCTGCACATTTGTCGGATGGGACGCAATGGCATTGCTGTGCAATGTACATTTTTAAATCAATTGTTTCCAAAAAAATGCCATTTGTCCCATTCTCAACCCCATGTTTACGGGGTTGTGTAAAACCAGCAACGTGCAGCCGCCAAACTTACTGTTTGGGGAAGACCTCTCCAGACAGGTTAAAGACCTCGACGAGGAGGCAAAGGCTGTGGTTCTGCTTCAGGCTCCACCAGTGAATAAGCCAGCGGCGTCGTCATCATTTCGTCGGCACCAACCATACCCGTCACCCAGCACAAGACCGGCTGGGCAACCAATGAGGTCGGGAAGAATTCCAAGGAAGTCTTTTTTAGGACAAGGTCCGACCCGACCAACATCGAAGATGTGCAGCTACCGACCACAAGGACGCCAAAACCCCAAACAGCGGGGAAGGAAGTAACCGGGGAAAATCCACCTAATACAGAGGTGGGTGGTTACACAAAAAAGCTGGAGAAACTCAGCGGGTGCAGCAGCATCTATGGAGCGAAGGAAATAGGCAACGTTTCGGGCCGAAACCCTTGGGTTTCGGCCCGAAACGTTGCCTATTTCCTTCGCTCCATAGATGCTGCTGCACCCGCTGAGTTTCTCCAGCTTTTTTGTGTAACCTTCGATTCTCCAGCATCTGCAGTTCCCTCTTAAACACAGAGATAGGTGGGTCTGGTTCACAGAGTAACATACCGACCGGGTGTAGATTTATTGCATGTTGGTGGTAGGTTACGGTTCTTTTTGCATGAGTGGCGTTGGATAACTTCTGATTTGTTCATACTGCACAGTGTTTGCTGCCGTGCTGTCACCCACACAGCACGCTCCAAGCCGTTCCTTTCTCCGTTCAAAAAGGGATGATTTGGAAGTTCAGGCTGAAATTGAAGCTCTGTGTGAAAAAAGGGTAATTGAGAAGACTAGACATGAGACACACCAGCTTGTGTCCAATATTTTCACCAGAGGAAAGAAGGATGGGGGTGCCGCATTATATTGGATTTAATCCAGTTGAACACTTTTGTGCATTACAAACATTTTAAAATGGAAAGATTTGTCACAGCCAAACAGTTAATTTCCAAGGGATGTTATATGGCATGTATTGACCTTAAGGATGCTTATTATTCGGTCCCTATTCACAAAGAACACAGGAAGTACCTGAAGTTTAACTGGATGGGGCAGTTATGGCAATTTAAAGCACTGCCTAATGGGTTGCCCTCAGCTGTTAGGCTGTTCGCTAAAATATTAAAACCGGCACTGGGTCTTTTACGAGCACAGAAACATATTGTGATGGCTTACCTAGATGACATTCTCATCATAGGCAAGACTATGGAATTGGCAATTTCGGCAGTTTCAGCCACTAAGCTTGTGTTTCAAAAGTTGGGATTTCTCATTCATCCAGTAAAATCCAGGTTGACTCCATCCACTATCATGGATTATTTGGGATTTACTATTAACTCCAATCACCTGATTGTGACTTTGCCCGAGGGCAAGAGATTGAAGTTAATAGAGTCCTGCAGCAATATGATTGCACAGCACCTACCTTCAATTCGTCAAGTGGCAAGATAAATTGGTAAATTGGTTGCTGCATTTCCAGCAGCTAAATACGGACCCCTTTATTATCAACAATTGCAAAGAGATAAGGTGCACGCACTTAAAAACAATTTGGGCCACTTTGACAGGGCTATGCAATTGTCAGTTGAAGCTCTTGATGAGCTCCAGTGGTGGATAGACAATCTTAGCCATTGTTCGGGCAATGTTTCAATTGAAAGCCCTTCATTGGTAATACAATCTGATGCACGTGCTTTGGGTGGGGAGTTACTGACACCTTTGACAGCTGCAGTGGCAGATGGAATTTGCATGAACTGTCTTTTCTACGGGTGCATGGGGTTAACTATTTGGAGTTGCTTGCAGCCTTTCATGGGCTGAAAGCTTATTGTATACACAGGCATCATCTGCATGTTCAGTTGCAGATAGACAATACTACTGCAGTTGCATATATAAATCACATGGGTGGTATCAAGTCAGTATCCTGTGATAAATTGGCTAACCTAATTTGGCAATGGTGTATTATTCGTAACATTTGGGTTTCAGCTATCTACCTACCAGGTAGATTCAACACGGTGGCGGACACCAGGTCACGTAAATTCAATGACAACACATAATGGGTGTTGAATCATAGAGTATTTAATGGCACTGTTTCTAGGTATGGAACACCGGATATGGATTTGTTTGCTTCAAGATTAAATCATCAGTTACCAAAGTATGTTGCGTGGGAATCAGACCCAGGGGCTGTAGCTGTAGATGCGTTCTCGCTACATTGGGGAGGAATGTTTTTCTATGCATTCCCCCGATTCTGCCTTGTCACTCGCTGTCTGCAAAAGATTCAGCAAGACTCTGCCTCTGGCATTCTGGTAGTCCCTGACTGGCCCACTCAGCCATGGTATCCTCTCGTTCTGGGCATGATGGTACAACCTGTATGGAAGGTGCCAAAACACAGGTCTTTATTGACTAACCCCAGTTCGGGGGAAGCACATCCTCTACATGATTGGCTAAATTTGTTAATTTGCAGGTTTTGCGAAGACCTTTCCTCGGACTGGGACTAGCTGGCCACACGGTGGATTTGTTAACTGCGGCATGGAGAAGCAGTACACAGAAACAATATGCACTGTACATCAGGAAGTGGGAATTGTTCTGTGCACAGTCCGAGATATTGTATGACGATGCGCACATCACAGATGCCCTGGAATTTCTTTCTAAATTATTTTATGATGAAAAATTGAGTTACAGTGCTCTGAATACTGCCAGGAGTGCGTTGTCGTCATACTTACAGCCTAGCTCAGTTTACCAGTCCGTGGGATCTCATCCTCTAGTGTATAAATTCATGAAAGAGGTGTTCAATTCTAACCCTCCTCAGCCCAGATGCACTGAAATTTGGGATGTAGGGATGGCCCTTAATTCAATTCGCTCATGGTCCCCATCGTTTTCCCAGTCTCTATTGATGCTTACACACAAGGTGGTCATGCTGATGGCTTGTGTCAGCCCAGAGGGTCCAATCCTTGTAAAAGTTGCGGGTGGATAGGATGCTCACCTTTGATACTGGGTTTACCTTTTTCATTTATGACAACAATAAAACAGAGTAGACCAGGGTCCTCGGGACAGAAATTACAATTTATGGCATACCCTGTGGACCCAGAGTTGTGTGTAGTGCGTTACCTCTGACAGTATATGGTAGTTACTAAGGGGCTTAGAGGTTCGGACTTATCATTGTTGATTAGCCATAAGAAGCCACATAAGGGGGTTTCTACTCAGACTATTTCCAGGTAGCTTAAGTTAGTTTACCTAACGCAGGTGTAGATACTAAAATATTCAAATTTTATTCCACCAGGGCTGCAGCAACGTCCGCAGCAAGAAACATGGAGGTCCCATTAGACCAGATCCTGTTGGCTGCAGGATGGTCCTCAGCACGCACGTTTCAGGAGTTTTATACAATAAACCTGTAATGAAAAGGAGCGTGTTTGCTAGTTCAGTTTTGAGCTCAGTTGCATAGTCCCTCTCGGGTAGAGAGGTGACCACCGTTTTGTTTCTATATTAAATTTGTTATTGTTTCAATACCATGACTGAACAGTTTCCATTTCTTCAATTGTCAACTATACAGTATGTGAGGCATGGACTCGTTTTCCATAGCATGAAATCACAGAGCTTTAAAATCTTCACGTAGTCCTTCATGTAGTCACTCGCGTGACTCCGAAGTAAAATAGTAAGATTAAACGAGAACTTACCAGTTTGAAGTTTGATCTTTATTTTATGAGTAACGTTGAGGGATTACGTGCCCTCCACTCCTAAACCCTTCCTCATAAAGCTAACTGGTATTTCTAGTTTCTTGAATCTTACTATTCTCAGGTCAATCGGTTCCGGTTCTGTAACTCCACACCGCTGCTTTGAAGGTTAATGCGCATGCGCGCTGACGGGCTCTTCACGTAATCCCTCATCGTAACTCCTCATAAAATAAAGATCAAACTTCAAACTGGTAAGTTCCCGTTTAATCTTACTATTCTAATTGTCTATACTTGGTTTATATCCTTCTAAACGTTTCCTATCCATGTACCATCTAAATGTAATTTAAATATCATTACATTGGCCCCAATTTCTGGACATTTTTGCATGAAGAGGGCTAGCACCTTCAAACTGCTGATTCATTGTGCATTGCACAGATAACTGTGCTCAAACCCAATAACAAATTAGACAAATATATCCCTCCTGCCCACTCAAAGGGATTAACGATGTTAAGGACTACTGAATGTTCAGATATCTTATGCGGTTAAGAGACAAACTTGGGCCTTCATGTGTAAATGAAAGTCAGAGTGCCAATAGAGAGGGGAGAAAGTGAGCAAATATCATGCAGTTGGATAACACCAAAATTGGCCAATTCTGATATCAACAGAAAAAGTCAGTTATCAGACGCAGAATGAGCTCAGAAGGGTTTAATGTACCCAGGCAAAAAGATGAGGTGCAGAAACTGGGCACTTTAGATACTAGTTTACAAAAAGAACACAAAGTTCTGGAGTAACTCAGCAGGCCAGGCAGCTTCTCAGGAGCTGGATAGGTGAGTTTGGCTCGGGATACTTCTTAAGACTTATTGTGGTGGGGAAGTGAGTGAGTAATAGATGGATACATGCAAGGGTGATTGTTGAAAGGCTGACGGTTGGACATAGGCCAGAGATTAAAATACAAAGTTTTTAGATAAGGATAGAAGATGTGCAGATTTTTAAGTTGATGGAAGGGGGGGGGGGGTGCCTTCACAAGAGGGGTGGGTGTCAGAGTTGAGGTGTATGAATGTGAAATACTGAATAGAAAACATTCGGGGTTCTGGCTTCTTCTCACCTGGACTAAACACAACATATATTCAATTTTACAAAGTTCTGATCATTTCCTAATCTTCATTGGAGAAGATTGGAGGACGGCTAACTTTATATCATTTAGAAGGGGAAAAGGGATAAAACCAATAATCACAGGCAAAATGTAAAAGGAACTGAAGATGCTGGTTTATATCACAGATAGACACAAAATGCTGCAGAAACGCAGTGGGTCAGGCAACATCTGTGGAGAAAATGGAGAGTGACGTATCGGGTCTTCAGACTGACTGTGGGGGGAGAAATTGAAACAACAAAAGTTCAGGACAAACCAGGGCCGGCAACAGATGACCTCAGTTAGGGAGGTTCCCTGATGGGCTATCTTTGGCTAGAGTTGGTGTGATCCCAAGAGGATCGAAACATCGTTACAAACAGTGGAACTGGTTAGCAGAGTTTTAGGGGGGAAAGGGGGCGGGGGCGTTTGCAGAAGTTACCTTAAATGAGAGAATTTAACGGTAATACCTTTGGGTTGTGAGAGACCCAAGAGAAATAAGAGGTGCTTTTCCTCCAAATTGCCTGTGGCCTGACTCTGGCAATGAATGAGGCCCAGCACATATGGGAGAGGGAAGGGGAGGAAAAGTGCTTAAGAACTCGGAGATCCAGAAGCCTTGGCGGACCGAGTGTTAGTGCTCAGTGAAATGAGCGTCAACTCAACGCTTGGTCTCTCCGATGTACAGGAGGCCACATTGGGAACACTGCATGCAGTAAATGAGGTGCATGTGAACCTCCATCTCACCTGGAAGGACTGTTGGAGTCTACGGATGGAGTCGAGGGAGGAGGTATAAGGGCAGGTGTTGCATCTCCTGTGGCTGCAGGGGAAAGTACCTGGGGAGGGGGTGGTTTGGGTGGGAAGGGATGACTAAACCGAAGAGTTGCAGAGGTAACGGTCTCTGTGGCAGGTGGAACTGGGAAGATGCGATTAGTGTCATGGGTGACGGACATGTCAGAGGGTGATGTGTTGGATGTGGAGGCTAGTGAGGTGAAAGGCGAGGACCAGGGGAACCCTGTCCTTGATGCATCCGCGGGGGAGGGGGATGGAGAGCAGAACTGAGGGACACGGAGGAGGCACGTGTGAGGTGACAGACGAGGGGAACTCACGCTCAGCTCACAGGCAACTAGTTTAACTTGTAACACCACATTATTGAAATGCATTCCAGAGGATAGTTCAAACCTTCAAATTCAAGAAAGAATCAATCAGTTCAACATGACTGATTCAAGGGAAGGTCATGTTTGAGGAGGTAGTGAGGAGGGTTATTGCAGCCAGTGTGTTTTGAGTCATCAACATGGATTGTAAGTGAGTCAGAGGCCCCATGTGGAAGGCCGATTAAAACAAACCGTTAAAAATCCTTTGGATTGAAGAATGTGTCGAGCTGGACCGATAATTAGTAGGAAGCAAAGGGCAATGATTGTGCTAAACATTATTAGACGGCAATTACCTTTGGGGTTTTGGAGAGTCCAATTTTCCTGTCAGACTCCCGCTTAGGCCTTGAACGCATAACATTAAGTTTCTTTCCCAAAGATGGAGTTTTGAGGAGTGTTGTATTCTTTGAGGTAAATTAAATTGTGAGGTACCTATGAAATTAAGAAAGGACTATTTTCATTCATTGGGAATAATGATTAAGTAGTTGGTCAAAGGATTAGAGGAGACGGGGGAGTTTTTTCTTTCGCTCAGAGGATTCTGGGATCTGGATCTCCCATTATTCAAAGAGCCATGATGTGCAGGGCTGCAGGGTCCCTGCTAGACATTGGACTTACCTTGCAAAATATTCTTGTGACCAATACAGAGACAATAAATCAAATATCCTGCTCATACCAAATAAATTCTCTGTGATATGCATGCAAAAAAATCTATAAATTACCAGTTACAGAAAGTGACATTGTGGTGCGTGGGTCTCAAAAGGAGGCACGAAGTCCAGTTTATTGTATTCCTCCCGGGTGAAGGGAAGACGAAACCACAGGAAGATGGCACCCAAACCCTGCCTTTTAAACCCTCCGGCTGAGGGCCGCCTCCGGACTGCACCACTCCTGTGCCGAGGGGTTCGGCAGTATAATGGCACGACCCTTAAGAGCCGCCACAACATAATAATTCACATAAAAAGGTACGGTTATCTTAAAGCAGGGGTTCCCAACCTTTTTGTCCCGTTCACCCCAGGCAACTTTAATAGCACATAACAATGTTATTTCACATATTTATGAACTAATGATGAACAGGTACCAGAACCAAACACAGTCAGTCAATGAGAAAAAATACGTACAAATCCAGAATCAACACATTTACCCCCTGGGTAGGTGAAATTTATCCCAGGTTGGGAACCCTCGTCTGAAAGGAAAATGAAATGAACAGTGCTTATCTACAGTCAAAAGGCTTATACGTTGTCAACCTATCACTCCATAAACAGCGACAGATAAAGCAGTTTAATGTAATATTTTATTCATTATATTAATTAGCTCTACTTCAAGAAAATATATGAAAATTTGTAACTAATAATTCATATTTTGCAGTTGTTGATAAACAAACCAACCATTTGCTGTTGAAAACAAAGAAAAAGCAAAGTATCATATTAAAATATATTAGGTCACAAAAAAAATGTAATTGAAATATGTGGCACATCATCTTTGATCATGAGTATGCATCATCAGCATCTTTTGTGGACATTCTCACAAAATTATTCCAATGTATTGAAAATTATTCCAATGTATTGGAATAATTGCCAGCTCTAATCTCCTCCACCCTTTCGGTTTCCTCAGCAATCACATGCACCCTGCTCCTCCTCAATATAAACCGCGCTATCATACTTAAAAAAATATTTCACTTATATTTTTAGCCATCCAATATACTGAAAACAAAGTCCTTATCTAGTTTTCCTAGTATATATTTGTCCACATTTTAAATCCCAAATATGAAATGCCTATCATGCCTATCATGCCTGAACTTTATAATTACTGCTGTACCTTTCAGCTCCCTTTACAGGCAAATACGTTTATGTCCTTCACTGCCCCAAATTCATTATTTTTAACTCATTTTCCGCTTAATAGTTTCCCCTTATCCAGCACTACATATTATTGTTCTACTTTGCTCTAAATCCCAGTCTGCTTGAACTAAATACCCTCAGTTCTCCATGCCTCAGCAGTTGGACTTTGAAACTTAGCCACAAATTTCTCTATTGTTTTATCAACATCAAAACTGTCCACAACCTTTTGTAGAATGGTTGAAGGGGGTATCTTCGAAATGCATGCGAGCTCACTCAGAGACCTTCAGAGCTGCTTCACCGATATGGCTTCAAAACAGTCATTTGATGAATAAATGCTTTATTATTGATAGAAATCAGTAAGATACATCCAAATTTCTTATCTCGTTATTACAATCTTCATCGAACTCCAGCTTATTATTTTATACATTAGAAAATTCGTGTCTCCATAACACTGGCATGATCTCCTTTAGATCTTGCATGGACCCCACCCCGCACGTGTCCCGCATGGCCGAAGGGTTAACCTTCCCCATCGTCTCTCCAAACTAATCTAAAAATTAAACTTCTGCGCAAGCATCTAAGCTCCAAACACGCCCAAAAACACACCATAAATCCCATCCACAATATAACGGGCAGTCTAAAATTTAAAGGCACATGCCATCATCAATGACATGCAAAACAGGCCAAATGGCCACTACATACCGGCTCCTAATTGTTCCGAGTATATAATGAAGCAATTATTAATAAACATTAAAAAAGTGGCCATACTACTGCGTGACAAGCAGGGATATTAAACCACTATACTAACGACTTCTGCGCAAGCATCTAAGCTCCAAACACGCCCAAAAACACACCATAAATCCCATCCACAATATAACGGGCAGTCTAAAATTTAAAGGCACATGCCATCATCAATGACATGCAAAACAGGCCAAATGGCCACTACAACGTCACCCTTCATTATTCTCTCCACATTTCATTATCAGTGGTAGAGAGTCTGGATTGTATAACTTCCATTCGTTCCTGAACTCTTTTCACTTGCTACATCTCCGATCTTTATCAATCTAGATCAATCTATTATTTCACCCTGTTTTTGTCCAATTCCCAAGTCAAAAATACTGGAAATACTCAGCAGGTCCTGCGCCATCTGTGGAGAAATAAAGTTAAGGTTTTGGTTCAATGACCCTTCATCAGAGATAATTATTCCTGTCTTTTTTTAAAAAAGTGATAATTGAAGAGCATTGGAGACGGGGGATAAACTGGCCTTGGGTTGAGGTGTGTACATACAATAGAGATGCACACAATGAACGGACCACATTTGTTTGTGCTGTATAACTATACTTCAATTACTGCTCGTCTAATCCTCCAGCTACGATCCAGAAAACCATTCATCACTAAAGAGAAAACATCAAGAATTTTTATTATAAATGTTTTATTTATGATACATTTTGGCCAATGAAGTCTACAGATCAATAGGGAATACTGTACAATCAATACATGTTCAAACAAGATCACTGATATGGTAGTTTACGAATAGATTTAACTGCCTTGCCACAGTTAAAGACAGTAAAGAAAAGAAAATGTTGAAAGATGCAGAAGGTATTTTTGGTGGTAGCAGTGAAATTTGGGGGGAGGGGGGGGAATAAGAGAAAACAAGTTTACAGCAGGGACCTGGAACCAAGTTTAATTCTGGTCATCAATAACATATGCTAAATAAAAATCTTACACATTACACAAATGGTTTCAAAAGCAACCACGACCCAAAATGTAAAGATCATCTCTATAACCAGAAACTACCTTAAAAATTGTCCTTCAGTAATCTGGTACAAAGTTGAATAAATTATTTGTCAACTATGAAAAAGCCACCAAATATTGTACTTATCTTAGTGTTTATGGAACATAGTGTAATCACTGAATAAAATAAGAGAAACAATATTTAGCTGGAGCTTAATAAACGGAAAAAGTACAGCTAAGGTTTAAAAGGACTTGATGCACAAAGGTACAATAGACAATTTACAATTTTTGAAAATAAACTGTACAGTCAGCAAAAAATAAAATGCAAGGTTCTGAAAACTATAACATTTGCTGCTTTGCAGAAAGGTTAGTCTAGATGCAATACTAATTAAATATTACGCTGCCAGATCACTGTAAAGAAAGTGCTTAAAAAGTAACCAAAGCAAATCACATTGTCGGGTTCAATGATCACTGCTAGCATTTGCTGCCAGTTTTAGCCAAATGAAAGTGCTTTATTTTGTTTTTAAAAATGTGTACATTAGTCTGCACCAGCAGCATACCCACAATACCATAAAACAACAGAATCTAACTTATAATGCTCAACTGCTAAGTAAGAATGACAGCACATCAACCAGCCGCAGTCAGACTTCTCATGCTTCCTCTTCTGGAAAATTCAATATCTTGCGGTGGGCCTGGCGCAAATACTGTTGCTGCTTGAAGTACACTTTAAAAGCCCCTTTGATAGCTACAAAGGCAATACCACCCTGTTAAATGAACAAACAAGAATATTTAATACGCAGTCAAAATCTGCTCAAGTATAATATCACGTTCCAATCAGCCTTATTCCTCTCCTTTTCCAATGTTCAATTTGAATTTTCATTCTTTAGGGGTCAATTTAAATCAAAATAACATTTAACATGGAATAAAGGTTGCATGCAGTAAGAATGATTCAGCATAAATCAGAATGAGGTCAAGGAACAAAAAGGTTTGAATCTATGAGCAAGAAAAACATATATTACTTAGTGAATGTGTAGATGCACAATTTTAAATTCTGAACTTGATGATCTATAGGATATGAGTGCGGGTTTGGTGTTATCCAGTATTCATCAAAGTGACTGAATTTTGTTGCAGAACCAGAAGCATATCATTTAAATAATTTCCATAAAACCATACTATTTTATTTTAGGGTTAAATTTATGCTATCTAAGAGGAAACAATATTGCCCTGTCTTCCCTTCTTCACACCAACATTTTTAGAGACATGTTCCAAGTAAAAATGAGTGCTGGCCTCATTTTTTGTTATGACAGATCACCAATGGAGCACCATTTTACGTACTCTATGCATCGGCACAAATCTGGGAAATTCATTGTGTTTTAGTCCCAGAAATTGTGGCATTTAGGTTAATCATTTGTACCCTTGAAGGATAAAGCTGAATCTATATACTGACCGTACAAATATAAAGCTTTTGATAAGGTTCCGCATGGTAGGCTGCTTTGGAAGGTGAGATTGCAGGGGATCCAGGGAGAGCTGTACTGGGTACAGAATCGGCTTCATGAAAGGAAGCAGAAGGTGGTGGTGGAAGGTTGTTTTTCAGACTGGATGCCTGCAACTAGTGATGTGCTTCAGGGATCTGTGCAGGGCCCCATTGCTGCTTGCCATCTACATCAATGGTTTGGATGAGAATGTAGAAAGCATGATTAGCAAGTCTGCAGATGACGGTGAAATAGGTGGTATCTTGGAAAGAGAAGATGGTTATCATGAATTACAGCAGGATCTTGGTCAGTTGCTCAAATGGGCCAAGGAATGGTAAATTGAGATTAATTCAAACAAGTGTGAGGCGCTATATTTTGGGAAGTCAAATCAGGACAGGACCTTCACAGTGAATGGTAGAGGACTGGTGAGTGTTGTACAGCAGAAATATTGGAGTACCAGTAATAATTACCCGACTGATAAAAGCAAAAGTGCCAAGAAGCTTCACCACCTCATCTACCCGTGTCCCCACTTTCAGGGAATTGAGTATTGAAATTGGGATGTTGTACAAGAAGTTGGCGAGGTAACAGAATATTGTGCTCTGTTTTGGTCACTGTTATAGCAAATAAGATTAAGTTGGAAAGAGTGCAGAGAAGATCTAAGAGACTGTTGCCAAGACTTGAGGGCCTAAGCTATAGGGAGATATTGGGCAGGCTAGGACGTTATCCCATGGAGTGCAGGAAGCTGAGGGGTGATCTTATAGAGATGTATAAAATCATGTGGGGAATACATAGGGTGAATGCACTGTCTTTTTCCCAGGGTAGCACAATGAAGAAATAGGAAGGTTTGGATGAAGGAGAGGGGAAAGATTTAATAAGAACTTGAGGGGCAACATTTTCCATCCAGAGGGCAGTGGGTATAGAGAACTAGCTGCAAGAGGACTTGGTTGAGGCAGGTACAAAAATAATATCTAAGACACATTTGGACAGGTACATGGATAGGAAAGGTTGAGAGGGATATGGGAAAAATGCAGGCAAATAGGACTATCTTAGATGGGGCATCTAGGTCGACATGTTAAAAGTTGGGCCAAAGGGTCAATCTAGAAATTAAAACTAGGGAACAAAATAATATGTTTCAACTGTTCCCATTGCACTAAATATTGGCTTTAGTCTTGTTTGAGTTTGCCGCACCTTGGACTATTTGACCTCATTGGATCATGGATTGTTGACGTTTCCTTTGGTCACAGGAAAATCTTTATATTGCCACAGAATAATTTCTTGTATGTGTGTCCATTAGACTGACAGAAGGAGCTATCATCTCAAGAACATCTTTAAGAACCGTGCTGTGAATATATGACCTCAGGACATCTAGAGGTGTTTCAATGACCCTGCAGTAGATTCAAATTGGAGTCACAAAGCAGCAAAATGAGTTTGCCAATTTGCACATTGGAAATCTCAAGATAAACAACAAGAAAATGACCAAGTACTCTCCTTGGTTGTGTTCATAAAGAAATAAATATTGGATATTGGGAGGACAACTTTCCTTCAAGTAAAACTTCTACATTTATGAAGGCAGATATGATCTACATTAAACTCATCCCAAACTTTGCCCCTCTGCCTGGGCAAGATTTTCTGTCCTTGAGCTAACCACCGAACTTAATGTCGACATTTGTATGTTCAGAAACTTCCTTTTCTGCTGATGTTCATGTTAATAACTGAAGTCATTCCATCAGCAAAAATATCTTTAAGAACTTTGAACAGATAACGATGAACAAACATACAAGGTGTAAAACTTGTGCCCAACAGTTTGGGATGAGAATATGCTTCAAAGCAAACTTAAATTATGTTCAAGAACACTGCTCACCAAAATTGTCCTTTGCAAGTTTGAGTTGACACTGCTGAACATTAATTTACCAACTATCGTGGCAATAGTGGGAAAAACCAAAGCCCCACAAAGAATGCGAGTAGCTGACACGTGATCTGCTAGGGGGCTGGCCTCGGCAGGAACACGAGGAACTGGGCAGCCTATTCCTGTGAGAATAAAAATAGGAAAAGGATAAACAAAGAAAAATTCACAAAACAAGGTAAACACTTCCCACCTGTCAGAACAAAATGGCACTGAAAATATTCACCTGCTAAAATATTGAAAATATTAATAAGAATAAATAAAAATCACATCTAAATGACAATGCACCAGATTAAAAAATTATGATTAAAAGTCAGAGGCAAACCGTCTCATTGTAAGAAAGCAGTGGTACACAATTCTGAAATATTAATTCTAGAATAATAACATTCTGAAGAAAGTCCTTTGTCACAGGTTCATACAGCATAGAAACGGGCTCGACAGCTCACCAAGTCTGTGCCAACCATGAACACTAATCTTAGAGACAACTCATTTTTTTTATTCTTCCTAATAAGATTAACAACACCAAATTCAATCATTGTCTTTGGGAAGTGGAGGAAACCGGAGCACCGATGGAATGCCAGAAACCCATGCTGTCACAGGGGGAATTAAATGGATTGAAAGATACAGCATGGAAACAGGCCCTTCAGCCAACCGAGTCCAAGCCGACCTTCAATCACCCGTTCACACCCATTCTATTATCCCACTTTTGTATCCACTCCCTACACATTAGGGGCAATTTTACAGATGCCAATTAACCTACAAACTCACACATTGTGGGGATGTGGGAAGAAACCCACGTACCCGGAGGAAACTCACGCAGTCAGAGAGATAACGTGCCAACTCCACACTCAGACAGCACGCAAGTTTAGGATCAAACCTGGATCTCTGGCACTGGGAAGCAGTGGCTCTACCAGCTGAGCCACCATGTTAACTGGATGGGAGATTAGAACTGAACCAGGTGGCTGGAGTTGGACACGGTAGGTCGAATACCTGCATTACAGTATCTACTTATCATCTTTCTAATACCCTCAGTCATACAATATTGAAAATAATTGTGGCATCGTTCATTTAGTTGGCAAACGATTCCACAACACATGACAAACATTTTCTTGCCCTGTTAAGTTACATGAATGTTTCAATTTTTATAATTAATTATTTACCCTTTTTTAAACTTAAAACAAATTATTTGTTTACCTTTTTACCCAAAATTAATTATTTACATTTTTACTTAACATGGTTTTGGGGCATTACCCTTTCATTTGGGGAAAAAGTTAATGGTAATAGTGGCATTGTACATCGAAAGCCACCATCAAGATGGCCTCTGTTTATACAGGACCAGTACAGCGTGAGCACACCTTATGTTTGACACTACTGTTGTCGAAAATGCTTTTCCAACATAAGCTGCCCGAGGTACAACCATGAGCTTGGTTCTGCTCATTATGAGCCTATATCTCTTTAGTCTATAGGGCCATTCTTTGGAAAGTGGACCAAAATGTCACACACGTGACCAGATGGCATCACATACATTAAAATCAAATTCTTGTAGGAGATCAATCTTATTCATTACTATTTTCCCACCTACAGAACTACCAAGCATGTCTGCTAAAGATATGAACATTCTAGCTTTTTAAAATTCAAAGTTAGTAAAATAAAACTGAGCTATGGAAAAAAAATGCATTCAAGTGAGGTCACACACGTGACCAGTCATAGTTAACCTCTGGCCCTAAACAAACATTGTCGGCATAACATAAATATTTCACGATAAACTTTGGAAAAATACGAATCATATATTCAGTACAAAACAATATACTTGTAATGCTTTCAGAATTAGAAGAGACGTATTCCACAATTTTTCATATTTTTGGCCACACACGTGACTAAGTATGGGCCATTGCCTTTTAGCTAACAATTTGAGAGGGCAAATTTATCAGAATATAGGCATTCCACATTTTATCTACTTAAGGAAAGATCTCTATCACCTGGCATTATTGGCTGCATGGGGAGGCTTCTACTTTGCACTAGTAAGGCAATAAAAGGTTAATGGAAACGGCAATCCTCTCTTGTGGAAAAATTAATGAACATACTCATTAGTAGCATAAAAATAAAAGTCCTCAAAACTGTCTATTTACACAATATTTAAAATGCAGTATATTTAAGAAAAAAGACAGTAAGATTGTTGAGATTACTAAAACAAAATCTCTGGTGCCTCAAGTGGCTAAAAAGTATAGTGTAGTATCTTTCCTTTGGCAGCAGGCCTGGTTCGCCTGCCGCAGAGCTGGAAGCCTGTCTTTGAGAGGGAAGCTGCTGAGCCCAGCCCCTGCTTGTCCCCGAGGATCAGAGAGGAGGGGGAGAGAGTCCAGATGGTGGCCGTGTTGGCAGAAATGATCAAGATCATGATCAAGAAATGATAAAGATCAATGGAGCGGTAAGCGGAGCCAGGGTCTTACCTTCTGCACCCTCAAGGTCGGCTGTGGGAGGTACCCTGGGGCACAAAGGCTGAACGATGGTCAGGCGCGGAAAAGGGTTATGGTTAGTTGGCTAATTTGAGGATCCGTACCGAGGCCAAGGATGGAGGCCTTGTAGCAGCCTGGAGCTCGACTGGATGTGATGCCGCTCCAAGAGACTGAGTATGCGGATCGGACGTGGTCTGCAGCGGCACAGAGGAAAACAACTTGGTTTGGCCCTGCTACGCCACCAGGACATGGGCCTTCATGGACAGCTGCTCTTAAAGCAACTTGAACTTTGATAATGCGCCATAGGTGAGAACTAGATTTTAGATCATCTCATCTCGACAAGCATTTGACAGTTCCGCATGGTAGGCTGCTCTGGAAGGCTAGATCGCATGGGATCAGAGATAGCTGAATGGATAAAAAATTGATTTCATGGGAGGAAGCAGAGGGTGATGGTAGAAGCTTGCTCCTCGAACTGGAGGCCTGTGACTGGTGGTGTGTGCCTGAGGAGTCGGTGCTGGGCCTGTTACTGTTTGTCATCTATATCAATGATTTGGATGAGAACATACATGGCAAGCTTAGTCAATTTGCAGATAATACAAAATTGGATGGTTTTGCAGATAGTGAAGATGGTTGTGAAAAATTGCAGTAGGATCTTGATCGATTGGCCACATGGGCAGAGGAACGGTTGATGGAATTGTAATACAGAGAAATGCGAGGTGTTGAATTTGGGACGTCAAACATGGGCACGACCTATGGTAGAATGGTAGGGCTCTGGGGAGTGTTGTAGAGCAGAGGGAGTTCTAGGAGTGCAGGTGCATGGTTCGTTGACGGTGGAGTCACAGGTAGATAGGGTGGTCAAAAAAGTTTTCAGTACATTGGCCTTCATCAGCCAGAGTTTTGAGTATAGAAGTTGGGAGGTCATGCTGCAGTTGTATAAGACGTTGGTGAGGCCGCATTTAGAGTATTATGTTCAGTTCTGGGCACTATGTTATGGGAAAGATGTTGTCAAGCTGGAAAGGGTACAGAGAAGATTTACGAGGATGTTGCCAGGACTAGAGGGTCTGAACTATAGGGAGATGTTGAGTAGGCTGGGACTCAATTCCTCGGAGCACAGGAGGATGAGGGGTGATTTTATAGAGGTGTAAAAGATCATGAGAAGAATAGATCAGGTAGATGCAGAGTTTCTTGCCCAGAGTAGGTGAATTGAGGATGAGAGGATATAGGGTTAAGGTGAAGGAGATAAGATTTAATAAGAATCTGAGGGGTAACTTTTTCAAACAAAGGATGGTGGGTGTATGGAACAATCTGCCAGAGGAGGTAGTTGAGGCTGGGACTATCCCAACATTTAACAAACAGTTAGACAGGAACATGGATAGGACAGGTTTGGAGGGATACGGATCAAATGCAGGCAGGTGGTACTAGTGCAGCTGGGACATGTTGGCTGGTGTGGGCAAGTTGGGCCAAAGGGCCTGTTTCTACACTGTATCACTCTATGACTCTGGATTGTCACCGTGTCGTGGTGGAGAAGCTTGAGTGGTCTTGAGATCCTGAGATCGATGCCGTCTGGAGCCATGCTCCTGGTAGGGTCATCCATGGCGGTAAGGTCGAGGGGGAGATCTCTGACAAAGAGCAATCCACAAGACCTCAACGGTGGAACAGGCGGAGGATGATGGCTGACTTGAGTGGAGCGTCACAACGGCTGGAAAGGTGGATGAAGGCAGAAGCAGAAAAGGGTCTCTGGTCGTCTTGGATTCCATGCTACTGGATTCTGACCCAGATCTGTCAAGGACCGTGTGGTGGCTGTCTGTGCACCAATCTCCCCACGTTAAACAAAGTCATGCACAGGCATCCTCCATGAGAGGACAGTCATACTCGTTTCGAGTGACCGCCGACGATGATGATGTCTATATGACTATGTCATATATATTATCTCATACATAAATGTGGACGAAATAAAATCTCTACATTCCCTATTTATTCTTGACATTCAATTTACAGTCAGCATGAATATTTTGTATATTATATAAACATCTGCATAGTAATGAAAATTTCCACCATTCCAGCTTACATTGAAGCTCAGATATTTGAAAGGACAGAAACCAAATCCTTTTTATGTTAGGTTACTCTACAATCCACTCTACAATCTTTTGATTATATCAGTTGTTTGACGTTTGTGTGTGCCGACTCTTCATGCTTCAGATAATTTGAACTGCAATATTCAAATATAGTACCATTCTGTCAAAGAAACTAACAGCATCATGCGAGTCCTCCACTAACTATTGGAATTCGGTACATAACATCCCCAATGTGCAAATAATCTTGTATGAACAGTCATTTCTTTTTTAGGGACATCAGCAGAAAGTATTCCAGAGGCACTTGGTTTCTTGACTTCAGCTAATTGGCTTACTTCGCAAGTTACTTCAGAAACAGTGGTCAACTACAATCTGAAAGATGGTGGTATCTCCGTAATCATCATCACTTTATGGCAACACAGGCAGGTGTGGACCAAACTGGATAGTGGGCCAACATAAGGAATTGAAATGAAGAGGTATCTTCAAGTTAAGATGAACTGTTAAAATATCCAACAATGCAGATTACCAAAAAAAAGCACATTTGTAGAATTTTCCATCCACTTGAAGATAATAAAGATACGAAGGAAGGATAACAGAAGTACCAATCAACGACATCTAAGACTCACAGTAGACAAAAAATGCTGCCTGACCTGCCGAGTTACTCCAGCACTTTGCTCTTATTGTGTATTAATCAGCATCTGTAGTTCTTGGTTTCTACATTTGGACTGCTCCACTACAAAATCTCACGGTATGCCTACTTTTACGAAGTTCTCCTCCTCTCTCCGATGAGATTTATGTGAGACCCTCTCTCACTGCTCCCCCTCTGTGCTTTCTACTGCTCCCCGACAAGTTCTGACCCGGACTTAACCCATTACCGTCCATGCTTTGTCCTGGCTATTCCCTTTCCAGCTTTCTTCTTTCCCCCCCCCCCAACAATCAATCTGAAGAAATGGTTTCCGCCTGACCTACTGAGTTACTCCAGCACTTTATATCCGTTTGTGTATTAACCAGCAAATGCAGTTCTTTGTTTCAACATTCTGATAAACCTGTTCTGCACCTTCTCTACAGCTTCCACATGCTTCCTGTAATGGGGTGACCTAAATACACGCAATACTGCAAATGCAGCCTAACCAAAGTTTTATAAACCTGCAACATTATTTCCTTTTACTCAATACTTCAACTGATGAAGGCAAGCAGACTATATGCCTTCTTAAGCACTCTACGTACTTGTGTTGCTGCTTCCAGGGAGCCATGGACGTGGACCCCAAGATCCCTCTGTACATCAATGCAATTAAAGGTCTTGCCGTTAACTGTATACTTTCCACATACATTCTACCTACTAAAGTGCAGCACCTCACATTTGTTGGGATGACACTGTAGCCAACATTTCGCTTTCCCTCTCTGTAACTGATATGAAACCCCCTCTACACTTGCACTTATCCTCACTGACCGACAGAGGACCCAGCACAGATCACTGGCCATAGACCTTCAGCTAGAATAGCATCCTAATATCACTGCGCACCCCATGCATCTTAATCTTCTTAATTAGCCTACCATGAGGGACTTTGTCAAATGCCTGACTAATATTCTTGTAGACAACATCCACACTACCCTACCATCAATAATCACCGTTATTACCTCTTCAAAACAAAACTCAATCACGTTTGAAAGTATTTAAGAAGAAACTGCAGATGCTGGAAAATCGAAGGTACACAAAAATGCTGGTGAAACTCAGCGGGTGCAGCAGCATCTATGGAGCGAAGGAAATAGGCAACGTTTCGGCCCGAAACGTTGCCTATTTCCTTCGTTCCATAGATACTGCTGCACCCGCTGACTTTCGCCAGCATTTTTGTGTACCCACGTTTGAAAGTAAGCAGGCAGTGAAGAAAGCTAATAGCACATTGGCCTTCATTACAAGAGGATTTGAGTTTAGGAGCAAAGAGGTCCTACTGCAGTTGTACAGGGTCCTGGTGAGAATTGTACAGGGCCCTGGTGAGACTGCACCTGGAGTATTGTGTGCAATTTTGGTCTCCTAATTTGAGGAAGGACATTATTGCTGTTGAGGGAGTGCAGCGTAGGTTCACCAGGTTAATTCCCGGGATGGCAGGACTGACATATGGTGAAAGAATTGGTCAACTGGGCTTGTATTCACTGGAATTTAGAACGATGAGAGGAGATCTCACAGAAACATAAAATTCTTAAAGGATTGGACAGGCTAGATGCAGGAAAAATGTTGCCAATGTTGGGGGAGTCCAGAACCAGGGGTCACAGTTTAAGAATAAGGGGTAGGGCTTTTAGGACTGAGATGAGGAAAAACTTTTTCACCCAGAGAGTTGTGAATCTGTGGTATTCTCTGCCACAGAAGGTAATGGAGGCCAATTCACTGGATGTATCAAGAGAGAGTTGGATATAGCTCTTAGGGCTAAAGGAATCAAGGCATATGGGGAAAAAGCAGGAAAAGGTTACTGATGTTAGATGATCAGCCATGATCATATTGAATGGCTGGCTCGAAGGGCCGAATGGCCTACTCCTGCACCTATTTTCCTATGTTTCTAAGATATGACCTTCCCACAGCCTCATATTGGCCAACTCTATTCCACGAGAGTAAATCCTTTCCCAATCTCCCATAACTTCTCTACCTCTGATGCGAGGATCATCATTTAAAAAAATCCTAGATTATCATAAATTCCATTAGACAATAGACAATAGGTGCAGGAGTAGGCCATTCGGCCCTTCGAGCCAGCACTGCCATTCATTGTGATCATGGCTGATCATCCACAATCAGTACCCCGTTCCTGCCTTTTGCCCATATCCACTTACTCCGCTATCTTTAAGAGCTCTATCTAACTGTCTCTTGAAAGCATCCAGAGAATTGGCCTCCACTGCCTTCTAAGGCAGAGAATTTCACAGATTCACAGCCCTCTGTGTGAAAAAGTTTTTCTTTATCTCCGTTCTAAATGGCTTACCCCGTATTCTTAAACTGTGGCCCCAGGTTCTGGACTCTCCCAACATCTGGAACATGTTTTCCTGCCTTAATAATAATCTTATATGTTTCAATAAGATCCCCTCTCATTCTTCTAAATTCCAGAGTATACAAGCCACTCCATTCTATCAACATATGACAGTCCTGCCATCCTGGGAATTAACCTTGTGAACCTACGCTGCACTCCCTCAATAGCAAGAATGTCCTTCTTCAAATTAGGGGACCAAAACTGCACTCAATACTCCAGGAGTGTTCTCACTATGGCCCTGTGCAACTGTAGAAGGACCTCTTTGCTCCTATACTCAACTCCTCTTGTTATGAAGGCCAACATGCCATTCGCTTTCTTCATTGCCTGCTGTACCTGCATGCTTACTTTCAGTGACTGATGAACAAGGTCACCCAGATCCCATTGTACTTCCCCTTTTCCCAATTTGACACCATTCAGATAATAATCTGCCTTCCTGTTTTTGCCACCAAAGTTGATAACCTCACATTTATCCACATTAAACTGCATCTGCCATGCATCTGCCTATTCACCCAACCTGTCCAAATCACCCTGCATCCTCATAGCAATCTCCTCACAGTTCACCCTGCCACCCAGCTTTGTGTCATCTGTAAATTTGCTAATGCTACTTTTAATCCCTTCATCTAAATCATTAATGTATATTGTAAATAGCTGTGGACCCAACACCGAGTCTTGCGGTACTCCACTAGTCACTGCCTGCCCTTCTGAAATGGACCCGTTTATCCCTGCTCTTTGTTTCCTGTCTGCCAACAAATTTTCTATCCATGTCAGCACTCTACCCCCAATACCATGTGCTCTAATTTTGCCCACTAATCTCCTGTGTGGGACCTTATCAAATGCTTCCTGAAAGTCCAGGTACACTACATCCATTGGCTCTCCCTTGTTCATTTTCCTAGTTACATCCTCAGAAAATTCCAGAAGATTAGTCAGGTATGATTTCCCCTTCATAAATCCATGCTGACTCGGACCGGTCCTGTTACTGCTATCCAAATGTGCCGCTATTTCATCTTTTATAATTGAATCCTGCATCTTCCTCACCACCGATGTCAGGCTAACTGGTCTATAATCCCCTGTTTTCTCACTCCTGCCTTTCTTAAAAAGTGGGATAACATTAGCTACCCTTAAAAAGTGGGATGACACTAGCTTTTTGTTAAACAAAAGAACACGCTGACTCCTCTCCAGTCTCTCAGGACTTCACCTGTGGCTCGAGAGGATATAAAGATCTTCGTTAAGGCCCCAGCAATCTCTTCACTTGTCTCACCATAACGTGGGACAGATCCCATCAAGCCCTGGGAATATCCAATACAATGCTCTTCACGAGACCCATGACCGCGTCCTGTTGATTGCCAAATGGCCTAGCACGTTATGCACTCCACACTGATCTCACTTTCCTCCTCCTTGGTGAATACTGATGCAACATATATGGTTTGTCCCTCACCTGCATCCTCTTACTCCAGGCATAAATTTCCACCTTGGTCTTTGAATGGCCCTACCCTCTCTGCAGTTACCCTTGTCTTTAAAATATACCAGACCCAAGTGCAGGCCCATTGGGTCAGCTCCCCCAACGCAAGATTCCGCCACACCCGTTCCCCCAACACAAGCCGCCCCTCCCCCCCCCCCCCCCCCCCACCAACGCAATATTCCACCACTCACGCATAGCCCACAACTGCGCCGCGCGTGGCTCATGTCTCCTCATCCCCCAGCTCCCTCCCCTCCTCCTCCTCTTCACCCTCCCTCTTCAATCCCTAGAGAGGTAGGGGGGTAGAGAGAAGGGGGGGGGGGGGGGGGGTTAGAGAGGGGGGGGGGGGGGTAGATAGAGAGGGAGGGGGGCAGAGATGGAGGGGGGGGTAGAGGGAGGGGGCGAGAGGGAGAGGAGGAGGGGGGGGTAGAGAGGGAGGGGGGAGTAGCGAGGGAGGGTAGAGGGAGGGGGATGGTAGGGAGAGGGAGGGTGTAGAGGGAGAGTGTAGGGAGAGGGAGGGTATAGAGGGAGAGGGAAGGAGGTATTTGGGGAGGGGGAAGGGGGCAGGGGGCAGAGGGCAGAGGGGGTAGGAGTGTGGGTAGATTGGGAGGAGGCATCTCCCTCCTCCATACCTCCCCCCCCCATCTCTCTCTACCATCCCACTTCCCACCACATCTCCCTCCTCATTTCCCTCATCCTGCTCTCCTCACTCCTATAGGGATGCCTCAGGACCTTCCCAGGTCGCTCAACCAACGTTCCCTTACATTGTCATCCTTGCCCTCCCCTCCCCCGTTACTGGACTATGCCGGTCCTGAACTCTGTTCAGCTGGTCTTTAAATGACTCCCACAATAATGTTGCTCCCAGTGTCATCCTGCCAAATAATGATGTCATTTTCCCGACCCCAATTTAGTATCAACCCCTAAAGTCTAGACTTCTCTTTATTCTGAACTATCTTAGCATTTAAGGATTTGTAATGTAATGATAGCACCAAATAAAATATCTAATTAATGATGATCCAAATTGTTTTACTTCACTCAAATAAAAGGACCAGTTACATTTTCACATAACGAAGGTGCATAAATTTCTGGCTACACCCTAAAAAAAAATCACAATATATACACACATACACACACACACATACACATACACACATATATATATATATATATATGCACACACAAAACACACTCTAATTTGTTATTGCACATATTCTTGAATAGCATGATGATACAGTGGAGTCTGCTGCATTTAATTCAAGATCCCATTGACTTGAGAGCTGGTTTCCTCACAAATACCAAAAAGAAAATTGAAGGATTTCTGTTCACATTCTCAACAAACCGAAAGAACTAGGAATCTAAATCGATAATATTTCTTAGTAAAGGATGCAATTTATTTTTATAAGTAAGAGAGATGAGCAATTGACACGTTAGATGGTCACACCGCTGAATCACGTTATCTGGAAACATGCCACTAGGTGTTTTTAGATTACCTGGAAATATACTGTTTAAAATTTGCAATTTATTGGAGTATTTTCGCCATAGTCTCAGCACATAGTCCTCCCAGCGAATCATCTTGCCCAAAATAAGCATAACTGGAATGGTTGGAAGTCCAATCAAGAGGAATAATGGGTCCGCTCTCTCCATGACATCCAGGCCTTCTTTATGACCTACAACCTGAATGTAAAAAATCCACATTAACCATTTTGATAATTCAGTCAATAATTACAAAAGGCGAGATTGTCAACGTTGATTGCGAAAGAACAGTCGTATTGCAGTAATCCTCAGCACTTTAGATACATCATCACTTTATTTTGTAGATTTTCTAAGTCCACTTAAAGCAGGGGTCGGCAACCTATGGCCCATGGGCCGCATCCGGCCCTTAACCGAAAATCATCCGGCCTGCGGGCATATTTTTTTCCGTCATCTACACTTCTTTAGACTGTTTAATGCTGTTAGCAAGCGACATAAATACTTGCTTTAATGCTCCTAGCAATCCTGTTTGCTGATACAAAAAAATCAGAACTGATATAATCCCATGAACTGGGCAAAAGGTTGGTTGGATTGGTGGGGACAGTTCCACTGATGTAAAAGTGCGGTTGTAGTTGTAGTTGCAGTGGCTGTGGTGCTCAGCGTGCCCCGGAACCATCCGTCCCCACGCTTCACCCGGGGGAGGGTCAGGGCCAGGGCCGCCCTCCTCAAACACAGCGGCGCTGCTGGCCGTTGGTTTGGGGGAAAATGGGGGGGAGAGAGGTGAGAGAGGGGGGGTGGAGGAGAGAGATGGGGGGGGGGGGGGGGGGGGGGGGGGAGAGGGGGGGAGAGAGGGGGGGGGGAGGGAGAGAGACGGGGGGGGGGGGGAGGAGAGAGGGGGGGGGGGAGGAGAGAGAGACGGGGGGGGGGGGAGGGGGGGGGGAGGGGAGGGAGAGGGGGGGGGGGGTGGAGGAGGAGAGAGAGGGGGGGGGGGGAGAGAGATGGGGGGGGGGGGGGGGGGGGGGGGGGGGGGGGGGGGAGGGGGGATGGGAAAGAGGGTGGAGGGATGGGGAGAGAGGGAGAGATGGGGGGGGGGGAGGAGAGAGAGAGAGGGATGGGGGGGGGGGAGGAGAGAGAGACGGGGGGGGAGGAGAGAGACGAGGGGGGGAGGAGAGAGAGGAGGAGGGGGGGGGGAGAGAGAGGGGGGGGGGGGGGAGGGGGGGAGAGAGATGGGGGGGGAGGAGAGAGAGAGAGGGGGGGGAGGAGAGAGATGGGGGGGGGAGAGATGGGGGGAGGAGAGGATGGGGGGGGGAGAGAGAGAGAGATAGGGGGGGGGGGGGAGAGGGGGGGGGTAGAGAGGGGGAGAGAGAGGGGGAGAGAGACAGGGGGGGGAGGGAGAGAGAGAGAGAGAGAGAGAAAGAGTGGGGGGGGGGGAGAGAGAGAGATGGGGGGGGGGGGGGGGGGAGAGGAGATGGGGGGAGGGGGGGGGGGAGGAGGAGAGAGTGAATGGGAGGGGGGTGGAGTAGAGAGAGAGGGGGGGAGGGGAGTAGAGAGGGTAACAAAGGGTCTGCATGAAGTTTAGGACAGAGAGGGGTGAGAGTAGTTTCAATACCAGCGTCTCAAACTAACTGCTATCAGTTGACATAATATTGCTTAAATATGTCAAAGTTTAGTCAGTATGCATTATTATTACCTCCATTTATTAACTATGGAGCTAGATGTGGGTCCTGGCACTTATGCAGAACAAGGTTACCGACCCCAGACTTAGTTTCAATTGTACAAATGCATCACTGTATCCACTTAAGAACACGAATAAAATAAGAATTGAAGAACTGGTAGTATAAAGTGAATTATGGCAATGCTAATTTGTTTTCTGGAAAATATGCTGCAATCCACCAATGGTTGATCAAAGGCACAGCTTTCATGTACTGTCACCAGACAAAACTGTTCCCAAAACAATTATTTATCTTGATTTATACCTTATTTTGCAATAAATTACCACAAGTAATTAGCCAAAGGGATTAATTGCAATGGACTGTATTTTACCTGCATAACAGTTACAGCGCCATAAGTGACAGCTGTCCAATAGATGGAGCCCACCATGATTCCAGCTGCAGCAAATGGACATGCTTTGGAGATGAGACGGTCTGCTAGATCCAATACATAAACAACTGGACCTAAAACAAGGTGAAAAACACTAAACTAAGTATAGATGAAATAAAAAGCAATACATTTTTATATTCTTAAATTACATGTACTTTTTCTTGCCAAATGAAAAGTTAATTGATTTAAGTTTACTAATTTTATTGCAACTGTTCAAAGCTCAGATGCTGATAATTAATAAACATTGCGTAGACTTAAGAGATAATTTACAGTTCAATAAATGGGATATGCCTCGATTCAATTTGCAAAGTGCAATAATTAACAAAGCAATGAATCAACAACAAACGTGTAAATATAATGATCAGATTTTGTGGCTATAACGGCATGAAGATCAGTATTTAACATCGCTACTTTGTATAACTGACAACTTCCAGGTTTCTGCACGTATTATCTATCTATCTATAACTATCTTCTATATGTCTATCTATATCTATATCTTCCATGTCTATCTATCTATACTTGACCACTGCGTTGAAATGATATTTGCGCAAACACGCTACCCCATATTGCTAGGATTTTTTTCCTTCCCCCCCCCCCACACAGCCCCCCTTCCCCCTCCCACCCCCCATTTACCCCTTCCCATTCCTCCCCACCCAACACCCCTCACTCCCACACCACCCCCTCTCCCACACCATGGTGGAATATTGCATTCAGGAATGGGTTGCATTGGGGGACCAGGCCTCCCGTGTGACTGGAACCCAACGGGCCCCACTTATTCTAGTGTATTACTAAAACTCTCATCTTGTTTGTGAGTCTGCCTGTCTGCGATTCAGGGATGCTATGAACTACGCCAAAATGGTATACGATAGCTCTACAATATTTGCACCACCTTACTCACAATTATCTTGTGGTGTGTTTTTAATCAAGTTTCGTTCAGATTGATGTTATATTTTACAAGTTATTCACATTTTTAAATTTGCAAAATCCCACTTTGATTAATATTTATTCCATCTGCACTGGCAGTTACAGCTATGACGTCACAATGGGATTATAGCCCTGCCCACGACAATGTTGCAATCCCAGGACACCGAGTCCTGCCAGCCCTAATAAGTGCAATAGCATTTGTTTTTTAATTTAAATGAGCGAGGGTGAATAAGGGGAATTAAGCCGCCCCAGCACAGTTGGGGAGCTATGGGTGAGTGGTGGAATATTGGCTTGGGGGAACGGGTTGTGTTGGGGGACCAGGCCTCCCGTGTGACAGGGACTCAACGGGTCCCTCTTGGTCTAGTTTAACATAAAAGGCGGCATGGTTATGTAGAGGTAGAGCGACTGGCTTAGAGCGCCAGAGATCCGGGTTCTATCCTGACTACGGGTGTTTGTCGGTACAGAGTTTGTATGTTCTTTCCATGACCATGTCTGTTTTCTCCGAGATCTAGTGTTTCCTCCCACATTCCAAAAAGGTACAGGTTTGTAGATTAATTGGCTTGGTTAAAATGTAAATGGTCCCTAGTGTGTGTAGGATAGTGTTAATGTGTATGGATCGCTGGTCGGTTCGAACTCAGTGAGCCGAAGGACCTGTTTCCGCATTATATATCTAAACTGAACATAGAAATCATGAAGCTGCTGTTGTTGATTCAGTGCTTGTTTACTTGCTGCAAGCATTTCACTCTTTGATAACTGAATTAAGAAAAATCAGGTGAACAGATTGGAATTAAAACTATTTAAACCAGCCTTGCTTTCTTCTCTCAGGTGAACTCTCAAAATAAAGGATTTATTTCTTGTTTTATTTTATCCAACATCTTCTGACCTAATCATTGTATCAAGTCCACACATTATTTAGCACCCAAAATTGGTTTAACTATTTAAATAGTTCAACTGTTAATTTAGTTAACTATTTATGGTTTATCTATTTAGATAGTTATACAATTTTTGTTTATCTATCTAAATAGTTAAATCCAAATTGCTATTTTACTTAGTTTAAGAACTCTCTGGTTTTTCTACATAACCAGCTGTGGGCCATTAAAGATTTTCCATACGTAATGTCAAATGACCAGCCAAACACAGTTTCAACTCCATCTTTAAATTTGCTGACAAACCACAGATAATATACAGAAGTCAGAGTATAGGAGGGAGATTGGTCAACTGACCAAATGGTGCCAAAATAACAATCTTGGTTTCAACTTCAGTAAAACCAAAGAACAGATTGTGGACTTTAGACGAGGGAGGCCGAGGACCCACAAAACTCATCAATGGGTCGGTGGTGGAGAGAGTTCCTGGGCAGACACATCTCTGAAGATCTCCAACCTCATCTATTGTACCCGCTGTTGACTCCTATATATCAGCGAGACCATGCGCAGACTTGCCGATCGTTTCACTGAACGCCTCCGCTCAATCCGCCTAAACCTACCTGATCTCCCGGTTGCTAAACAGTTTAACTACCCCTCCCATTCCCTGGGCCTCCTCCATTATCAGAGTGAGGCCCAGCACCTCATATTTTGCTTGGGCAGATTACACCCCAGTGGTATGAACATTGACTTCTCCAACTTCAAGTAACCCTTGCTTTCCCTCTCTCTCCATCCCTCGCCCTTCCCAGTTCCCTGACCAGTCTTACTGTCTCCAACTACATTTTTCTATTTGCTTTGTTGTTACCTTCTCCCAGCTAACAATGATCTATTCTACATTTTACTTGATCTCCATTCCATTTGTCCTTGTTTCACACCTTACGCCTCCTAATCTATGTATCTCCCTCCCCCCTGACATCAGTCCAAGAAGGGTGTCGACCCAAAACATCACCCATTCCTCTCCAGAGATGCTGCCTGTCCTGCTGAGTTACTCCAGCATTTTGTGTTTATCTCTGGATATCTGCCCTGGTCACAGTAAATGATGCACTCAAACAGAAAGTTCAATGCTTATGCTTCCTGATACGATTGAGGAATTGAGTATGACAACAAATACTCTCTTGTCCTTCTACAGGTGTATGGCAGAGAATATATTGACTAGTTGCATCACAGCCTGGTTCGGCAACATAATTGCTCGAGAATGGGGATTCCAAAAAAGTGGTCAACACTGCCCAGCCCATCCTGGATACTGAACTCCACACACCATCAACAGGATCTATAAGAGGCACTGTGTCAAAAAGACAGCCAGCATTATCAAGGACTCACACCACCTTCATTTCACTCCTACCATTGGGGAGAAGGTATAGGATTCTGAAACATGTAATGTCCAGATTCAGGAAAAGCTTCTTTCCAACAAATATCAGGCTGTTGAACACTATGAAGTCCAACTAAACTCAGAGCTAGGAAATGCCTAGGTTGCAATAGTGACTGTGGGTTGTACTCGGGACTTTTGCTTTGTTGTTGCAAAATATGTTTTTATTTATTTATTAAACTTTTATCTTTATTAAACAAGTTGTTATGCTGCTAACTGCAATCTCCAGGCCAATTTATCATGCTTCTCTTCATCAAATGCTTCTTTTTCAGCCTATTTCACCTCCAACAATCAATTATGAGAATGATTGGGAGTATATGCTGCACTCGTCCATAACAACAACAGAACATTTTAGAATAGACAGCTAAATGTATTTTTTCATCTTAATATGGTGCAGTTTCTGGAAAGAGACTGCACCAAGACAATCTTCTGTGATACGTATAACCCAGAAAGTACACAGGTTAAAAGCGTCTTTCAAAATACTTTATTTTAATTGATAGGGAAAGAAATATAATCAGTCATAAAACACCTTATATATTTTTATACCATTTGGATTATTTTAAACATTAACTTTATTCTATTAACAAATTCTTGTCTCGGCCAATCCAATTCATTTACTCCATGAAAACAGGCAGTGTTTGGTATGTGAACTATAATGGGAGAACATAACCAAAAAAGTTCATAATGTCATAAGTTCTAGGAGCAAAATTAGGCCATTCAGCCCATCAAGTCTACTCTGCCATTCAATCATGGCCGATCTAATTCTCCCTCCTAATCTCATTCTCCTGCCTACTCCTCATAACCCCTGACACCACAGTTGATGAAGACAGGACAGTAGATATGGTTTACATGGATTTTGGCAAAGGTCTGCTCAGCATGGAAATACAGACGATTAGAGCACATGGATCCAAAATATGTTGGCAAACTGGATCCAAAATGGTGATAAAAGGAGGCAATGGGGATTGGTACATGCTGCGGTTTCCAATTAGGCATCATAATTGGCATGGGCGAGAGGTGTCAAAGAGCCTGCTTCTGTGCTGTACAGCAGCAAGCTGACAAAACTGCTTTAGTTTAGTTTAGCGATACAGCGTGGAAACAGGCCGTTCGGCCCACCAAGTTCACACCGACCGGTGATCCCCGCACATTAACGCTACCCCAAACACACCAGGGACAATTTTACATCAATACCAAGCCAATTAACCTACAAACCTGCACGTCTTTGGAGTGTGGGAGGAAACCGAAGTTCTCAGAGAAAATCCATGCAGGTCACAGGGAGAACTAACACCATATAGACAGCACCCGTAGTCAGGATCAAACCCGGGTCTCTGGCACTGTAAGGCAGTAGCTCTACCGCTACGCCACCATATCGCACCACATTACATTATTAAAACTAAAAGCGATTGCCAAAGTAAATAACATTGTGCACCAGTTGATCAGCAGCATCATGCCCAACATATAATGGAGACATTCTGAAACTGCTGTATAAAAGAATCCTTCCCTTGCCATGTAAATGAACTGGGTTTCACCAAATGCTCCCATCATCATCAAGGCACTGTATTTATGTTCTGTCATTTGTAGCAACTAATTTTCAACAACAAAAATGTGTACAGGGTGATGGGAATTCTCTAATTCACTCAAAAGATGGAATTGGAAAAAAGAAGCAGACATTATGAGCCATGTCAGAGATCATGTTTTGACTTAAGCGAATAAGGCATTCAATCCCAATGCAGTGATCTGACTGTCCAATCAACTGAAACGTCAAGATGCTAAACCCATTACAGGTTCATGCAGTGCTTGCTAACCGTACCAAGGACATTAGATCGCACTGAAACGATTTGCCTATTTTTGCATGTAAATATGCTCATATATGCTGGTCACAAGCTGTGAAACATTTTGCAGACAATCAAGAATTGCAGCAAAAAAAAAGATTGTGTTTTACGACCGGCATATGGCACAGGAATTACGTTTATGAATGAGCTATGCAACAGAAATGCCAGCACTGAGCTTTTGATCTCAGCAGAACCCTTTAAAGTCAGCTGCTATTTTCCACATTGGGGGGGGGGGGGGGGGGAGTTAGAAGCAGTCAAACCACCCACCCAATGACAAATAGTAAGAACCAGACAGCGGAACGATAAACAAGTCAGCTGAAAGCTTAAAGAATGCTGGATAAAATTAAATATACCTTATATTGAAGATTTATTCACCCAAGCAATCCTTAAACAGGCATAGAAATATATCTGAAGGGTCGCGACCCGAAATGTCACCCATTTCTTCTCTCCAGAGATGCTACCTGTCCTGCTGAATTACTCCAGCATTTTGTGTTTACCTTCGATTTAAACCAGCATCTGCAGTTCTTTCCTATCTATAAATATATCTGTTACTCCGTCAACATATTCCAGAAGTTCCTCAAAATCAAGCTAGGTACTGAGGGACATTAACAATTCAACTACGTATGTACAGGACAACGTCACATTTCTTGCACTCTGCAGTATGAGTAGAAGTTAATCATTTTTAAAAAGCAAATAAACAAGGAACAAGGGGTCAGGTCACATTGATTGCTCTGGAGATTTATTACCCTGATATTAATTTACATAAACATTTGGTCACATTAAAAGGCAAGTATTTCTGGTGAAGTCAAGAGTGAGAGAGCAGGATAAAACGAAGAGCAGGAAACAAAAAAAGCCAGACATTCTGGGTCCATTAGATGTTACACTAGCTTTCACTTCCCAGCACGTCAAAGAGAACAGATGCACATTTGAACTTTAAGAAACTAAATATAACTATTCTCCATACAAAGCACATTTGGAAATTGCATGCTGCATTAATGATTTAACTATCCAGCAGGGGTCAGAAAGAGCAGCAAAAGCTAATATTGGGTTTTCCCCTGCTTTTCAGCATTCAAAATAGCAAGTAAACATTTCAAAGGTATATCCTGAATCCTAAATACACCAACATTGTAAATACATTTTGAATAACAAACTTAGTGGCTTTGAGAAAATTGTAAACACATCCTGAAGTTTTTTTTTGGCTACATACAGAAATATCATATTTGGCATAGACATTATTGACCGAAGGGTCTGTTCCTGTGGTGTAGTTCTATGTTCTATACTACCTGCTGCAGGAGGTCCCTCCTTTTATATTTAACATATTGCCTTGATCTTGATAGCAGGGAAAGTGGAACGGATTGAGAGTTGTGGAATGGAATCAAGGAAATTTATGTCCAAGGCTGGGTTTTGGTTGAGGCGATCATTCCAGTGAGTACCAGTCTTGGCTCTCAGGAGTAGGCCCTTGGGCCGTAGGTGGGCTTGACAGCACATGCAAGAGTTGACATGTCATTTATTATCTTGTTGCTGGATCTCCTGTTTATTCCAACTACCATCTCTTGACACCAGTATAAGGAAGGAGGGAGCTGCTCCGACGGGACGGACTCCACTTGAACCCGGCTGGAACAAAGGTCCTGGCAAACCGCATAATCAGGGCGGTAGATACAGCTTTAAACTAAATAGTGGGGAGCTCAACAAATTGGAGATTTGTGGATGAAGTTAAAGGGGACGAGACTGCAGGAGAGGATACAGAAGTCTCCAGAAGTAATAGGACAGAAAGTTTAAGAAGGGATAAGAGAGTAAGGTCAGGTAAAATCGGGACCAATGTGAGAAGAAGGGTGGTGGATACCAAACTAAAGGTGTTGTAAATGAATGCACTAGTATGCGGAACAAAGTGGATGAGATTGTAGTGCAGTTAGAAATTGGTAGGTACAACATTGCGTGCATTACAGACATGTGGCTGAAAGAAGATCGCTGGGAGCTGAATATCCAAGGTTATACGTCCTATTGAAAAGGCGGACAGGTGGGCTGAGGGGTTGGGGTACCTGTGTTGGTAAAGAAAGAAATTTGATCCTTAGCAAGGGGTGACATAGGATCAGAAGATGTAGAAGCCTTGTGGGTCGAGCTAAGAAACTGCAAGGGTAAAAAGATCCTGATGCAAGTTATTTACAGGCACCCAAACAGTAACCAGGATATAGGGTACAAGCAGCATGTAAGAATTCAATGTTACGATGATCACAGGGGATTTTAATATGCAGGTAGACTGGGAAAATCAGGTTGGTACTGGACCCCAAGAGAGGGAATTTGTAGTGCCTATGAGATGGCTTCTTAGAGCAGCTTATAGTTGAGCCTACCAAGGAAAAGGCAATTCTGGATTTGGTGTTGAAATTCAAGAGAGTCAGAGGGTGGAAGTTAGTGGAGTGGCTATTACTAGGGAGAAGGTGCTTGGGAAGCTGAAAGGTCTGAAAGTGGATGTCACCTGGACTGAATGGACTACACCGCAGGGTTCTGAAAGACGTGGCTTTCGAGATGGCGGAGGCATCAGACATGATCTTTCAAGAATCACTAGAGTTAGGAGCGGTTCCTGGCGATTGAAAAACTCTGCTGTTCAAGGAGGGAGCAAAGCAGAAGAGTGGAAACTGTAGGCTGGATAGCCCGACTTCAGTGGTTTGTAAAATTTGAGAGTCCATTAAAAGGATGAAGTGTCCAAGTACCCAAAAGCACATGATAAAAAAAGGCTGAGGTTCGCATGGTTTTGTGAATGGGAAATCTTGCCTGATGAACCTGTTGGAATTCTTTGAGGAAATAACAGGATAACCAAGAAGAGTCAGTGAATGTTGTTTATCTGGATTTTCAGAAAGCATTTGATAAGTTGCCACACGTGAGGATTCTAAAGACGATGAGAGCCCATGGTAATAGAAGGAAGATACTAGCATACCACTGGTATTTTCTAGTAGAGAAGCCAATATATTTAACACCTGTTAAGGATGTTAAGTCTACAGAATACCTACCTTCACAGATAGAAACATAGAAAATAGGTGCAGGAGGCGGCCATTCGGCCCTTCGAGCCAGCACCACCATTCATTGTGATCATGGTTGTTCGGCCCCAATCAATAACCCGTGCCAGCCTTCTCCCCATATCCCTTGATTCCACTAGCCCCTAGAGCTCTATCTAACTCTCTCTTACATCCATCCAGTGATTTGGCCTCCACTGCCCTCAGTGGCAGGGAATTCCACAAATTCACAACTGGGTGAAAAGGTTTTTTCTCACTTCAGTCTTAAATGGCCTCCCCTTTATTCTAAGACTGCGTTCCTTGGTTCTGGACTCGCCCAACATTAGGAACATTTTTCCTGCATCTAGCTTGTCCAGTCCTTTTATAATTTTATATGTTTGTATAAGATTCCCCCTCATCCTTCTAAACTCCAGTGAATACAAGCCTAGTCTTTTCAATCTTTCCTCATATGAGAGTCCCGCCATCCCAGGGATCAATCTCGTGAACCTACGCTGCACTGCCTCAAGCACAAAGGATGTCCTTCCTCAAATTAGGAGACCAAAACTGTACACAATACTCCAGATGTGGTCTTACCAGAGCCCTATACAAATGCAGAAGAACCTCTCTACTCCTATACTAAAATCCTCTTGTTATGTAGGCCAACATTCCATTAGCTTTCTTCACTGCCTGCACGCCAACTTCGTACTTTCGTTGGTGTTAATTATGTAGACCTCAGTACAGACCAGGTTCTGAGGATCCTCTCCAACTCCAGTTGTTCTGGGGCCATCAGGTTGTTTCGGTGCTACCCGGTTTTGTCTTGTATGTGGTGATGGCATGCAAGCACTGCCACAGATGTTGAGCATCCATTTCTGACTCCCGCTTAGCTCAAATTGCCCCTAAGCCTTTTGGCGGACTTTAGAAAGTCATATTTGGACCGTTGCATTATATTGAACTTCTAGTCTTAAATGACACTGATCTAGCCCACAGCAGATTAGGAGTCTCCTGGCTCATCCAGGGCTGCTGATTGGGGAAGACTTGGGATGACTGTTTGACTAGAATTTATATTAAAAAATGCACTCTGCACATGCTTTCCCTAAATATTTGGAAAGACAAGCAGCTAACTTTGTAATACAATCTCACTTCTTAAGGCAGGTTGCAAACAATTAACCATTGCAGATGTTGCTATTTGCTTTACGTAGTTCTAATAACAAATAGCATTGTTTGCCTGAAGGGTCTCGACCCGAAATGTCATCCAATTCAGAGATGCTGCCTGTCCCACTGAGTTACTTCAGCATTTTGTCTAACTTCGCTTTAAACCAACATCTGAAGTTCTTCCCTACACAGTATTGTCGGCCTCCATTTTACAGCAAAAGGAGATGATTAGATCAGTGGCATCTGATAAGACATCAATTAAATTTGTGCAATCTGTAAACATTATGAAGCACCCCTCTTTAGTTCCATCTGGAAATTATGTCATAGTCATGATGCCATAGTCTATTACATTACAATCAGGGCCATACAGCACATTCAGCACAACTTATCCATGCCAACAAAGATACTCAATGCTAGTCCCACCTGCCTGTGTTTGGTCCATATCCCTCTCAACCTTTCCTATCCATGTATCAGTCCAAATATATTTTAAATGCTGTTATGATACCTGCCTCAACTATCTTTTCTGGCAGCTTGTTTTATGTACCAACCACCCTATTGAAAAAGTTGCCTCAGGTTCTTATTAAATCTTTCCTCTCCAACATTATTGCATTCTTCTGCCTTCTCTATTGGAAGCCAAAAAGCCATATTTTCAGTGCCATGTGTTCCATAACTGAGCTTGAAATCAGACAAACACATCACTTTCTAAAACGCAATGCTTGGTTTGGCAGGCTTTTAAAACCTGCTGTATCCAAACACAAAAGGGCCTATCCCACTTAGGTGATTTTTAAGGAGACTACAGGCAACTAGGCTGTCACCACATGGTTGCCGGGGTGTCGCCTGTATGATCTCCTCAGTCGCCCAAACGTAGAGTCTGTCTGGTCGCCACAGAATTTTGAAATGTTCAAAATATTTCGGCGACCGTTGTCTTGACGCCAATGGGGTAGCTTGATGTAGGTGCTGTCGCCAGGATGATGTAAGTTGTTGCCGCTGATGACATTGGTGAATTCCATTAAAGTTATATTATAGATAATTTAAATTTTAATGTTATTATAATATTTTCGTATGCACTGTTGTATGTCATAGGGGCGTAGTCGCTGGTCTTTCAGCGACCTGCAACGACTATGATGTCTAAAAAAAATTGCCCAAGTGGGACAGGGCCTTAAATTGTTCAAATCTTAGCCACCTACACATCCTGCCTCACATGAAGTCCCAGTCAAAATACTTTGCACAAACCATCTCTTACATTTCAAATCCTCCCAAGCATTGATTTTGCATTCTCCATACCCAATTCCAACTCTATTTACTTAGAATAACTTTCCAAAACAGCATTAGGCTCGAGAGAAGAGTAGAGTACACTTCTGAACTTTGAACCAGTAATACTGAGGAAATAGCAATATAAGTGCAGATCAGGATGATTTGCAATAGGAAAGGAAACTTAGTCTGTATGGAGTTTGAGTGTTCTCCTCATGACCACACATTTTTTTCCGGGTACTCGGGTTTCCTCTCACACTCCAAAGACGTACAGATTTGTAGGTTAACTGACTTTGGTAAAAAAATGTAAATTGTCCCTATTGTGTAGGACATTGTTAGTGTACAGGAATCACTGGCCAGCGCGGCTCGGTGAGATGAATGGCCTGTTTCTGTGCTGTATCTCTAAACTAGTGTTCCAAGGTACTTGCTGTCCTTGTTCTTCTAGTGGTTTGAAGTCATAGGTTTGTTGCAAGGTCTTTGGCAAATTGCTGCAGTGTTTCCTGAAGGTGGAATAGTGTAGCTACTATAAAAGCAAATGACGCAAATTGACAATGTTTTCAAAACCTATGGAGTTGTTATAAAGATCAGCTGTTCAGGGTCACTGGTTTTACCAGTTTAAAATATAAGCTATGCCAAGGCTTTCCAAAGGCTTCTTGCCTTTTTTGGCAATTACTTTAATGTGATGAAGTGATCAGGTTTTATGCATCTATTCAGCAAACATTCAAAAAATTGAAATATCATCTGAACTAAGCCACGCAAGTTGAAATCACACTCAAAACGTCAAATACAATCCAAACACCTACAGTGCCCGCCATAATTTTTGAGACAAACCCATCATTGAATTATTTGCCTCTGTACTCCACAATTTGAGATTTGTAATAGAGAAAAAAAATCACATGTGGTTAAAGTACACATTGTCAGATTTTAATAAAGGCCATTATTAAACATTTTGGTTTCACCATGTAGAAATTACAGCAGTGTTTATATAGTCCCCCCATTTCAGGGCACCATAATGTTTGGGACACATGGCTTCACAGGAGTTTGTAATTGCTCAGATGTGTTTAATTGCCTCCTTCATGCAGGTATAAGAGAGCACTCAGCACCTAGTCTTTCCTGCAGTCTTTCCGTCACCTTTGGAAACTTTTATTGCTGTTTATCACCATGAGGACCAAGGTGTGCCAATGAAAGTCAAAGAAGCCATTATGAGACTGAGAAACAAAAATAAAACTGTTAGAGACATCAACCAAACCTTAGGCTTACCAAAATAAACTGCTTGGAATATCATTAAGAAGAAAGAGAGTACCGGTGAGCTTACTGATTGCAAAGGAAGACCACAGCTGATGACAGAAGAATTCTCTCTATAATAAAGAAAAACACCCAAACACCTGTCCGACAGATCAGAAATACTCTTCAGGAGTCAGGTGTGGATTTGTCAATGACCACTGTCCGCAGAAGACTTCATGAACAGAAATACAGAGGCTATATTGCAAGATACAAACCACTGGTTAGCCACAAAAATAGGATGGCCGGATTACAGTTTCCCAAGAAATACTTAAAAGAGCAAACACAGTTCTGGGAAAAGGTCTTGTGGACAGATGAGACGAAGATTAACTTATATCCGAGTGATGGCAAGAGCAAAGTATAGAGTAGAGAAGGAACTGCCCAAGATCCAAAGCATACCACCTCATCTGTGATACACAGTGGTGGGGGTGTTATGGCCAGGGCATGTTTGGCTGCTGAAGGTACTGGCTCTTATCTTCATTGATGATACAACTGCTGATGGTAGTAGCACAATGAATTCTGAAGTGTATAGACACATCCTATCTGCTCAAGTTCAAATAAATGCCTCAAAACTAATTGGCCAGCAGTTCATTCTACAGTAAGCCAATGATCCCAAACATACTGCTAAAACAATGGAGTTTTTCAACGCTAAAAAAGGTCAATTCCTTGAGTGGCCAAGACCTTTTTTACCCCAAAAAAATTATTTACTCAAAATAACATCTGAAACATAAACTACATATGTTTACCTGATGGAAAATCCTAAAAAATAAAAATGCCGAAGAGAAAACTGAAGGGGACTAGCCTCCAAAACAAGCATAAGCTAAAGATAGCTGCAACATGGGGGTGGAAGATTGCAATGTTCACGTGGTCCACCCTGTTTCGACGAATGCAATCAACCTGGCATGCACAATCAAATAAGATCAAATAGAACAAGTTGTCCTACAACTTTAGGCTGTGCACGCTATACGCGAGAAGAAGAAGAAGCTGCAATACAAGCCTGGCAGAGCATCACCAAAGAAGAAACCCAACAACTGGTGGTGTCCATGAATCGCAAACTTCAAGCAGTCATTGCATGCAAAAGATATGCAACAAAATACTAAATATGACTACTTTCATTTACATGACATTGCTGTGGCCCAAATATTATGGTGCCCTGAAATGGGGGGGGGGGGGGGGGGGGGGGGGGGTGGGGGGGGACTGTGCATAAATACTGCTGTCATTTCTACATGGTGAAACCAAAACATATTAAAATGGCCTTTATTAAAATCTGACAATGTGCACTTTAAGCACATGTGATGTTTTTCTATTACAGACCTGAAATTGTGGAGTACAGAGGTAAATAAATAAATGATGGGTCTTTGTCCCAAACATTATGGAGGGCACTGTACGTGTGTCTTCAGTTCACAACTCATGCATAATGAATACACATAGCATTGGCTTAAAAATGACATACTTCTTCATTGTGGGATGATAATTCCAATGTACCAACCCCAACCTTGCCACCAACATTCCAGAAACAGTCCAACACCGATTCTCAATTGAAAAGGACTATCCACCTTAGTTTAATTTAGAGATACAGCATGGGTACATGCCCTTTAACCAGTTTAACTAGAAAACACTAGTTCTATGTTTTACCACTTTCTCATCCACTCCCTACACGTTAGGGGCAATTTTACAAAGACCAATTAATCTACATACTCGCACGTCTTTGGGATGTGGGAAGAAACTGGAGGAAATTCCTGCGGTCACAGGGCGGACACGCAAATTCCACACAGGCCGCACCAGAGGACAGGAACGAACCTTGGTCTCTTCCAGTTACGTCACTGTGCCACACAAGGCCAACTAAACCAAAGTCAAGCAAAAACATGGCACCTGTTCTAATTGTTGCACTGAGTTAGAGTTAGTAAACTAGCTAATATATCTTTAAAATAGATGGATATTTCCATCCATCGCCTTCAATTAGACCCATGATAATTTCTTGGTTTAATTATGTTCACTACTATTTCATGTAAAATTTATGCCAATAGCAAATCGTCCATGAATCAAGTACAGAATAATGAAAGGCATCGTGGATGTGGAAAAGATGTTTCCATTGATGGGAGGGTCTACGTACCAGAGGTCATAGTCTCACAATTAAAGGGCGCTCTTTTAGAAAAGAGGTGAGGAGCAACTTCTTTCGTCAGAGGGTAGTTAATCTGTGGAACTAATTTCTACAGGTCTGTGGAGGCCGTCAGTGGATATTTAAGTCAGAGATAGACAAATTCTTGATTAGAACAGGTGTCAAGGGTTACGAGCAGAAGGCAGGAAAATAGGATTAGGAGGCAGAGATCAGCCATGATTGAATGGCGGAAAAGGCTCGATGGGCCGAATGGCCTAATTCTGATGGGTGGGCGGCGCGGCTCTGGCCAGCAGCGGCCTCTGCAGTCTGTCCACGTTTTATTATTTTTCTGTCTGTGTTTTAATGTAGTTTTTGTTATTTTTTGTTGGGGTGTGTGTGTGGGGGGGTGGGGGTGGGGTGGGGAGGGGGGGGGGGAAACTTTAAATCTCTCCCTGCACTGGAGACCCGACCTTTTCTCGTCGGGTTTCCGTTGTCGTTGGGGCCGCAACGAGGAGCGGCCTCCAACAGGAAGAAGCCGGGGACTCTGGTGCTACAACTCACCGTCGCCGTCGCGGGGCTGGCCGAGTCCGGAACGGTTGGAGCGGTGGAGGAGCGCTGCTGCTGCTGCTGCTGCTGCGGCCCGACCGGAGAGTCGGAGGCCCCAACAACAGGTCTGTGGACGGCGGCACCGGGAGCCCGCGGCTCCCTGGAGGGAGACCGCTTTTCAGGGCTCTCGCAACGGCGACTTCCCCCGCCCGAGTTGCGTGGTTGAAGAGCTCCTGGAGCGGGGCCTAACATCACCGCCCCGCGCGGCTGGGAATGGCCGCGGGATTCTGCGAGCGCACGCCGGGGGCTCTAATACCAAGACCCGGTGTGCGACCTCGCACCACCCGGCGTGGCTTAAATGGCCGCGGGACAATTGCCATCGCCAGCCGGGGGCTTTGACTTTGACTCTGACATGGGGGGGGGGGAGAGTGCAGTGGAGAGATAAGTTTATTTGGCCTTCCATCACAGCGATGTGATGGATGTTTATGTAAATTATGTTGTGTCTTGGGTCTATGTGTTTGTAATGTATGGCTGCAGAAACTCAAGGGGTCCAAATGACAATAAATGTATCTTATCTTATCTTATCTTATCTTATCTTCTACTCGTATAACTTGTGAAGTACACATTCTATGCCAAATGGTGCATCTGCATGGAATATTTCAAATATTTGGCTAAACTATTGATTCATCAGGAAGCAGAGATGACCAAATATGCCAACATTTGTTGTCCATCAATTGCCCAGCATTTACTGCCTGGAAGAATGTCGATTTGTGCCTTTATTGCTGGCTGCAACGATTACACCTGCAAGGCTAATGTCAGCAGCTGCACTAAATCAATACAAAACATTACATTGAACCTGATATTTCAGTGCAGATTACACAGGATCCTCACACTATTCTGCAAACTTTGCCAAGGTAGATCTTGAGCGTCACACGATTCCTTCAACAAATATTAAGACTAAACACCATTAAAATGAGACAAAAGCAATTCCTAACTAGCCAGACTGTTATCAGTGTGTATCATCCATCAACATTCTTCTGTATTTGGGACAGATTTTTGAATGGAGATAGTACATTCTCAGAACAGTGTTAAGGACCCGCTGAGCAGCAAAGTACACAGCTGAAGTTTTGATAGGCAAATAGATTGTCATTGAAAAGAAAAACAGTGCTTTATTCAAAGATAAAATAAATTAATGTTTAATATTTCCCGATAATGACCTATTCTCATTTGATCTGTGAACCAAAAATTCCCTTTTAAATATTTTTCTGCATAAATATACTATGGATACAAGAAGAACAACTACGATGCATTTGAAAATGCATGTATGTCACGAGCGCATGCCTAAGGTAGGTAACTATACCAAATGAATATTGTATCCAATACATAGCAACTTTTTATATTTTATAAATAATTTAAATTTGCAGGATGCTGCTTAATGTTAGTCTGCTGGATAATGCACATGGTGCAGTGACATATATAATGACTCCAAAATTACATGCAGTCTTTACTGGGAGCTCCAACCCGGTGCGGCCTTGTCGGCTTCGGAAGCCGCGGTCCCCAGCTAGGAAGCGGCCGTTCCAGGTGGCCCAGCCGCTGTGAGGACTCTCCCGATGCCGGAGCAACAGCACCCGGCCAGAAACATCGGGCCTCCGTAGAGGCAATTGCGGTGGCCTAAATAGGACTGACTTTGGTTGAACTGGGGATGGGGACTGGACTTTGTGCCTTTCCCCCACAGTGGTATCCACTGTGGGGGGATGATTTTTTTGTGTATAAGTTAACATGTTAGTCTGTGTCCAAGATGGCTGTCGGAAGGGAGAGTGGATGCTGGCGTGCTTTAGCTGCCGCTGCTCTCTTCACATTGTGTATTTTGATTTTTTGTCTTTGGAGCGATTTCTGTCTTTAATTTGTGTATTGGTGATGTCCTTATTATTTATTTTACTCCGATTATATGTTTTTTCACTCTTATTAATTTCTGTAAGGTGTCCTTGAGACTTTGAAAGGCGCCCGCAAATAAAATGTATTAATAAAAAGTATATTATTATTATTATTATTATTATTATTAAGAAAATTATTTAAAAATGGAGTGTATAATGAAAATATAATTTATTTTAGTTACCATTTAGTCTTTTTAAACCTTAAAACTTTGCGAATCAAACTACTCACACTTGAGACTGAAGGTCAAAAGTTCAAATTCTAGTTCAGAGATTTGAGCACTCAATTTAGGCTGCTGCATCAGAACAATACAGAGGTCAGCGGAACAAAATATATTAAACAAGCCTGCTCGCTTTGGTGGAGATTTATATAAAAACCTACAGAACTGTTTAAAGATAAACAATGACATTGGCGATATTGGGGATGATCAACCATGATCACATTGAATGGCGGTGCTGGCTCGATGGGCCGAATGGCCTACTCCTGCACCTATTGTCTATTGACATTTCCCCAATGTCCAGCCCAACTACTATTCTTTGCTAACAACACTTTTTAATTTAGGAAAGTAATGGCTGTGGTCAGACACTCCCAAGTTTAGCACAAACTAAATGCAGAATAGTCATTGCTATTTCATAATGTTTTTTGTTTCCTACTTTATGCACCACAGCCATTCAGAATGAAAATGAATGTTATCGGTAACGTATTGCAATGTGGAATGCCAAATGCCAGTTGAGAATATCATAAATTACCAGATGAAAAAACATTCCCATCATGATTTAGACTTGAAACTGAATGCAGACGATACTGCAAAAAGGAATGCTTATTCTGTACAAACAAGAGAGGAATGGTAACCTTATTTTGCCATATAATTGCAATATTTAAAAAAATCTGATAACTGAATTTTTGATTTCACCCACACTTTGGACGCTAATGATGAATCAACCATCCATCTCAAAAGAAAATAAAAAGTTAAAATATAAATTAAGCAGAGGAGAAAATCCCCACAGGACAAAGGCAAAAAGCTCATCCAATTCTTGGCTCTTCTACAACTGTTGTCCACTTTCTGGAAGCTGAAAGACACATTAACTTTCCAGTCATTTAGTTCTCAGATTGCACCATTGTTGAAAAATAAACTTGTTGCGAGTCCAGTTTCTCTGGTTTAAAAAAAAAAGTTGCTTCAAAGGAATCAAATTGCGTAATGGAATATTTTAAGGCTCAAGATGCAAAAGTTGGATTTTGCATATAATTAGGCACATGACGACCAATTTACGTCTGGCGAGTTTCTAATTCCAGGAATGCCAATGAAAGGAGATGCAAAATCAATGGGGTGGATAGCCAAGAACAGAATTATCCTTCTCCTGTTCTTGCCATAGTACTCGAGGCAAAGCCACTCTCATGCTTTCCCTGAAACACACTTAATGTTTGATATCAAGAAGTGAATGAAAAACATTGTAATATATTATGTAACAGAACACTAAAATGTACCTTGTTATTGGATCGGCATATTTATACAAAAAGTCCAGGGCCATGACTGAGTATCATTACTGAATTGCCCCAAATTTATTACCTGAAATCCTCCTCTCCAAGTAATGAAGTATTTTGACTAGGAAATATGTTTTCATTATTACTGGATCACACCAACTGCCTATCTAACTGTGGAACTGTGGACAAGAGCCAAGTGATTTTTCAACATATCTTTCCCCACAAACATCAATGACAGTCGACTAAAATGATAAACAAGCACAAATGCTGGTCTTGTCTGTGATATCCATATTGCATGGATGTGAAACAATAATTAATCATTGAGAAAAAGATTAGTCAGAAAGAAATAGTGATGTGAGAAAGAATGATGATAGTTTGCGTAAAGAAAAAGGTACATTATCTGGTTGCCATTGCACATCATCACACACTAGGCAGTTAAGAACGGAAATAATACATTGGCCTTTGCAGCATGAGGATTTGAGTACAGGATGTTTTGCTCCTGATGTCTTGGCTTTACTTTAAAAAATATCTTTGAACCTACCAGCTTACACCTGACCAAAATTACTATTTTGTTTTAGTAATCTTTTTCTTGTAAGAATTGTTAGTTATTACAAGGTGTTCCAATATTCTATGAACCTAGTTAAGCTCTTAATGTGGTGTAATACGCTTCAGACAATCTTGTCAGGGAATCAACATTTAATATCAGCACTGCTGTACAATCATGCACCTCTGCCCCCTCCCCCCCCCACCAAATATCCTGGCTAGATCTGGAGGCAAGATGCACTACTGCAGCAGAGTACAATACTACTTGAGAAGTGCATCTCAGCAATGATGCAGCCTTGTTTCACACTGGTCTTAACTGAGACTGTTGTAGATTGTTTTGGAAGTATCATGCCATTCATGTCACAGTGGAACTGTGCAAGGAGAATCATATCTGTATGCAATCAAATTTGAGCTGGTGTTCCACAGCCCCTCGCAAATGGGAGTCAAAGCCTTGAGTGAAGACAAAAAGTGTGTTTTCTACTTCTTCAAATTGTTGGGCATGTCCACTATGTCTCTATGCAATTTTTCATACAAAAATACAACCTATCTAATGACAGACATGTTATATCATATAGTGTACAACTTATCATTTTGAATAATGACATGCTTTTAAAATAGACAAAATGTTTAACTGCCACATGAAAAAAGTCTTACATCAAACATTTCTTAATTAATCCTTTGCAAAAGAGACATGAACATTGGGAAATGCTTTTATATTTTAATTGTGCTCGAGGTGCAGGGTGGGGAAGGGATTATACTCAAAGCATCAGGACAAATTCCCGATTTTTATTTTTATCATACTCTACAGATCAATTGAAGTTGAATTATTATCATCCCTACATCTATAAAAGTCTGATTGTGTGTGTGTGCACGCATTGTATCTTCCTCAAAACACTAACATTTAGTCAGCTAACGCTTACATTTTCAGATTATTAATCACATTAACCCTGTCTACAAAATAAACTGTTTCCCTTCACATTTCATGCTATATTTCATTAGTTATAGCGTTTTAAAAAACGTATTTTTACAATGGCAAACGTCCTTCAACCCGCTTCAAGTGACGTCACAAAGGGGGTGTGGGCGGCCACCAGCTTCCAGTGACGTTAGGGGAAGGGTCGCATTTAAGTTAACTTTCCGCTTCTACCCGCGATGCCCAGGCTGGGGTTTTACACGGCCATCAAGGAGGCATCGCGACAGACATCGAGACCGCAGCTGTGAGGCCTCGCGACAATGGGGACACTGGAAAACCAGTACCCAAACACAACAAACATCTCTATCAACATACAGCATCCATAATCGTATTTTCACCTGCCTCAGTTTACAAAAATAAACATTTTATAACTGGTCGCAAACCAAATTGAATTAAATTTATTTTCACCACAAAGTTAAATGTGCAAGCAAAAACATCAACCTGGGACAAGCGACAGGTAGGTGGGAATAGATATACTTGGATTTTGCCCATTTCTTAACACTTCAGTGCAACCAGTGACATTCAAACACACAATACTGGGATGATATTAATTTCAGGAAAATGAGAACAATGTACAAGAATACCTACACCCACGAAAGAAGTGGCAGCTTAATTAACAGAGTTGCGGCACGGAACGGGAGGTAGAGTAATTAAAAGTCATCCGGTTTATTTTTTGGTGTAGTTGCAACAATAAGAGTTTAGAATGGAAGCAAATTTACTAATCAGCAAGAATAGATGTAAAGTGGAGCTGTGTTTGCACACCATTGTTATTTTGTGTTGGATTGCGTAATAGAAGTTAGAAGAAACAAAGATCAAATTTGCATTATCTTTGTATTTTAAAAACAATTTTTAAAAAAAGAGATACAGCACGGAACAGGCGCTTCGATCCACCTGATCCACACCGATCCCCGCACATTAACACTATACTACACAGAGATAATTTACACATACACCAAGCCAATTAATCCACAACCTTGTACGTCTTTGCAGTGTGGGAGGAAACCAAAGATCTCGGAGAAAACCCACACAGGTCACGGGGAGAACGTCCAAACTCCGTACAGACAGCACCCGTAGTCGGGATGGAACCCGGGACTCCGGCTCTATAAGCGCCGTAAGGCAGCAACTCCACCGCTGCACCACCGTGCCGCCCAAATATCTAAATTAACCGTTTGTATTTCTAATTGGCTTCACCTCACTTGAGTATTTTATTATTCTGCATCTAGGAGAATACATGTGGGGTCATTTTCAAAAATCACAATATGCAACACACACGAGCAATGTATTGCGATGCCCCAGATCACAATGTCAAACACCGTTAAGCCTCAAAGCATAAGCAGAATCAAAATAATTTTATGTCGGTAATAGAGATTTCACAACCCCAAGAATATCAAACACAGCACCGTAAAAGTCAGCCAAAATATGGCACAGTAATTATCTTATCATGTGTAAGAAAGAACTGCAGATGCTGGTTTAAATCAAAGGTAGACACAAAATGCTGGAGCAACTCAGCGGGACATGCAACATGTCTCGAGAGAAGGAATGGGTGACGTTTTGGGTCGAGTCGAATTATCTTCTCATTGCAGGCTGTCGGCTTTCCAATTTTAATTTTACATTGGAGCAACCTTGATATTTCTGCACCCTTGCAAAATAAACACTATTTTGGCTAATTGTCTAAGACTGGCCTTTATCATTCCTGCTACAATCACTCTTGGTCCCTTGCCACCAACACCTCGTAACTCCCTCTGTTCAGCATAATCATGTTTTACGCTTATCGTTGTACTCAATACTCAAATTTTGCACATGTACAAATTGAGGGCTACAATTATTTGCAGAAAATTTACAACTATATCTTTTGATTTAATTTAAATAATGCTGTATACATGAGATCTGACATTTCCACTCAGCGATCACATGTTAAATGTATCATTCAAATACTTGACACTATTTGTTCGCAAGTAGTTTAAAGATAAAATTGAATGTTGATAATTATGATTAATTTGATAGGTGATTTTATCCTAGTAAACAGAATTATACTGCTTTTACATACTGGCAAAAGCATTGCCTACTGTGGGTATCATGGTGGTGCAGCAGTAGAGTTGTTGCCTTACAATGCTTGCAGCTCCTGAGACCCGGGTTTGATCCCAAGGGTGCTGTCTGTATGGAGTTTGTACGTTCTCCACGTGGGTTTTCTCCCGAGATCTTTGGTTTCTTCCCACACTCCAAAGACGTACAGGATTGTAGGCCAATTGGCTTGCGATGTGTAAATTGTCCCTAGTGTGTGTAGGATAGTGTTAATGTGTGGGGATCTTTGGTTGGAACAGACTCAGTAGGCCAAAGGGCCTGTTCCCGCTATGTATCTCTAAACTAAACTACTGTTTCAAAATGAAAGGTGGTGTATAGTAGTTTAAAATGCAGGTCACCCGGAAACGAATTAAACTAAATGCAGGTCACCCGGAAACTAACCTGGACCGATGGGACAGCAGCTGATGTACGGCTCTCGGCCCCCGCCGGTACCGAGGCAGGGCTCGAAATTAGCAGCTGCCCGGGTGCCACTGACCACCCAAAGTGCCGCCGGGCAACCTAAACGGCGAGTCATTTTGCCCGGCTTGGCACGCAGATACAGGTTTATACTGAAGATAGATACAAAAAAATGGAATAACTGCGCAGGTCCGGCAGCTGGAGCAAAGGAACGTGACGTTTTGTGTCTGCGACGGTTGTGGGAAAGATGCTAAGTGTGGCGTGACGGTGGGTCGGAGCGAATGACGGGCCCCGCACAGCAGCAGCGGCGGCCCCATCTCCTCTTCCTCCTTCACCCCGACCACCGCCTGCCACTCCGCAAACGGCGCTTTCAAAACAAATCCTTGGAGGAGGGAGGTGTCGGTCAGAGGCGGAAGTATGGGGGGTGTGTGTGTGTGTGTGTGTGTATGGGACTGAGGATAGAGGATTGGAGGAGGGAGACGTGTCAAAACACTATCGGCAGACCTGCACTGCAGCCAAGATCGATCCTGGTCTCCGGCGCTGCAATCGCTGCCAAACCGCCACTGGACCATCGCCGTCCCCACCCGAGAGACCCCCCCCCCCCGGGGGTGGCCAGACACAGCCAGCGCAGAGAAGCAGTGCTAAACCCAGCTCAACTCTGCCTGTCCCGCCAGGTTAACCTACAGCTCTGTCTGGATTGAGACAGGGCTGTAAGCAAGACAGGCAGAGTTGAGCTGCATTTAGCGCTGGATTGAGCTGAAATTACTGTCCATAGGGCCCCCGAAGCCTCGTATGCGTGAGTGTGCGCGCGCGACCGCCAAGATATTCTGTCCCCTGGTCCCCTCCATATTTTTTTTTTTGTTAAATTTTATTTTTATTAGCAGTACAGTAAATTACATTAATACATCGCATATACTTATTACATTATGTTGTACCACTTCATTTTTTGAGCTTTAAAAAAGATAGAAATAAAAGTAGTAAGAAAAGTAAGCAAGAATCGTGAAGGTGCAGGAAAGTGCCCTTAGGGAAGGAATTAGAGAAGGAAGTAAAGAAAAGAAATAAGACCCTAGAAAGAAAAGAAAAAAAGAAAGGAAAATCAATCGCTCTATTGTAACACAAAACTCCGCAAAAAAGGATATACCAACCGTGTTTTTATTAAAAGTATTTTATACCCCCCGTTACCAGATCCTGGTAGCCTTTATGTTTTAACTAATTATTGCACCTTATGCTTGTAATAGTTCCATAAATGCAGACCACGTCTTTTGGAAGTGATCTGCTTTGCCTGCTAGGAGGAGTCTCATCTCTTCCAAGTGTAGTGTTTCGAACATGTTTGAAACCCACATTTTTGTTGTTGTATTGGAGCATTTTTCCAAATTTTGAGTATAAGCTTTTTTCCCCATTATTAGCCCATAATTAAGTTAGTTCTTTTGAAACGTATTTAATTCTTGGGTTACCTTCCGATATTCCAAAAATGATCCATTCTGCTTTGGGTAGTAGTTTTGTTTTAAATAATTTTGCGAAGATTTCAAATATTTCGTTCCAGAATTTTTATACAGAAAACAAAAGAGTGCGCTATGGTAGCTTCTTGTGACTGACATTTATCACAAATGGGTGAGACATTGGGGAAAAGTTTATTTATTTTAGTTTTTGAATAATATAGTCTATGTAATGTTTTATATTGGAGTAGAGTATGTCGTACATTGATCGAGCATTTATGCACATATAGTAAGTATTTATCCCAGCTCTCTTTTGAAATTTTTATAGCTAGTTCTTGTTCCCAGTCTCTTCTAATATTATCAGTTGTAGGTATTTCTATATTCAAAATAATATTATATAAGTATGATATTAATTTGCCGATTCAGCCTTTATCTTCATGGCTTCATCTAATAAGTCTAGGGGCATGTTATAATAGTCTTTTGTATATTTTTTCAGATAATCACAGATTTGAAGATATTTGAAATATTGATTATTTTTCAAGTTATATTGTCCCCTCCATATTTTGATAGCAATTTCCGTGCCTGACAGGGACGGCCAAGGTAGCGATGATGCTGGTGTTATCCAAGGGGTGCTGCACCGACCCCCCTTCCCACCTCCTCTGCCCCTCCCTCTCTCTCTCTCACTGTACCCCCCTCCCTCCACTGCACCCCCCTCCATCCTGACCCCTCCCTCCTCCATCTGCCCCTCCCTCCATCCTGCACTGATCCCTCCCATCCTGCACCTCCTCCTATTCAGTCCTCACTGCCCTCCCTCCATCCTGCCTGCTCCTGTTCCCCTCCTCATCATCCTGCACTCCTCCCCCCCTCCATTCATCCTACACTGATCTCCCTCCTCCATCCTGCACTGACCCTCCCTCCATCCCATCCATCCTACACTGATCCCACAATTCATCCTGCACTGCTCCCCCTCCTCCCATCCTCCATCCTGCACTGCTCCCCCCTCCATCCTGCCTGCTCCCCCCTCCTGCCTGCACTGCTCCCCTCCATCCTGCACTGCTCCCTCCATCCATCCTGCACTGCTCATCCTGCCCCCCCCCCTCCATCCTGCACTGCTCCCCCCCCTCCATCCATCCTGCACTGCTCCCCCTCCATCCATCCTGCACTGCTCCCTCCATCCATCCTGCACTGCTGCTCCCTCCTCCATCCATCCTGCACTGCTCCCCCCCTCCATCCATCCTGCACTGCTCCCCCCCCTCCATCCTGCACTGCTCCCCCCTCCATCCATCCTGCACTGCCCCCTCCCTCCCTCCACCCTCCATGCACATCCTGCACCCCCCCTCCCTCCATCCTGCACCCTCCCTCCCCCCTCCCACCCTCCCTCCCTGCACTGCACTCCCTCCCCCATCCATCCTGCACTGCTCCCTCCCTCCATCCATCCTGCACTGCTCCCTCCATCCATCCTGCACTGCTCCCTCCTCCATCCTGCACTGCTCCCTCCATCCTGCACTGCTCCCTCCCTCCCTCCATCCTGCACTGCTCCCTCCTCCATCCATCCTGCACTGCTGCACTGCTCCCCCCCTCCATCCATCCTGCACTGCTCCCCCCCTCCATCCATCCTGCACTGCTCCCTCCTCCCTCCATCCTGCACTGCTCCCCCCTCCCTCCATCCTGCACTGCTCCCTCCCTCCATCCATCCTGCACTGCTCCCCTCCCTCCATCCTGCACTGCTCCCCCTCCCTCCATCCTGCACTGCTCCCTCCATCCATCCTGCACTGCTCCCTCCATCCTGCACTGCTCCCTCCCTCCATCCTGCACTGCTCCCCCCCTCCATCCTGCACTGCTCCCTCCCTCCATCCTGCACTGCTCCCCCCTCCCTCCATCCTGCACTGCCCCCCCCTCCATCCATCCTGCACTGCTCCTCCCTCCATCCATCCTGCACTGCTCCCCCCCTCCATCCTGCACTGCTGCTCCCCCCATCCATCCATCCTGCACTGCTCCCTCCCTCCATCCTGCACTGCTCCCCCCCTCCATCCTGCACTGCTCCCCCCATCCATCCTGCACTGCTCCCCCCCATCCATCCTGCACTGCTCCCCCTCCATCCTGCACTGCTCCCTCCATCCTGCACTGCTCCCTCCCTGCATCTGCCTGCTCCCCCCTCCATCCTGCACTGCTCCCCCCCTCCATCCTGCACTCCCTCCCCCCTCCATCCTGCACTGCTCCCCCCTCCATCCTGCACTGCTCCCCCCCCCTCCATCCTGCACCCTCCCCCCTCCATCCTGCACTGCTCCCCCCTCCATCCTGCACTGCTCCCCCCTCCATCCTGCACTGCCCCCCCTCCATCCTGCACTGCTCCCTCCCTCCATCCTGCACTGCTCCCTCCCTCCATCCTGCACTGCTCCCCCCCATTCAACCCCACTGTTGAATTCCGACTGGTAACTGCGCACCTCGTCCTAGCACGCGTCATGCTAGCCATCTTAAATGACCACCTAAACTGTCACTTGGCAACCTAAAAAGCTGCCAAGGTTGCCCGGCTGGCAACAGGGAAAAAATGTTAAGCAAGAGCCCTGCGAGGGGGCCAACCGACAGCCACCGGACAAGGTGAGAGGCGCAGCAGACGATCCCTGGCCCGCTGGGGAACAGACACCCGGGAGCCAGAGAGTGCCTATATACCTAGCATGAGGAAGCTAAAACTCTGCAGTATACATAGGGTTAACTCGAGTACTGGCACGATCTGAAGAATTATTTTTATATTAACTGACCAACCCACATATGAAAACATGCTGAGAGATGCCATGAGTGGAAGCAAGTTCAAAACACCATGGTATTTACTGCAGATGAACTAACCGGTTTGTCATCTCTCCACAAGTATCTCATGTTCCTCGGTTTACATAAAAGAGAATTAACGTTATATTGCATCCTGCTCTTTGCGAGCATGACATCATTACCATTATCATTTACCATTAACTCTCTTTGCAAATTAGCTAAACTGCAGAGTTATTCAGTCCCAACACTAATAGATTGGCTGTCAAACATGTAAATATATGATCTTCAGAACATCTCCACCAAATGTGATTGCAGAGCACAATACTTACTGGCTTCAGTAAAATCATTCAGCAGTAAGTATTAATGAGCCAAACAAAATAGATCTACCAGGTCTTCAATGCCAAGAATAAATTGGTTAAGTATATATTTTTGCCACACAAAGCCAACTAGAGCAGTTAGCTGTTGAACACCAGTGTAAAAGCAGCTTCCATTTCCGGACAGTGGACAAATATGCAATTTTGCATGCCTTATGTAGTTCTCCAAATTATTCAAAATCTCGGCTGCCTGCAGTTATAGAATGGGCTGATCAAAGTTTACAGCCAGCAAGTCCCGGTGAGGAGGGATAAGGACTATAAAGTAAGGGAACCTTGGATAACAAAATAAATTGTAAATTTGATTTTTTTTAATTATGTTTGGTTCATCACAGGGGGTGGGAGATTGCAACCTTCACGTGGTCCATCCTGTTTCAACAAATGCAATCAACCTGGCGTGCACAAACAGAAGATCAAACAGAACAAGTTGTCTAACAACTTTCGGCTGTGCATGCCATACGCAAGAAGAAGAGGTTCCTCACAGGAGGCCTGAAATGGTAAGAGATTTCCCCTGTGGGAGGCGAATCTTTGGAAATCTCTACCCTGGATAGCTACAAAAGCCTAGTCATCAAGTTTACTCAAAACAGAGACCAATAACTTTTTTATTACATTATACAAAATATACATTGCTGACATCTTCATCAGCTCTCCGTCAATTTATCAGAGCAGGGCTCTCACTTAACTTTTTTTCACTGTTGCCAGCCGGGCAACCTAGGCAGCTTTTTAGGTTGCCAAATGACAGTTTAGGTGGTCATTTAAGACGGCTTGCATGACCCGTGCAATAATGTGCTCAGACGAAGTGCATAGTTACCAGTCAGAAATATGCTCAATGAAGCATTCACATATTATTTCTGCTTCAAATAAAGTCACAATCTAAAAATATTCTCCATTCAAGACATGATATATACCACAATGCCATGCAGCAAAATTGTAATACAGTTACTCAACTCTTTTTACACGTTGCAATGAATGCAATTTCTATTAGTTCTTTCCACTTCCAAACAAAAATGTGGTTGGATTATTCAGAGTGTGATCAACCTCGGTGAGACCAAGCGCAGGCTTGACGATCGCTTCGCACAACACCTCCACTCAGTTCGCAATAACCAACCTGATTTCCCGGTGGCTCTGCACTTCAACTCCCCCTCCCTTTCCGAATTCGACCTTTCTGTCCCGAGCCTTCTCCATGGCCAGAGTGAGGCCCACCGCAAATTGGAGGAACAGCACCTCATATTTCGCTTGGGTGGTTTACGTATGAACATTGGTTTCTCCAATTTCAGGTTGTCCTCGCATTCTCCCTCCTTCCCCTCCCCATCCATGTTTTAAATCTCCAAGTGACGCTATGTCCCCCTTTACAGCTACTGTATGTTTTCATTCAGCTCAAGACTATGGGGCAGTACATTGGCCATAAAGTTGCTGCCTAAAAGTGCCAGTGACCCAGAATTGATCCTTAATATGGGTGCTGTCTGTATGGAGTTTGTTCCTTTTCCCTTTGATCACATGGGTTTTCTCCGGGTGCTCTTGTTACCTTCCACATTCCAATGGTGTGCAGGAACCATTTTCAGACCCAACCCAAAACATAATATCCGCCTTTTGTCCAGCAATTCTGTCTGACGAGTTACTCCAGTCTATGTTTATCATCAGTTTAAACCAGCATCTGCAGTTCCTTCCTACTGTTTTGTTTTTTTCTGTCCCAGCAAGATGGCACGGCTTTTAGGTTGCCTGGCGGGACTTTACGTGGCCATTGGCACCCGGGCAACCGTTAATTTCAAGCCCTGCTGAGGCGATTCCCATTATTACATCAATCCAATTCTCTGCTTTTTCTTTATCAAAAAACCTCCATTAAAAACAGTTGAATTTGACATTGGTTCTTGATTTGGCAGAAGAGCAACTCTTCAAAGCTGCTAACTGAAATCATCCCTTCAAAACTAGCTTCAGGCAGAGAGAAACAGGAAGGGACATTACAAATTAATGTGTAGGGATTACCACGCATTACAAAAGGTAGAAGATAAACAAATATCAAACAGGGCATTGGTTAGTAGTTTCTGTGACCTCTCGAAAATCTTCCTGTGTAGGCCAGCTCACAAAACAAATTAATATAAGGGGGTCTTAATTGTGTTAGTCTCATCATTTAAATATTCAAGGAACTGAATTCATGTTGCCCATTTTCTTCGCTCCATAGATGCTGCTGCACCCGCTGAGTTTCTCCAGCATTTTTGTGTACCTTCAATTTTCCAGCATCTGCAGTTCCTTCTTAAATAATTTAATCCAATGTCATTTTTGTTCCCTGCCATGCTCCTACCTATCCTGTCTACTGAAGTTGCCGTCAGTGATTTTTATACAATCTTATAGCCTTCTCAGCAGCCTCAGTACTGTACTAATGTATACACCAAATGCTGTCCTGAACACATTAGAAGATATACCTTATCTAAGACTTTGGCAGATCCAAAGTCAGGCAGCATCTCTGGAGAGAAAGAAAGGTCACTCCAGCATTTTGTGTCTAACTTTGATTTAAACAGACATCTGCAGTTCTTTCCTACACATTCAGTGCTGTACTAGATCCCATCACCCTGACAGGCGAGTTTAAATCCTCATAAGTACAGTGCCCTCCATAATGTTTGGGACAAAAACCCGCCATTTATTTATTTGCCTTTGTACTCTACAATTTGAGATTTGTAATAGAAAACAATCTCATGTGGTTAAAGTGCACATTGTCACATTTTAATAAAGGCCATTTTTTTATACATTTTGGTTTCATCATGTAGAAATTACAGCAGTGTTTTTACATAGCCCCCCCCCCCCCCCCCCCCCCCCCATTTCAGGGCAAGTCTGCAATTCATGAACATCAGTTGCTGGGTGTTCTGCCAGGCCTGTATTGCAGCCATCTTCAGCTTATGCTTGTTTGGGGGCTAGTCCCCTTCAGTTTTCTCTTCAGCATATAAAAGGCATGCTCAATTGGGTTCAGATCGGGTGATTGGCTTGGCCACTCAATAATTCCACAGATTCACAACTCTCTGGATGAAAAGGTTTTTCCTCATCTCTGTTCTAAATGGCTTACCCCTTAATCTTAAACTGTGGCCCCTGGTTCTGGACTAGGTTTCAATAAGATACCCTTTCATCCTTCTAAATTCCAGTGTATACAAGCCCAGCCATTCTATCAACACATGACAGTCCCGCCATCCTGGGAAAGACTGGAGGAAAGACTAGGTGCTGGGAGCTCTTATACCTGCATTAAGGAAGCATTTAAACACACCTGAGCAATTACAAACACCTGTGAAGCCATGTGTCCCAAACATTATGGTGCCCTGAAATGGGGGCACTATTTATAAACACAGCTGTAATTTCTACATGGTGAAACCAAACTGTATATAAAAACCCTTTAATAAAATCTGACAATGTGCACTTTAACCACGTTATTTTTTTCTATTACAAATCTCAAATTGTGGAGTACAGAGGCAAATAAATAAATGATGGGTCTTGGTCCCAAACATTATGGAGGGATAACAGCATGAGAATACCTCCACACCAGTACACTGTGCCCCCTTCAATTCAAGTGCAACCTGTCCTTCTTGTATAGATCACCTCTGTTCCTGAAGAAATCCCAATGGTCTCAAAACTAAACCTGTGGTTATGTTATAATGGGATTTTCAGAAGACTCTTAAGTACTCAACATTAGAGTACATAGAAATGTAGTGGGGGAGGGTGGGAAGACAGAGAAGAGAAAAAGAGGGGGAAATACACTAGTAAGGATTGAATTAAGTTATCACATAGAAAGCAGAGTGGGAATAAACAAATTTCTGTCTCAGCTTGTAGAAACAAGGAACTGCAGATGCTGGTTAGTACACAAAAGGACATAAAGTGCTGGAGTATCTCATGAAGAGACTCGACCCAAAAGGTCACCTAGCCATGTTTGCCAGAGATGCTGCCAGATCTATTGAGTTACTCCAGCATTGTGTCCCTTTCCGTCCCAGATTAACATCTATACTAGTAGATACCACACAATTAGTACTTGAGCTCCAGCGATTGGCACAATCTATATCTGTGATTTCACAGACGGGATTAGATATCCAAGTCTCAAGTTTGCTTATATAAAACTAGGCACACCTGCAAGTGTGGAAGAAGGTGTAAAGAGGCTTCAGGACATATGGACAAGTTGAGTGTCGAGAGAACATAGCAGATGAAATGCAATGTTACAAACTCACTTTGGTACACAAAAGAAAAAACAGAATACTTTGGTTAATGTGACTTGAATGCCCTTGTACACAAATCTGTGAAAGCCAATACAGCTGCTCCTTGACCTACGATGGGGTTACGTTCTGATAAACGCATCGTAAACCAAAAATATCGTGTCAAAAGCGCATTTAATACATTGAGATCGCGTGACCGGAAGCAACGTGCGGCTCGCTGCCGTTGCCGAGCATTTGCCGATCGTAAAGTTGAAATATCGTGTCGAAGCATCATAAATCGGGGAGCACGTGTATATAGGTGCAACAGCAAGTAGGAACGCAAATTATATGTTAGCTTTATAATGAGAGGATTTAAATACAGGAGTGAGGAGTAAATACAGAATTGTGTAGAGCCTTGGTGAGACCATACCTGGAATATTACAGTTTTAGTCCCTTTATCCAAGAAGTTTATACTTTGCTTAAAGGGAGTGCAGCACATTCCCAGAATGACTGGCTTGCAGTAAGAGAAGAGATTGATGACACCAGGGCTATATCAATTAGTGTTTAGAAGAATAACCAGAAGTAATCTCATAAAAACTCAACAAAATTCTTTACAGGACTTGACAGGCTAGATACAATGAGAAAATATTCCCCTTGACCAAGAAGTCTAATCTGAAGCTATGATCTTTGGTTCCTCGCAGGAGGCCTGAAATGGTAAGAGATTTCCCGTGTGGGTGGTGAATCTTTGGAAATCTCTACCCTGGATGGCTATGAAAGCCTAGTCATCACGTTTATTCAAAACAGAGACCAATAACTTTCCGGATATTAAGGGGAAAAGACATAGGGATACTGAAGAAATTGGCATCAAGGTAATAGATCAGCCATCAGATTTTGATGAACGATGAGCTTGTCAAAGGGCCTAATCCTGTTTCTATTTACTATGCCATCCTTCAACTTTCCAAATGCAATCTTGGTCTATGCAATTTCTAACTGAAACCTCAGAGACCAAATATTATTCTGGTACATCTGCACTACACTCCTTCCAAGGCGAATCTTCCTACCCATGCCTAGAACTACACACTATATCCAAGGTATAATTTGACCACGAAACACAAACTTCACTATATACATGTATACTATCTCCTACTAATCCATTCTAATCAGTCTATGACATTTTAGTGATCTACATTCATGGATCTTTATGTCACAACTACTTCTAGCTTTTCACTTTCCTATTCAGAGGTCCAAAGTAGTTTATCTCATAGCTGCTCACACCAAAATCAAATTTCTAAAGTTTACCCATGTCTTTCATTAATTAAAGTCCGAGTTGTACAGCATAGAAATATACCCTTTGGCCCATCACATGTATAGTGACCATCATGCCTAGCTATACTAATCACATTTGCCTGTTTTAATTCCATATCCTTCAACAGCTTGCATTCACGTACATGTCCAGATGCATCTTAAATGGTGTAATTGCCCCTGCTTCCATGACCTTCTCTGGCAGCTCATTCCAGATTCCACCCGTGTGAAAAGATTATCCCTCAGATGACCTTTAAACCTCCCTAAACCTCTCGTCCTAAACCTATGCCATCGAACTTGGACACCTCTATGATAGGGGACAGCTCTGGTTACTTACGGCTCTCATCATTTTATATATCTTTATGATACCTCTTGGCCTCCTCTGCTCCAGGGAGAAACCTACCGTATCCAATGGCTCCTGATAACTAAAGCCCTCCCATATTTATATATTTTTGCTTTAATCTACACTAATTACAATTGCACCCATTTTTATATTGTACACATACATACTTTCCCTAGAGGTTAAAATACAGCTTACTGCAGCTGGCAGCAATTGTAAACCCAAGGACAAGTTTAGACTGTCTAAAATAATGATTTAATTTCTCATGTTGAAAGACAAGGTCCATGTACTAGAGGACAGAGGATCTAGGGAGACGGAGGAACTGAAAGAAATTTGCATTAGGCGAGAAATAGTATTGGGTAGACTGATGGGACTGAAGGCTGATAAATCCCCAGGGTCAGATGGTCTGCATCCCAGGGTCCTCAAGGAGTTTGCTCTAGAAATCGTGGACACATTGGTAATCATTTTCCAATGTTCTATAGATTCAGGATCAGTTCCTGTGGATTGGAGAGTAGCCAATGTTATCCAACTTTTCAAGAAAGGAGCGAGATAGAAAACAGGGAATTATAGAACAGTTATCCTGATATCAGTGATGGGAAAGATGCTGGAGTCAATTATTAAAGAAGTAATAACAGTGCATTTGGATAGCAGTAAAGGGATTGGTCCAAGTCAGCATGGATTTATGAAGGTGAAATCCTGCTTGACTAATCTTCTGGAGTTTTTTGAGGATGTGACAAGTAAAATGGAAGAAGGAGAGCCAGTGGATGTAGTGTATCTGAACTTTCAGTAAGCCTTTGATCAGGTCCCGCACAGGAGATTAGTGGGCAAAATTAGAGCACATGGTATTGGGGGTAAGATATTGACATGGATAGAGAATTGGTTGGCAGGCAGGAAAAAAAGAGTTGGAATAAATGGGTCCCTGTCAGAATGGAGTGGAGTACCACAAGGCTCGGTACTGAGGTCGCAATTATTTACAATATGTATTAATGATTTAGATGATGGGATTAAAAGTAACACTAGCAAATTTGCAGATGACACAAAGCTGGGTGGCTGTGTGAACTACGAAGAGGATGCTAGGAGGTTGCAGGGTGACTTAGACAGGTTAAGTGAGTAGGCTGATGCAGTATAATGCAGATAAATGTGAAGTTATCCACTTTGGTGGCAAGAGCAAGGAGGCAGATATTATCTCAATGGTGTCAGATTAGGAAAAAGGGTAGTGCAACGAGACTGGCGTGTACTTGTACACCAGTCACTGAAAGTAAACATGCTGGTACAGCAGGAGTGAAGAAAGCTAATGGCATGTTGGTCTTCATAGCAAGAGGATTTGAGTATAGGAGTAAAGAGGTTCTTCTGCAGTTGTATAGGGCCCCGGTGAGACCACATCTGGAGTATTGTGTGCAGTTTTGGTCTCCTAATTTATGGAAGGACATGCTTGCTATTGGGGCAGTGCAGCGTACGTTCACGAGGTTAATCCCCAGGATGGAGGGACTGTCAAATGAGGAAAGATTGGGCTTGTATTCACTGGAATTTAGAAGGATGAGAGGGAATCTTATAGAAACATATAACATTATAAAAGGGCTGGACAAGCTAGATGCAGGAAACATGTTCCCAATGTTGGGGGAGTCCAGAACCAGGAGCCACAGTCTAAGAATAAAGGGGAGGCCATTTAAAACTGAGATGAGGAAAATTAAAAAAAAAAAAATCACCCAGAGAGTTGTGAATTTGTGGAATTCTCTGCCACAGAATGCAGTATAAGCCAATTACTGGATGGATTTTAAAGAGTTAGATAGAGCTTTTGGGGCTGGTGGAATCAAGGGATAAGGGGAGAAGGCAGGCACGGGTTACTGATTGTGGATGATCAGCCACGATCATAATTAATGGCAGTGCTGGCTCAAAGGGCTAAATGGCCTCCTCCTGCACCCATTTTCTATGAATAATTGTGAAAACGAAAGAGGAATGTCAAGAGTGCAACATAACTAATTCTTGAAGCGCAAGCCTGGTAAAATTAGGAAATCCATAAATATTTTAAGGTGTAGAGTACACTACACTAGGTTTACTTGAAACACAAGGGGTTTTAAATACTCTGGCTTCCCTCTGCCTTGAGCAAAGGATTTGGCTTCTGCTTGTGTGTGAGCCCAGCAGCCTTCTGATTGCCTAATGAATAAAAATCAGTCAAGCCAACAGCAAAACAGAATCAGCTCTTCACACAAATATGAACACAACTGAAATAACATTCAGCTGCACAAGCCCAAACGCATCAATATATAAAAGTCAATTCTGGCTAAAAGGTACTTAAATATCAGATCTATACATAATTTTTGTTCCAAAATATCTCTAATGCTGTGACATTTTAAATAACTTCACAGTTAGTGGAAGTCCTGCTATTATAATTAAAGCATTTCATTGCATCATTGATTAAATAAGCATGTAGATAATTGTAAATGCATTATTATTTGAAATTACTTAATGAAACTATTATAATCATCTTTTACACGTCACAATGATTTGCCTGCAGCTGATACAATCAAGGTATTTATAGAACAAAGCTTCACATCTCTGACCTTGAAAATCATCCTACCGACAGGCTGGTTTGGAACAGCACGTTCCAAGATTCCAAAACAAAGATGTTTTATGATCTACAAAGTACAACCAACCCAAATCCTAAAAATGTGTAATATTCAACGTTTACGTCAATATATTTAAAAGCAAAATTCCTAATACTGCAAAGCAATTTCAGAGCTCCACGTCTATGCTGAATATGATATTGCTGCCATTGTTCAAAAAGTACAGTTCTCACCTCATGCAAAGGAAAAAAGACAGCAAAATGGATTTGAACAGTGCTGCCAATAACAGTTTTTTTTTTCTCTTTCTGCTTTCTGGCTATTGTACAAAAGAAAAATATTTTTGTAGAAGCTATTCATTACATGACACGTCATTTAACCATTTCAGATGGAGCACAGCTATTCAACTACACAGGAAGCAGAGTGCAAAAATCTACATTTAATCAGTAAAATGCTATTTATGGGAAATATGATTGATCTTTAAGTCATCCAAAAATAATCATGAAAAGGAAATTGAAATTATTCATCAGATAAATTTATTATGGTAATTTGAATAATAAAAATAAATGATTGTAAAAAAAAATCACATTTCCTTTCATATTATAGAAATTGGTTGTTTTATAAAACTGCATTCTACCTCATAACAGCAGACCAGCTGGAGTGAAATACATAATTTGTAGACTATGACTATTAATGAAAATTGGAAAAACAGGTCCTCGAAAGTTAAGCATTCAATCAGATAAGTATTAACAGTACCTATCATTTTAAGCAAAGTTACAGCAAAAAAGTAGGAAATGTTGAGGAAGATTTCACCCTCCATCAACCGGCCTTTCAAAAATTGGCAGTCATTTGAGAAATGGTGGAGGTTGCTGATGAAAGGATGCAAATGCAGTACTTTTGGCATATTTCCTAAATTTATTATGGGACAATTTAGGCAAGTTAAATGTTTTGCTCCTGGTCAATGATAATAACTGATGGTGAAACCAAATTTGGGATAATGCCTGAAAAAATATATAATAGGACTAACAAAAATCACGGCAACCATAAAGAATATATCCAGGAATTAGATTGCATAGAACCACAGGTTTTGTTGATTGGAAATGATTGCATCTTTTAATCTTTTGGCTGCTGGATATAACTGTGTGTAAATATCTACGGAATAATAATAAAATAAATAGATTTGCCTGATAATCCAATACCAGATAGACAAAAGTGCTGGAGAAACTATGTCTGAAGAAGGGTTTCGGCCCAAAACGTTGCCCATTTCCTTCGCTCCATAGATGCTGCTGCACCCGCTGAGTTTCTCCAGCACGTTTGTCTACACCAGATAGATAGAACAAAGACCAAAGAACCAAAGAACATTTAGATTTCTGGATTACTAGACCGATAGTATAATTATTATTCTACCTAACATACAATTCTTTTCCTTAATGAACAGACTGATAAATCTCACATTTTTTAAAAATACAACTAGTAGCGTAGATGCACTATATTGCGATTTCAGAAGTTACACCATAAAGAACCACATAAAATACTTTTACACAAAATACAGGCATGTGAAGTATTTATGAGTTAAAGAGCAATATCTCCAAGTTTGCGGATGACACTAAGCTGGGGGGGGGCAGTGTTAGCTGTGAGGAGGATGCTTGGAGACTGCAAGGTGACTTGAATAGGCTGGGTGCGTGGGCAAATGTTTGGCAGATGCAGTATAATGTGGATAAATGTGAGGTTATCCATTTTGTTGGCAAAAACAGGAACGCAGACTATTATCTAAATGGTGGCCGACTAGGAAAAGGGGAGATGCAGCGAGACCTGCGTGTCATGGTACGCCAGTCATTGAAAGTAGGCATGCAGGTGCAGCAGGCAGTGAAGAAAGTGAATGGTATGTCAGCTTTCATAGCAAAAGGATTTGAGTATAGGAGCAGGGAGGTTCTACTGCAGTTGTACAGGGTCTTGGTGAGACCACACCTGGGAGTATTGCGTACAGTTTTGGTCTCCAAATCTGAGGAAGGACATTATTGCCATAGAGGGAGTGCAGAGAAGGTTCACCAGACTGATTCCTGGGATGTCAGGACTGTCTTATGAAGAAAGACTGGATAGACTTGGTTTAGACTTGGCCCTTGTGGCTAAGGGGATCAGGGGGTATGGAGAGAAGGCAGGGATACTGAGTTGGATATCAGCCATGATCATATTGAATGGCGGTGCAGGCTCGAGGGGCCGAATGGCCTACTCCTGGACCTAATTTCGTTGTTTCTCTGTTTCTATGTATCAATGTACTCGCTAGAATTTAGGAGATTGAGAGGGGGATCTTATAGAAAACTTACAAAATTCTTAGGGGTTGGACAGGCTAGATGCAGGAAGATTGCTCCCGATGTTGGGGAAGTCCAGGACAAGGAGTCACAGGTTAAGGATAAGGGGGAAATCCTTTAAAACCGAGATGAGAAGAACTTTTTTCACACAGAGAGTGGTGAATCTCTGGAACTCTCTGCCACAGAGGGTAGTCGAGGCCAGTTCATTGGCTATATTTAAGAGGGAGTTAGATGTGGCCCTTGTGGCTAAGGGGATCAGAGGGTATGGAGAGAAGGCAGGTACGGGATACTGAGTTGGATGATCAGCCATGATCATATTGAATGGTGGTGCAGGCTCGAAGGGTCAAATGGCCTACTCCTGCACCTAATTTCTATGTTTCTATGTTTCTATAAAACAATAAAGGTCTCCTGGTACAAAGAAGGATAATATTGCCAAAGAGGTGGTCTGCTGTGAATTTAATTGAACACCAATATACAGAGACAATAAATGAGCGTGATATACCAAAACTAAAAATTCCCTGACTGCTACAATAGCTACCCACTCAAATGCAAGCCCTGAAACAATAACATTAACAGCCATTAACTGCCAGACTAAAGCAACACGTAATCAAGTACAAATCATTGATCACACCAATGGATTAAATTACAACAGATAACATGAGCAACAATGACTTCTTCAGACAAACCAATATCTAAGAATAAAGTACATGTAATAATCCCAAATTTAATTTGGACATAAAAAACAGTATCCAAATTAATGTTTAGCCTCATTATTATAATCAGCCAGGGTGAATTTTCATCAAGCAAAGACATGCGATAGACCCCAGAAATGATAAATGACAGCTTACATTAATTATCCTTGGAAGAATCCTGGACAAAGCTCGTTGCATCTCTTCTATAGTTTGTGCATTATAGTTACATAAAGTGGTGATCACTGGGAGAGGTTGCCAAAATTATTTATGCCCACAATGCTGATTTTGAATTATGAAAATGGATGGTTTAATTCCTGCAAAGGGGAGTGGAGAAGTAGAGAACATCTTCCAGAAGAGACAGCATATCTGAAAATTGCAGCATTTAGTTTTCTCCATAATTTTCTGCTACCAACTGGATGCTTGGTGTGAATCAAAAATTCTGGGAGGCATATCTTTCTGTCTCTGCAATTTGCCTTGGTAATTTCCTGATATAAGAAAATTATTTGGAATTCTCCATCTAGAGTTCTGTGGATCCTCAGTGTCAGCATATTCATGGGTGAGATTAATAATACACGGCCCTCCAAGAGGTGGGAAATTGGATAAGGAAAATGACGGTCAAGGTCTAAACAGGTTGCAGGACAGGCTTGAGGAGCCACATCAACTCCTCCTGCTCATATTTATTTTTTGACTGATTGAGAGATATAGCATGAAAATAGCCCCTTTGGCCCACCAAGTCCCTGTTCACACTTGTCCAATGTTATCCCACTTTCTAATCCACTAGGAGCAATTTAGAAGGTACACAAAAAAGCTGGAGAAACTCAGCGGGTGCAGCAGCATCTATGGAGCGAAGGAAATAGGCAATGTTTCGGGCCGAAACCCTTCTTCAGTCTTCAGTCTTCAGTCTGAAGAAGGGTTTCGGCCCGAAACGTTGCCCATTTCCTTTGCTCCATAGATGCTGCTGCACCCGCTGAGTTTCTCCAGCTTTTTTGTGTACCTTCGATTTTCCTGCATCTGCAGTTCCTTCTTTAAAATAGGAGCAATTTAGAGGCCATTTAACCTACAAGCCGCACGCCTTTGGGATGGAGGAGGAAACTGGAGCACCCAGAGTGAACACGCAGTCACAGAGAGAACGTGCAAACTCCACAGACAGCAGTGAAGGTCAGGATCTCACCCAGGCTTCTGGCATTGAGACTTTATCAGCAGTGACGCTGTGCCAAAGTATGGGACAAGCAAATTTGAACCGAGGCTATTAAATTAGATAATCTTTGGAATTCTCAACTCCAGGGGTTATTACAGTGACATATTTTCAATCATGGAATCAAAGGTTACTCTGGTGGTGGTAGCTAGAATGAAAATCAGCTATGATTTTATCGTAGGATGGAGCAAACGTGATGATTTATATAGATTACCCCTGCTTTTGTTTCGTATGCAACTCACATTCATTAAAACTGCATTGGTATTTTTGGAAATTAAAAAAAACTAGAAATGCCGGAAATCTGAAATAACAGAAAATGCTGGAAAAACCTGGAGATCAAGCACCATCTGTGGAAAGAAAAACTGAATGTTTCAGGTTGCAGCCCCTTCATCAAAACAGATGAAGTAGACCACCTTACCCACAGCTAACCATGGACCGTTTCCTTTATCATCGTTACTCTTTTGCATATCTTTCATCCATTTGTTCTATATCTCACTATATCACCATCACTCTCTCGCTTCCCTTTCCTCCGACTCTCAATCTGAAGAAGGGTCTCGACCCAAAACATCACCTATTCCTTTTCTCCAGAGATGCACTGGAGTTACTGATCCACTGAGTTACTTTAGCATTTTGTTTTTATCTTCAGATGAAACAGGCACCAGTTCAGATTAAGTGCCTTTGACCTGAAATGTCAGTTTCTCTTTCCAAAGAAGCTGCCTGAACTGCTGAGTTTTTCCCCCAGTATTTTATTTTTATTCGCCTTTTGGAATTAGCTCGCCTGGGAAAGATTAGGAGGCATCCCGGTGTAGTTTGCCATTTAAAAGTAACATAGGCTTAAAAATATCAAATCAGATCTTGGGTTTAAATTAATTGACCGAGTAGTTATATTTCCATTATCCAAATAGAGCACAAAGCCTGTAAACGGTAGGTTACGATTCTAATTCTTATTGAAGCTGAGGTTGGAACTGGAAAGGGTGTTAAAGGTGACAGAGAAGCAAGGCAAAAATCTACAGGTTTTAAATAAAAATGGCAATGAAGATTTACTTTTAATTGTCAAATCTCATTTTCCCCATTGTCATTTTGAAACTTTGTTCATGAAGCTCCAGATAATGTACTGTTTTTTGCTTTATGCATCATTCCGTTTAACCATTTGCTCCCTGTGGGGATTTATGGTCTTTATTTATCTTACCTAGTTTTGGAAAGACAATTAAATATTCAGCATTGCACTGTGGACATGCCACTCTGGCTGTACTGTTGCCCCTTTGCTTCTCATCTACCCATCGTTGTAGACAAGCTTGATGAACCCATTTAGTAGATCCTCTGCACTTGCAAGGCCGCACCCATTCTGCTGTTCGATCATCTTCATCTGTGGCAAAACACACCCAACAACTCCTGAAATAAAAAAAAATTAATATCACCAAACTTGAGCAGAACAAGTCAGAATAGTCTCCCAACAGCGAAATCTGAAATCAATGTAGATGATCAAAATGAAAAACCACTATCTTCAAACTCAAAGTTCAAAAGGGGAATAGGAGATAGATTAAATAAAAAGCCTTTATAATCTTGATTTTTAATACCTCCCATTTCTTTATCCTTTTTACACCACTGTACACAGAGGGTGGACCAATGTTCATTATTTAGTTCACCATTCAATTCACAGGATTATCTATTGACAACTGTTTGTTATGAAATAAGAATTTAAATAACCTAAATAAAATGTTCATATTACAAACTGGGCTGGATTAATTACATTTACTTAATTAGTGATTCGTTATTCTGAACATTCTTGATGGCAATTTGTAGAAGAGCTCACATTAAATCTCATGGTGCCAGAGTAAAATTAATTCCAGGTAGAACCAAATAATGAAAAATATTCTGATAATCCTTCAGCATGGTCATCTCATGCTTTCAAACTGTCTGGATCTGGTGCAGGAAGAAAGACAAATGACTTGCATGTGCACCACACAATGCCATTTCAACCCAAAAAACGTACTTCTTGCCAAATTTCCATTTTCTTGCTTTGAATAAAACATGACCTTGATAAAACAGTGAATTAGGTCAGTACTCCGATAAACTGAAACAGGAAAACCTCTCTAGATGAAACCTCGTGTGAAAACAAAACTTTTTTTTTTATGGTAACTCGATCCTCCTTTCTAGACAGGTTCACAATATTGCTAATGTTATTCTGCTATATATTCACATGTATAATGTGAATGCTGCCTTTGTGCAGCATTCAGTGGTCATCCAGTTTTATTTTTGCAGGATGCCTAGTGCAAAACCTACATTTATTTTTCAGGTAAATAATTTTCAATATCCTGAAGTAGATCCTTAAGTCTTTTTACAAGAGAAATGATCAAGATGAAAAAAATGTTCAGATGCAGGACACATCATGCATTTTAGATCTTGATAAAATAATGGAAATTTCACAGGGTTGCCAACAGGCAGAATATTACCATTCATTAGCATATCCAAATATCAGCCTTGTTTGCCAAGAAACTGCTCCCCCATGTACTCAACACACTTCACCATACACAAGATGAAACAAATATTTAATGACTGCAGATGTGACTTACAATAGGCTATTTTCAAATTTGTTGTTTGCTGCAATGCCAGGCAAAATGTGCAATACAGTTATTTACAACGTTTACAACAGCACTGTTTGCAAATGATAGTGATACAAATCTCAACTCTCGATGTATTTGTACTGAAATAATGGTTTTGTACTCAAAGTTCCATGCTTCAATACAGCAGAGGTACTCAGAATATACTTTTAAGGGCAATGCACTTGAATAGCTAAATAGACCATGTGGTCTTAAAATGTACACTGCAAATGCAATTTCAAATAATTTAGTGCAGGCACTGAAGAATAAATTTTTACAGCACAATTCCTTGTCTCCAGACATTCACCAAGCACCTTTGTAGGAAAATGTAATTATTGTTTCTCATAAGATAATGTTTTACGGACAAATACCATCCAAAACACAGGAGAGAACTTCCTGCCATATCACTGAGATTACGTTGTCAGAGCAAATGTATATAAACAGTGATAAAGGTAACAATGTCCCAAACTACCAAACCGATGCAGATCATCAGGCATCTTTTGCACCAGCTGCGGCAAAGTCAGCACATCCCACATTAGCAACCTCAGAAATGGACTTATTCAATTATATACACATCCCAATAATAGAATAAGCAATACATCCACTCATCTTCCAATTTGAACCAGTTAGCACTTAAACGATAATACATTTCACATTGTAATTCTATGCTCCTATCTATGCCACATACCAAACATCCATGGGTGATGATTTGGATACATGCCATTCTACAAAGAAACAAAGTGAACAATTGAGGCACATGCACAGACCTTTGTTGGGCAACACTAATTTCTTCCAATTAAGAGTACAATTCTCTCTATTCCTCATTTCAAATGACCTAACTAATAATTCTGTGGGCCTGGTAAATAGCCAATGGCCTCTTATGCAGGATCTTATTAAATGTCTTCAGGTAGCCACAGCCAAGTAACTATACATGCTACTTTAGTTACTTTTTTGCTCAAAATATTCAAATAGGTTCGTCAGGTACTATGTACCAAAGATACTATTAACTATTATCACACTATTAACCATGAATTCTTCAAAACAAATTGGTAAAAGTAAAGTAAAGGCATTCATTTCAGGTGATCCGGATGGCAGGCATTATAATACAATAGTACCAATAGGAATTCAAATTGGCGTTTTAAATATGATTGTAGACTACAGATACACATTTAGCAAGCAAAGCATAAATGTAAAAATGTTGCAGATTAGTGCAATTTATATTAAGCAGCCAAGAATTAAATGTTGTGTTAAAAATCCTGACTTCATGATTATCTTGTCTGTAACAGTTTAAATTTAAGATGTTTGCAGCTCTATTGAATTGTACTTTAATAATCTGCAGATCAAATAACCACTTTAGTAAGCCCGTTTCACTTTTCTTTTTGACATTAGATAAATGTAATTGGAAATACTTAAAAAAAAAACCAGCAAACATCTTGCACTGACTGATATTCATACATGTATTGATTTGCCAATACATTATTTGGGATCTCAGACAGGGCATTCTGTTTCATAAAGAATTCCAAAAAATGTTCCACAAATCATTGGGCAGTTGGGCATTGGGCAAGTTCTGCAAGGGTGAATTTCTGTTACCTGGATGGCTGTAATGCAGGGGTCATCTGTATTTGCTACAGAGTGCAGAGAAGATTTACCATACCAGATGCTGAGATGGCAAGTCCATCATAGGATAAACTGAGTATCTCAGGCTTATATTCTCCAGAGATTAAAAACAAAGCAACCTCATTGAAATAATATTTTGAGACAGTTCAAGGTGGTAATTGTGAAATATTTCCCTGTGTAAAGGACTAGCAGTCATTATCCCAAAATAAAGGGTCGAGCACTTCAGACTGAAATGAGGAGAAACCTCTACTCAGAAGCTGTGAGCCTCTGAAATTGTCCAACTTGGGTTGCTGAAGAAGCTCGGTCACATGTTCATCCTTTTACTTATATATCACAATTGCCATCCAACACTGTTAGTCCAAACCAGCTACTTGTATCTTGCGTTAGGTTTTCAGGCCAGTCTGTCCTTCCTTAACCCTTCTTTGCCCATGTAATATTTAACCAACCAGTTATTAAAGCAAGAACTAAATATCCCAACTTCTATATGTACGTGCAATTGCCAAATAGACTCACTCAATTTATTGAATTGCTTTAACTCATTAAACCAGAAACCAGTGCATTGCAGATTGAAATAACTACATTCAAAATGACTTAATAACCTTAATTCTAGTTCTGGAAATCACAATGCACCCATTTGTTCAAGAGCTGTTTGGCATTTCCTGTAACCCATGCTGGCAAGAAGATTTGCTAGTGCTACCCCAGAGGGTTTAAACTAGTCAGGCAGGTGGGTGGGAACAAAGACAGTAGATGAGAAGGCAGAACCAAATATCCAAGTTAAATAAAGCAAGTTCAGCAGACAGGACAGGCAGGAAGCAAGGGAAGTACAGTGGGTTAAACTGCATTCATTTCAATGCAAGAGACCTGACAGGTAAAGCTGATGAATTCAGTGCATGGATAGGATATAGGACTGTGATATTATAGCTATTTTAGAAACGGGCTAAAAGAGGGGCAGCTCAATGTACTGGGGTACAAATGGATGGATGTGTAAAGGTGAAGTTAAGAGAAGTCGAACCTTTGATTAAGCAGAACATTATGGTAGTCGTAAAGGATATTCCTGAAAGACTGTCCAGGGAGGCAAATAGGTGAAATTAAGAAACAAGAGGGGATAATCACTTTGGGGGGGGCCTTTTGCACATCCCATCATTGTTAAGATTCAGATTCAATTTTAATTGTCATTGTCAGTGTACAGTACAGAGACAACGAAATGCATTTAGCATCTCCCTTGAAAAGCGACATAGCAAACGATTTGAATAAATAATAATAAGTGTCCGGGGGGGGGGGGGGGGGGGGATGGTGATTGGCAGTCACCGAGGTACGTTGTTGAGTAGAGTGACAGCCGCCGGAAAGAAGCTGTTCCTCGACCTGCTGGTTCGGCAACGGAGAGACCTGTAGCGCCTCCCGGATGGTAGGAGGGTAAACAGTCCATGGTTGGGGTGAGAGCAGTCCTTGGCGATGCTGAGCGCCCTCCGCAGACAACGCTTGCTTTGGACAGACTCAATGGAGGGGAGCGAGGAACCGGTGATGCGTTGGGCAATTTTCACCACCCTCTGCAATGCCTTCCGGTCGGAGACAGAGCAGTTGCCAGACCATACTGTGATGCAGTTGGTAAGGATGCTCTCGATGGTGCAGCAGTAGAAGTTCACCAGGATCCGAGGAGACAGATGGACCTTCTTCAGTCTCCTCAGGAAGAAGAGACGCTGATGAGCCTTCTTGATCAGAGTAGAGGTATTGTGGGTCCAAGAGAGGTCATCGGAGATGTTGACTCCCAGGAACCTGAAGCTAGAAACACGTTCCACCTCCGTCCCGTTAATGTGGATGGGGGTGTGCGTGCCGCCTCTGGACTTCCTGAAGTCTACAATGAGCTCCTTGGTCTTCTTGGAGTTAAGGGCCAGGTTGTTGTCAGCGCACCATGCTGCTAAGTGCTGGACCTCCTCCCTGTAGGCCAGCTCATCGTTGTTGCTGATGAGGCCAATCACCGTTGCATCATCTGCATACTTGATGATGGTGTTAGTACCATGTACAGGTGTGCAGTCATAGGTGAAGAGGGAGTAGAGGAGGAGGCTCAGCACACAGCCCTGTGGAACGCCGGTGTTCAGGGTGAGGGTTGAAGAGGTGTGCTTGTCTAACCTCACAGACTGGGGTCTGTTGGTTAGAAAGTCCAGTATCCAGTTGCGATGCCCAGGTTACCGAGTTTAGTGATCAGTTTTGATGGTATAATGGTGTTGAATGCTGAGCTGTAATCGATGAACAGCATTCTTACGTAAGTGTCTCTGTTGTCGAGGTGGGAGAGGGCGGAGTGAAGTGCCGTTGAGATGGCATCCTCCGTACTCCTGTTCTTGCGGTAGGCAAACTGATAGGGATCCAGTGTGGGGGGTAGGCAGCTTTTGAGGTGTGCCAGGACCAGCCTCTCGAAGCACTTGGTGGTGATGGGGGTAAGTGCAACTGGGCGGAAGTCGCTGAGGCTTGCCGCAGTGGAGTGTTTTGGCACTGGCACGATGGAGGTGGTTTTAAGGCAAGTGGGGACAACTGCTTGGGCAAGTGACAGGTTGAAGATGTCAGTCCAGACGTCTGTCCGCTGCGCAGCACAGGCCCTGAGCACGCGCCCGGGGATGCCGTCAGGGCCAGCAGCCTTACGTGCATTAGTCCTACTCAGTGCCACGTACACGTCGTAGGGGGTGAGTGTGAGGGGTTGGTGATCGGCAGGTAGCACAGCCTTGATGGCTGTCTCTAGATTGTCCCTGTCGAAGCGGCCATAGAAGTGATTAAGCTCCTCAAGGAAGGAGGCGTCGCTGGATGTGGGGGTGATGTTGGAGGGTCTGTAGTCCGTGATGGCCTGGATGCCTTGCCACATGCGTCGGGGGTCGGAGTTGTTGTTGAAGTGCTCCTCAATCCTGAGCTTATGGCAGTGCTTGGCCTTCCTGATGCCCCTCTTCAGGTTAGCCCTGGATGAACTGTAGGCTCGAGCATCGCCTGACCTGAAAGCGGTGTCCCGTGCTAAGAGTTAGATGAGGAAATATATTGGGAGATCATAGGTAGCAGCAAGAATTTAAGGATTGTAATAGTAGGGATGTTTAACTTTCCGAATATCGACTGACACTGTCATAGTGCTAAGAGCTTGGACAGGATGGAATTTGTGCGTTTAGGAAAATTTTACTCAATCAATATGACTCTACACGTGAAGGGGCAAAACACAAACTCATGAGGAAATTTAGCAGGACAGATATCTGAAGTATTCGTGGGAACGCTATTTATAACCACTTACCATAATTCAGATCTTCAGAGATAAACACAAAATGTTGGAATAACTCAGCGGGGCAGGCAGCATCTCTGGAGAGAAGGAATGGGTGATATTTCGGGTCGACACCCTTCTGCAGACTGATGTCAGGGGAGAGAGAGAGAGAGAGAGAGAGAGAGATACATAGATAAGGAAGTGCAAGGTGTGAAAATAGGATAATGGGAATGGAAATCGAGGAGAATGTAGAATAGCTCATTGTTAGCTGGGAGAAGGTAACAACAAAGCAAACAGAGATAAAATGTAGTCGGAGACAGCAAGACTGGTCAGAGAACTGTGAAAGGGAAGGGATGGAGAGGAAAAGCAAGAGTTACGTGAAGTTAGAGAAGTAAATGTTCATTCCACTGGGGTGTCAGCTGCGCTGTTCCTCCAATTTGCGCTAGGCCTTACTCTGACAATGGAGGAGGCCCAGGACAGAAAGGTCAGATTGGGAATGGGAGGGGGAGTTAAAAAGTGTTTAGTAACCAGGAGATCAGGTAGGTTTAAGCAGATTGAGTGGAGGTGTTTAGCGAAACGGTCACTGAGCCCGTGCTTGGTCAAGTTATTATAAGCTGTATGGAATTTAATGCTATTTGTTGCAAATAGGCTAATTTGCTGTTGCCAATGCGATAAATTGTTTTTCACAGCAATGCTATCAACTAAAAGGTAGCAAGTAACACCACGTTCTAAACTATCTTTTCTGGTATATTTGATCAGTCTGCATCCATTGGAGTATTTGGTTTGATTGTAGCAACTTGCACTGAAAGGTTATTTCAAGAGGTATGGGATTGAATGCTGTTTACTGACAATAGGATAATTAGCTGTTTCCAATGCGGTAGTTGTTTTTCATAGCACGGCTATCAACTAAAAGGCATCAAGCAACACCATGTTCTAAACTACCGTTGCTGATGTATTTGATCATTGTGCATCCATTGGAGTATTTGGTTTTATTGTAATACCTCGCACTTAAAAGTTATTTCAAGACGTATGGAACTTAATGCTAGACACAAAATGCTGGAGTAACTCAGTGGGACAGGCAGCATTTCTGGAGAGAAGGAACGGGTGACGTTTCAGGTCAAGATCAGAGCTGCCAAGTTTTGTCAGAACATTTCAGTGTCTAGTATTTGAAAATCAGTATTTTGCTGAGGAAATCAGTATTTTTACGCGGTACCATTTTGCCAGTTTTTTTTTTTTTTTTTTAAATGTACGGTCATACCCATGTAAGAGTACAAGAATGCACAACTTTACTACCAATTGACATCTTCTACGCACCTTACTTGACAGTGCATTCATTACCATCTCTTTGTATACTGCTGTTTGAACGGCTGCTTCCTGCTTTTAGCACCAGATGTAGAAGCCATTTTGGAAGCCTCCCTCTCCCTCCCTCTCACTCCCCCTCCCTCTGTCCTTTTTTTCCTCCCTCCCTTATTCCCTCCCTCCTTCTTCCCCTCTCCCCCCTGCTCCCTCTCCTAACAGCCTAACCCATAGCGCTATATGTAAAGCCCATAGCGCTATGTGTAAAGGCAATAGCGCTCCAGGGTGGAGCGATATTTTTAGAACCCATAGCGCTGTTAAGCTTAAATTCCCACGCATTAAATTGACAGCGCTGTTTAAACCTGGTGGGAGAGGCAGATCAAAGCTTACAAAAATAATCTAGATCTTGACATTTAAAATACTAATAGATTTAATCTGCTTAATTTTTAGAGGTACAGTATGACTTTTTATATCCATGCATTTAAGCAGCAAGATGAAACAGGAAGTCCGGTTAATTTTTTTTAAATCCCAGTTTTACAAAGCAAATCCGTACATCCGTATTCTGATCGCATTTCAGTACAAAATACGGAAAATTCGTACTACTTGGCAGCTCTGCTAGACCCTTCTTCAGACAGATGTCAGGGAAAGGGAGATACATAGATAAGGAAGTGTAAGATGTGAAAATAGGACAAAGGGAATGGAGGTCAAGGAAAATGTAGAATGAAGAAGATAACAACAAAACAAACAGAGATAAAATGTAGTCGGAGACAGTAAGACTGGTCGGGGAATTAGGAAAGGGGGAAGGATAGAGGGAAAGAAAGGGTTACTTGAAGTTAGAGAAGTCAATGTTCATACCGCTGGGGTGTAAGCTTCCCAAGCGAAATATGAGGTTCTGTTCCTCCAATTTACACGGAGCCTCACTCTGGCAATGGAGGAAGCCCAGAACAGAAAGGTCGGTGTGGGAATGAGAGGGGGAGTTACAGTGTTTAGCAACCGGGAGATCAGGTTGGTTTAGGTGGACTGAGCAGAGGTGCTGAGCGAAACGCTTACCGAGCTGTCCGGCGTTTCTCTGAACACCTACGTGAACAAAAGGAATACATTTTAGTGCAAGATAAAATCCAGTAAAGTTCAATTAAAGGGTCTTCAATGAGGTACATAGACTCAGGACCGCTCTCTTGTTGTTGGAAGAATGGTTCAGTTGTATAACGGCAGGGAAGAAATTGTCTCTGAATCTGGAGGTATGCGTTTACACACTTGTGCCTCTTGCCTGATTGGTACTGATGGGAGAGGGCAGAAGAGAGAGTGACCTGGGTGAGACTCATCCTTGATTACGCTGGTGACCTTGCCGAGACAGCGTGGTGTAGATCAACTGTCCTCCACTCAGTATTCAACGTCCCCAATGATGCAGGATTACCATGTGGACACACTCCTCTTCAACAATCATCGAGATATTTCACTATGGCATATCCAGAAAAGAGGCCAACTTTGGTGGTATTAGGCTGGAATTTTCTCGTTAATTGGAGTATGTTGTTTGCGAGTTAAGGAAGATCCAGACTATGGGGTGTTTCTATAAGTGTGATAACAAGAGTTCAGGGCATGCATGTTCATGTCAGAGTGATGGACAAGGAAGGTGGGGGTATGGAAATTTGGATATCAAGAGAAATTGATGCTCTGGTCAAGAAATAGTAGGCATTGGACAGGTATAGGCAGTTGGGATCAAGTGTATCCCTGGTTGAGTTTGGGGAACTGAGGAGCATACTTAAGGAAATCAGAGGGCAAAAGGGTGGCACGAAATAGCCCTGGCAGATAGTATTAACAGAAATCTAATTTTTTTATTTTTTCTTTTTAAGGGAAAGAAGTTGACAGAGAGAAAATAGAGCCTCTCAGAATCCAAAGCAGTCATCACTGTGTGGAGCCACAGGAGATGGGCAAAGTTCTCAATGAGTAGTTTTCCTTTTTTTTTTTTTTTTTTTTAAACCATTGCAAAAGACATGAAGACTGAGGAATTTGGGACAGTTAATGGAAGTGTCCCGCGTATAATCAGTATTACGGTCAAGGTCGGGTCTCCCTGCACAGGAGACCCGACCTTTTCTTGTTGGGTCTCCGTTGTCGTTGGGGCTGCAACGAGGAGTGGCCTCCAACAGGAGAAGACCGGGGACTCTGGTGCCGACGACTCACCTCACCGTCGCGGAGCTGGCCGAGTCCAGAGCGGGTGGAGCGGTGGTGGAGCGCTGCTGCTGCTGCTGCTGCGGCCCAACCTCCGGAGATTCGGAGGCTGCAACTGCGGGTCTGGCGGACGGCGGCACCGGGAGCCCGCGGGTCCCTGGAGGGAGACCGCTTTTCAGGGCTCTCGCAACGGCGACTTCTCCTGCCCGAGTTGCGGGGTCGAAGAGCTCCTGGAGCGGGGCCTTGCAGCACCACCCCGCGCGGCTTGGAATGGCCTCGGGACTCTGCAAGCGCACGCCGGGGGCTCTAACACCAAGACCCGTGTGCGACCTCGCATCACCCGGCGTCGCTTTAATGGCCGCGGGACAATCGCCAGCCAGCCGGGGGGCTTTGACTTTGACTCTGACATCGGGGGGTGGGGGGAGGGGGGGGGGGGGGGGGGGAAGAGTGCAGTGGAGTGATAAGCTTTTTTGGCCTTCCATCACAGCGATGTGATGGATGTTTATGTAAATTATGTTGTGTCCTGGGTCTATTTGTTTGTAATGTATGGCTGCAGAAACGGCATTTCGTTTGGACCTCAAGGGGTCCAAATGACAATCATATTGAATCCTGGAATCTTGGAGTTGCTGGGCATCCTAAGCCACGTGAAGGTAGACAAATCTCCCGGGCCTGTTCAGATATATCAGAGGACACTGTGGGAAGCTGGAAAAGAAATTGCAGGCGTCCCAGCTGAGATATACAAATCATCATTAGATACGCGTGAGGTGTTGGAAGACTAGTGGCTAATGTTGTGTCTCTATTTAAGAAAGGTTGCAAGAAAAATCCTGGGAACTATACACCAGTGAGCCTAATATTTGTGGTAGGCAGGTTAGTGGAGAGTATTCTGAGGGATAAGATACATATGTATGTGGATACAGTGGCTGTTTAGGGATAGTTTTATATGCGGGACATTTGAGTTTTTTGAAGATGTAACCAAAAATGTCAATGAGAGCAAAGCCTTATGTTAATTTTTTAGATTTCAGCAAGGCATTTGATAAGGTTCCACATTGTAGGCTGCTCTGGAATGTTAGATTGCATAAGATCCAGGGAGAGCTAGCCAAATGGGTAGGAAATTGGCTTCCTGGAGGAAGGTTGCTTTTCAGACCGGAGGCCTGTGACTTGTGATGCACTTCTGGGATCAGTGCTGGGCTTATTGCTCTTTGCAGTTGATACTAATGATTTGGATGAGAATGTACGAGGCAAGATTAGTAGATCTGCAGATGGCACTGTAGTGGATGGTATTGTAGATAGCAAAGATGGTTATCAAAACATTATGACAGGGTCTTCATCAGATGGACAAGTGGCTGAGGAATGGTCAATAGTTTACTGCGGATAAGAGAGGCGTTGAATTTTGGGAAGTCGAACCAGAGCAGGAACGTCAAAGTAAATGGGGAGTGCGGTAGAGCAGAGATCTCGGAATGCAGATACATAGTTCCTTGAAAGTAGCGTCACAGGTAGATAGGATGGTTAAAAAGGTTCTTGCCACATTGGCCTTCATCAGTCAGGGTGTTGAGTATAGAAGTTGGGGTGTTATTATGTTACAGTGTACAAGACATTGTTGAGGCACCATTTGGAGTATTGTTGTCAATTTGGTCAGCCTGCTGCAGGAAAGGTGTTGTTAAGCTGGAATGTGCAGAGAAGATTTAAGAGGATGTTACCGGCACTTGTGTGCCTGAGCTACAGGGTGGTTGGGGCGTCTAAGACTTTATTCCTTGAAGTGCAGGAAGATAAGGGGTGATCTTATTGAGGTGCATAAGATCATGAGGGGAATACATAGGGTACATGTACAGATTGTTTTACCCAGGGAATCAAAAATCAGAAGACAGACGTTTACGATGAGAGGGGGAAGATTTAATAGGAATCCGGGAAGAAACTTTTTCACATAGGGTGGTGGATATATGGAACAAGTTGCCAGAGGAGGTGGTTGAGGCAGGAACTATAACAACATTCAAAAGACATTTGCACTGCAACATGGGTAGGAAAGGTTTAGAGGGTTATGGGCCACATGCAGGACTAGTGTAGAATTTGTCTAGATGGGCGAGATGGGCTGAAGGGCATGTTTTCATCCTGTATTACTCTGTTGCATAGTTTTATCACAATGACTCGTGTATAAAATTTCATTTCATTAAACTTGTTCTTAAAATACTTCGCATTACTTCCTTTCTAAGTGTTTCAGCAACATTAAGTTTATTTCAATTTCAAAACCAGTTCAGAATCTTTGACCAAACAAATCAATGATATAGCCATTCAAAAATCTGTCATTGTTTTAATAAGTATTTAAATTGAGAGATCACAGTAAGAAAGGAGGTAATTTTATCCTAGGACATATGCCAACTCTCTGAAAGAGAAATCCATCTTTTGGGTTTACCTATTCTCAAATTCTTGAATATGTATCTTTACACGTCTTCCACTACACCTCGCCAAGTTTTCCAAACTACATAAATTTCCCATTTTGTACAGAATCATAAAATGGAAAGGCTATGGTTGACAAACTGGTGGTCAACAAATTGAAAAATCTCTTAATATGTTGCATATACAAACATACATGTTCCCCCATCTTAACAACCCCTTTCTTGTGTAAACAATTATATAATGGAAGGTACTATAAACCCTTGGGGAATACCCTTTGCCAAATATGCCCGAAGCTATTCAATCTCCTCCCTACAACATCCTGCAGCCGCGGTCTCTGGTAAGAAAGTGCCAATTTGGGCACTCCAAGCCGCGGAGTGTGTACGATCGTCCCAACGTCGGAGTTTGGATCATCCCGACGAGAGGGCCTGTACATCGGGCTGTCCGTGCCAGCGACTACGGAGGGTTCATGGCCACGACCACGGGTGAACAAAGCTGGAGGACTGACTGAACTTTGTGCTTTCCACCACAATGAAGAATGTGGTTGATGTTTGTGTTAAATCTTATTGTGTATTGTGTGTTCTTATTAAGTGTATTGCTGATGACAAATTTCACTGCACCTTCGGGTGCATGTGATGAATAAAATTGACTTTGGTTGCAGTAAATCAAAAGCAAAATAGGCTGGTTTTAACAAACTGAAACTTCCACGTCATTCATTTAATCACCAGTGTTGCCAGATGGTGCTCAAGAGAATTCCCTAACTTTCCAATACCCCATTTTAAATAACTTATTATTGCACAGATTCTTTCCCACTAACCTGATCAAAAAAATGCTTAAATATTACTGTACCCATCAGTTGAAAGACATGTTACCAAAAGTGTTCCTTATTATTCACTGTAGTAGCAACAAAATCTTTGTTAAATGACTAATTAAATTAATCTATGCAGCAGTGAAGATTCCCCTTCTATTTCCATTGATACCCTTTTTAACCACTTTGTTAACCACAGGGGAGCCTTTTATTGAATGAGGGTATCAAGCGATACGCCTACATTGCAATAATAACAAGAAAGGACAGTCAGTCTACAGTGGGAGTTTGTACAAGCAATATAATTTGGGTGTTAAGTTTTCAGTTTTCTTAATAACTCATTATTCTTTGTTGATATCCATTATGTCTTGTATAAATTAGCTCTGCATACTGAAGACATTATTTGCCATAAATAGCTTTGGGGTGCAGATCTTTCTGACTAAAGGAGGAAGCACTGACTTTCTAGATCATCACATGAACCAGAGAAAAATAAAAACATGAAATTATATTTACAATGCAAAGCACTTTTCTTCAAAAAAGTGTCCCAATGCATTTCACAACCCATTAGTTCTGAAAATTAGCTGCTCTTGTTGAGTAGGAAATACTGCAGCCAACTTGCAAACAAAATTTCATGAACAACATGGTCAACCAAATATTGGGTATTTTTTCCTGTTTAGTTTCTAACCAATGTACAAGAAAGATTTATTTGCCCCAAGTCCTGAACATATGCATTTCATTATTCGCTGTCCAAAAGCCTTTAAAAAAAAATAACCATGCATATTTAATATTAAACCAAAGTGATTGGATTTAAACGGATGTCAGTGGTTACAGGGAGAAGGCAGAAGAATGAAGTTAGGAGAGAGAGATAGATCAACCATGATTGAATTGCAGAGAGATTTGATGGGCAGAATGGCCTAATCCTGCTCCTTCACTAATTACCTTATGAACAACAAAATTCCCATGTCAAAAAAAAACATCGCAGATGGCAATCTAAAAAATTGCTAGAAATGATTAACAATGCTTTTTCTACAAAATCTTACTTTTTGAATGCGTTATTTGGATTTGCTCAATAATCTATACTCAATGAAATAAGAATGAATAAGATAATTAATCAACATTTCTCAGTTTAAAAAAAATGTTTCTATAATTTCATAATAAAACCAGATAAAACTTAGGATCAGATGTTTTCATTTAAATATATACATTTCCTTGATGACTCAAACTGATGAAAAATGCAGTTCGTCCTATTTATAAAAATATGACCTCTATTTTACTTTAAAATGTATAATTACTATTCCAAATATAAAAAGGTTATCAATGGAATTGGAATGAGAATTACTGAAATTTAAGGTATCAAAATTCTTCATTTTAATTTCTTCCAACAATTATATTGCCCATTACAAAAAACAATAAAAGTGCATTAGTAGCTCGGCGGGTCATGCAGCATCTCTGGAGTAAATGGACAGGTGACGTTTCGGGTCGGGACCTGTCTTCAGACTGATTATCACAAAATGTTGGAATCATTCAGCGGGACAGGCAGCATCTTTGGATAGAAGGAATGGGTGACCATGGGTTTGAGATCCTTCGTCAGAAGAAGCAGCCTGTCTCGCTGAGTTACTCCAGCATTTTGTGTCTATCTTCGGTGCAAACCACCATCTGCAGTTCCTTCTTTTACATTCAGACTGATTGTAGTGGACTGCAAGAGCGGTGAGAGCAGGACAAAGCCCGGCAAGTGATGGGCAGATGGTTGAACAGACAATTTCCCCTACCATCAAATTAAAATGATGTTAATGTTTATAAATACTTAAACGATTATAAATTCCCAGGTTTAACTTGTATAATACCACGCGGATAAGCACCCACTACCAGAATGGGTATTAAACTGATTATATAATAGGTAGAAAAATATAATCTAACAGTAAAATAAGAAATATATTTTGCTCACGCCCGGGGTCAAAACCACAAGCGATAAGATCACTTCCAACCAAGATCTCTTCACACAATCCTATTTCAATACTGGAGTGGAGAGCGTTTATGGGCCAAGATCGGAGGGAATTAAATGTTTTGAACAGAGCGACAGTAAATGGGCAGGCGAGGCCACTCGGACACACTCACCTATCGAGCGGCTGGGACGGGGCAGGCACCAGCTCCGCGCCGTCCGACATCTTCCAGCAATCCGCTCCCGCCGCTTCTCTATCTCTGGAGATTCATGTGGAGGTTCGCGCTGGGCCTGGAGTGTGGCTCTAAACCGCGATACGCGGGGGAACGGTTCAGCGAACAAAACAAAAAGCCTCGGTGCGGACAAGCCCACAGTGAGGGAGGGAGGGAGCGAGGGAGGCGGCGGCTGAACCCCCGGCCCCTGCCCTGCACTGCCCGGCCCGGCCCGGCCCTGCTGCGGTGCGGTGCTCCCGGCCTACAGCCTCTAGGCCCAAACACGCACCAATCTGCGGCTTCCCACCTCCCTCCCTCCCTCTCTCCCTCGTGGGTGGGGAAAGGCGCCGATTGTTTTTGACAAACGCCTGCTATTTCCAAACAGAAAGCACGACGCAGGCCGCGGCCTCCATTCACCCACTCACTCACTGTGAGGGAATAATAGCGCCGAGACAACCGGAAGTGCGCGTCCGCCACTCATCAAGCGGGGCGGCGGAGGGGGGCGGGGTCCGTGTCCGTGCCCGTGCCGCCGTGCATGCTGGGAGATGTAGTTCCACACCCGCCGCAACGCCGCGCCCGAGCCCGAGCCCGACCCAGCCAGGACTGCATTTGCCGCAATGCACTGCTTCGCCCATCCAGGCGCACGAATGGGATCCTTCAGTCTAGGGTTTGCTTGGTCCATGGTTAGATGGGTAAACCATTTGGAAGTTTGCGCTACCACCAGAAAAGAATTGGCACATTTTTCTTACTTACAAACTAATTCAAAGGTTCATACTAAGGTAACTCGTATTGGTTGGCAAGAGAAGAAGGGGCATCTGCAAGTAATCAGTTGCTAAATCCAGAATTACTTTAAAGGATGCATACAAAATATAAGCATGTTCTGACTAAATGTTAATTCTATTACAAGGATTTGAAGACTGCGATATCGTTTGTTAATTCTCCATTGTCCAAACAATAAAAACAATCGTGTATTTTAATGATAAGATACGTTTCTTGTGACCTTGACTATTACAATATTCCAATTTGGCCTTTCTATCATAAAACAATGCTGCATAACAGACTATGAATCTGGTTTAAAAAACAAGGGAGTATGTTTCTATTAATGTCATATTCTTCTAATAACGATACTGTTTTGCTTAGTCCGGTTGGCTCCGATTAATATTTTATTTGTAAAGCAGTCCTTTTGTTGTTAGAAGCGAAACATTGTCTACGTTAAAAAGAACAATTTATTTAGAAGAGCGTTTGTCGTTTACGCCCTGCTTGAGCTAACTCATTTTTATTCTTCTCGCGTTTGGTATAGAACAATGAATGTGTCGTTTGCTGTATTTTGGGATTGCAGCCTCTTGCATTTTTTTTACTCTACACAGTCCTAATCAAAATGAAACTGGCAACATTTGACATGGATGTGGATGCGAGTTGACAATGACCTTGAGGGCCTGGTGTTGCTAACGATAAATAATTGTTCTCTTTCAAATCCACGTGTATTTAAACACATGTTAATCTAGCGACGTTTTGATTTGATTGCTGACATGCATAGTTGTCAGATTTAAATTTCGATCTAATAGATGCCATTATAAAATATGGAAGACTTCTTTGCACATCGTCACTTTGATGTCATGCTTTTTAAATATATAATTTGTCCTTCAGAAAGTAGAATCAGGAGTTGTCCAATCGTCGTTTGCGTGCAATAACATGCACAAGGAGCCATTTTATATTAAAAAAAACATAAATGGCGTAAATATACTGCACGAGAGACGACAATACGCAGGAGATTGTAGGAATGAGTAAAATATCATGGTGCTCGGTCCTGGAAATCTAATTTGTGTCAGTAATATATGGACATGAATAAAATGGACAAGGTCATGTTACGTGTCAAATACGCGTTTGCTTCTATCAGGGCTGGTTGTTCCTCGATACCATTTATTTTGTATCGATGTCGTATTTTCAACAAATCGCTTGTTCGCTTAACAGTGGAGGTTAATTTTGGTGCAAAACTGGCTGTTTACTCGAATTGGGCAGGTTTCTGTTTCTGCACCTCTTCCTCGCCACCTTCCTCGTCAAATAAAATGCTGTATGGTGCCGGCAGCTGTAAGACCAGATATTTATTTTAGATTGACTATGCGCCAGTGACACAAAATATATATCCCTTGGGCTTCGCTGGGCTGTAAATCTAACGTTAGATCTTGAAAATGATCGGGCGATTTAAATTTTAAAATGCATTTTAACCTTCTGAAGGACGCAGCACTATTTATTGACGTATGTAAATTAGCAAAGGGCTTTGAAAGCTCTTGAAACAGGAACAAGAATCAGTTTCACATTGCGGGTGAGAGCTGAAGTTCCGGTGTAAAGAAAGACGTGGCGAAATTGGTGAATATCTGTGCCCGCATCCCAAATCTCTCATTCCGAGGGCAAACCAGAACACGAAAGGGTGAAGCTGCTCCTCCTTCTTTCAAAAGAGAACTATTAATATTGCCCCCACCCTCAACCATCCCTCGGCTAAATGGGGGATTACAGATTTGCTTTACAGTCATCTAGCAATAATACTGGATTTTCGCCGGCGCTGGAGTACCAGAACACAGCTAATAATAACGCGTCTTTGTTTTTTCCCCTTTCAGCTCCGCAAACCATGCAGGATGATTTACTGATGGACAAAAGCAAACCCCAGCAGCTTTCACCAAGGTCAGAGCAAAGCACCGAAGCCGCAGAAACCCCCAAGTCAGAAGAGAGCTCTGTGAGTATAAACGCCCCAGTTTCTGCCCAGAATAAAGAGAAGACGCAGATGGAATCGCCAATTTTGCCCGGCTTGAGCTTTCAACCTCAGGAGCCTGGTACCTCCTTGTCCCCTTCGTTCAGTACGTGGTCCACCGGCACGACCAACACCGTAGATGATAGCTTTTTCCAAGGGATCCCGCCAGTGAATGGGACAATGCTGTTCCAAAATTTCACTCACGTCAACCCGGTTTTCGGTGGCACTTTCTCGCCGCAGATCGGTCTGGCTCAGCAGACGCAGCACCACCAAGCCGCCCAACAACAACAGCAGCAGCAGCAGCAAAGGAGGTCGCCGGTCAGCCCGCAGGCTCCCTTCGCCCAACGCAGCGCCTACAGCCACCAGCCCATCATGACAAGCAAGCCCTCCTCGGCTTGGAACAACCACCAGAACACGACCTGGAGCACTGCTCCCAACCCTTGGAGCGGGCTACAAGCCAGGGATCCCCGGCGAGCTGTCGGGGTGCCATCTCCCCTCAACCCCATCTCTCCGCTGAAGAAACCCTTTTCCAGCAACGTGATCGCCCCTCCTAAGTTTCCTCGAACTGCACCCACATTAAATCCCAAGTCTTGGATGGACGACAACGCCTTTAGGACGGACAACAACAACGGCATGTTGCAATTTCAGGTACAGTAATGCGTCCTCGGATATTTTCTTCATAAGCAGATGTACAAAAGACGTGATAGGACATGACCTTCACAGCCATATTGTAGTGCCATCTTTATTGGGACATGACATTGCAGTGAAAATACCGCATCTGGTCTTTTCAGCCAGTCACTTACAAAGATCAGCCCAAATGCATCCTCGATTCACATGACCATGTCCTTGCCACTGTCTCACACCAAGATTCTTTGCCGACCCCACCCCCACTAGCAAGAGGAAATAAACTGGCTGAAGAACAGTGGTCCCAGCTGTCTTCAACACTTGTTTAATTTATGCAACGTTTACAGTATGCCAAGCATTTTTATTTTATTTCTAAAATTGCCATTTTGCGTGCCATTGTTCACCGGTTGACTAAAATATAATTAACGTTAAATGTCATATTGTTCAATATATGCTCATTTCAGCGGCCGGCCTGTATTCAGAGCATTCACTGCCGACAAGACTGCCATCGGCTAGGCCTCCACTGCAGTCAGTGAGATTACATTTAATGCAAAACACTGTACGCCTTTAATTTTCTCCAATTCATTTTGTCATTATGGCGACAGCTGACCCCCCTTTTTAAGGCCGCTTTGTTTGGACAATTGTTTTGACGTCAAACATTTAGAGGTGGAGCAAAATCGTGGACCATAAAGTACTGTATTGCAATTGTTATAAAGCAAAGGAGCACTCATTTCTGTGTGCATCTCACGTATTTGCTCTAGTTTATGCAGCAGGGAACCAGAATGTTGAGCAATAGATATACCCATTTTATCCTCTATTAGAGGGCTTGGGCTTTTATCACTGATATCTTTCCCTATATATTATATCATTGTGTGTATTTCCATACTATTTAAAAAAAACAAGACAAAGGCACAGTTGGGTCAGAAGTATTAAAGGTTGCTGGGATAATATCCTTTACTGTAAGAAGATACTTTGTAGCACAGACATTAATTGCAAAGTGGAGAGAGATTGGCACTGTGCACTATTGTGTAGGTGCTGAACAAATAATTCAAATTCTGTATGGCATTTACTTGTTAATGAAGCATGCAAAAGCAAACAAACTACTTAGGTGGCCGGAAGAACATAATATTCTATGACCTGGGTAATGTCAGCTATTGTTATGATGCTCTGTTATTGTGGTAAAGTATAATCTGTTGACACGACACATTAAGATCCTAGATCCTGGTGTGTGTTTCATGGTCTGCATATGATCTTTGTTGGCTGACAATGTCAACCCCATAATTTCCATAGATTTCAAGTTTCAATATTATTCCTGTTTAAAATTAACCCAAAATAATTCACAGAGGTTTGAGAATGGTTCAGTTTTGGAATAGCGAGTTGACACTAACAAATTATTCTACAGCTCATTTTGGTTGTAGTAATGGATTTTGCTACATCTGACCTTACTAAATGATATCATCATGTTCACTATATTCTGTCAGCGTAATCTTCAATAATATTTTACTTTTACTGAGAGTAATACATCAATAAGTTGCGTTAAATTGTATGTGTTGATATACAAAGCCAGTACTGCTCAGTGATGTGAAATGGAGGATGAGGAAATGGAGACCATGTATCAGTGTTACATTTGCGTAGAAGTCTACCAGATGCTGATTAATTTTTGTAATTAAATGCAGTGCACCGTCTGGTTTACCTTTTTTAATTCACCTGTGGTAACCAATGCACCATTTCAAGGCCAAGGAAATTCAAATTGTGTGTTTAGAAATACATATGTAATGCGCAAAATTATGGCTGTTTCCAGGCAGGTTATTGTCAAATTAATTCATTAATAGGGCAAACTAAAGTGAACATTTTTTAAGTTATACAACTTGATTCATTTAATACTCTAGATGTAGAAATAATGGTGAGATAGTTTTACTCAGATACAATTCAGGGTTTTGACTGCAACCATTTTTCTCTTGGAACAGAACTAGTATAGCCAGATTAAATGCGGTGTTTTGCTCTCGTGCTCTGATCCAAGTTAACCCTGCCCTGGGTTTGGTAGACTCGGTATTTGAATTAGCCCAGCAAAACACTGTTTGCTTATGCAGTAATTGCAAATCCTTGTTATATTCAATAAGCCTTGAAAATTGAGGTTAACAATCAGTCACAAGTCATGAATACTTACCTCTGTAGTGATGAGCTGGTGCTTCCAATAAAAAAAGTAAATCTTTTGAAAAATCAAGTAACATACACTGAGAGCTTAAGTATCTTCACACATCCTCACTAATGTATACATGTCAGTTGAGTAGATGGTAAGTTCTACATGCATGAGATTGCTCGATTTTAAAAGGCCTTTAATAAGTAAGATGGTGGCTACTATATGCAAAAACATGTTCTCTGTTAATCCAACGCACAATTATAAACTGGAGCAACATTAGGGCAAATGACAATAAAATTGAATGTAAATTGTAATATTAAAATTTCCCAATGTAAAGCCATTGATGTGGAATTATGTCAAAAACTGGTGATTCCAATTAGAAGTTGTGAAGTGCATGCCCTGGGCACCAGGCCAAAAACTCAATCTTGCTGCTGCTTCTGGACATTCATGTATCAGCAGTTATTTGCCTTTGGACTCACATTACTAGAATGTGTAGCAAATTTGTGATTTATTATGAATACAGGGTGCAATAACATGCATTGGCTGCAAAGCCAGGCAAGAGTGCGAGGATTAGAAAAATATGGGTTACAGACTGAGGTGGATTCCTTTGCTGCATCTTAATTGTACTAAATAGAGGCTGTTGAAACATTGCTGATTTGGGGATTTTAGATATCTGAAATATCCAAGGAAATCTTGTGATAGAGGGCAGATCTCAGAAGGAAGGATCCTGGGATCATGCAGCAACAATGAGGGGAATTGTGAAGTTGGTAGGGAAAATAAAACTGGCTCAATTGAATCTTCATAGGATTTGGTAAGTGTGGGGTTGCAGAATCAATTATCATATATGTGGTGGATTTGAAACGCAACAGAAAACTGAGTGCTGGAAATCTGAAATAAAACAAAATGCTGGTGATGCTCAATGTCTGTGGGAAAGAAACAGAATTGATATTACAGGTCATTGATAATTAATCTGGACTGCAAAAGTGGGAGAGTTAAGTTGCAGAGAGGAGGGAGGGTGGAGAGAACAAAAGGAATGTCAGTGGCAAGGTGGAACCACGGTTTGCCTGGTGACAAAAATTGCATTGGGTGCCATATAGTAGAGCTGGAAACATTTGCGTGGGAAAAGAGATGTGGCTGTGGAAGTAATATTGGTCACATTTTATCAATAAGATGAAGGGAATCAACCCCTTGAGGGAGAGCAAGCTAAAAGAGTCGGATGGAAATAATTGAAGGGAGGAGCAGAACTGCTTCAAGGTCTAGGTAAAGGGCAGAGGGATGAATGGTGCAAAATGGAAGGACGAGAGTAAAAGGGGCTCATTCAAGCAACTACATTTAGTTCAGAAATAGATGCTAAATTTAGAAGTTCGGATACTACTAGAGCTGAGGAAATGGGATAGAAAAAACATCAGCTTCTTTTGCTTATTAAGCTCCTATATTGAAAAGTTCATAATCCATTCACAGCCGCCTTTTAACACCAACAAATCTCTTACCAAAGTATTCCTACGTTGACTCTCTTCCTTTACCACAATCTGCATTGCTGCTCTTTCTGTACACTTAATGTGTGTGTCTGTTCATATAGGATAACACAGAAAGAAAATGGGAAATGTTGTTTGTTGGATTGTAATGCCTTAAGGCAGGCTATCAAAGAAGCAAGTACTGAATATCATAAAAATAGTACACGCTCAAATATATATATTTTTAATTCTCTTCAATACCATGAAGGAAAACTCAAAGCTAAGTTCCTCAATGCGTCATTTTTACATTGTTTTTGACCATCAATTTAAAAACATCTCAGACACTCCTTTCATGTTTTTTTAATTTCTCATGCTGTACAGAACATGAACCATCATTTGTGACTTCCATCAGTAATTCTTTGACTCCTTTCTAACCTTTCCTAATGTTACTCCTCTTGGTCCTTTCCTTTTTCTGTTCACATTCCTAAATTCTAGGCTCCTGGTTTTCCTGCCACACCCCTTCCTTCATCTCTGCATGATCCTTTCTGCTGACACTTCCTTTCCCCTCACTGTAAACCCCTCTAGTCTCTTCCCTCGTCTGTTGGCAGCTGTTCTCAGACATTGTTGTCTGCTCTTGCTCTCACAATGTGTGCTCTCCACCCCCACCATGCTGGCACCTGCTTCTTGCCCATGCTCATTGGATGATCCTTTTTCACTCTTCTCTCTGCTTCTAGTCTTAGTTGTGCAGCCTCTTGTGGACTTGATTAGTCCACTGCAAAGCCAACACTCTCCCAGTGCATTTGCTTCCAACTCCATTTTCGCCTTGTGACTGCTTGCGGTCTTCCTGAACTGATCTCACCCACCCTGCAGGCTCTGTTCAGCCGTATAGATGTGCTTGTGGCCTTTTCCATTATTTTTTTGCACATTTCCATTATTTCCTGCACTCCACGTCTCCTCTGTTTCTCCCATTAATGAATAAAAAGGCGCTTTTACTATGGTTGTGAAATTCTAATTTCCATATTTTTTACTGTCTGTACAGAAGCCCCCTCTGTTATCAATTTTTCATCTTTAATCCTTTTCTCCACTGAAGCTTTTATCTGTGCTCTTTTACTTGCTCCATTACGTATGTATACGATTTCTCGTTCTAATCTAATGCTGCACGCCCATACCCCTTGGCATATATACCCTTCTACCTTTTACTTTGTTTCCTTTGTATTTTTGCTTGTACATCTTCTCTATCACATCTCTCTCTCTTACACAATGTATGCATGATCCCTGGATTACATTGGGTAATAAGAAAAATGGGCATGAAAATTGCAATGCGGGTGGAGTGCAAACTTGCATTGCCTGCTGATTGGCACGATCACAGCATTGAATCAATATTAATCATGCTCTTTAGTTAATTAATGGCCCAGAAAGCAGCATAATTTGTGAATAGGTATCACAAATTTAGAAAGTTGCCTGTTACATGCACAAACTTCACCTGGTCTGGATCTCCAATAGAACGGATGCATTGTATCCTTTAAGATCATTAGAAGGTTGTATCGGCAACTTTGTCAGATCGGCATGGTGAAAATGAGAAAATCGGCTCACATTGGAGGCCTTGGTGAAGGAGAGAGAAAGACAAATAATAGGATTGAACCACAGGGCACCTCCTGCATCGCAATTGCAAAGTCAAGGGGAGGAAGTAGTTTAGAATATAATTGGCTGGAGCCAAGGATTGAGAATTTGAATGTCATACCACAACAATCTCAATGACTTTGCACATTAGTTCACCTGAGAATGTGATATTCTACCCGAGTCTCTAGTTTCAGACAATGCTCTATGCACCACACCCCATCATTTACATACCACCAACCTGTATCAATAACACTTCAAACCTAATGTTCATGTAGTGTACCACACATTATCACAAATAGTAAAGCTGCAAACCTCGCATCCACTTTTCCCTGTGGCTCCCAGTTACATAACAATGACTGTCACATATCCAAACGCATTGTGCAATGTTCACCAGCATGCTTCCCTCTTTTGCAGAGCAAAATCTTTGAGGCTGTTGCCAGGACTAGTTTAAGCTACAAGGAGAGGTTGAGTAGGCTGGGACCATATTCCTTGCAATGCAGGAGGATGAGGGCATCTAAAATCATGAGAGGAATAGATTGGGTAGATGCACAGAGTCTCTTGCCCAGAGTAGATGAATCGAGACATAGGGGAAATGGGTTTAAGGTGAAGGGGGAAACATTGAATAGGAATCTGAGGGGTAACCTTTTCATACAAAGGGTGGTGGGTGTATGGAACAAGCTGCCAGAGGAGGTAGTTGAGGCTGGGATTTTCAAAACAATTAAGAAACAGTTAGACAGGTCCATGGATAGGACAGGTTTGGAGGGATATGGACCAAACACAGGCAGGTGGGACTAGTATAGATGGGACATTGTTGGCCGGTGTGGGAAAGTTCCACGCTGTATCACTCTATGACTCCAAGTGGTGTATAGTCACTGGCAGGAGTAGCCCATCTGCAAGGAACAGATGCAGCTAAGTCACCTTGATGAGATGGATGCTGCTCAAAATTGGAGTGGTTGTAATTAGGGCGATGGACAATGAGCAATTAAAACGTCTGCTCCGTCCCACAATCTCATCCTTTCTAGATGGTCCTGATGTAAACATGCTTGTCCTCTTGTGGAAATCTCGCACCCTTCACCTTTCAGAAAGCCAGGTAGAAGCTAGTGTGATGGTGATTCAGCAGCAAGAAGAGAGTAAAAATGGAGAAATACTCTCAGGCACTCTCAAAACAGCAGCTCAAAAAACAACATTTGAAAACCTAAGCTTGGGAGATTTACTGTGATGTACTGTTGTATGGACAACAAATGTCCTGCAGTATGGACACAGGAAAAAATGTAGCACAAGCATGGATGTTCTGCAGTAAAGGATTTCAATGGGACAGATATAGAAACGGTCTAATGAGCATCCATATTGAAATACTTGGGGCATCGGCTCGGTGGCCTGAAAGCATTGTTGATAACTCTGGCACCAACCTGGAATATAGCTTGTCAGGGAGCTTTGATCTCATTTCTGGAATGGGAGCAGTGAGTAATTTTACAAGTGTACTTGTGAAGAACCCCATAAGACAACAGTGGAAGCCGAGAAATCTCCAATGGCATTGGCAGCCTCGTGATGCATTTGCTGCAGAAAAAGGTCTGGCAAAGTCCAAAGGGCTTTGAAGGTCTAACCTGGCATCGCAGTTGTACAACCTTTGTTGCAACCTATTACCAGGATTGCTGATGTGCTGCCTAATGAATGATGTTGGCTCAGGGCCAGGGGTCAAATTGGCTATTCTCCCTCGGTATGACATAATTTCCCTTTGTTGGAGATTAAACGTAATCAGCATTTGTCATTCCGGCACCAGTACTCATTCTGTTTGCAGATAAAAACCCAGCTTTTATCATTCATGTACTGTAAACAAGGCTCCACATGGAGCTGAGTGTTTCATGTGTCAATAGCTGCGCAACATCATCCCACAGTCATCTGCAGTCTCCACTGCATCAGCATCGTTCTAGCGGTGCTGTGGTTACTGGGGTAGCACTGGTTGGGACAATAGACAAGGAAGCGTGCAGAGCAGGTAGGCTTTGAGTTTGCGCAAGACTAGTTAGTTGAGATGTTATGCAATTTCACAAGAATTAATAGACACGGCTCTGACCTCCCCACCATCGAAGGGATCTATCACGTCGCTGCCTCAAAAAGGCAGCCAATTTCATCAAGGACCCACACCATCCTGACCACGCACTCATCTCTCCACTACCATCGGGCAGAAGGTACCAGAGCCTGAAATCTGTTACATCCAGGTTCAGGAACAGCTTCTTCCCCACAGCCATCAGGCTATTAAACGTGCCAACAAACAGACTCTGAACTGTAACAACCTATTGCACTTTTTCTGCTTATTTATGTGTATATTGAACTGAACTGTTCTGTATTTTTGCTTACAATGTTCTGTTGTGCTGCAGCAAGCAAGAATTTCATTGTCCCATCTGGGACACATGACAATAAACTCTCTTGACCTTTAGTTGAAATGCTTAATTTTGTTTTGGTGTTTGTTTCTGAACTCTGGACAGTATATTACTGAAATGGTGAGCAACAGAAAGAAGCAAGCATGGGAAAGTGGGTTAACGTTCATCATGGGATAATATTCAGTTCATCATAAATCGCATAGGATCCAGGGAGAGATTGCTGAATGGATAGAAAATTGGCTTCAGGGAAGGAAGTAGTGATGGAGGAAGGTTGCTTCTCGGACTGGAGGCCTGTGACTAGTGGTATGCCTCAGGGTTTGGTGTTGGGCCCATTACTCTTTGTCATCTATATCAATGATTTGGATGAGAATGTACAGGGCAAGATGAGCAAGTTTGCAGATTTTACAAAAATGGGTGATTTTGCAGATAGTGAAGATGCTTGTCAAAAATTACAGCAGGATCTTGATCAGTTGGCCAGGTGAGATGAGGAATGAATTGAATACAGGGAAATGTGAGGTGTTGCATTTTGGAAAGTCTTACATGGACAGGACCCACACAGTGAATGGTAGGGCTCTGGATCTGGGAGTGTAAGTACATAGTTCCTTGAAGGTGATATCACAGGTAGATGGGTAAAGGTGCTTGGCATAATGGCCTTCATCTGTCACAGTATTGAGTATAGTCTTTGGGAGGTCATGTTGCAATTATATAAGACATTGGTGAGGCCGCATATAGAGTATAATGTTCATTCCTGGGCACCATGTTATAGGAAAGATGTTGGTAAGGGTGCAGAGAAAGTTTTAAAGGATATTGCCAGTCCATGCTATATATAGAGGTTGAGCAGGCTAGGACTCTATTTTTTGGAGCACGGGAGGACGAGGGGTAATCTTATAGAAGTGTATAAAATCATGAGGAGAATAGATCAGGTGGACGCACAGGGTCTCTTGAACAGAGTGTAGGAATCGAGAACCAGAGGACATACGTTTAAGGTGAAGGGGGAAAGTTTTATAAGAATTTGAAGGGTAACTTTTTCATGCCAAGGGTGGTGGGTGTATGAAATGAGCTGCCAGGGAGATAGTTGAGGCAGGGACTATTGCGATGTTTAAGAAGCAATTAGACAGGTACATGGATAGGACAGGTTTAGAGGGATATGGGCCAAATGTAGGCGTGGGACTGGTATAGATGGGCCATGTTGACCGATGTTGGGCCAATGGGCCTGTTTCCATGCTGTATCACTCTATGACTCTAGTAGCACAGTCATATTAAATGGCTGTTTGCCTTTTCCACTTCCTCTTTGTTCAGTTTGGAGTGCCCTCATAATAGTGAGAATCTGCATCATATAGCAGACTACTGGTTAGTTATATTGTCTACGAAGCAATCCGGGAAGCAAATTAGTTTCGTTTAGAGATACTGCACGGAAACAGGCCCTTTGGCCCACCAAGTTCACGCTGACCAGTGATCCCTGCACACTAATACTATCCTACTCGCATTAGGGACAATTTACAATCTTACCAAGCCAATTAACCTACAAACCTGTGTGTCTTTGGAGTGTGGGAGGAAACCGGAACTCCCGGAGAAAACCCACGCAGGTCTCGGGGAGAAAGTACAAACTCCATACAGACAATCCCTGTAGTCCCTGGATTTCTGGAGCTGTCAGGCAGTTGCTCTACCGCTGCGCCTCGTGCCACCCTTAATCTTTGACTTTGAATGACATTTGTGTGGAAGCCTGTCTTTCATTGTAGATGTGATCTCCTGTGTATGCGAATGCACATCTGAATTAATTGGGTCAAGCAAAAGGCTTTGTTTCCCATTAACTACCCACTGGTTAGGCAGAGGTTCAAATATGATTTGCATAGTGGATTACCTGAAAATGAATGGATTTTGGCTGTTGGCTAGATACCTGCCATTGACTTGCATTTTGTGTTGGGTATGGTTGTGAACTAGCTGAGGCTTTTTGTGGTTGTACTAAATAGAGTGCATTTCTGAGCTAAAGTGCAGCATCCACAAACTAATTAGCTTTCAGTCAATGATGCTGTGTCAGGATGTCCACAATTCTGGCAAAGCACTCTGCTCACTAGCCGATTGGTACTTTGCAAGGAAGAATAGAGTGTGCACTCAACTACCTTAGACTCTCCTGATGCAACCGTGTACAGAAATCTGCAATGGTGCAGACATCTCCAGCTCCAGTAGTGAAGGAACAGGAGGTGAAGAAGTTCAGGGCAAAGCAATGTTCACATCAATGCAGTTTGAGTTGCTGTTGCACCATGTGGCAGACCTATGGGGTATTCTCCTTACTGAATGAATTGTTTCTTGCTGAAGTGCACATGGTGATTATTTTCTTCTCTTAAGGATCCTCTCTCTCTCTCCGAGAAGATTTCACAAAACTTTTGTGTTCTCAATGCTACATTATGGGAGGCATGGTCATTAATGTACCGAAGTTCAAGGGCAGGTGGATATTATAAAACCCATGAAATGAGAACTCAGCACATACTCTGAGCTCCTGATGGACTATCTGCAATCTGAAAATACATTTCGTAGCAGTGAGAGGTAATTGAAAACACCATTAAAAAAACACCATAAAAATCAATGGCCGCAACAATGATCCCTTTCAATAGCACAATTAGAATTCTTTCCACTGAAAGCTTGATCTTGAGCGGGTGTACTACATGTGGTGTTAGTTCCATTGTTGAGGTCCATTTTGTCATTGCCAGCTGTGTTATTGTGGCTTGCTAATTGCTGTTGCAATCTATGCTGCACATTTTCAGCAGACCAGAGCTGCTTGCAATGTCCAGTGCTTCCAACGATGGCAGATGGTATAATTCATGCTAGAAACATTTGCATGTGCATTGCATGTTGAATAGGACACATCTGCAGTTGTAGCACCCATGGGCATATGCATGCAAATTTTGCAGTTAATGCCATTTACTCATTCTCCCACTTTTTTCTCCAGTTATGCGTTTGCCCTGCTTCTTTGCAGTTTTGAATGCTCCTCTTCCTTCAATATTCATTCATTCTTGTTATGGTGCAAATGATTTAAGTCAGTACATCACCATAAAAAAAATTTTAAAAAAAAGAATATAATGCAATTTGTTTGATAAGTATTGTACAGTTTGTTCTGTTGACAGTGTAGGGGATGGGTGATATTATCCATATCTCATCCAAAGATGTTGATTCATCCAATTTGGCAGGCATATTTTAATTGTAGACTTAAATTTAATTGATAGTCTTTCACTTTCTCTAAAATGGGTTTGGGAGAATGAATAGCCATGAAGTGATTACATGGAAAACAACATCATCAGCAGTTAGAGGAGCAAAGCAACGTTTTATATTGATCATTAGGGCTTGAAAGGATTTTTTTATTATTTGTTTTATTGTTAATGTTTAATCTTTTGTGTATCATTCTTAATTGTCACTGTATGCCATGTTGTCACTTACGGGTGGAGCAACAAGGCAAATTCCTTGTATGTGAATACTTGGCCAATAAACTCGTTCATTCATTCATCCAATTCTTTAATACCTTGCGCTGAATGATGACTGATGACCAGGGTCTGATTCTAATTCTAGGTCTAATTCTAGAAGGAGGAATTGGCTCTTAATAGTTTATTGCATACAACTAAATAGTTATGCATTGCAGAACAAGAGCAGCGATAGCTTCTGAAATCTCCTTTTAACAATTTAGAATAGTTTTTTGTGTCACTGTTGTTTATGTGAAGGTCGTGCACAGTGAGTGACTGTTGCATAATAGCTGTGCAGCAGTTTTAAAATCTTTTAGAATCCTTTTCAGCTTTGTCTGGAATTGTTCAGCCATTCTGCATTGCTGTGAATCATTTAGAGAACAGCGTTCAATGATTGTCTGAATATGCATTATCATCCTGTAATTCTATTAACATTTGCTTATTTTTGTTTTATTTTCTGCCATTGCACATATGAATTTTGGACTGTACATCACTAGTTAACATTCCCTTGAGTATCGGGGATGGGGAGAAATTCTCCAATTGCAAAGTAATGTGTAGAAAAACTGTAGTTATTCTGACTTCTGTATGTTTTTACTAAATCTACCAATTGTTTGTTAGTACAAATGACAGCCTTGGTATGGCTTTAGTGCAAATCCCCAAATTAAAATGTGATTATTTTAATTGTTTGTGCATTTCTATCCGTGCTTTCTTTTCTTAGAACAAGGACAAATGTTTTTGAACACATAATTTCATATTTTGGGATGTGTTCCAGATTTCCAGTTCTGAACAGATATGATCCGAGTGCAATCCTTGCAGCAAGTCACATTACTTACCTTCAAACGGTTTTCCCATGTTCTCTCCCTCACTGTAGTGATGCTTTGATTAGCGTTGCTGTGTGATAGTGGATCCCTTGTGCTGGCATCCGAGAAGAGAATGTTTGGGATGTTTGATGTCCAAACTGACCTTTTTCTAAATTGACAAACCCAGGAAATTTTATTCCATAAACTGCTGAGGCAAATCAAACATCAGACCCCAGATCAGAACCTGTTCTGCACGATATATTGTTTTGCATCTTATTATCTTTGGGACAGATGTGAGAGCCAAGTGTTCGCTGAACATGAGCGTGAGGAAGAGGAAGAGCTGGTCATTAATGCGTTGTTTCTCCCTCTTTAGTTATTGTTGGTCTCTTCCATCCTCTGGGCCTAACACCAGAGTTTGTAGTTTATTTGCATTTCCCATATTATTTTAAGTCACAATTCCACACATTGGTAAGTTTTCCTGTGATGGCGAACATTTTTTGTGTGAATTATAAACACAAAATATACAGAAGGGGATAAGTGTAGTTGCCTCATTTATTTAATAGTGATTTGTTTGATGGATCAGGTGCACAAAATTACCATGGTGAAGTCATGGTATGCAATGGACAATGCTTTAAATGGGTACTACATTACCAAAGCAAATGCATAAATGGCACTCTTTACATTTTTACCAGTGTTTTAAGCATCTCATTTTGTAGTGCTGTCCAAATCAGGCTGGTATACCATATTCAAAAAAAATCTAAGGATACATTTTGCATAAAATGCACAAGGTTGGAATTGCTGTTGCTGAATGGAGTAATGCAAAAATAATGCGAGGTTAGGCTATATTGTCTTTTGAATGATGAAGGATGTGAACCATTGTCATGGTGAACTATGAACTATGAAAACTTTGAAGCATAAGTAAAAGTTGGACACTTGGTCTTTTAGTTCATTTTCACCCGCGGTCACAAGATGAGAGGGTCATAATATGGTGGCAAAGAAGGAATAGTTTTAAATTGTAACACTGCATAAGAGGATTAGTGATTTGGCAGAGGGGACAGGATGTGGCTTGACTGCTGAAAGATTCCTAAGATCTGTCAGCAGAGGGAAGTCGGTCTGGATGCTGAACTTTGTGAATGTACCAGATCACCTTTTGAGATAATAAATTAAATGATTTCGGGTTCAGGAAAGTGCAATCATCATTTTCCTGGATCCTTAAAAATCCCACCATTTTCCATTGTTTCTTCAGAATGGCATAAGAGAAACAGGTATTTTAGTAACAAATTGAATAACTATGAAATGTGTTAGACAATGTTTAAAAGTTACACTAGAGTTTACGAAGTTCACGATTTTGACTTTAAGTTAGAAAACTACTTACACCAATTTTTGCAGCTGGTGTGATTGGGCAATATTACTCTGTACAAATGTTAGCATTGCCATGAAAAATAAACCCAATGTATTCACCTCTTGAATACATTGACTTTGATTAAAAGTTCCACTCATTCACTCTTGGATAGAAATCCTCAGATAAGCTAGATTTAGATCAACTTATTTTTATTCAAGTACATTCAGTTTTCAAATATTTTTTTGAGGATTTTATTGAACACTGAGGTGAATGGTTTCAACAGCAACTTGGCAACATAGGAATTGGAAAAGCAGTCACCCATTTGATCATGTGGATCCATACTGGCTTCAAGAGTAAAGCAGTCACCCACTTTCTCTGAGTAGGGCCTGTCCCACGATGCGAGTTCACCCAAGAGTGCTCCCGAGTTTAAAAAAAAAAACTTGTCATGCCTCATCACGAGTATTTTTTTACTCTTGGAAAATTTTCACACTGTTGAAAAAACTTCAAGAGTTTCCGCGTTTCCTGAGTACCTGCCGTTAGCATTACGAGCCGCTACGAGACATCCACGAGCTCCGACGTACCCGCTACGTACATTCTACGTACTTACCATGAGTTTGATTTTTTTTTAAACTATGGAGAGCTCGTGGGTGAACTCACATCGTGGGACAGTCCATGCAAATACAGTTAAGGATCTCCATCTGATTCTACTATTTTATCCCCTCATTTAAAATATTACAAGTCCTAGGAACATTTCAGCTGGTAATGCCTGATCATAATCTGGTAGATTGGCTCTGAGCTCGCAGCACATGTGACTTGCAGCCAAAATGCGAGCTCTCTACCACATTAATTTCCACGTTTTGCCTTGGAATAGAAGCCTTAGATAACAAGCCCAAAATTAATATTGAATATTGCATTCAATTATGTCAACATTTCGATGTTGAGATTAATCTTTGTTTGTTTCTCACGTGGGTAGAACACATATTACATATCCTTTTATCTTTTAGTTTCAAACAACTATTACATTTCTTTATAAAAGAGGAGTTGTGCTCTCGTCTAAGTCTCTTTATGGAAGCAAATAACAGTAAACTCTTTATGTTAAAAGAACAGTTAAAGAGTACAGAAATTAATGTATGATGGAAAAGAGACTTGCACTTGCAGAAACTAGGGACAGTATACACATGAGCAATGTGCGTATAGTCAGACCAGGTTTACTTTACTTTAGACGTGGAAACAGGCCCTCCAGCCCACAAAGTCCATGCCAGCCAATGATCACCCTGTACACTGCACACTAGGGCCAAATTACAATTTGCAGAAGCCAATTAACTTACAAACTGCATGTCTTTGGAGTGTGGGGGGAAAGCGGAGTACCTGGAGAAAACCCACGTGGTCGCAGGGAGAGCGTACAAACTTCAGGCAGACAGCACCCACATTCGGGATCAAACCCAGGTCTCTGGCACTGTAAAGCAGCAACTCTACCACTGTACCAGTGCCGACCCCAGTTGTCACCCTTCAGCTGGTAAAATAATGACTCTGTGGAATTATGTAATCAAATTCAGGAAAATGGGGGCAATTTTAGCATGAAGTTGAAAACCTCAATGGTTAGGTTAGTCCAAAAATATTTGAAGAACTTCTATTGCGAAATACACATTTTTTTTCAAAGGTTAAACCTGCAGTTAATGGACAATATCTTCAACAAATAATTAAGCTATTTGTTCTATTCACTTCATGAGGATATCGATGCATAATTGCAAATTTGATTTTCAGATCATTTGGATTGAAGAATAATTGAAAGAAGTATATCTGCATAGGCTGTCATGGTTAATAATCAGAATTCCTTCTAGTATTGCTCAGTTAATGAGAAGGTGCACTGTTTTACAAACAGTGCAATATTTGATCAAGGGTTGCTGAACTCAGTTTCAGGATTTGAAATGTTGTGCTTTGCTTCAGAGCTGGTTCATGTTAGAGAAAGGAACATTGAGGAAATTTTAACATTTAGTAGTTGGGCTGGATTTTGGGTTTGTGGGAAGCAAAGGGTTTCTGTTTTATTTTTGTCACTCAATTATCCTAATGTTCTACATAATTTGTTGCTTAGAAATAAAGGAGGAAAATTGAACGTGTCCGATGATATGATTTGAGAACTGTAGGGAATGGCACCATGGACTCTGGTTTAGCAACACCAGGGTGGATGTCTTGGCATTTGGATGCCCGTGATTTGGGTCCAAACGCTGCAAGATGGGGATTGCTGAACCTTTGGGGCACTGTAATGAGTAATTATCCAATGAGAAGGAACCTTTTCCATCTCCGTCATGGGAGGAATTCCTCAGGACCAGCAGCATGTAAATGGATTTCAAAATTCCTAGAAAGTGGCTAAGTTATACAGCAGATCAGTGCTGAGAGGCGACTGGCAACACTAGTGTCATTGTTGCATGTGGTGGAATGGCAAGGGGAATAGAAGTCATATGAGACCTCCCCTGAGATAACTGTGTTTTTCTAATTCAATTCTTACAGAAAGAGGTGGCGCAGCGGTAGAGCTGCTGCCTCACAGCACCAGAGACCTGGGTTTGATCCCGACCTCAGGTGCTTTCTGTGTGGAGATTGTGACCACGTGGGTTTCCTCCAGATGCTCTGGTTTCCTCCCACATTACAAAGACGTGCAGGTTTGTAGGCTAATTGGCCTCTGTCAATTGTCCATAGTGTATGGGATAACATAAAACTAGAGTATGGGTGTTTGATGGCCAGCGTGTAAGAAAGATCTGCAGATGCTGGTAGACACAAAATGCTGGAGTAACTCAGCGGGCATGGTAGCATCTCTGGAGAGAGCGAATGGGTGACGATTCAGGTCGAGACCCCTCAATCCGAAACGTCGCCCATTCCTTCTATCCAGAGATGCTGTCTCACCCGCTGAGTTACTCCAGCATTCTGATTGATGGCCAGTGTGGATTCAGTGGGTCGAAGGACCTGTTTCCATGCTGTATCTCTAAACTAAGAAAGAGGATCCATGAGCAAAGAAAACCTGCAATTAATGTTTCCCTTAGCAACAGGTGAATGAACAGTTGTTAATTGAACAATAATTCCAAGACTTAAAACACCAGCTGCTCTAATTATATTTTCTTGTTTGTCACTGTCTCTTTCTGCCTTAATTTTCCATTAGATTCTATTTTCAATTGGAGTAAAAAATTATTTTGCAGCTTTTTTCTGCAACAGCAGCTTGGAAAGTAATCTCGGACAAGGAGTTGCTGGCAACAACAATTGCCCATGTTTGCTGCAGCTCTGGCAAGAAGAATGAATGTGACCTTTTCTGGATCTGCCAATGTTGACCTGCGCTCCAGGACCATCCTGTCCTGGGTGTTGAGTCCATGTGCAATGGATGACCCAGCAGAATACAAGGGCAGGTCAGGACAACGTCTTCTCCATGAAATGGCTGAAGAACACCTGGCACCCAATTAATCCATATTCCTTGTCACAGCTGTCAAGGACTTCAAATTATTTTGAATCCACCCAATGCCAGAAGCGTTTAAAACAAAAGGGATAAAATGAACTAATTATGTGTCATCTAATTTTTTTTTTTTTAAAGCACAGCCTGTTATAGATGTTCAACTAAACTCATTTAATAAAATGTGTATGATTTACTAATATTTAACCCAGCTTTTAATGGAGTGGACGTTTTGATTCTGTGCTGATCTCATTGGAGACGGGTTCAATGGACAGCTTCCCCAGCATGGCTAGTGGGGAATTAAAATAAGTTCATGCTATGTTGCTCGATCTCATGAGGAATGTAGATTGGGAGCTCTTGTCAGGAAATCCCCGATTTAGAACAGCCAGGAAGCTGCATTTTCTCAGGGATTATGAATGTCCCTAGCATTAATGGGCATATATTCTTCCATTTCATCAATGAATTCCCAGCATCTCCCTGCAAGTTCCAGTCCTTGTTTTCACATAATATGGAAAAACTAGTAATTGCATGCTGAGTAAAGATGCTGTTTAACAATACACTGGATAAACAATAACTGTTTGGCTTAGAAACACAAAATCTATCGGGTTGAATAACGTCCATGTCCCTTTTTGAATAAACATTCGAAATATGTTCCGTAACCTGTTTCCACCATGTTCGCAGTAGTAAATCTTGGTATCGGACGTGAACTTAATTGCTTTATCGGATTATTTTTGAAGGGTGATCCTTTTTATAGTTTATTCTTTATCTGTACACTGTGGATGGCTTGATTGTAATTGTGAATTGTCTTTTCTTGGGCTGGATAGCGCACAACCCAAAAGCTTTTCACTTTACCTCGGTACATGTGAAATTAATAAACTGTTATAAACTAATAAAGAGTTAGTGCTGTTCCAATGTACATGCCAAAGGATAGCAGCAAGCATGGCTAATGGTTTCTGGCAGCTACATGTTTGAGATTACCATCTGCAGTGTTGTTTCACATAAAACCAGCAACATTATTTTTAAATATCAATGTGAAACGATCCAGTAGAAAAGATAACGCCAATCTCTAATATAATTGAAAGGTACAGTGGATTATTAGGCATCTTAGTTACATTGAGAAATGCAACTGATGAAAGGGAGGTGTATCTTTTTGTAAAAAGGTTTCAGCAATTTTGAATGGATTGCATGTGGATTAAAATTTTAACCTATTTAAATCTTGACTGCAACTGTAAATTTGGAGAGCATCGAATTGTCAAAGATGCTGGCCATCAGTGTGCCTGCTAGACACAAAATGCTGGAGTAACTCAGCGGGACAGGCAGCATCTCTGGAGAGAAGGAATGGGTGATGCGATCCTAATCCTGTGATACGGTTTCAATAAATGGTATGCCCTTTCCAACGTTTCTAATTGCAAACGTGATTACCACATTCGGATTTAATTGATCTTTTGTTCTTTTCCTTCTGTGATTGTTCATGTGCAGTTTGAATGCCACATTTGCTAAAGGTGATCACGGCATTTGAAACAAATGTATTAATTGTAAAAAGATTTTGACATCCATGCCTATGCCAAGATACTACAAGAGTCATACAGTGTGGAAACAGAACTTGCCCACACCGGCCAACATGACCCAGCTACACTAGTCTCACCTGCCCACGTTTGGTCCATATCCCTCCAAACTTGATCTCTCCATGTACCTGTCTAATTGTCTCTTAAATGTTGGGATAGTCATTGCCTCAACTACCTCCTCTGGCAGCTTGTTCCATACAATGCAATGGGTGACGTTTCGGGTCGGGACCCTTCTTCAGACTGAAGAAGAGTCTCGACCCGAAACATCATCCATTCCTTCTCTCCAATGATGCTGCCGGTCCCGCTGAGTTACCCATGCATTGTGTGTCTTATCTTCAAATGACGTCACGCGCTCCAGACGGCTGTGCGGATGCATGATGAGGCGAGCGACCTTCGCTCGTCAGTCACTACTGGCCTGTCCTGTAAATGACGGCCAAGTGTGACAGGCCCATAACTCTTCAAACAGCAGTCGATCCTAGATTCAGTATAAACACTAACAAATAGGGTTATGTGGGAATAAACCACTGACCTTAGTCTTCATGGGATTCCTCAGCACTCTTGGATCCAGAAAGCATTCGTTTGAATGGAAACTGTGGTGAATTAGGAAGCTAGTTCTTCTTGCATACTTAATTTTAATTTAATATTTTAAAATGTTTGTCAGTTAACTTCATCTTTTCTATTTCCAAAGATGCAGAGCCTTTGTATTTAATTAGATTTTAAATGTCCCTGAATGTCTGATGTGAAAGACCAGTGTGATTGCTTCTCCATTTCCAGGCAAAGGAAGGATGAGGTGGTGATGAGGGCTGCCAGCAAGATCAGGCCATGTTAATTTGCATGTCACATAATGACCTAGAGGAAGTTTATTTGGTTATTTTATTTCCACTGCAACATATTTGTGGCATAGATTTGTGACCATGAGAGATTCTTAAAGAAATAAATGTGTACAAATGAAGAAATTGTAATCTAACTGTGTCCTCGCTGCAGCTGTTAGTTTCCTTGGCCTTCACAGTGGATAGAGAAGGATGAATTCCTCGTCATATCTTTAATTTGTTTCTGTGATGAGATTAGAAGAATGAGGGGGGACCTCATTGAAACATACAGAGTGACAGACTTGGATGGAGTGGATGTGGAGATGATGTTTCCACTGGTGGGAGAGTCTAGGACTAGAGGTCATCGCCTCCGAATTAAAGGACGTTCTTTTAGGAAGGAGATGAGGAGAAATGTCTTTAGTCAGAGGGTGATGAATCTGTGGAATTCTCTGCCACAGAAGGCTGTGGAGGCCAAGTCAGTGGATATTTTTAAGGCAGAGGTAGATAGATTCTTGATTAGTACAGGTGTCAGAGGTTCTGGGGAGAAGGCAGGAGAATGAGGTTAGGTGGAAGAGGATCAGCCATGATTGAATGGTGGAGTAGACTTGATGGGCCGAATGGCCTAATCCTGCTCCTATCCCTAATTACCTTATGAGTGCATTTATATAAACTTACTTTAAAATAGAATTGCACACGTATCGCAATTCAACATTTTGATTATATGGCAACACAAAAGAAATCTGCTCTGACAAACTAACATTCATGGCAATAATTTGGAAATAATCAGAGAAAGATGTTTGCAAATTGTTTGAATAATATATTAAAGCCAATTGCTACTTCATTACATGTGCCCACGTTTTAAGACTATATTTCTTATGCAAAATATCTTTAGCCAAGCAAATTCGGAACTAAGTCCAAGTTGGACTGAATTAGTTAATGTAGAAATTAATTCAAGCATGAAGCTATTAAATCCATATTTTCCCCAAAATTAGCCATTTAAGTTAAATTGATTGGATGAGATTTTAAGTTCTGAATACTAAAATCCACCATATCCATTTGAGAAGATAGCCCAATTGGAGTACAGTGGGACAAACCACAGTATAACCATTAGCAAGGCAATTTTCTTGAAATATTCTAGCATTTATCTTTCCAAGCAATTTGTTTAGAGAGAGTTTTATGCAATATGCTGTTTTATAATGAACAGTATTATGTTTTAGATCTTTGAGTCATTGATTTCCCCAATCAATCCCAGCGTTTAATGTCTGTGTAACTTACAAATGTCCATTGATTTAGAAGAGTGGATGGTCCTTTCCTGCAGACCTGATTATAAATGGAAAATAATTAAATTAATATATCCAACATATGAGTATGAAAAATAAATGATGATAAGTATAAAAATAATACTCTCTGGCTGTTTCCTGGTGGAAATATCTTAATGCTAGAAAACAGGAAAATTGCAAGAGTGTGCTCTTTCACTGCCATGGCAACATCTAAAATTAATGTCCATTTTGGTCCAGTCCTTTCCATATATTGTGCATAGTGAATTAAAAAGCCTATGGGGAAATTAGGATGAATTCATACAATGATATCTAACTTGATTTGCTGAGCTCATTCCTTCAAATCTGCTCAACTGCAGCAACTGATTTGGAAGCATTGGAATAATGCTAGTTGATAAATGACTTCTGAATTGTGATCATTATTGAGCTTGTGCTTGGCTAACCCTTAGAGGTAAATAAAGCAATTTTGTCATTGGGAAGTTCACAAGTTATCCAACATTAAAATCCTAAAACAACCATTGTCCATTGAAGTTTTTGCAGCTTTTCAGAAATAACTCGTAGGTTTCTATGGTTTTCATAATTCAGTGATGTATTGAAAAGTATTTGATACCAAGTGCCTCCAATACCCTCTCTTTTCAATTACAGGACCGGAATCGGCCCTATGATGCATTTAACTTGCACTCTTTGGAGAATTCCTTAATGGATATTATGAGGAGTGACCATGAACCTATGAAAGGTAAACACTATCCCCCCAGTGGCCCACCAATGACTATTGCCGACATAATGTGGAGGAATCACTTTGCAGGTTAGCAATTTTCTTATTTTTGATGTGGACAGTATTACGTTTAAGTAATGCTTTGGTTTTTACATGCTATGTGTGAGTTTTTGATCAATTGTCCAAATGATTTGCAGTTGTTTCAGGTTCCACATCTTTCTTGCTTATGAATGTAAATTTACTTTGCAACTAGATTTTGAGACATTAAAAACCATCTCTTTCATAACTGCTATTTTAAATTAATCCATAAATTGAATTGAATATTTTATTGTCACATGTGACAAATTGCAGTGATATTCTTTGCTTGCATACCTAAAATATGCAAATAGTCACCCATGAAGGGCACTTACAAAGTTACAAATCCCCCCCCCCCCCCCCCCCCCACTTGCACCAGGTTCCCCTTTGTTCTCCCACCCTCACAGCGGTCCCCCTACTCTGGGTCCTCCTTTGTTCCTTCCCTCGACAATAGCATCCTCACTTCTGCGTGTCCGCTCCATACACTCATTCTTTAATTTCTCTTTGAGTAGACCAATGAGTGAGTAGGATCCCAAATGGTACTCAGTTTTCAGTTGAAAATTATTTTTCAGTATTTCTTGGATTATTTTAATCGCATTTCTGGAATAAGATCATTTTATCTCCAAATATTTCCGGCTTGCATTTTGCCATTTATCTTTTTTACAATCCTATTAGTTATAGGTAAGCCTTGGTTGTTGATTGCAGGAATAATTTTCCATTATTTCACGTCATTACACTATAAAATATCTGAGTTCATGAAAGCCAATGATTAAATGCAAGCACTTATTTTCCAAGTGGTTTTTTGCCAAGTTTTGATGATGTGGACCACCATTTTTGTACAGTTATTGTGGCAGGTAAAAACAATTATTTTTGCAGAAGAACTCGCACCATAATTGATATTTAAGGAAACTTCTTGTCTGAAGGATTTATAACTACATAAAGTAAAATATTATATATACTATAGATGACGAGCCTTAGAATTTTCATTGAATTTTCACTTGAGGCATGCTGTTTGCATTCAGTTCACAGGAAATGATAATTAATTTAACTTGGTAAAGCGTACATTAATAGTTGTTAAAACTTGGTTAACAAACAAATAACTCTCCTGTCTAATCTACTGATGAAATTGATTACTTGCTCAAGCTGCAATTTGTTGCCATATCAAACTAAAAATGATAGTGTCAGAGTACTAGCATAAATATTGCTAACACAGTTAAATGGCATTTTAAGCAGTGCCAAAGGTAAAATCATATTAAAGATATGACAGTGAAGTGTCATCAGATATAACCATATAACCATATAACAATTACAGCACGGAAACAGGCCATCTCGGCCCTACAAGTCCGTGCCGAACAACTTTTTTTCCCTTAGTCCCACCTGCCTGCACTCATACCATAACCCTCCATTCCCTTCTCATCCATATGCCTATCCAATTTATGTTTAAATGATACCAATGAACCTGCCTCCACCGCTTCCGCTGGAAGCTCATTCCACACCGCTACCACTCTCTGAGTAAAGAGGTTCCCCCTCATGTTACCCCTAAACTTCTGTCCCTTAATTCTGAAGTCATGTCCTCTTGTTTGAATCTTCCCTATTCTCAAAGGGAAAAGCTTGTCCACATCAACTCTGTCTATCCCTCTCATCATTTTAAAGACCTCTATCAAGTCCCCCCTTAACCTTCTGCGCTCCAGAGAATAAAGACCTAACTTATTCAACCTATCTCTGTAACTTAGTTGTTGAAACCCAGGCAACATTCTAGTAAATCTCCTCTGTACTCTCTCTATTTTGTTGACATCCTTCCTATAATTGGGCGAGCAAAATTGTACACCATACTCCAGATTTGGTCTCACCAATGCCTTGTACAATTTTAACATTACATCCCAGCTTCTATACTCAATATTGAAAGTATATTGTATATTGAATTATATTGAAGTATATTGAAAGTATAAAGATATTGAAAGTATAAAGCTGGAATAGTTCAATTCTTCAAGATTTACTATATTTTATTTAAGTATGCTATCATAAACCTAGTCCCAATAACGTTTACTTTTGAAAATTTGTTTGCAGTTTAAACACTGCAGTTTATTGTGTGAATTACTGAATGTAGTAGTATAAAAGCATTGCTGTTTTTGGGAGCTGTCATTAATTCCATTGTACTATTAAAGATATGTGTCAATTTTAGTGGATTAAAAGTGACCACCAACTTTTAGTCTCTGAAATTGGATTCGTAAATGTACAGTAGCTACTTATGACAGGATTAGGAATTTTGATTAATTTCAATGAGAGAATGTGAATCTATATGTTAGAGGTTTGCCCTTGAAACCATATAATTACTTGTGCAGCAAGAAATATTTAGAAGGATATTGTCACTGAATTAACATAGGAATGCGTTTTTATTTTTAATTTTTCTGCAACAAAGCATTTTGCAACAATAAAAAGAAATTGAAGGTATATAAAAATACAGCTGGGTTCAATGCATTCTTTCGTCATTTCTAGCTTAGACGTAAAATCTCTATAAAGAATCAAGGTCTTTGACCTAACCAGTCCTTGCTAACATTTGTGCTCCCCTTGAACCATCTCATCTTTCCTCCTTTTCAGTATGACAGTGTAGCTCTCCAAAGCGCGCGCGCGCACGCTCTCTCTCTCTCTCTCTCTCTCTCTCTCTCTCTCTCTCTCTCTCTCTGTCTCTCTGTCTCTCTGTCTCTCTGTCTCTCTGTCTCTCTGTCTCTCTCTCTGTCTCTCTCTCTCTCTCTCTGTCTCTCTGTCTCTCTGTCTCTCTGTCTCTCTGTCTCTCTGTCTCTCTGTCTCTCTGTCTCTCTGTCTCTCTCTCTCTCTCTCTCTCTCTCTCTCTCTCTCTGTCTCTCTCTCTCTCTGTCTCTCTGTCTCTCTCTGTCTCTCTCTGTCTCTCTCTCTCTCTCTCTCTGTCTCTCTCTGTCTCTCTCTGCCTCTCTCTGCCTCTCTCTGCCTCTGCCTCTGCCTCTGCCTCTGCCTCTGCCTCTGCCTCTGCCTCTGCCTCTGCCTCTGCCTCTGCCTCTGCCTCTGCCTCTGCCTCTGCCTCTGCCTCTGCCTCTGCCTCTGCCTCTGTCTCTGTCTCTGTCTCTGTCTCTGTCTCTGTCTCTGTCTCTCTTTCTCTCTCTCTGTCTCTGTCTCTCATGTTTGTCGAATCTCTCCTATACTGGTCACTTCAGAAAGCCTCTGGTGGTTCCAACATTGTTCTGGGTGATCATTGGAAATCCAGTGTTGGTTCAGTTGTTGGTTTTCATTGATCTGTTAAAGATTCACCCCCCACTGGAATACCCTTCCCTTCTGGTGGCCACCTATCATGCAAAGTGCTCATTTCAAATATGTAGTCTTATTAGCGTATCATAGTCTCACTGTATGGATACGGTGTGACATTCTCTCAGTCTGACCAAGTTTGGAGCATCAACATTATGGATTGGCCTGTGGTGTATTCACCCTTCACCCCCAACGTTACATGGCTTGATCAAACCCTTTGTGCTGTAGAACATTCTTCCTCTGTGACGTTTGCTAAAATATTGCCTGGGGTCAAAAGAAAATAATTTGAATTACTCATCAGTTTTGCTGACTTGAGGACATTCAAAGGCATTTTCACTGTTACTGACGGTAAAGTCAAGTACTCTTGAAGGACACTCATTGTTGGGAAGTATGAAACACAATTTGCATACTGCAGGGTCCCACAAATAGAATTATTATAATGTGCTGTTAAGTATTGGCTGAGGGATTATTATTAACCAGGTGATGAGTTTCTAAATAGTATCATGACATTTTCTATCTCCCTTGAGAGGACTCGAGTAAACTAAACTAAACCAACACTAAACATGGAACTTTCATCCATGTGGCATCCAATCAATATTACTCTGAGACATCAGCCTGGATGATGTGCTCAAGTCTACCGAGTGAGTCCTAAACTGGCAATCTTCTGATTTGGAAGATGCTCCAAAGCTTTGGCCATTTTTGGTCCTCTTCTACAGTATGTCTATTTTCTTCATAACAGAACTGATAGCCAGAGGGTGAGCTTTGAGTTTATTCTTTCTGTCAAAAAGAAGGAACTTAATTTTTTCATTAGATTAGCACTTGGCTAGACCATAACTCAAGAACAGTCATTCAATGATAATGCCGTGGTAATTATATCGTTCTCCCGATTACAACGAATGTGTAAAGTCCTTTCCATGTTACAGTTGTCAAATCGTACATATTCTTTAAAATATCCACTTCTGTAACTTAAACGGAAATCTTCATGGATTTATGTACTTCTGCAAATGTAAGGAAGCAGATCAGGAAAATTGTTATTTTACACAGTTCAAAACATAGTGCTGGAGGAACTCAGCAGGCCAGGCAGTATCTGTGGAGACAGATGACATTTTTGGTCAGGAACCATCTTCATGGTCTGAAGAAATTTTCCAACCCCATCGATCGACCACTTCCTTCCATGGATGTTGCCTGACCTGCTGAGATCCTCTAGGGGTTTGTTTTTTGCTCGAAATTCCAGCATCTCCAGTTTCTTGTATCTCTATTTTATATGGTTTTCTGTTTTGAATTTAGGTTCACTGCTGATATAGGTGAGAGCTAAATCAATAAAAATGAGCCATGTCGAGTTGTATACCAAAAGAAAGAGCATGAAGAGGCATTGGGTTAACATTCCAGAAAGTGGAGTAGAGATTGCAAATAAAATGGCATAATTGGCGTAAGAATGCTGTTCATCGATTACAGCTCAGCATTCAACACCATTATTCCATCAAAACTGATCACCAAACTCGGTAATCTGGGCATCGACCCCTCCCTCTGCAACTGGATACTGGACTTTCTAACCAACAGACCCCAGTCTGTGAGGTTAGACAAGCACACCTCTTCAACCCTCACCCTGAACACCGGCGTTCCTCAGGGCTGTGTGCTGAGCCCCCTCCTCTACTCCCTCTTCACCTATGACTGCACACCTGTACATGGTACTAACACCATCATCAAGTATGCAGATGATACAACGGTGATTGGCCTCATCAGCAACAACGATGAGCTGGCCTACAGGGAGGAGGTCCAGCACTTAGCAGCATGGTGCGCTGACAACAACCTGGCCCTTAACTCCAAGAAGACCAAGGAGCTCATTGTAGACTTCAGGAAGTCCAGAGGTGGCACGCACACCCCCATCCACATTAACGGGACGGAGGTGGAACGTGTTTCTAGCTTCAGGTTCCTGGGAGTCAACATCTCCGATGACCTCTCTTGGACCCACAATACCTCTACTCTGATCAAGAAGGCTCATCAGCGTCTCTTCTTCCTGAGGAGACTGAAGAAGGTCCATCTGTCTCCTCAGATCCTGGTGAACTTCTACCGCTGCACCATCGAGAGCATCCTTACCAACTGCATCACAGTATGGTATGGCAACTGCTCTGTCTCCGACCGGAAGGCACTGCAGAGGGTGGTGAAAATTGCCCAACGCATCACCGGTTCCACGCTCCCCTCCATTGAGTCGGTCCAAAGCAAGCGCTGTCTGCGGAGGGCACTCAGCATCGCCAAGGACTGCTCTCACCCCAACCATGGACTGTTTACCCTCCTACCATCCGGGAGGCGCTACAGGTCTCTCCGTTGCCGAACCAGCAGGTCGAGGAACAGCTTCTTTCCGGCGGCTGTCACTCTACTAAACAACGTACCTCGGTGACTGCCAATCATCACCCCCCCACCCCCCCGGACACTTATTATTTATTTTTATTCAAATCGTTTGCTATGTCGCTTTTCAAGGGAGATGCTAAATGCATTTCGTTGTCTCTGTACTGTACACTGACAATGACAATTAAAATTGAATCTGAATCTGAATCTGATAATGTATCAATTTAATGGACTCTCCCTTTGAAGATATTTGAATTGAACATAAACCAGCATAACTTGGGCATCTTGGATGTCATTTTGTTCTAAAATGATGTTGAGAAGAAGGAGACTTTTGCAAAGGTATTAAAGCAGTCTGCCATTTTGTCTGCTGAGTTCGGGTGTAACATTATAGTTTGGGTGCAAACTGTAATGCTTTAGACAAAATTGGAAATGCAAGCGGTTCTGTGTATGATGAAACCAATGCAAGTTGACCAAGTAGTTCCCATTCCCATATTTCAAATACTCACTGCATACAAAATAGAGGGTGGATGCTTTAGCTAATGACAGTTGTTGTCTATAATTTTGGTATGCAGATTTGTTTTTTCCCTAAACAGAATATCAGCATCCCAAAACCATCGACAAGTTGCCATAGATTTTAGGTTGGCATTCTGTCAGAATTTTTGTATGTTATTCTTGTATTGCCTGAACTAGTTTTTAATTTGGCACACTTGACAGAGCAATTCTATTCCTATCAAGGTTGTTCAAGTCACTTTGTATTAGCTGATTGAAAGTGGCTGTATTCAAGAGTTAGTGCATACAGTGCGCAAACATTAAACAAAGATGTGAAAATGAAAATCATCAAAGTTTGTAGGCCAGCCTTAAATGGAAAATATTCAACCTGAATATTTTCAAAGGGTGGAGTCCCGTATCATTGTTTTTGGCCTCTATTCCTCTATATATATTTTTTAAATTATGCAATTGAATAAATGCCATTGAATAAATTGTATCTTTATATCTGAATTCCAATTTTTTGGGGGGGTGATTGGCAAATAATACCATTATTGATAAAACCCTTAAATTGGGAGATTACATGGGACAGTTTATTTGCAAATCAAAATGAATAAAGTCAGGAAATCATTTATTTATATCAGTTTTTTATATTAATAACATAGTGTTTCTGTAGTTCAAATAAATGTCAAATATCTTGTTGGCATAAATACGCTGTAAAATTGGCCTTTGTTCCCTATTGTGTAACATCAGTTGATCATTAATTTCAAATTATACATTTGCACAACATATTATTGTGCTGCTGTGGACTAAAAGGGATAATCTTTAATGTACTGTGATTGGAATAGCATTGGCTGCAATTATGGCAACGTATACAGGCAACCACATGGCACACCTGCCACATTCTTCTGCACACTATAATTCGAAGTATCGTATGAAGCCCCTCCATTTCCTTGGATATTATCCAAGATGAATTATGGACAGAAGCTGAAATGCACAGCAAAAAGTTCAAATCTTGTTTGTTGGAAGGATTTTTGTGTTTGGAAAGACATCCAAAATATTCGCACAGATTTTTAGTTCTAGTTGTATCTCTGATAGAATACTGCAAAGAAATGGCCTGGAAATGTAAAATAAATCTTGCAGATGTTACAAATCTGAAATAAAACCAGCAAATGATGGTGAACCTCTGGGCTGGTTGGCATCTGTAGAAACAGAAACAGGGTTAACGTTTCATCCTTCATCAGAAATGAGGGGAAAAAAAAGTTTGGTTTTCACTCTTCCAGGATGTGATCATGGTTCATTGATCTGAAATGTTGATATCAAGTCAAGTCAATTTTATTTCTATAGCACATTTAAAAACAACTCTCGTTGACGAAAGTGCTTTACATCAGTGCTTTACATCAGGTACTAACTTGCTACAAACAGTGGCACGTAGATCTAACAATACATACATAAATACATACAGCGCACCCTCAGAGGACCTCGAGAAAGGTTTGAGAGTAGAAATAAGTTTTAAGTCTCGACTTAAAAGAGTTAATGGAGGGGGCAGTTCTGATGGGACGAGGGGGTGCTGTTCCATAGTCTAGGTGCTGCAACCGCAAAAGCGCGGTTGCCCCTGAGCTTATGCCTGGACCGTGGGATGGTCAGTAACCCCAAGTCGGCAGATCTGAGGGAACTGGAGGTGGTGTGGTGGGAAAGCAGATTTTTGATGTAGGTGGGGGTGAGCCCGTTAAGGGCTTTGTAAACAAAAAGGAGCTTGAAATTGATTCTGAACCGCACTGGGAGCCAGTGGAGAGAGGCCAGAATCAGGGTGGTGTGGTCCCTTTTACGGGTGCCCGTCAGGAGTCTCGCTGCGGCGTTTTGGACCAATTGCAGGCGGGACAGGGATGATTGGCTGATGCCAGTGTAAAGGGAGTTGCAGTAATCAAGACGGGAGGAGATAAATGAGTCTTTCCACAGATGCTCCCTGACCTGTTGAGCATTCCATCTTTACTATTTTTATTAAATGCATGATTCTGGATTGCTTTTGATAGCCACAGTTTAAAAAAAAATTGTGAATGCCAATTTATAACTTTGAAAGTATAGCAAATAACCCTTTGTTTATGAGCATTTCACACAAAATAACAATAACTAATTTTACCATTTCACTCATGGTACACATTTTTACACCACACTCCAAATGATTTACCAGAATAAATCAACCCAAACCAATTAGGAGCAGACGAGGGCATTCGATCCAATTTGTGATCCCAGCTACAAAGACAGATGTGTACAGCAATTCGTTCTTCCCCCGCACAATTAAAGCACGGAATAATCTCCACCCTACTATAGTTACCCAACCAAATGCAACTAAATTTAAAGTAGCTCTTTCTTCCCAATAACCCTTTTGGCTTAAGTCCTCCCTCCACCACCTCCAGTTTAAATTCCATTTGGAATATTTTGGAGGACCAAGAACAGGCTGTCTATTAAATACAATACATTTTGTCTACCTCCTTCAGTGTTCAAGCACATTTTGTCCTGACTAGTTTGCACATGGGCAGTGGAGCTATCAAATGCTGGCCACATTTACTGAAAGAAGATATATCAATACAGTTCTTAATATTCTCTCATTCCTGTTGCAGAACAAGGAACATGTTTAGTTTAGTAATCTAAAGTTTAATTATAAATGATACTTGCTGTCCCAGAGTGTACCTAGAACATTGTCTGATATCTACATTAGTGCAGACCAAAGTTCAGATGTTACTCTCTGTATTACCAGAATAGAAATCATCCATTTATTGTGAACTTAAACCAATTATCTACTATTTTCTTTCTACAAAAAAAAACATGGACATGGTTGTCTTGATCAATTTAAGCATTTGCAGGCATATTAATTTGCATCCACTGCTGAACAAGTGCATCTGCCCTGCAAACCTAATGTGCGTGTGTGTGTGTGGTCTCATCCCTTTAGATAATGTTTTATAAACTACAGATAATATGTAATACTTTTTTTTTGATATTTAAAGTCCCCCCTCAATACTGTTCTGTTGTCCCATTTTTAATCAAACTTTCTTAATGGGATGTAAATCATGTTGAAATGATTTTGTCTTTATTTTCAGGTTGACCCTATGAATTCTTTAGTATAATTGCCAGATGAATCTGGCTGCTCTATACCCAATTCCCCACAAATCCCCAAATTGGAGGCTTTGAATCCAGACTGACATTGAAATGGAGGTTTGATCTGTAGAGCCCAATAAAACTTTGTGGAAAGTTTTTATTTAGATTGGAGTTGAAGGTCATTCCTTCACAGTTGTTAACAAAATCAGAACAAATACATTTTCATTTGGAGATCTTTCCATCTTGCTTTGCCTATAGACTTCGAACGGATCATTTTGTAAATCAGACATTGATAAATGTAGTAATATTTTTTGTTTGTGCGTTTTCAATGTTATTTTTGGCTGTTTAATTGCTGGAAACATCTTTAATTTTGAGTTTGTATTTTTTGCAATTAAAATGAAAAGACTAGAAAATGATAAATCAATATTTTGTATAGTAAGTCAAGCGAAGATGGGACTTATCTAAACATGTTATCCTATCAATGTTGAGATGCAGTAATATCTCTCGTTACCACCTAACTATGTATTTAATATGGGACTAAAGTTTTTTCCAAGCATTTTTTCTTTTTTGTGCAGATTTTTGGTTTGTGATATTGATGTAATGAGGGAACGAATCATCTTTGTCTCTGAATTAACATTAACTATCAGTTTTTAGTTAAATGTGAATTTGATTGAATGCCATCAGGATAACTGACATTGCTTAACCTTGAAATAACATCTTTTAATTGCTTAAAAAGAAGAAATTGAAGTACCTATTTTTATTTTACAGGACGCTTGGGCCTTAATTTTCCGCACCCTGGTACAGATAATCTTGTGGCATTAAATAACAGTAAGTATTATTCTTTCATGTGGTAATTTCTTATGTTGTGGGAATGTGGAGCATTTATCTTTATTCAGAAGGCTTTGAATAATATAATTGTTAAAGGAAGCAAACCTCTTGGCACTGAGAGTTCTGATTTATTGTAAGCAAAGGTATATTTTGCAATAATTAATCCACAGATCCATTTTACTTTGGACATATTGTATCATAACGTATGATGATAAATTAAGCCCGTCTAACACTAAATTACCCATGTTGTTAATTTTGGCAAGGAATAAATGTAATGCCTCTGTATTGTGTGTACAGTCCATTTTAGTTGAACAATTTTGTACAGCAATTACAGATTTGAAAAAAAAAACATTAGATCTTTTTAATTTTTTGTTACTGGGTGATTCTGAAATCAGTGAGATACTGTGTACAGCATTTAATTTATGACATTAGTTTTCTTGATTAGTAGCTGTTGTATTTTTTTCTGCACAAGTATTTCCCTTTAATAGCAACTAGGCTAAGTGGGACCCATTGGGTCCCAGCTTCACACGGGAGGACTGGTCCCCAACGCAATGTCCCACCTCTCCATCAATTCCAATATTGCTGGCCAGTGGGGGGGGGGGGGGGGGGGGGGGGGGGGGGGGGGGGGGGGGGGGGCTCTCTGGAGCGCAAGCATGGTGTTGTGGGCCAAAGGGACTGGTTTCCAGAGGGCTAGTATGGACATTGTGGGCCGAATGAATTCTTGGGCTGGCAGCTCAGTCACTGAGACCACTCACACTCTCTCACACTCTCTCACACTCTCTCACACTCTCTCACACTCCCACTCACACTCCCACTCACACACACGCACTCACACTCACACACACATATCCACACACACTCACATAGACACTCACGTACATGCACACACATGCGCGCACACACACACACACACACTCACAGACTCACACACCATATATATAAGTAAGTAAGTTTATTGGCCAAGTATTCACATACAAGGAATTTGCCTTGGTGCTCTGCCCGCAAGTAACAACATGACATACAGTGACAGTTACGAATGACTCAGAAAACACTAAACATTAATAAGAATAAATGGCAGTAAACTTTCTTGAATACTCTCACGGCTGAGCGCGGCCTCTCCACTTTGGGGCTTCCGCAATCAGCGGCACTTCCTCAATCAGCGTGACCTCTGCACTTACTGGAAATTACGCAATCAGAGCAACCTCTGCGCTCACCGTAAATCAAGCAATCAGCGCGGCCTGTCCACTAAGCGGAAATCACGAAATGAACAGGACTTTTGAACCAAACACAGTCGGACCTAATAAAGCATTTATTCCTTCCAAACACAGTCGGACGTAATAAAGTATTGCAGTTTCTAGCACAGGCAGGGCAGCAGGCCAAACAACTCATGGCATTGTCACTAAGGGCTAACAAATCATTTATTGCACGTACATTGCAGATTCACAGTTCAGTTCATTCATAGCTTAGAATGAGATTCATGGCCTCTCCCTCGCGATCTTGCAGAGCGACCGAGTCACGTCCAGCCATCCGGGGTTTTATAGTCCGCCCCCCCACCCCCCCACCCCCGAAAGGGGCGTTACCTTAATCATGGTGATTGACAGGTGCGAGGATCTCAAGTTTTTTTAAACACCCCTAACTTTTTTATTTTTCATCGACGGGAAAAATCCTCGGGGCCTGCTCAGCGGAGGGGGACTGAGTATGATGGCCAAAAATCATAGCGATATATGGTAGCATTTTTTCTAAAATCAATATACAGCGCAGACAGGAAGTGGTCAAGATGAGACTTTTAATGATATAGATATGTAAACACGTAGCTTGTCGTCCAAATCAAGGATAATAGTTGGGGGAAGAGGGTTGAGGAAAATAACTTGGATATTATGCTCATGTTCTTGCAGTGGTCTTTGTGTGGGTGTGTACTTTAAGAAAACTTTTTCACTATATACTTTTTCATAACTAATTGGTGGAAATGTATTAATACATACATAAAGGCTATGCAAAAGTGCTATAATAATAAGAGCTTACATTAATGTTTTAAGCATAAGAAATCATTTGTCATTTACTGTCCCATGATGACACTGTTAAAATGTAATCATTTTTATCACTTCATCAAAGCAGCACTGGACGTGTCTCTGCCCTCTCTGACAGTGCTGTTGGAGCCCCTGTGTATTATCTCTTATGGTTCTTATTATTTTGGAGGAAACTGCAACAGAGCAATGGTTGCTAAAATTATTTAATATGCTAGCTAATGCAGTCTGTCATTAGAGAAATACCCATCTTGGTGTCTACACCATCAGGCTGGAATTGTGATTAATCTGTGGTGCAAGAATCGTTGTAACAGCCCTATTTAACAAGCTTTTATTCCACAAAAGTCTGAGAGGTAACCAGGGCCCACGTAAATTCTGATTGATATCTGTTATACATATCCCCCAACTAATGCAGTTTTGGGTTTGGATTTGCTTGCAGCAGAAACCATCTGACACCATGAGGGTATTGGGGCAAGAGGAAGCTGCAATATCCCTCCAGTTTGTTGCACCATTCAATAAGATAATATCTAGTTTTGTGCCTCCTGTCCGTTTTCCAGTTCTGTTTTCCTTCATTGCATGAGTTATTTTAAGTCCAATGATGTTTTTTTCTCCCTGAATATAATGAGTCCTTTTGGAGAATTCCAAAGCTTCACAATTCCCTGAAGAAATTTCCTCTCATCACTTTATCTTGAGCTTATATTTGAGATTCGGCGGAAAGAATCTCTCATCATCTTTTTGGAATGCTTTATATTTTCGATGATTTGTACTTCCGGCTCTGATGGAGTAAGGGCAATCCCTTCTCTATTCCGGCCTAATTCATTGCATTCTACTTTCTTGCTGTGATCTCTGGAATGACTGAATACCCCAATGAACACTGTTCCTGGGCTACTTGCATCTTAATTCTTCTGCTTTTCCTGAAAATATAATTGTTCTTTCAAATTACTTCGGGGAAAATATAATTATTTTGACATCAGATTGTTTTCTTGCTTTTGCCTGGTTTAAAATTTCAATCTCTCACTCTAGCCTACACTAGAATTCTATTACCTTCAGAAGAATCTCTTGAAAGAATGATTAGAAACCCGCTGAGGAACTTAAATTAAAAATGCAACTAGCAATTTCTGGTGTGTCCCAAGGGATTGTATTTGGACTTGTATTCCACTTCTTTGTGATAGAAATTAATTTCCTCTAATGTACTGGGACTTATCATCTTTCACTTCAAATGAACATTAAGTTGACTGCAATTGCTCAAAAAGAAAACTAATCACCTGCAGTGTTTAATTGGGGTTCTGCCCTTTATTGGTGAAAGAATTGTTCAGTAAAGGAAGCTGTAGGCCTCTTTGTTCCACAGAGATGAGACTTGACAGAATTTTTGTTTTCTTGGACAATTTGCGACGGTAATCATGACAATTCAGACAAAGTATGTATTTTGTAGAAGAAGGGAACGTTTTCAGTCCATCTTGTTTATCTGTGAGTGATGAGAAATGGTAAAATAGTAATATGTGTAGGAAGGAACTGCAGTTACTGATCTACACTGAAGGTAGACACAAAATGCTGGAGTAACTAAAGGGCCTGTCCCACTGCGGTGACCTAATCCGCGAGTTCTGGCGAGTTTGCCCTAGACTCATACTTGCAGCATGGTTGACACGAGGTCCTAGGAGGTCTTTGTAACTCTCCTTCATGCTCGAGAGTGGGCCCCGCACACTCGAGGCCTCAGCTAGGTCACAGCGTATTTTTCAACATGTAGAAAAATGCCCGCGAGTAAAAAAAAGGTCGCCATGGAAAAAATCGATACTTTTTTTACTCGTAAGTTTAGTCGAGGTAGGTTGTAGTAGGTCGGCATGTCATTCATAGGTAATCAAGGGTAGTCGAAGGTAATTGAAGGTAATCGAAGGCAGTTGTAGGTAGTCTTCATCATAGTCGAAGGGAGTCTTTAACGAGGTCGAAGGAGATCGTCTTCACTCTCCACTATTCGGTGTCAAATTTTCCCGAAGCTAGACTTCAACATAGTCGAAGGAGGTCTTCAACATGACATTTTTTTCAAACTCTCCTATACTCTTCTAAACTCACCAATTAGGTTGCCGCAGTGGGACAGCCCCTTACAGGCAGCATCTCTGGATAGAATGAATGGGTGATGTTTAGGGTCAAGACTGCTTCTTCAGAAATTAGTACTACTTCCACTGATAGTTCAAATTATATTCCTTGAAGTCTGGGAATTACTAAACTTTTCTTTGGAAAAGCAATATTTCCCAGAGAATATGCTTATTCCATGATGAGCCCTGTGGTTTGTTTTCCCATTTGGCCAGAGGCTTGAAACCAGTCGTAAATTCCTGACTCATTATGCCATTCTCCCCATGGTGTCTTCACTCTCCAATTGGTAGTTGTATCTTAGTCCATCTTGGCCTGATGGCTCTTGTCTTTTTAAATTACTCTGTTTACCCCAAGGATCTTCTTAACATTAACAGTAATTCATAGCATTGAGTCCTCCTAGTAACCATCTCCCTGGTTGATTGTGCATGTTTCTTTAAATATTATTCTATGATGTACTTTATTGCAATTCAAGTTGTCAGTCCATTTCAGAATATAGTCTTTTAACTTTTCTCCAAAATGTGTTGATTACTGCTGAAGATATTTACAGACTTGGAAATTTAAAACCTATTTCAGACATTGTGATTCATTAACTTAACGGATAAAGGAGCCAAACAAGCCTGAAGAAAGGTCTCGACCCGAAACGTCACCTGTTCCTTCTCTCCATAAATGCTGCCTCACCCGCTGAGTTCCTCCAGCATTTTTGTCTACCTTCGATTTTTCCAGCAGCTGCAGTTCATTCTTAAACAGTTGAACATAACCATCGCATGTGGCTTATTTCACTTCAAAACAATTTCAATGTAATTTCCTTCCCAAATACAGGAGTCAGACTATACTTGCAAGCTTGGGTTTGAAATCAGAACTTGTACTACCAGAATTGGATCCTTCATGGGACTGCTTGAACCATCGATTGAGCGTCCTTTGACATGAAACCTGTATCCAAACCATCTTTTGATTTTGTTAAGCTCCATATTGCTCAATAAAAGGGGAAACAGTGTAAGGCAAACACATTGATTGGCATCATCAATTTGACAATGATTTATTAATTAGTCATGTGTAGTAATTGGACTTAGAGCAATATGGGCATGTTCCTATTTTAGCATACAGATATATTCCTGACTTTCAAGAAACATTACTAAATTGTAGAAAATCAGACTGTGCAGCAAATGAGTACACATAATTTGGATCCTACTCTCTGTCATAAAATCTTGTTGCTATGACTCAACATGTACTATTTTGCTTGTGCACTACTTCAGTTATGTTATAGTTTGAGCATAGACTGGATCCAGTCATATTGGCATATTTCATTTACTAGATACCATATCTCTATCGAAATGTGACTTTTGTGCTTAAAAATAAAGCTCAATTTTATAGTCCATAACAATAGTGAGCAATGCCTTAAATTAGATTATTGCTTTAAATTCTGTTTAAATCCCGTGAAAGACAATTGCCAATCATGATGTTTTAATTCAGGAACAATGATTTTGTTTTTAATGGTAAATTAGACCATAGACTAACAAACTATTCTTGAGATACTGGCGACTTAGTTGATTCAATTTGTATTGTGGCTCTATCTGAGCTGATTTACTCAAGATAATATGGAAACCATTGTGAATTGTGCAGTCATCAATAACTTTAAGGTCAATATTTGGGTCCCCGGTGACACATGGAACTGCAGATGCTTGAATCAAGCAAGACGCAAAGTGCTGGAGGAACTCAGCGGATCAAGCAGCATCTGTGTATTGCTTCTGGGTCTCTGGTTTTGCATTCTACCTACATGTTAAAACAGAAACAAAAAAATGTTTTTCTCTTTCTGTCTTTAATACAGAATCTTGGATATTTAGCTTCTGGGTGGGTGAATATTTCACGTCCCACATAACCATTTGGCGTGCCTTTTAAACCTTTTGCTTTCTTGAGTATTCACTCAGTTTTCACTTCATTTGTATGTTTGAAGTTTTCTGCTGTTCTCGTCTTTAGAATGACTGAATTTCTTCGACACAGTCAAACTAAGTGAGCATCTTGATCCTTACATTGCGGTTATCAATGGTTCTGTTATTCATGCCTGCCTTTACCATCTGACCTGAACTTAGTTTCTTGCGTTTAGTTGTTGTTTGTCCACTTGCTTAGTTTTCTCCTTCTGTTACAACCTTGAATAAAATGTCATTTCTTTATGTAGTTTGACATTTCTGCGGAAGAGGATGACAAATTTTATTAAGATAAAATACAATTTATAACCTTTGTAATATTGTTGTCCTGTTGTGTCACCGTGACTGTCTTCGAATGTGGGAGTTGACTCATTTTATAGAAGCCTGTAACAATTGCATTGGTATTGATTTATTATAACACGTGTCCTGAGATCCATTGTGTTGTGAGAACCATCTTCTATAGTATTTAATGTAGCAATGAGTTGCAAGCATGTGTTAGTTTAGGATAGACACAAAATACATAAATATATAGATACATAGACAATAGGTGCACGAGTGGGCCATTCGGCCCTTCGAGCCAGCACCATCATTCCATGGGATTATGGCTGATCATCCAAATCAGTACCCCATTCATGCTTTCTCCCCATACCCCTTGATTCCGCTAGCCCTAAGAGCTCTATCTAATGCTCTTTTGAATGCATCCAGTGAATTGCCCTCCACTGCCTTCTGAGGCAGGGATTTCCACAAATTCACAACTCTCTGGATGAAAATGTTTTTTCTCATCTCAGTTCTAAATGGCCTACCCCTTATTCTTAAACTGTGGCCCCTGGTTCTGGACTCCCCCAACATCGGGAACATATTTCCTGCATCTAGCGTGTCCAATCCATTAATATTTGTATATGTTTCTATAAGATTCCCTCTCATCCTTCTAAATTCCAGTGAGTATAAACCCAGTCACTCCATTCCTTCATCATATGACAGTCCCGCCATCCCTGGAATTAACCTCGTGAACCTACGCTGCACTCCCTCAATAGCAAGAATATCCTTCCTCAAATTAGGAGACCAAAACTGCACACAATACTCCAGGTGTGGTCTCACCAGGGTCCTTTACAACTATAGGACCTCTTTGCTCCTATACTCCACTCCTCTCGTTATGAAGGCCAACATGCCATTCGCTTTCTTCACTAAATGCTAGTACCTGCATGCTTACTTTCAATGACTGACATACAAGGGCACCCAGGTCTCGTTGTACTTCCCCTTTTCTTAACCTGACACCATTCAGATAATAATCTGCCTTCCTTGCCACCAAAGTGGATAACCTCACATTTATCCACATTATACTGCATCTGCCATGCATCTGCCCACTCACCCAACCTGTCCAAGTCACCTTGCATCCTCATAGCATCCTCCTCACAGTTCACACTGCCACCCAGCTTTGTGTCATCTGCAAATTTGCTAGTGTTACTTTTAATTCCTTCATCTAAATCATTAATGTATATTGTAAATAGCTGCGGTCCCAGCATCGAACCTTGCAGTACCCCACTAGTCACTGCCTGCCATTCTGAAAGGGACCCGTTAATCCCTATTCTTTGTTTCCTGTCTGCCAACCAAATTTCTATCCATGTCAATACACTACCCCCAATACCATGTGCTCTAATTTTGCTCATTAATCTGCTGTGTAGGACATGATCAAATGCTTTCTAAAAGTCCAGGAACACTACATTTACTGGCTCTCCCATGTCCATTTTACTTGTTACATCCTCAAAAATTCCAGAAGATTAGTCAAGCATGATTTCCCCTTCGTAGATCATGCTGACTCGGACCGATCCTGTTACTGCTATCCAAATGTGCCCCTATTTCATCTTTTATAATTCACTCAAGCATCTTCCTCACCACTGATGTCAGGCTAACTGGAAGCAGGTAGGAAGACTGACAAAAACCTCCGGGAACCGCACGGAAACCTTGGGTGGGGCGCAAAGTCTCCAGAGGTTTCCGTTCAGGTTTCCTAAGTGGGACAGGGGCATGAATCTATGAAACATTGGAAAATGATCACCAATGCGTCCATGACTTCTAGAGCCACCTACTAGAATACCCTGGGATGCAGACCATCAGGCCCTGGGGATTTATCAGCCTTCAGTCCCATCAGTCTACCCAACACCATTTCCTGATTAATGTGGATTTCCTTCAGTTCCTCCATCACCCTAGGTCCTCTGTCCCCTAGTACATCTGGGAGACTGATTGTGTCCTCCTTAGTGAAGACAAAACCAAAATACCTGTTCAACTCGTTTGCCATTTCCTTGTTCTCCATAATAAATCAATCTGTTTCTGTCTTCAAAGGACCCACATTTGTCTTAACTCATTTTTTTTCTCTTCACATACTGTACCTGAAGAAGCTTTTACTATCCTCCTTTATATTCTTGGCTAGCTTTCCTTCGTACTTCATCTTTTCTCCCCATATTGCCTATTTGGTTACCTTCTGTTGATCTTTAAAAGTTTCACAATCCTTTGGCTTCCTGCTCATCCATTCGATGTTATACATCTTCTCTTTTATTTATTTTTATACTGCCCTTGTCAGCCACGTCTGCCTTTACTCTCCTTCGAATCTTTCTTCTTCATTGGAATGAAATGATCCTGTATCTTCTGGATTATTACCAGAAATACCTGCTATTGCTATTCCACCGTCATCCCTGCCAGGGTCCCTTTCCAGTCAACTTGGCCAGCTCCTCCCTCATGCCTCCATAGTCACCCTTGTTCAACTGCAATACTGGCACTTCGACTTTCTCCCTCTCAAATGAAAGGTTAAAACGTATCATATTATGATCACTAGTCCCTAATGGTTCCTTTCCCTTGAGTTCCCTTATCAAAATGCAATACTGAATGCTAAGCATTAGCTGATATCCAATGTAACTCTCTGGATAGAAGGAATGGGCGACGTTTTGGGCCGAGACCCTTCTTCAGACTGCATCAGGGGAGATACAGAGATAAGGAAATGTGAGGTGTGAAAATGAGACCAACGGGATGGAGATCAAGGAAAATGTAGAATAGATCATTGTTAGCTAGGAGTTTGGCTTGTTATCACTGAACCTATTTTGTGTTTTTTTTTAAAAGACATGATTTTGAAAAAGAGCAATACTGAATGCTAAAACTAAGCATCAGCTGATATCCAATGTATTGAAGAAACCTTGAATCCAACTCAGCGTAACTTCAGACACAATGAAATGCTTGAGTAGATAAAGCCGGGAATTGGATGTTGATTGTGTGTGTGTGTGCGATCCTTGAATCATAATTAATGAAGGAGGAAATTATTATAAAAAATTCAGTAACTTTTCATTAATGAGTTATTGTTTGCTGGGCCTGATTATTGAATGCTGCTGATGAAATCCTTTCAATTCCATTGGGTTTTTTTAATAACTTTTAAATAATTGAAGGTTAATGTTTGACGGCACTGGCCTGGCACTCGCAGAAGTTTAGAAGGACGAGGGTGGATCTCATTGAAACTTACTGAATAGTGAACGGCTTGGATAGAGTGGATGTGGAGAGAGAGGATGTTTCCACTAGCGGCAGAGTCTAGGGCTAGAGGTCGTATGCTCAGAATTAAAGGACGTTCCTTGAAGAAGGAGATGAGGAGAAATGTATTTTGTCAGAGGGTGTTGAATCTGTGGAAGGCAGGAGAATGGGGGTTAGGAGGGAGAGATAGATCTGTCATGATTGCATGGCGGAGTAGATTTGATGGGCCGAATGGCCTAATTCTGCACCTATCTAGTGTGATTGGAAAATAAAGCTATAAAGATGACAATCTTTAAATTTTATTGATCCTAATTTTCAACAGTAATGAAGCAAATGTCCAGATGTTTTCTACATTTTTTTCAAAAATAGATTTGAGATATTTTCGCCACAATTATATCTCTATTCCCACTCCATTCCCACTCCATCACTGAGATAGCATGACACTGAGCCAAGTGGAATAGAAATGACCCCGTTGAATCTGAAAGTAAGCGATATCAGTACTGCTGGAATTATGAGCATTAATTAACTTGTTGGCCAAGTTCCTGTGACAAGTTATCTTTGTGCTATGTCAGCGCAAGTTACTGGCCTTCTTACTGAAATTAGTTGGTGCGATGTCCAGTTTCTTCTCCAGCCCTCTATTCGCTAAAATAAAAACCTAGCTTTGCATGGTATCAAGAGAAAGTGCTTCAAACCAATATGTCTCAGAATTAGAGGATGCAAAGAATAAATTAATGAATTAACAATAATCTTATTTGTATTATTAGGTTAGGATTATTACATATGATGTACAAATGTATTTATGCAATCATCTGGACATGTACTGATATGTGTTTATTTTTAGACAAAAACTGGCAGACAGCGTATTCATGTTCTGTAGATAAAGATTTGCTAGTTAATTTAGTATGTACCGTGCAAATGCAACATTTATTTAGCCCAGCTTTAGTATTCACACTGCGTTCTGAAAATGGATACCCTACGTTTAGTATATATATATATTTCAGATCCATTGGATTTCTGCCTTTTTACTTATACTTTCAGTTGCTAGATATATACAATCCTTTTTTGAAAATAGATTTCTGGGCTTTATTGGAATGAGAATTAAGTATCAAAAATTTGCTGATGATACAAAATTTGTGAAACTGAGGTGACTGCAAAGGACACATTCAGGCAATTAAACAAATAAAAGTTGCAATTCACAGTAAAGAAGTGAGAAATAGTCATCGTGAGAGGAAAACCTGTAATGCCAAAATGGATACCAGTGGTAAGCTAGGATAGAATGCAGATGAACCCTGGGTTCTAAATTTCATTGAATGCCTGAGCAAGTAGTTTAAATAGAAAATGCAAGCTTATTTTTATTTTTATTATTTTTATGGCCATGGAGTAAAATAAAGTAGTAGTGATAAATTATGATATATTCCTTTGTCGAATATGGCTCTTGCTGGCGACTGAAGATGGTTCTGAATGGAATTGCTCTTCTATAGCATGTGCCCTGTCAAACATGAAACCTGCTGACAGATTTGGATCTCCAAATTTGACTGTGATGCTGTCTGAATGTAATGCGCATTTAGAAGTTGTTAAAAACTGGCTACTGCTTTTGAGGCTGGTAAGGGTCTGGTCTCATCATTGTTAGCTGGCAAAATGGCAATACCAAGGATGGATATCTTTATGTACAGTCTCTTAAAGCATATTTAATGTACTCAAAAATATGGGCCATTTATGTCTTTAGTCTGGATGTCCTTACGAAGAGACCGGCAGTTTAATTTTTCTGCAAGAGGTTTGGAAAAGTAGTGGTCAGAGGATTTTGCTGTGCAGAATGCTTCACAACAGAATGGCTCTTGCAGTGAGATTTAGTTCAGTATTGCTAACGGAAGGAGCAATGAGGGCTGATTGCACTTCTTATACACTGCAGAATGCATTGTTCTGTGGTTGTTTACTGTAGTCACGTGTGGCCAGAAACCTCTCCCATTTTTTTACATTTATCCCAGAGATAATTATGCACTCACTATGCTGCGAGTTGTGGAATTCATTTGGCTCCTGGAATTTTGCTTTTTTATTTATGTCTTAATTTCTTCCTTATTCCAAGTGTTGTTTCCATCAGTGATGCAACAGTGTTTAAGAAGGAACTGCAGATGCTGGAAAATCTAACGTAGACAAAAATGCTGGAGAAACTCAGCAGGTGCAGCATCTAAGTAGGCTGGAACTCTACTCTTTGGAGTTTAGAAGAATGAGAGGCGATCTCATTGAAACATATAAGATCGTGAGGGGCCTTGATCGGGTGGATGCCCCGAGGATGTTCCCAATGATCGGGGAAACTAGAACTAGGGGACATAGTTGCAGAATAAGGGGGGGCTCTTTTAAAACTGAGATGAAAGAACTTTTTGGGCCGAATTCACCCTTCTTCAGACTGATGATGGTTTTTTGAGAAGTGGGGGGGGAGGGGCAGGATATGGACCTAGGTAAGTAAGGACCTGAGGTGGAGCCAGTGGGCTGAGAGGATTTCCCGGATTTTTTTCCTGATTGGACCTGGGTTTTTATCCGTTTTTTTTGAGGAGACAGTAGAGGGGGAGCGGTATACATGAAATTGGAGAAGTCTGTTTAATGTTCATACCGCCTGGTGGGGTACAAACTGCCCAAGCGAAATATGAGGTGCTGCGCCTCCAATTTCTGGTGGTCCTCACTCTGACCATGGAGGAGGCCCAGGACAGAAAGGTCGGATTCGGAATGGGAGGGGGAGTTGAAGTGCTGAGCCACCGGGAGATCAGGTTGGTGTGTTCTATTGATGCATTATATACAAATATAGTTTCTTATTTGGGTTTTGATTTTATCAGGAAGCATTACCACTTATGCCTATAGAAACCTTAACAGCAAATGTAATATTCTTATTATGTACGTTGTACATAATTCAATCAGCCCAATTGTACATATACAAGGTGAATGCTATGGAGCTGCATCCCCTTCCTTTCTTGACAGTGCCCTGCTGAGATGTTGTGTGCATTCTGTGCAACTTCAGTCTCTCTGTTGCATTACCTACTCATTGACCTCAGAAAAACTGTCGCATGACTGCCGCCATGCACAAATTAATCATTATTGTTTCACTTTTTAGATCTGTCCCTCAAAACTGGGAAAATACCATTATCTCTTTTCCCTCCCAAAGGTTTGCACTTGTGGGTTAAGTGAATGATGTACTTTACCCTGAGCTCAATTTGCCCAAATCCTGTAGAGCCACTAAAAATCTTTTTTTTTCTTTCTTTTTTAATCGCTTTTTAGTGTTTGTGAACACATAATTATCTCTGCCACCTTTCTAACCATTCACTGAAATCTCTTACACTCCATGTTTGTCAATTTTTTTGCTTTGGCGATATCAGCAAATTTCACGTTTATGTGGAAATGGATACAGTGGAAGTCAATAGTTGGCTGCACTTTTACAGAAGAAAGTTAGACCCAGCACTGCGCCCAGAATAACCAACCTCTGACCCTGCTTTCCAGCTCCAACTCTGCTCAATTACCGTAACTCACTCCGGATCTTGTCTGTCAACCAACTTTTTATCCATCTGCAATATATACTGATTGTTCCAATATTTGTAACAAATCTCTTGGGTATTGTCATCTTAACATTTATGAAAATTTGTATGGATTATATTCCATATAACCATATAACAATTCCAGCACGGAAACAGGCCATCTCGGCCCTTCTAGTCCGTGCCAAACACTTATTCTCACCTAGTCCCATCTACCTGCACTCAGACCATAACCCTCCATTCCTTTCCCATCCATATTCCTATCCAATTTATTTTTAATTGATAAAATCGAACCTGCCTCCACCACTTCCACTGGAAGCTCATTCCACCCAGCTACCACTCTCTGAGTAAAGACGTTCCCCCTCATGTTACCCCTAAACTTCTGTCCCTTATCCATGGCAGCCCCCTTTTTTTTTGTTTGAGCCAATTTTTATTCAAATATTTGGGGCCTGATCTTCCAGTGGGTCACCAAAACTAACGATTTGTCTGACCCTGATATCCCATTTACCATCTTACTTTAGGAACCAGTTTCCAGGCAGTCAGTGCAGTACAGTGCAGCCCAGCCCAGCACAAATTGTCACTCAATCTCCCTAATAATTTTGAGTGTCAGTTAGATGATGTCCCCTGTCTTACTGACTATCAATCCCGTGACTTCTAAATTTGAAAAACATATGGTTGTGTTCACTTAAAAACAATGAATAGAATTTAATGAGATGATCTGGAACTTGTTCTGTGACGAGCTGTTTCTTCACATGGTTTTCAATGATCTTGCTACACTTGTGTCTGCCTGTGCCAAAATATTTTCCATTGGAGTCCAATAGTACAGCCGACACCTGTGGCAAATACTTAACTGGAGAGCAAGGTTGGATGTCAGTCGGTGTATTCATGTGTTGTGGGTCGCTGCCCAGTTAAATGACTAAAGGTCAGCAGATCTGAGCAGATTTCTTCATGTGATATTTAACTTGAATGTTAGATTGAATTTGTCCACAACTTACGTTATCTATCTAACCTAAAATTGGGCTATCCATCTACTTTCTCAAGCGACGGTGTTACATTTGTCTATGTATCCAAAAATTCTAACCTCTACATATGTTGAGACCAGAATTTGCTTTCTCCATAACTTCCAAATACTCTTCAGGAGTCATTGAGTGCTAATTCCTTTGGTTCAGAAAATGTCTCTGTGAAATGTAAATGGGAATAATATTGAATAATGAGGATCATTGCCGTGCCTTCAATGTCTTCCTGTACCTGCCCGTCACTCTTTCCAATTGTTGTACAAAACTATAGAATGTTGTCACATTCCCCGCTCCCCCAATTCTACATCCAAATCTGAAACGCAGGAAGATTGTTCCCGATGTTAGGGAAGTCCAGGACAAGGGGTCACAGCTTAAGGATAAAGGGGAAATCCTTTAAAACCGAGATGAGAAGAACTTTTTTCACGCAGAGAGTGGTGAATCTCTGGAACTCTCTGCCACAGAGGGTAGTTGAGGCCAGTTCATTGGCTATATTTAAGAGGGAGTTAGATGTGGCCCTTGTGGCTAAGGGGATCAATATCTGGAGAAACCAGGTACGGGATACTGAGTTGGATGATCAGCCATGCTCATATTGCATTGCGGTGCAGGCTCGAAGGGCCGAATGGCCTACTCCTGCACCTAATTCTATGTTTCTATCCCTTCCTAACTCCCTTTGCATGCTTTCTTTCATTGCTTCTTTTAAAAACATCTTTTGATGTCACGCTTTTAAAGCTTCCGCAAATCTACCCACGAGATACAGGGCTAGGATCTTTTTCTTTGTTGAAGCATTTTGGGATGGTTTGCTGAATTGATGGTCTGGTCACTCAATTTATTCTTGTCTGTTCCCTATGGATTATCCTACCAGAGATAGCATCTCATCACAGGCAGAGATTTACTTGAATAGAACATTTTAATCTGAAAGAAGTTAAGGTTTGTTTTGAATGTTATGAATCCAAATAAAAGTTGTTTTGGCAATAATCATGCATGCAGGCATAGTGAACAGAGGTCAAGACATGATCAATTCACATAGATCTACAGAAACAGTAATTTCTACCTTTACGTGTCGGTGTTGGCTGGGATTTGGGATTACATGACAAAGCGGATAGCAGTGTAAAGTGAACTAGCCTGAAGATGGAACAGGCAAAGAGAAATTAGTGCGATCCAGAGGTTAATGGAGATGACAGAATCATTTCCGTTTTCTACTTAACAACTTGAGATGGATCCATTATCCACATTTAGACTACAGTAAAATAAAATGATGGAAATTAAGTTTATAGTAATGAATTCCTCTGTAACTTGTATGTTTGTGAACTACCAACATTGATCTTTGATGATCTTGCAATCATTTGTATTACTTAATGTAGCAGCCAGGAGGTCAAGGTTGATAAACAGTTTATGGGTGAACTACAGTCCTGCTTCTCTGAGTATGGAGTTAAATCAATTCAAAATTTATAACCCAAGGAAGTCCTAAGTAAAGAGCAGGAGATTGAATTGCATTGTTTTCCATGATGCAGGAGCCTGCAAGGGAAGAATCTGGTGTATGAGCTGATCATTGATCTTTTCCACAGATCAGTGCTAATTGCATTTAAAATATTCTATAATACGGTAAGTTTATCTTTGAAAGCACACCCTGCTCAAGAATAATCCAAAAGTACATTGCTTTACTTTTTATCACTCAAGACCCATGTTAGATTTGAACTAAATTGATTATTATGATGAATCAGGTTAAAATATGTGAAATCAAATGATGCAGGGCTCTCATTTAGTAAATTGTTTGTGGAATACCCAAATGAATGATAAGATTATAATTCCTTTCTATATGTTAGAATGCATTTGTCTCATAGTTGAAACCCTTTCTGGATTACCTTAAAAATCTGGCCAATGTTCATGGAATTAAAAATTCTCATTTAAATAAATGAAATCTTGTGTACTTAAAACATTCTGAGGTGGAAAGGTAACCAGCAAGGGTGGTGCTTTGTACAGGTACCAATAGCGCTGTTATCTTATAAACAAATATTAATTTAAGGGTAAAATGTGCTTGCAAAGCCTTAAAGATTGCAATGTGCGGGTTCCTTGCATTGATACAGCAAAGGTAGGAGTGAGCTGCTAAATACATACCTTGAATGATGAGGCAAGAACCATTGCTTTAGGTTGCTAGGGATATGGGACCTGTACACACCTGCACAAGCAACTTGGATTGATATCATCACAAGAAGATATTATGACATTCAGAAGTATTTACACTAATTTTTAAATGTGTCAATGCCCAATTTTAACAGTGCTATTCTGAATAATTATAAAATTGATTTAATCAAGATAAGTCTGTGTTGTTTTAGGTCTTATTTTCAAGTTCAAAGTTGTTTCATTCTGTAGTAAGATTTAAAGTTCATTCCACAGAAATTATGATGGCACAAGAGATCGAGGACAGGGTTTCTCTAATATAATGGCCCTGTCCCACGGAACGAGTTCATTCCAAGAGCTCTCCTGAGTTTAAAAAAAAATCAAACTCGTGGTAAGCACGGAGAATGAACATGTTGAAAACTGTCCATGAGAGCCCCGAATACCGACGAGTGGCCATTACCGTAAATCTCCGAGTTCGAATCAGGGCAAACTCGGGAGAGCTCTTGGAATGAACTCGTACCGTGGGACAGAGCCATTACGTATTTGTTTAGTTGCACACTTGATCATTTTTAGGTTAGCGGGAAGAAGCACACGTGAATATTTGAGAAATGTCTTTAATAGAGGAAAACAATTGTAGCCATGCTGACAGCCTCTGCTAACACAGTTTGTTTGTTGCATTTGACAAACCATTTGACAGAGCAGCTCCAACACTATTTTGATGAGAGAGGTTAAAACGTACGGGGAAAAATATTTTTCCTGTATTTCTGTGACGCTTCCAAAAAGTACCCGAGCTGAACCACAGGTAGTTTTGACAATGAACAGCCTCGTGTCACTTGAATTTTGTGCACATTTCATAAAAAGATTTGCAATGTTTAATACGTGACAGGACTACCAATTTTTTCTTTGTTTACATGCAGCAAGGACATTTGGGCGAAGAAGAGGTAAAGTAATTTTTAATACTCAAGTGTTTGCTTTTCCAATCAAATAACATTTCAGTGCTATACTTGAGTGATTAACAGTTTCCAGTTGCTTTTATTAACTTTTGGTGAATTGGTGCAATTTTGATTTACTTTCTTGCCATCTTGGAATGACCTTAAAAGCTAAAGTGAGCATCAAATGGTTTGAAGGTGGACAAAAATGCTGGAGAAACTCAGTGGGTGAGGCAGCATTTATGGAGCGAAGGAAATGGGCAACTTTTCGGGTCGAAACCCTTCTTCAAACCTTCTTTTGCTCCATAAATGCTGCCTTGCCCACTGAGTTTCTCCAGCATTTGTGTCTACCTTCGATTTTCCAGCATCTGCAGTTCCTTCTTAAACATTGAATGGTTTGATGTCAGTTGGCTCCATTTTTTATTAATTGTTTTGAAAATTCCTTCATAAATTCTGGTAGAATTATTATTAATTTTTTAAGATTGTAGAATCTAATGGGTTTTTAATTGTAGGTCAAGGAATATTATTCATTAATAGTTTGTTTGAGGACAATCCTGAGATCTCCTTTGAGTCTAGTATTTTGTTTGACGTAGATGCACTTCATTTTATTGTTTTAAGTTTTTTTTTAAGATTCCAGTCATGGTGTCCAGGGGAGGTGTTGAGTGCAAATCAAGTGCTTCCTTGCAGAGGAGAGACCGGATCCATTATAGAATATCCCATGTCTCCTGTGTATCTTTTAAAAGCTTTATTACCTGCCCACATTCTCCTTCTGGACAGTGTGAGTGGCAGAGGGGAAACCAGAAAAAAAATTGGGAGGAGACACAAGACTACAGATGTTAGAATCTGGAGCATCAAAAAATTCTGCTGGAGGAACCCGGCAAGTCGGGCTGCAACTGCAGGGGGGAATGGACAACACAAAATGCCCAATTGGCCATTTCCAATGACAGATGCTGCCTTGACCTGCTGTGTACCTCCAGCACCTTGTTTATTGCAAGGTAATTTTGAACGTGGAGAGGAATTAATATAAATGTTCCCTGTATTTTTCCCCTGAATTCTCTCATTTGCATTCAGCTGGGAGGGCATAATGGTTTGCAAGGTGTGCGTAAGCCACCATATTTACTGCTGCTCAGGGATACATTCCATCTCTCCTACAGTAATATGTGCGTCTGTACATACAGTAGTTGCCTTGTTGGTTATTCACGACAAGCCACCCTGATATGCTACTACTTTAATGCACTTGCCAAAATTATTTAATCGAGTTACTGCTGTGTCTTCAGTAATCTTGATTGAACGTATATAAAGGTTACATTAAAATATATACGATATTATATAATTTTTAAAAGTCATTCTTTACTGTAGAACGCATTAAGGCAGATAGCTTGGATCAAGAATCTGTGCTTGATGCTTTATTTATAAAAGGATACAAATTTCCTTTCCTGTGATCATGCGTTCAAGTGGGAATTTTTGCTTAGTTATGTTGGATATAAAGTTTGTGCTAAATTTATTTTTTCTGGTTTGGAGTTGGGACTAGGAGGCATAAAGATTAGAGCTAGACCTTTCAGAAGTTAAGAAACACTTCCAAACACACATGGTAGTAGAAGTTTAGAAAACTGAACTGCCAGCAACAACCAATTCTGGATCAATTGTTACATTTAAATCTGGGATGAATATTTGTCAACCAAAGTCATAGGCATATAGTAAATGGTCACAGAACCGTGGAGATCTTAACGATCCGAAAAACTGGCATGAATGGCTGAATAACAAACACCTGTTCACATTTGTAGGTCAATAGATAACCAGCATTTTAGAATCTTGTATATTTGTCAAGTTTTAGTCTATTGTTAAAAAATAATTAAGATTTTATTTTGCTTGGATATGGCTCTTAAAAAGCTCCCCCACCCCACTGGAGATCTTGGTTCTCTAATCTGTAGAATATGTTAACTGCCAACTTGATTTAAGAGAAGATATTGCATCTCTGGCATTGGGCAGTAGCATATTTGAACCCTCTTGCTGGGTATCAATCTGGAACAAGATGCTACTTTGGTGATCAATGGGAGCCTAGCTAAGATCCATCTAGTTGACCTTGTGAAAGTAGATGAGATTTGAGACTTTGAAGGATTTTCATCTATTTTTTAGCTCTTTTCTAAAATTATCTCTTTTTCAATGGAGAAAACACACATCCGGTGGATAAAGTATCAATTTGAATTGATAAATTTTAATAATTGTTTGTGAAAGAGTTTACTTTAGGGATGCAGTGTGGAACAGGCACTTTGGCCCACTGAGTCCACACCAACTACAATCACCTGTATACTAGCTCTATCCCACACACTAGGGATAGTTTACAGAAGCCAATTAACCTGCAAACCTGCATGTCTTTGGAATGTGGGAGGAAACCGGAGCATCCGGAAGAAACCCATGTAGTCACAGGGAGAACATGCAAACTCTATACTGACAGCACCCGTAGTCAGGATTGAACCTGGGTCTCTGGCGCTGTAAGGCTGCAACTCTACCTCTGCGCCATCGTGCTGCCCATATGTCCACCAATTGTCCAACAGAATTTTCATATCTCTCTGGTTTCTCACTTAAAATGGTGCTGGGGGTTAATACTTTAAATCTTAAAGCTCAGAATCAATTTGGAAATGGCTGTGAGGTACCTGATACAGTTCGGTAATGTTCCAAATGCTTGTTAGCACAATTTGCCTTTGGTAGCATGATTGAAATACTGAAAACTACTGCAACAAACCACTGCTTGTGGAACCTGACACTGCAGTGAATGTGCCTATTAAAACTGGTGCAAAGGGAAGTAATTGGAGCAGCATTTTTTTCCCTCTCTTAATTAATTGTTAACTCATCAATTTTACCCAAGTGTCTGCAATAAATATAGCAGCGAGTTTTTAAATAGCTTCTAATATTACATGTAGTGGTTGGACTTAAAAGCGAGGAATTTTGATGTGGAAATGTCAATGGTTTATTGCATTTTTCAGATGAAAGGGGAAACAGTTTGCTTAACGTTGTAAAGTTGAGTTTCGATTATAATTTTCGAACAGGTTTACAAGCACACATGCAGAACATTTTTGTCAGCAGTTCTTTATTATTTTTTGGTGTAAATATTATGCCATTAAGCTTCTAAAGGCCATATTCATTAATTAATTTACATATTTTGATATTAGTATTTATCTAACAGTTAGTTGGATTTGAGAGCTTCATAAAGTGTGCATAGATGTCATGAAAGATGAATATATTAATTTTTCTTTCAAGAAGTTTGTTACAAAGGACCCTTCCTTGTATATCATCTTCAGATCTCCTTGGACTTAACCAGACTACTGAATCCAGAGTTTTACAATTAACCAGCACAAAAATTGATGTATGGTTTCTTGCATCCTTCAGTTACAAGTTCAGCCCATTGGGGTGTGTTTGCTTTTCACGGCGTGTGACAGTCAGCTGTGTTATTTTTAAAAGAATCAATTAAAAGAAAATTATAAATCTGCGTTTTGATTTTACCAACATTGTATTCTTTTTAAACATTGAGAGTAGTGTGTGAGAAATATTTATTAAGTGATATGGTTTGGAATTAAAAGTGTAATATATCCTATACCGTTACATCTTCATGCTGAGTGTTAGCTAATTCGTGATGATGCAGAGTTTAGGTCTGCTGCAGAAATGGAAGACAATTGAAGTTGCAGAATAATGCTCAAGTTTGTTTTCTCTTGATAGAAGTGTGAACTGTGTTTCAGGTCGGTCTTCTCTCTTTCCTATTGAGGATGGTTTTCTTGATGATGGTCATGGTGATCAGTCTCTGACTTCAGGGTTAAATTCTCCAACCCGTTGTCAGAATGGTGAAAGGGTGGAACGCTATTCACGAAAAGTCTTTGTGGGAGGTCTCCCTCCAGACATTGATGAAGGTAGAAACATTTATCTTGCAAATCAAAACCTCCTGAATTCCTTTTAACTGTTAGTTTTGCTGTTTTTCACTATGGTGTGGAAGTAATTTTGGTAGCTTTAACTTTTAATAAAACCCTGTTATCATGTGTCCTGCAGATGAAATCACAGCTAGCTTTCGTCGATTTGGACCGTTGGTGGTGGATTGGCCTCACAAAGCTGAAAGCAAATCCTATTTCCCACCGAAAGGTAATGAACTAATTGAGCTCTTAAAGATGCACGAACTCGCATTTCAAAATCCGACATTTGAATTTACTATACTTGCTATGCCCAATGTAACCAACTAAGTATTGTCATTTAGTTGAAATTATCCACTGGAAACGTAAGTATTGTCAATAACAATGTTTATGGAAGGAAAGATGTTTGCATTCAGCTGTTCCCAAGTGTCTGCAATGGTACGTCATCTCACCCTTTGTGCTGTGAACTGACACCATCACCTAACAGGTGTTTCCAGCTCTGAATTAATACATGCTAGCTGTGTGTTTGTGTGTCCATCTGCGCCTCTTCCATATTCTCTTCCATGAGTGCATGCTATCTTTCTCACTTCTATTTCTCTCTCTCTCTCTCTCTCTCTCTCTCTCTGTCCTATCATATTTCTTTCTCTCATTCGTTTCATTCTCCTTTCCTCTTTTTATCTTTCTTCCTTACTCTCGTTTATTTGCTCTTTCTTTCTCTTCCCCGAGCCATTTATCAACATTAATCTGGTGGAGGAGGGAAAGGGACAGCTGGTACAAATGTAATACGTGGTTGGGGATTTTAATGATTTTTTTTTTTTCCTTGGTGATGGTTTTTTAGGAATCACTTCTAACTAAGATTTATCTGCTGACCACTGATATTTGGCTTGGATCATGTTATCAAATCTTCATTTGTGAAGTGAAATTGCATGTGAATCATTTGTCAAACGAGCAGAGTAATTATTTGCTGGTGAGCATTTCCACTCCATGGTCTGAACTCATTGCAAAATATTCTTAGACGTGGAAGGGTTTGGATGAGGATTTGCATTGAGCAATATGAGATTGAATTACAAAGTGGTATGTTATCCTGGTGATGAATGTGATGTGGAAAGCAATTTCCACCACAGTTACCAGTTGCCAGTGCTGCTAATTTAAAATAGAAGGTATGAATAGACATAATAGCTGGATTATTTATAACCAGGCTGAGTTGCTGTTAAGAGTCCATTAGAAGATTTGGTGGTCTGTGCTCAGTGTTTTATTAACATAATTCCATGCATTCATTCAGAAAGTTGACTGATCGAGAGAAATATTTCAAAGATGATGACCAGTGATGGGGAATATATGTTATACATTTCAGAGATTTTGCTCAAAATACAGGTGGTTGTGATTTTAAATGACAATGCTGGTGTTTTTAAACAAAAATGGTTTAAACATTTTCTCCCCGACTAAAATTAATAACATTTATAATGTATCCGGCTGGTATATTTGTAATGTGGACGAATAACCCCTCTTCTAATACCATAGTTTCACAAAATTTCAGGAAAGGGGTCTGGTATTGAAATCTGCAGAAAATTCCGTTTTATAATGTGACGTTAACAGCATATCAGCTCTCCAGAAAAGTTATATCACTGCCTTGGGTTATTTATGGCCGAGTACAAACTATTCATAGGACTTCAATATGGCTGCAGAGTGCAGAATTGCTCATGTGCTTGCCACCATATTTGAGATATCATGTCTTAAGGACGAGCTTTGAAGCCACGGTCAAGTCACATGCTTACAATTTGCAATGTCGGCACCCAAGTTACCAGCTGAAGAAACTATTTTCCAAAACAGTTGGGAATTTTCATTAGAAATGAATCCTTTGCATGAACATTTAAGTATTAAAATAGCAATGTTATTGAACCAAGAAAACAAGACGATTCTTATTTAGCTCACCAGATTTTGTTTTTGCCTTGCGTTCTTCACTGTTAAGATATGAGTGGGTTAGCAGCAGGACCTGTGTGGTATTTTCGGACTCCAGGCTGTTCAAGATTAATCCTTGTATAGATTTTGGGAGAGCAAAGCTCGAATAGTCTTGGATGTTCTGTTAGAGCTGCCACAGACATGTCCAGCAAATAAGCTCAGGTCCACTGTAATTTTTTTTTGTTGCAAAACTGGTTAGTTATAGTGGCCAGAGATATCCTCCTGAAAGTCTTGATACTTCAGTTAAGCTGAACAACCAAAGTAATGTTTAAGCTGCTGTACATGTTGTGTATCTCTCTCTCTCTCTAAAAACTAAATTACAATAATTGCAGACTTAAATAAAATATTTCATTTTTATTTTAACAAAGTAATGAAATCTGCAACACTGCTCACAGTAAATAAAATGATGTGCAGTTTAATAAGGGCAAGAACATTTATAGCATGTAACGTGTAGCTCTGTTCCATTTAAGGCTATTAAATAATCACTGGGATCAGATGTCAATTAAGGGGTTGCTTCTATTAACACTGGGTGAGTGCATAAATACATCAATTCAGAAGACATCCTGGCTCCAGCATTTGATATTGGAGAGAGTGATGTCCGTTCATCGTTTTTTTTTTAAACTGTGACACAGGAACTTGCAGTGTACTAAGAAAGAACCATGGAATGAATATGTTAAGTAAGAATTTCAGTAGCATTCCCATCCATTGTTCAGAGTTGCATGATACTGATCTTTTGGCACCCAATCTATATTCTCAAACCAAAAATGCACAGAAGAATAGCTGACGGCATGGAAATGAAACCAGTCAAGGCTATTTCTGTTTTTAAGCTTTTAACAAAATTGTCGTCTACGAAATGCAAGGTGGTTGGCACTTGAGGAAGAATAATTTTCAAGGCCATGGAGAAAGAGTGGCAGGATGGGACTGACTGGATTGCTGCACAGTGTTGATGCTATCTTTATGGGCTGCATGCTCACGAATCTATTGAAATCTATAATGAATCTATTCTAGATTCGAAGTAAAGAGGAGGTGTGAATAAAACCAAAAGGAGCAAATGGGTTACAGATGGGATTAATGGAGTGAGCAACACAGGAGATGTGGCATGTGCCTGGGAATATTTAATAATGCATGAGCAATGGGCAAGTTGTTATATGCTGGGAAAACAGTGCAGGCAGGGAGGAAGGGGCAACACTTCAGAATAATGTGGAGTGACTGCTATACGTTGTGAGATACAGTCAGTTATCAAATGCAGTGCCTTGCATTATGCTTTGTCAAACAAGAAAGATTGGACTTCAAAGTGATTATCAGAGTCGAGAGGAAGGAGAATAGTAGAACTGAGACTTTCCCCACATTCCATTCGACTATGGCTAAAAATCATTAAGAGCTGGATCTACAACTGTGTTGGGAACACTTTTATTGCATAATAGTAAGAATGTAAAACTCATTAACTTAGACTATTAACAGCAGTTTTTCAGCTATTAATTTGGTTATGGAATACAAAGAGATGAAAAATAAAGATGAATTCAGTGTATGATGCTTGCTCAGGAGGTATGATGTTGTCACAATGAAGACCCAGTCATTGTTTAAAATCTTTTCTTCCCAAATGATGTGGAAATGGCACGGTGGCGCAGTGGTAGAATTGCTGCCTTACAGCGCCAGAGACCCGGGCTCGATCCCTGCTACGGGTGCTGTCTGTACGGAGTTTGTATGTTCTCCCCGTGACCACGTGGGATTTCTCTGAGATCTTTGGTTTCCCCCCACACTCCAAATACGTCCAGGTTTGTAGGTTAATTGGCTTGGTATAAATGTAAAAAATGTCCCTAGGGTGTGTAGGATATTGTCAATGTGTGGGGATTGCTGGTGCGTGTGGACTCGGTAAGGCATATTTCCACGCTGTATTTCTAAACTAATCAACATTAAATTAGAAAGAAATCAGTTCAAAATTCATGTTGGGACAAGGTTCTTGTCATAATTCCTATGTTATGGAATAGCAAATAATGCCAAATGCACAGATATCTGAAAAAGTGTCCCAACCCAAAATGTCACCTAACTATGTCTTCTAGAGAGGCATTATCTAGCCAGTGCATTATCATTTTTGCTTTTTTAGTAAACCAGCATCTGCAGTTCCTTGTGTCTACATCTTATTAAAATGTAGACCTGACTGCTTTCTAGGATCTGCGTGGCTTATCTGGATTCCTGACAATTATGTGATTTCTTGACATATTTTAAAATTCAGTAAGGCCCATTGCCTCAATTTCATTGCATTAATGCAAAATGCAATTGCATATATTTTAAACCAAATTATCTAATCGAGCAGCTAAATCAGATGTGTCACAGCATTTGATCATTTGAAGGTGTATTCCTTCTGCTGAAAGACCACAATTTTAGTTTTAAGTAGAGAGCATGATTTCTATGGAGAATTGGGATGATTTTGAAAGGGATGTTTTTGTTGAGGCATTTGTATTGTGCTTTAAAGACAAGTATATTTTAAGCAAAGGTGTTTATAAAATATTATAAAGGATTTGTAGTAAATTACATCACGAAACTAAATTGAAAGATAGAGCATTTTCATCCCACTGAGTCCATGTTAATTATTGATCACCCATCACAACTAGTTCATTGTTATCTCACTTTCCCATCCACTCCCTACACAATAGGGGGCATTTTACAGAGGCCAGTTTTCCTATTAACCCACATGTGATGTGTGAGGAAACCGGCACACCCGGACGAAACTCACACCATCACAAGGAGAACGTGCAAACTCCACACGGACAGCACCCAAGTAAGGATCAAACCAGAGTCTCTGGCGCAGTGACACAAGAGCTCTATCAGCCACGGACGTCTGCCTTGAGAAATTCCCACACCAATTTCTGGGTTTATACATTCACCGCACATGGGGCAAGAAGTATGGAAAAAGTATATTGAGTTGGCCTATTACCAGTTGACCTTGGAACTAGTTCCTATGAAATGCAAACAATAGGCTAATGTGAATTTATATTCCTTTCCCGCATCAAGTTTGGAAATGACATGTATTTATTTCCTAGGTAGACAAAAATGCTGGAGAAACTCAGTGGATGAGGCAGCATCTGTGGAGCGAAGGAAATGGGCGACGTTTTGGGTCGAGACCCTTCTTCAGACTGATGTGGGGGTGGGGTGGAAGGCGGGAAGGAGAAAGGAAGAGGCGGAGACAGTGAACTGTGGGAGAGCTGGGGAGGGGAAGGAGAGAGAAAGCAAGGATTACCTAAAATTAGAGAAGTCAATGTTCATGCCGCTGGGATGTAAACTAACCAAGCGAAATATGAGGTGCTGCTTCCCCAATTTACAGTGGTCCTCACTCTGGCCATGGAGGAGGCCCAGGACAGAAAGGTTGGATACAAAATGGGAGGGGGAGTTGAAGTGCTGAGCCACCGGGAGATCGGGTTCGTTAATGCGAACTGTACGGAGGTGTTGGGCGAAGCGATCACCAAGCCTACGCTTGGTCTCACCGACGTAGAGCAGTTGACACCTAGAGCAGCGGATGCAGTAGATGAGGTTGGAGGAGGTGCAGGTGAACCTCTGCCTCACCTGGAAAGACTGTTTGGGTCCTTGAATGGAGCCGAGGGGGGAGATAAAGCGACAAGTGTAGCATTTCCTGCGGTTGCAAGGGAAAGTACCAGGGGAGGGGTTGGTTTGGGTGGGATGGGACAAATTGACCAGGGAATTGCGGAGGGAGCAATCTCTGCGGAAAGCCGAAAGGGGAGGAGATGGGAAGATGTGGCCCGTTGAAGGTGACGAAAATGTGGGAGGATTATCTGTTGTATGTGGTGGCTGGTAGGGTGGAAGGTGAGGACAAGGGGGTGCTCTGTCCTTGTTACGAGTGGGGGAATGGGGGATGAAGAATGAGGATATCTCCGATGCATTGGTTTGCTCTTCCTTTTTTTTGTGTCACTAAAAACGAGTTTGGAGAGGCTGGTGTTGAGTTTTAGTTTAGCAATAGCTTTTATCCCTTTGCCATAAGTTTGCATGAATTTCTGACCGCCGTATATTCCACGTTGTGTAGTTTGTCGTTCAGACTCAGCGTTGGGAGTCTCGGGGTAATTTAGCCACTGCAGTCTAATTCCTGTGGAAATTAACATCTGCTCTTTCATGGCGAGTTGCAATAAATGATTTTATATTCCCTCTTAAACATGAACCTGATGAAACACATTGTCTGCTGGCCCTGCAACAATCTGAGCTGTTAACAATATAGGCCTGAAATCAGCTCTGAGCACAAATCAGGGGTCCTGTCTGAGACCATCCCCATTTGAAACTGAAATAGATAACCCTCATTAGGCCAGGCAGCATCTGTAAATGGAAACAAATGAGCAAATGAGATTGGATGGAAACGCCCAGTGCTGAAATGTTAATGCATTTCTTTCTCCATAAGGCTACTTGATCCCCTCTGTATCTCCAGCACTTTGAGTGTTTTTTTGAAACTCAGCATCTGTAGGTTGTTTTTTTGTCCTTTGATCATCCTTCTTTGTGCATCAATCACCCACTAGATCAATGTGGCCCTCTGCCCAGAAAACTTCACACTTTGCATTTCTAAAAAATTATTAACTAGATAACGTGGAGGAACAGATATGGGGATTAGTGAGGCGAGGCAGAAACAGTTGGCCATTTTATTTCTTGTATACCTGTGAATCCTTAATGGGATTGCTGACTGTGGAAGGAAGTTTTGTTTTGTGACAGGCAGTGACTATGTCATTTACTCAACCCCTACTATCAGCTGTAACAAGCTACCAATTTTCCATTGAAATGTGAGCTTGACTGGATGTCAGATTGTTTGTTTCCTTTCAGGCTTGATACAATATTATCCATTTATTCATGAATGGAAAGAGAGTAGGTTGCTGCATTTCCAACCATTTGTGATGATGGAACGCTGTGCAGATGTGCCGTCATTCGGGATGTCGCTATTGATTAGTTTTTAGAAACTGGTGAAATTCGTCTGCCCTTTGTTGGGAATTCTTAGCATTAGTGATGATTTAAAAGCTCTTGCCATACCATCATTGAATGGGATTCATTCTTTTGTTAACCTCAACAAATCATGTACTGAGGCCCTCTGAATATTTTCCAGGTTGCTTGGTCATCAGTTGACCAATTAAGATTTTGTATTGAACAAAATATTTCTCAGATCTGGTTGTCAAATTGACTGACAGATCCTGTCGCTCCACACTACTTTGGTAGATTAGGGTGTCTTGATGGACTTCTGTCTTCCATGTGCATTGATCTAGAAACACTACTTTAGTTAACGTCTGCACAAGGCCAGGCAAATAATCTAATTTTAGTTCCTTTGCACCATTCACCTCGTGTCTGTGATACATCCCCCCCAAAAAATCAACTTTTTTATTTGTGAAATCTGTAAGGGATTATTTGCTAATGCCCCCTTCATTTCTCTTCTATTACTTTTGCCCTTTGTTTATCACATATTTTCAGTTAAATTAATTTTTAATATGGCACTGAGCATCAAAGTTTAAAACTGATTAAGTATTATAGGTCTGCATACTTTGTATCAGGCGAGGGAAGCAAAGATACATATTGGGATACTTACATGAAACATCATTTCACAAACTAGGTGATGAAAGCATACCAATGCATCTTTGCAATTTCCCACAAAATGTATTCTTTATTTCAGAGGACATCTGAAAGGTTTGAAGGCAAAGCAGTATATCAAAGAAAGGGCAATTCTAATTACGAATTAAACATTGTGTAAAAAACAAAAATAGCCTTGAGATGTGGGTGTTGCTTTCAGCCATCCCTTATGGCCCTTCAACTGATGGTGGACAATCTACTGGTAGAATTCCAAGGCTCTTGATGGCAAATTCCAATATTTTGACCCATGATGAAGAAATGGCAATATGTGTGTTGAGCTGTTGTATTGCATGGAATTATTGGTAATTGCCATCTAAGTAGTGGATGTGCAGGTTTTTGAGCTGTTACTGGGATATGGAGTTCTTGTATCCTGTGTAAGGTACCCTATAGATAATACATAGTGCAGTCAAGGTAGGTCAATGCAGCCAACCTTTAACAATCCAGGTAAGTGACTCCATGGTGTCTTGCCTTGTGTCTTGTGGGTGGAGAAGAGGGTTTGGAGAGTCCAGAAGTAGCCCACTTAGAAAAGACAAACATGGCCTCAGACTTCCTGGAGTAATGTGGCATTTAAATGGTTAGTCCTGTTAGCAATACCAGAATGCCTATTTACAGAAACTGAATATGTCATCTTATAACCAAATAATATACATTGTAAAAAAACATAAACCGGGAAATGGGTTTAAAAAACAAACTGCATTTCAATTTTAACATTAGCAAAGTGCAAATGGAAGTTGTGACAATTTAAAAATAGTTGGATCAGTAGCAGATAAATATTTTAAGTGTTGAAATGAACAATTAGCACCATTGAGATTCTGAGTAATAAAATTCAGAAAGTGTGATGTGAAAGTAACCAATTGTAGTTTCAAGCAAAATAGAAGGTGATTAGTCAGAGCCATTTAAATTAAGACCATGTGCAGGAAGGGACTGCAGATAGAATAGAATAGAATAGTTTCTTTATTGTCATTGTAACATGAACCATGTACAACAAAATTTAAAAATGTCAGCCAGTCAGTGCACCATTCAAACATTTCTAAAAGCTAATGATACATACAACGTAAAATATTAAAAGATAAACAACTAAAATAAATATCATGAAAATAGCATGCATAAACACCCAACCCTCCATCCTTCTGTCGATTTCACAGTGTACCACAGTCCCTTAGTATGTATCGCCCCTGCGTTCCTTGGCGGCTACATTTAGTGCCTTTATAGCAGTGGGGTAAAAACTGTTTTTAAGTCTGTTTGTCCTTGTCCTTATAGATCTGTACCGTCTGCCTGACGGCAACAGTTCAAACAGGGAGTGTCCGGGTTGGGAAATGTCCTTTATAATACTCTGGGATTTTTTGATGCAGCGGGAACTGTGTAAGTCCTCCAAGGTAAGGAGAGGGCAGCCGACAATCCTCTGGGCGTTGCTGGTTTACACTGAAGATAGACACAAAATGCTGGTGTAACTCAGTGGGGCAGGCAGCATCCCTGGAGAGAAAGAATGTGTGTTGTTTCGGGTCACACATAAATGATATTTCAAGCTAAATGCAGTGAATTGAGCTCAGTGTTGGCTATTTAGGAAGCAGGAATTCCAATGCCTCAAATCTTGGATTTAATATCAGTAATTTTAAGTTATTGTTTGGATGGCAGATTATTTAATTGTAATTTGAAGTAAAGATCAAAATTTATCAACCTAATTAACTGTTTGGACCATTGTACTTTATTCTTGCAATCTAATCTCAATAAATTGCCTTGGAGAAACGAGGAACTGCAGGTGCTGGTTTACAAATATAAAAGTCTCAATGCTGGAGTAATTCAATGGGCTGGGCAGAATCTCTGCAGTTCATGGATAGGTAACTTATTGGCATTTTGGCAGTGTAGAAATGCTTATATAATGCGCACATCATTGTCAGAAATCTTAACCAAGCTTATTATTTCTGATTTGCTTGACCATCGTCGTAAGAAAAATTTACTGGTGTTTAATATAGTCGATTATCTTAGATAAATCTTGAAGAGCAGAAGACAAATAATATTTTTGCGTTTATCTATCCATTATAAATGTTGCAAGTTTCTGTCATGTTCCAGACAGAGGCTTTGTCACCACCAAACTGATGCTTTATTTTTTTTTTGAAAACGTAGCTGAATTGAGAACAAAATATCATCCCTCCTTGCTTTTATTAGTGATGTCCGGATGAACTGATGTTGCTGAAAGAACACAAAGAGATTAGCAGCTTCTAGCATTGATTATTTGACTTTAATTGAGCTCTAAGAATCAATTACTACTCCACCAAATTGAATACCAATATGTACCCTTAAAGAAATGTCAGACTAGCAAATTACCCCCTGAACAGTGCATTTGAAGCAGCCTATGTTTGTGCATATAAAAGAATGGCGTGATCTCACTCCAGAGCATTCTCATTTCTCGTGCCAGGAGTGATCTGAATATTGAGCAATTTGGGAGCGGATCAGAGAAAACTGCATGAAAAGTGTGGGCTGGAGAGCGTGATTTCAAGCTGGCAGTTGGATAGGCAAACACTGGGCAATTGTGATGGCTGGGGTTCTGGATATTGTGCCAGTGCACAACCACACAGAAACTGGGAATGTCCCGGAGATCAGATGTTGGCTTTCTGATGACATGCTCTGCCCTGGGCTCAGCACTCAATCCATTCACTAAGTTGCTGACATGTGGAACTGGTTATGCCTACCTCAGCTCCCTGCCTTCAGTCACACTTGTATGAATAAAGTCGTTTAGGTCAGTTTTTTTTATTTCAGTTTTTATTGCATTATGTATATTTTAAAATAATTAAGATCTACAATTTTAAATTACCATTTTGTTTTATTTGTTTTAATTATTTAAAAATGTATCCTTCCAAATGTCTCTGGGCAGTCACGGTGGCACAGCGGTAGAGGTGCTGCCTTACAGCAAAATGCAGCGCCAGAGACCCGGGTTCGATCCTGACTACGGGTGTGTCTGTATGGAGTTTGTACGTTCTCCCCGTGATCTGCGTGGGTTTGCTCCAAGACCTTCAGTTTCCTCCCGCACTCCAAAGATGTACAGGTTTATAGGTTAATTGGCTTGATGGAAAAAAAAATGTCCAGTGCTATGATGTTCTACGTAGAGCTTTTCAGTGCACAACATCCAGAGCAGACTTCCAGTTTTGTTTATTGTCACGTGTACCGAGGTACAGTGAAAAGCTATCTAGTCAGTGGAAAGACAATACATGATTACAATACATGATCATTAAAGTAACTTGAAAGTAGTTACATACTAAAGGATAGAGCTTTAAGCTGATAGGGGTAAAACTTTAAGTAGATTTGCAAGATGAGTTTTGTTACACAGAGCGGTAGGTGCCTGGAACGTGTTGCCTGGAGAAGTGTGGAAGCAGATATGATGGTTACATTTAAGAAGAATTTAGATAAGCTCATGAACAGACAGGGAATGAAGGGATATAGCCCATGAACAGGCAGCGAATAAAGAAACATAGACCATGAAGACAGATGAGATTAGTTTATGATACGATACAATAGAACTTTATTTATCCCAGGAGAGAAATTAATCTGCCATGTCATAAAACACAAGTTACATGAAACATGAAATTAAAGTGGCGAGTACAAAGGATTGGGGATGTGCAAAGATTTGGGGTGGTGGGGGAGGGGGCTGGGTGGGCAGAATGGGAGGGGGTGGAAGAGAGTCAGTCTACCCCACGACGGAAGTCTGATTCAAGGTCAGCATGGACATTGTGACCGGAAGGATTTGTTTTGCTGTACTATGTTCTTGGGTTACTTACAGGATGAGCTTTCAGAAGCGGATGGGTGGCACCCTGTTATATTTCACTCTCACTGGACAAAAATGTGTCCACCTCTCTATTGAAAATGTATAACACTTCTGCAAAGCTCATGATCCTCCAATAGAGAGAAAATAGATTGCCTTGTCAATCTTAAATGGGTGACTCCTTATTTGTAATCTCTAACCCAATATTGTACCACTCCAGGTCCAATCCCCTACATTCCAGGGGAACTGGACAGTGGGCAGAGAGATCTGGCAGACAAATGGAAAACCCAGAGAGCAAACTCCGCACAAACAGCACTGGAGGTCTGTGTGGAGGTCTGGATCAAACCAAAGTCACTGGAGCCACAAGGCAGTGACTTTACTGGCTGCACCACTGTGCCATCTCTCTTATTAACAAATAGAAACATTCTGCATCTACTCTTTCAACATTTTAAAGATGTTAGAGACTTCTGTTTGTGGTAGCAAGAAGGCATGTCTGGGTGATGGGGATCCTTGATGATGGACGCCACTGCCTTGAAGCAGTGCCTCATGTGGATGCTACCTCACCTGCAGTTACTCCAGCACTTTGTGTCCTTTTGTGTATTAACTAGCATCTACAGTTCTTTGTTTCTACAAAGGCACAGCTCTCCTAAGGTGTTCCTATTTAGAAACTAAGAACTGCAGATGCTGGCTAATACACAAAATGCTGGAGTAACTGCAGGTTAGGCAGCATTTCTGGAAACCATGGACAGGTGACGTTTTGGGATGAGATCCTTCTTCAGCTGCCTGACCTGCTGACTTACTTTGTGTCCTTTAGAGCAGTGTCCATGATGGACAAGTTCAAGTCCGTCCACTACTCTCTACAGCCTCTTGTGTTCCTGTGTGTTGGAATTGTCGTACCAGCCCATGATGCAACCAGTCAGGATACTATCTACATAGCACCATTGACCTGGGTTCGATCCTGACTTCGGATGACATCTATGTGGAGTTTGCACGTTCTCCCTGTGATGGTGAAGGTTTCCTCCAGGTGCTTCGGCTTTCTCCCACACCCCAAAGACGTGTGGGTTAATAGGTTAATTGGCCCTCTGTGAATTGCCCCTAGTAGGGAGTGAATGGGGAAAATTAGATAACATAGATCTCGAGGGTACACAAAAATGCTGGAGAAACTCAGCGGGTGCAGCAGCATCTTTGGAGCGAAGGAAATAGGCAACGTTTCGGGCTGAAACATTGCCCTTTTCCTTCGCTCCATAGATGCTGCTGCACCCGCTGAGTTTCTCCAGCATTTTTGTGTACCTTTGATTTTCCAGCATCTGCAGTTCCTTCTTAAACACATAGATCATCTCGTGGGAACGGGTGATCGATAATCGGTGTGGACTCGGTGTGCCGAAGAGGCTGGTTCCAAGCTGTATCAATCAAAATAAAAGTGAATAAAGAAATCCCATTTCCTTGGAGGAATTGAGATTGAGAGATTATGAGTTTAAATTTGTCATTTATTGAAGGAGATAAGAGGATGTATCTTTCCAGTGGGATTTGTTAAAATATTCATTGATTTGCCACAATGAGCAGCTGTGACAGAGGACCATGTCACTCATTGAATCAGTGGGAAAAGTCATGGGAAGTATGTCGGCAGTACAAGCAGATACAGTGGACCAAATACCACATGGTACTAATTCATAGCCTTCTATTTGTAGAAGTGTGCGAGGAATCTAAATAAGCACTATTTAGGGAGCATCCTGGAGGGGACAATAAAATAATTGTACACACCACTTTAACCTGTCAGTGCCACCCCCGAGTATACTGTGGTCCCGGCCAATAGTGACAACAAATCATGGCAGTGAACAGGTTCATTGTTTAATCCAGGGTAGACATAAAATGCTGGAGTAACTCAGCGGAACAGACAGCATCTCTGGAGAGAAGGAATGCTTAAACCAGCAATAGGCAAATCCTTGGGCTTAGAGGGTCCCTTTTACATTGGAACACAAGACTATATGCTGAAGTTATTTAAGGTTTTGCCATTTTGCAGGACAATATGGGTGCAAGGGTACATTGTATTGTGTGCAATGTTCATTTAGTATCTTTTGTGCCACATTTTACCATGGCAGCAACTCTACCAGATCTTGTCACACGGTGAAGCCGGCTCTGATGTTTATTAATGGTCTCTGTCCATCCTGGAGAGTCTGAGGTATCCATTCTCCTCCAAGCTGGTGCCTTTAGCTTTCCAATCAATACGAATTGCCCCCACCCCAATGCTCTCTTGCTGTCATTTCCACTGCACACTTGCCCAATGCCTCCAGCTGTTTCTCCCATTCAATGGATGGGCCTCGGCCACTGTACCTGATCCAACAGGACACTGGGTCAGCAGCCAGGCTTCCCAGAAGAACTGCAACATTTTGGTCTCGTGCAGAGAAATGCATTTGTGTTCTGCAATGCATCCGAAGATTTAAGTCCTCAATGGATTGTCCCCAATTAGAAACATCATCGGAACATTGCAAGCATCGATAGCGCTGTCACGTGGTACTCCCTCATTCATTTTCCAGTTTGCATTTTGCCAGGAACAGTCTACTCCAAACCTTATCACAGCCTTGCACCTGGACAAAGGAGCGGGATATCTCTGAATGTGCATCAACAAATCGTGATGAGGCCGAGGTCAATGATCAGCTGCAAGCTCCTCAAGAATGTTGCACACTATGCAGGTTTTGAAATGACAGATTCTTCATTGTTGCAGGATCTTAATCCTGGAACCCATTACCTTTGGCAGGAAGGAAATGATTGTTCAATAAGGCAGCTCACCACCATCTTCTTGCAAGCAGCGAGAAATGGGCGAGAAATGCTGCATTGTTAGTGACACAATCTCTCAAATCTTGAAAAGTAATTACATAACAAAATTCTATTCCTTGTATTTCACAAGAGCACGACCTTTACACTTTGGAGATACAGCGTGCAAACAGTCCCTTCGGCCCACTCACTCTGTGCCGGCCAGCGATTGTCACATACATTAGCACTATCCTACATCCTGATGCCGACCAGCGATCATCCCGTACACTACCACTATTCTACACCCCAGGGACAATTCACAATTTCAACGAACCCAATTAATCAACAAACCTGCAAGTCTTTGGAGTGTGGGAGGAAACCGGAGCGTTCAGTGGTCACAGAGAGCACGTACAAACTCCATGCAAACAGCACCCGTTGTCAGGATCAAACCGGGTTTCTGGTGCTGTAAGGCAGCAACTCCTCCGCTGAATCGTAAAAATATATGAAGATCATTCTTTGTAGTCTAATGTTTAGTTTTAGCTTAGTTTTTGTATATTGTCACGTGCAAAGTGAGAAATTGTCAAATGTACAAATTATTATGTACCACTAAAAATGTTGGGCATTTGGCAGATTGTGAGCAGAAAATATGAGGAGATTGTTGGGTGAATGGCCTTCAATTATGCGTGTATCGGTTGTACCTTTGTGTGCCTGGTTTTCTCAACCTGGAACTGGTTGGCCCCTGCAGTTTTTTCTTTTGCATGATAATTTTCTGTTGACATTTTATCTCTTGTTTCCCCTCCACTGGAATTAAGCCAGCGATGGCCAATATATTCAGTGTCCCTTGTTTCAGAGCTTTTGCCTCTCCAGTTCACCAACCTACAAGATATTTTTTTTAAAGCACCAGCATATCTCATGTTATTTCAATAGTTCTTCACTGCTGTTTATTGTATGTTAAAGGTGCTTTATAAATGTTACGTAATAATGATGTCAAATGGTTTTACGGAGGTTGTTGGGGGTATTAAAGGCTTCATTGAAATTGTGGGTGGATTGGAAATTAGGGGTGATATACCCAGTTATCGCAGATACTCATTCACATTTTCAATGCAGGGTTCTTGAAATTGAGCTTAACCCCTCTTCCGGGCCCCTTATTGTCTGTATTATTCAGGGTGTTTCTCAGTCTATCTGAAAGCCAAAAGTGAGAATGTGAAGTGATGACGTGAAGCAGAGGGACTCTTCATGCTCTTGCTGTCACCGACTAGACCATGAATTGGGGGGTGATAGATTGAGATGGTTGTGGAATAAGCAAGGTCTTCACTTTCCAACAGTTTGTTTGCACATGGTTGGTCGAGCTGCCAGTGTTCGAATCAGTAAAGTCACATTTTGCCCTGATGACTTGCACCTGATATAGAGCCCAGTCCTTCCGTCAGGTTGTTAAGAAGGAACTGCAGATGCTGGATAATCGAAGGTACACAAAAATGCTGGAGAAACTCAGCGGGTGCAGCAGCATCTATGGAGCGAAGGAAATGGGCAACGTTTCAGGCCGAAACGTTGCCCATTTCCTTCGCTCCATAGATGCTGCTGCACCCGCTGAGCTTCTCCAGCATTTTTGTGTACCTTCCGTCAGGTTACCTTGCCTCTCTCAGGAGTTTCACATCATTACTTTTGACTGTTGATGTTTGCTGTAGAACTGGGGGGAAACTTTGCAAAGTTTTCTTTTCTTATGGTGGTGAAAATTAAATGAAGGCATTTCAACCATTTATTAAATACGCCAGTACATCTATTTGTGGAACAAAGCCAGATGGCCCACTTCATCTCTCCTTGGGTAATTTGAAAAGTCACTTTTAATTAAGTGACGTGCTATTTATCAAGCAGTTGCAAGTGTGCATTAAAATTTGGAGGACACTTCATCATGCTGTCAACTGTGGTTGAGTTGGTGGTGCACCTCTCGGGGCCCATCCCAGAGCCCAGAGTCTTGCAGACTGCTGCTCCTTGCAGCAAGAGAGTGCACTACGATTTTGGTGGTGCTATTATTTGAGCAAGAGTTTAAACTAAGGCCCAGTCTACTTAAGTGACAATTTCGGTGGAACTGCCAGGGTCAGGCAGTATCTGCAGGGAATGGACAGGCAATGCATTTGGGTCGAGACCCTTCTTCAGACTGATGACATAAGGAGGAGAAAACTAGAAAAGTAGAGTGGGGGTGGGTAACGCCTGGCAAGTGAAGGTTGGATAGGCTGGGTCAGAACATGGTCAGAGGGAGGGGGGGGAGGAGGAGGGAAGCAACGAGAAAGGGTCTCGCAGAACTCCCAACGAGGAATTTTCTTCAAGTTATGCATCACTGAGGAGGCATTTCAGTGGAGCAGTAAAATGGAAATCTTCGACCATGCTTAGTTTGTCCAAGAATATGTGTGTTATGATTGTGTTTATAATTTGTTTGGTTGTTTTGTTGTTTGTCTTTTGCACAAAAGTCCGCGAGCATTGCCACTTTCATTTCACTGCACATCTCGTATGTGTATGTGACAAACAAACTTGACTTGACTTGACTCCACCAGTTGCTTCCCCTCTACTCTAAAGTCTGAAGAAGGCTCCCAAATCGAAGGGTTTTCTGTCCATTCTCCATAGATGCTGCCTGACCTACTGAGTTCCTCCAGCAGTTTGTTTTCTGCTCAAGATTCCAGCATCTGCAGGTCCTTGTGTGCCCCATCTACTTCTCGGGTTTACCCAACCCATCTTGTAGGGTTGTTTTGAAGTTATTTCCAGTCTTCTGCCCAATATTTACCCTTCGATTAAACTGGTGACCTGGCATTCATTGCCCTGCAGCTTTTCTAAGAGTACACATTTCAAAAATCATTTCTGCACTGCAGAGCTCACTGGGAGACGCGGAGATTGTGAAATGCAAATCTATTTTTTGTTAACTGACCAGATCGTACACATCACCAATTTCAGGGCTTTTTAAATGGGTTGGGAACATTGGGTGTTAGAATAATTTGGACATCTTGATGTTTTCATCAGGGACAACACAACTTCTGATCCAGACCACCTCCCATTAAAGCATCATCCTTGTGCTTGTTCACCTCAACTGCCTCCACACCTCCAAATTCAAATCCATGTCCATTTATGAACCTGTCTATGTTCCAACCTCTACATCACGCCCCTTGTCCCACAGTCTTCTGACTCTAGGCTTTTATGAATCCTCCCCTCCAGGCACGTCATAGTGGTAGCTCAGTTCAGTTTAGTTTATTGTCGCATGTACCGAGGTACAGTGAAAAGCTTTTGCAGCGTGCGAACCAGTCAGCGAATAGACAACACATGGTTACAGTCCCATTCACAGTGTACGGATACATGATAAAACTGCCATCACTTGGGACCTACACTTTACAAATGCCAACTGGAAAATATCAGAAGTTCAAAGTGAAATATTAACTCTTTCACTTCCTCCTGATGTTGTCTGAACTGCAGAGTCTTTCCAGCACTTTCAGTTTTGATTCCAGCATCTACAGCTTTGATATGCATAAAACCACCTTAAATCTCTTTTACCACATCAAGCCCAGTGTGTTGGACTGTGCGATGCATGATGTACATCACCTCTCATCGTCTCGCACTGTTAAAGCCTTTGGGCTGGTCTTTTATGGAAAGGCCAATGTAATTGCAAGTTGCCTTTTTTTTGTCTTCTACAACAGTCTTACACTTTGCTTATAATGTCTTTGGTCTCTCTAAGGTTATGCCTTCCTGCTATTTCAAGAGGAGAGCTCCGTGCAAGCCCTGATAGATGCGTGCATCGAGGAAGATGGAAAGTTATACCTGTGTGTTTCAAGTCCTACAATCAAGGACAAACCGGTAAATGGATCTCCAGCTTAGTCCTACTCACCATCTGTTCTCTTTGTCGTTTGATGAGCCAATTAACCTGGGAATTATTCGGCTGTCTGCTGTTCCTCCCTGATGAATGAATATTCGCACTGTATTATTTTGATTATCCATTTACTGATGGGGATTTTATTTTCAGTAAAATTTGAAGATTGGATCTTGGGAATATATCAATAAATGTTGTGCTGCATAATTAAGCCTTTGTTTGAAGCTTCCAGAACAATTAGCACACGGACAAGCTGCCTGCCATTTGCTCCCATAGGTGATCATTGTATCAGCATTTCTTGTTGTCTAATTCTCTCCTAATCCCTGGCTTTCTACAAAATAAAAGGAAGTGCAGAATGAGCTCTGCTAGTTAGTCATTACCCCAGCAATTTTGTAACTCTCTCTTTGGCTTTGTAAAAAAGTGAATCTAGCAATTTAAAACTGTTAAATGTTTATGATTTGTTTTCATATCATGACCATTTTGAAGACGAGGCAAATGTTGACTGCTTTTATTGTGTAATTAGCAAAATTACATTAGCATTAAAATTTGTTATGCAACACTTCATGGTTGCTTGCATGGATGTTTGGAATTCCTGTATTTAAAAATAATTCTTTTGTTCACTTTCAAATTTAATTGAGCAAAATCCTGTCTCTTTAAAGGTACAAATTCGACCCTGGAACCTGAGTGACAGTGACTTTGTGATGGATGGTTCTCAGCCTCTGGACCCAAGGAAGACTATCTTTGTGGGAGGTGTACCCAGACCACTTCGAGCTGGTGAGTGGAGTTGCAGTGAGTGCTCAATGAATTGCCTATGTGTAGGAAGGAACTGCAGATGCTGGTTTAAACAGAAGATAGACATAAAAAAGCTGTAGTCACTCAGCGGGACAGGCAGCATCTCTGGAGAAAAGGAATGGGTGACGTTTTGGGTCGAGACCCTTCTTCAGACTCTCTAAAGAAGGGTGTTGACCCAAAACGCCACCATTCCTTTGCTCCAGATATGCTGTCTGACCCACTGAGTCACTCCTGTTTTCTGTGTCTCTCTTCGAACTGCCTATGTTATCTGATTCAGAAGGTGAAATAATGTTGAAAAGCTGGCCTGAGTTTGGGCAAGTGGAGCAGAGTTCAACTGTTTGCAGATGTCTTTATAGATAAGTTGAGCAGTATCTGAACCCTGTTACCTATTAATACAAATGCTAATTGCAGTGTTTCATTAGTTTTGTTAACCCTGAAACAGGAACGTTTAAATAATTTGTAGCATTTGTCCCTCATTACATACGAGCTGCTGAAATACAATTCATTTGTTTCCGCAAAGGACGTATCTGTTCTCATTTCAGGGTTTATTTTATTAAACTGTTTGCAGCCACTATTGCCCGTGAATGTATTCATTAGACAAATTTATTCCATTTTATTTACTGGATTTTATGATTCAGAAAGGGAATTTTGAGAAGTGGAGTTTTACTTTGGTAGGAGGGGGGGGGGAGAGGGGTAAGAAAAGTTAGCATACTCTTTAAATATTGTGTACACTATTTATATTCCAGTTGCGAACAGTCATAAGATAACTGGGGTTTATATTTTGGAGCACAAAATATATGAATGATATTGCACAAATGCTAGAGCATTTGACTCAAGAATATCTGTGGATACAAAATTTAGATGGAATCTTTCTGACAAAATTTTAATTTCTATTAAAGATTTTGGTCCTTTTAGTGGCAGATTGCTGTTTGTCCCTTAACGGGGATGAAGTGGAAGAAGAGAATTTTATGAACAGTTGGGGGGAAAAGGAAAGATGGCAGGGAAATGATAAAAGTAAAACTACTTGGTGTTCAGTAACGTTTTAGCCCTGTTTTTTTAAATTTTTTAAAAAGTCTAAAATGAAAAATTACTGTTTTACTTTGTAAATTATTAATAGGGCACTATATAGAGATATACAGCATGGAAACGGATGTTTTGACCCATTTGGTCTATGCCAACAGTCAAACTCCCTTGACTGATAACATGTCCGTGCTGTAATTGTTATATGGTTATATGGTTATGGATGTCATTTATTTTCACTACGAGAATCTAGGAATGAGTATTGCCACCAGACAACATAGAAACATAGAAATTAGGTGCAGGAGTAGGCCATTCGGCCCTTCGAGCCTGCACCGCCGTTCAATATGATCATGGCTGATCATCCAACTCAGTATCCCGTACCTGCCTTCTCTCCATACCCTCTGATCCCCTTGGCCACAATGGCCACATCTAACTCCCTCTTAAATATAGCCAATGAACTGGCCTCAACTACCCTCTGTGGCAGAGAGTTCCAGAGATTCACCACTCTCTGTGGGGAAAAAAGTTCTCCTCATCTCGGTTTTAAAGGATTTTCCCCCTTATCCTTAAGCTGTGACCCCTTGTCCTGGACTTCCCCAACATCGGGAACAATCTTCCTGCATCTAGCCTGTCCAACCCCTTAAGAATTTTGTAAGTTTCTATAAGATCTCCTCTCAATCTCCTAAATTCTAGAGAGTATAAACCAAGTTTATCCAGTCTTTCTTCATAAGACAGTCCTGACATCCCAGGAATCAGTCTGGTGAACCTTCTCTGCACTCCCTCTATGGCAATAATGTCCTTCCTCAGATTTGGAGACCAAAACTGCACGCAATACTCCAGGTGTGGTCTCACCAAGACCCTGTACAACTGCAGTAGAACCTCCCTGCTCCTATACTCAAATCCTCTTGCTATGAAAGCCAACATACCATTCGCTTTCTTTACTGCCTGCTGCACCTGCATGCCTACCTTCAATGACTGGTGTACCATGACACCCAGGTCTCGCTGCATCTCCCCCTTTCCCAATCGGCCACCATTTAGATAATAGTCTGCTTTCCCGTTTTTGCCACCAAAATGGATAACCTCACATTTATCCACATTATACTGCATCTGCCAAACATTTGCCCACTCACCCAGCCTATCCAAGTCACCTTGCAGTCTCCTAGCATCCTCCTCACACCTAACACTGCCCCCCAGCTTAGTGTCATCCGCAAACTTGGAGATATTGCCTTCAATTCCCTCATCCAGATCATTAATATATATTGTAAATAGCTGGGGTCCCATTACTGAGCCTTGCGGTACCCCACTAGTCACTGCCTGCCATTGTGAAAAGGAAAAGGACAACACTTTTATTGTTGAGCACAAACCAACAGTGGATCTTGTATTGTCATTGTAGATGTTGGAAGAGAGAAGGTTAGGGTAGAGTGAAATGCTGGGATTCCCAGTATCCGTCCCCGAGCTGAAAACAATGAAATGTTGATCGCACCCACTTCTGCAGTCAATGCCATGTGGGCAGATGTGTTTCTTCATAAAGTCATTAACAATAGTATCCATCTGGATGGACTCCAAATTTGCTCTACAGAGAAATAATGACTTCTGTAGACTGAATGTTTATAGATCCAGTAAACTGCACATCTTGCTATTTGTAACAGTGATTTAAATGTGTGCGCACAGGTTTAAAAAAAGCACGTAATTGATTTGTAGGAGAAAGGCATCCTCTTGTAAACAAGTTATTTATAATGATTCACATCACATCGTTGTTTTTTTCCATTCTCAGCAAAGTAAACCTGATATTTTCCCAATGTGTTGGTTTAATCAATTAGTAAATGTAATACTAATTTTAGAAATATGGTTACTAATGTGTACAGGAAGATACAGGGTGTATTTAATATAATGTACTAGCTTACGGTGAAATATAACATTTGCATATAACGCATTTAAGAGTTTTTTTAGGAATATTCTTTATGATAGATTCATATTTTTTATTTTTTCCCCATTTCCTGATCAAAGCACTGCATGCATGTGCATACACATACTTTCAGCTTGATTTGAATAATATCTCCACTTATTATGGTGCAATGTGTGAAAAATCCAAGTGTCATTGAAAATAATAATCAGGGTTATTTTTATTTTTTTCCTTTCCCACTGACCTTCATTTCTCAGAACATTAAATAGCAGCATTTGTGTGTCATAATCATTTGGGGAAACCCATGAAGTCTGAAGGAGGGTCTCGACCCGAAAAGCCACCCATTCCTTCTCTCCAGAGATACAAAAGCAAACAAACAATCAGTTTTATTCGTCACATTGCACATAAAGTGCAAGAGATGCTGCCTGTCCTGCTGAGTTACTCCAGTTGTTTGAGTCTGCCATGAAAATAGTCTATTTGTTGACAGCTCCATCAGTTCTTTATTATATTGATACTGATCAATAGTTTTAGGATATTTGTTTGGACAGTGGGTAAAGGTTCCCCACCAAATATTTTTCCATTCCCTACATTCTTTCCATCGACCCAGCTGAACTTGGGTCCTAAGGGAAGGCAAATGCTCGGAATAAACAAGACAGCAAATTGGACTTTTTTGAGACTTTTGTTGCATTAACTGCAGAGCACTGCAGCTAAAGCCTGACAAACCTTCCAAAATTAAGATGGGAAACCCTTGGCCTGTAGTTTGAATCCATTAGTTTGTGGTAGTAGAGCCAATTTTTATGAAGCTATTTGGGGGAACACAAATATATATTTTAAAATAATATAATTATTTTGATTGAACGTTCTGTGAAGAATGGGTAAGGCCCAAATCTAAATAATATTGTCTTTTTTTTTGTTATTATGTTCGGTTCAAGCAGCCGTTTTAAACTATATCATGAATCATATCCACAGCAAACAAATACCAAGTGGCATATTCTAAACAAAAATTGTATCGTATTGTATAATTATTTTGATTGAACGTCAGAATGCATCTGAAAATGTGATGCACATTTGAAATCAACCAATATATTATTCGATAAAAGAGAGAATATTAATTGTATCAATGTATTTGTTGGTCCATCTCAATTGGAAGAACAGCATTATTAAGTAACATTTTTGGATTGGGAGAAAGTGATCTTCTAAGCCTAGGCTTTTGTTTTCTTCTTGCAGTGGAGTTGGCTATGATAATGGACCGGCTGTATGGAGGGGTCTGCTATGCAGGCATTGATACAGATCCCGAGCTGAAGTATCCAAAAGGTGCTGGTAGAGTGGCTTTCTCCAATCAGCAGAGCTACATTGCTGCTATAAGTGCTCGCTTTGTACAGCTGCAGCATGGGGACATTGATAAACGGGTGAGTGAAATGCTGAGTGTCGTCATTATGGACATGTTTATCTATCTGCTGCAATCAATATCAATGTGGGAGAGATGTAGTAACATAATGGCATTTGCAGGTAAATGTATATTGGTAAATGCACCACCCTGGTGATGATTAATACAACATAATCTGTTAGCATATTCTGCTTCAAAATGTCTAACCTTGCAGAAATATTGTAATTGCACTCCACTCTCTGGAAGAACTGCTAATCTGCAACTTTGGAGCTCAAATACTTGTGTGTGTCAGCAAATGTATAGTAATTCAGAAAATGCCTTATTTTATGAATGGCTTAACATGAACAGTGGTCAACTTAACTCCCTGCTTCTTTGTGACTGTTGAATAAAAAAAAAAGACACATCTGTGAACATGTTACTCCACATCATCCTTAATAATTTGAGTTGATGTTAATCTCGGATCTCGCTCGAACAGTTGACCTAACATCAAGGTTTCAATATCAGTTTATTGTCACATGTACCAGATAAGGTACAGTGAAATTTGAGTTACCATACATCCATACTAAGTGAAAAGCAACAAGATACACAACCACATAAAAGTTACCATAAACATCCACCACAGTGGATTCCACATTCCTCACTGTGATGGAAGGCAATACAGTTCAAACTTTGTTCTCCCGCAGTCGGGGCAGTCAAACCGTCCACAGGAGGGTTATCAAAGCCCCCGCAGTCGACGATCGAAGCCCCCCCCCCCCGTCGGGGTGCTCGGAACTCCCGCGCGGGGTGTTTGAAACTCTCTCATGGAGCTCCCGAGTTGGCCTCTTCTTACCAGAGACCGCGGGCTTCACGATATTAAAGTCCATAGGCCCCGCAGTTGGAGCTTCGATCCCCGGCAAAGGGATCACAAGCTCCGCAATGTTAAAGTCCCGCAGACTCCCACGGCTTGTAGCGCCGGGTCGGTCCCCAGGAAAGGCCGCCAGCTCCACGATGTTAGGCCACAGTGGGGACGGAGATACAATATGAAAAAAATTGCATCTCTGTCGAGGTAAGAGATTGGAAAAAAAGTTTCCCTCCCAACCTCCACCCCCCACATAAAACAAGCCAAGGAACACTCAAACATACTTTTCAACACATACTAAAAATAACAAAAAATAGAAAGGACAGACAGACTGTTGGCGAGGCAGTCACTGCAGGTGGCGCCACCTGGTGTTTGCGCTTGCAGAAGAAAGTTCCAAATCTCTACTACTTTCTGCAGGAAGAAAAGCTGATTTTTACCTATCAGGGCCTTTGATCATTTTTGTACAATGCTCCTTTGTCCTGGAATTTCTCAGTCAATGATGATAGCTTATTACTGTCTAACCAGTGGTGCATTTAACATCTTAATGTGCAGTTAAATGATTGTTAATCCCAGTATATGAAATCTCTCCTCAAATTTATCCTGGGAACCGTTGCTCCAATGGTAAATGTAAGACTCTATCGTAGCATCGAACAGAATTTACTGTAAAAAAAATATATAACACTGAGGATAAATGAAATGAAATGAAATGATTCAATTTATTGTCATTGTCAGTGTACAGTACAGAGACAACGAAATGCATTTTTAGCATCTCCCTTGAAAGGGAGACACAGGGCGTCGCGGTGTGCCCGCGCCTGCCGCCGTAATTACATTCCATTACAGGCAAAGGTGGGTGAAGTGTCTTGCCCAAGGACACAACGACAGTATGCACTCCAAGCGGGATTTGAACCGGCTACCTTCCGGTCGCCAGCCGAACTCTTAGCCCATTGTGCTATCTGGTGCACATATGATAATGGTGCACATATGCAAATATGGTGCACAATATGCAAATATGAAGTCCTACTCTGGCAATGACAATTAAACTAGTTTGGAATTTGCCTCTTCTCAGATGCATGCAATCTAATCCCCCAGCTCAAGTTAACTGAAGAGTTTGAAGTTCCTTTACTCAGAGTCCTGGAGTCTTAGTGTGGAAACATGTCCTTCGGCCCAACTTGCTCACACCAGCCAACATGTCCCATCTGCACTAGTCCCACTTGTCTGCATCTGGCCCATATCCATCTAAACGTGGCCTATCCATGTACCTGTCTAAATGTTTCTTAAACATTGCGATAGGACCTGCCTCAACTACCTCCTCCCCTTTGTGTGAAAAAGTTACCTCTCAGGTTCCTATTAAATCTTTCCCCCTCACCTTAAAACAATGTCCTCTGGTTCTCGATTCCCCTACTCTAGGCAAGAGCCGCATTGCGTCCACCCGATCTATTCCTCTCATGATTTTGTACATCTCTATATGATCACCCCTCATTCTCCTGTACTCCAAGGAATAGTGTCCTAGCCTGCTCAATCTTTCCCTGTAGCTCTGGCCCTGGAGACTTGGCAATATCCTTGTAAATCATCTCTGCACCCTTTCAAGTTTGACAACATCCTGTTTATAACAGTGCCCAAAACTGAACATAATACTCTACTAAATGCACCCTCACTAACGTCTTGTACAACTGCAACACGACCTCCCAACTCAATGCTCTGACTGATGAAAGTCAATGTGCCCAAAGCCTTTTTGACCACCCTATTTACCTGTGATGCCACTTTCAACAAACTATGTACCTGTACTCCTAGATCCCTCTGCTCTGCAACACTCCCCAGAGTCTTATCAATCACTGCGTAGGTCCTGCTCCTGTTAGTGCTCCTAAAATACAACACTTCACATATCCCTGTGTTAAATTCCATCAACCATTCCTCGGCCTAGCTCCCCAACCGATCAAGATCCTGCTGCAATTTATGACAACTATACTTGACCCATATGTACAGATTAAACATGCCAAAATAATCTTGTCTATTTCAGTCTACATTGGTATTTTGGAAGGTACAATGAATTTGAATCACTGTTTGCTATGTCACAGAAATGTACTGTTAGACAAGTCTCCTTCAGATTTTAATTGTGCAGTTTTTTAATCTGATTTGTTGCTTATTTTGCATTTAATTTGGGCCTTTTTCCACCCTCTTTACATTTGCCGTCAGAATAAAGTTCTGATATATTCCATGTTAAAGTGATTATTTCCCTTGCTCTACGTCTTGTACCAAAGGATAAAGGACATTTATTGTCACATACACCAATTGGTGCAGTGAAATTTGAGTTACCCTGCAGCACACAGATAAGATAAACACAACACTACAGAATTTAACATTAAACATTAAAAACATCCCCCCCCCCCCCCCCCCCCCCCCCCCCCCCCCCCCCCCCCCCCCCCTCTGAGGGAAGACGTTTTCCCACTCTGAGGGAAGACAACAGAGTTCAGTCCCTTTCCTCTTGTTCACCCGTGGTCGGGGCCTATTGACGCCTCCGCAGTCGCTGCAACAGCGGCCTGATGTTTCAGGCCCTCTCGTCGGGACGATGGAACTCCGATGTCGGAAGACAGCGTCATCCATGATCACATTGAATGGTGGTGCTGGCTCGAAGGGCCAAATGTCCTACTCCTGCACCTATTGTCTATAAGAACGCTCTCAGCGGCTTGTAATTCTGAATCGGCCGCTTCCTACCGGAGACCTCTGCTCCCGAAGTCCACAGGCCGAGCTGCGTGGAGCTCCAACACTGGCGACCTTGGCGAAAGATCCCAGGGCTCCGCAATGTTAAAGTCAGCGCCGCCCGCGGCTGGAAGCTCCACAAACCACAGTTCCACGATGTTAAAGTCGGCAGTCCCAGCACTCCGGAGCTTCCATCACGGCGATCCCCAATAGGAATCGTCCACTCCGCGATGGTACTTCAGTGCTGCGCCGCTGCTGAAGCTGAATCTCTGGCAGGAAAGTCCATGCCGAGGGGCGTAAATCCTGGGGGGACAGGGAAGACACGTTCCCCCGTTTTGAGAGGTGGGGGATGAACCCCCCATTTTTTGTAATCCAGCTTTTAAAACTCGGTGAAATCTCCGCTTTCCGCGAGACAGTGGGGGTGGGACTGATAATCGAGGGAGCCGATTGGACGAGAGATACGTTGGTCAGCAGGCTATGTGGGTGGGACAAGATGATTCAGCGCGATCAATGGAGGAGGGAGGTGTCGGTCAGAGGCGGAAGTAGGGGGTGTGGGACTGAGGATAGAAAATGGTGATTGGAGGAGGGAGACGTGGCACAGACCTGCACCTCGTCCGCAGCCAGGATCGATCCCGGCCGGATCTCTGGCACTGCCGGCGCTGCCAAACCGCCACTGGACCACCCCCATCCCCACCCGAGTGCCCCCCCTTCCCCACGCCCGGGGGTGTCCAAAGACGTCGGGAGTCAGACGGGCGCGGTGTTCCCAGGCCCACAGCTAGCGCAGAGAAGCAGCGCTACACCCAGCTCAACTTTGCCTTTCCCGCCAGGTTAACCTACAGCCCTGCCTGGACTTGCGGGAAATATGGCCCAGGTGTACAGCCTGCGTGGAGAAACAGCGCTGGTGTCCCGTCAGTCCAGGCAGGGCTGTAGGTTAACCTGGCGAGACAGGCAGAGTTGAACTGCATTTAGTGCTGGATTGAGCCTCCGAAGCCTCGCGCGCGCGCGCGCGTGCGTGTGAGTGTGCGCATGCGCGAGTGGCCGTCAAGAAAATGTGTTCCCCGTGTCCCCCGGTCCCCTCCATATTTTGATAGCGATTTCCGTGCCTGGCCGCGCCAATCCAGATGGTAGGCCGCGAGGAGGTGATGAAGATGCGGCTCGGAGGAAAGACGCATCCTCGACCAGGTAGTGACTGTGGAAAACAGTTTCCCCCTACCCCCCCATCCCCCACATAAAGAGATTAAAAGACCTCCAAAACAAACTATGCAGTTACTCATAGTTGTGGAGAGGGAGAGAGCATCTTGCCCACCATGTCCTAGACCACCTATTTACACCATCCTTACATTAATAGATTAATCTTTCCATTTCCCCTCATTTAAAACTTTATTGCTACACTTTCTATTATAAATAAATATAATGTGTTTTGCCATGTGGAGATTCATGTCCATTAACCTTCATATTGAAGCGATCAGTAGTGATCCCAGGAAACCTTTCCACCGTTTGTCGGCACTGGGCCTGTACTCGTTGGAGTTTAGAAGAATGAGGGGAGACCTCATTGAAACATGCCGAATAGTGAAAGGCTTGGAAAGACTAGTGGGAGAATCTAGGACTAGAGGTCAGTCTCAGAATTAAAGGACGTTCTTTTAGGAAGGAGATGAGGAGAAATTTCTCTAGTCAGAGGGTGGAGAATCTATGGAATTCTTTGCCACAGAAGGCTGTGGGGGCCAAGTCAGTGGACATTTTTAAGGCCGAGATAGGTAGATTCTTGATTATTACAGGTGTCAAAGGTTATGGGGAGAAGGCAGGAGAATGGGGTTAGGAGGGAGAGATAGATCAGCCATGATTGAATGGTGGAGTAGACTTAATGGGCCAAATGGCCTACTTCTATTCCTATCACTTATGCCCTACTGAAGAAAATGCCTCGGGACAATAGTTCCAGGATTATATCCCAGGAGAGCTCTGATTACAGTGGTCATGGTTAAAGGTGATCTCCTGACATTTTCTATTCGTTGAATCCATATGTAGACTTAGTTTCTCTTGACTGATTGCAGGCATTTTTGAACTGGATTCAAAAAGGAATTGAATATTAAACGTTACAAAATTAGGGAATGACTTTGATTGTTCCCTGGGTTCAGCACTATTTGACTTGAGTATTTCCACCGAGTTACTCCTGTCCAACACTTTATAATATGATGAGGTAACTCGGAGGGAAATAGCATCCTTGTGATCTTAACTGACTTTCACATTTCTTATGATGTTTGCATTTCCTAAGTTCTTCAAAAAGCAGACTGAATATTGCTGCGAAACAAGATAAAATTGCATTGTTCAGCTAATTTGTTTCACTTTATGGGCTGCAGGTGAATATACCGTTTCAAGTTCAGTCAAATTCTCCTTTTTCATTTATATCACCTTATATGACTAAAGAAAATCATTAATGGGGGCTTTGTCATTGGCAGCACACTGGTTAATAATTGCTTTGGTTGGGCTAACGGAGGTCGACGCTTAAATAGGATTGGAAAACCATACTTGAACATTTACTCATGAACATTCAAGACCTATTGACCATAAATGTTGTTTTTCTCTCTTGTTCTCCTTCTGGCCACAGAAACCTAAGGATTATTCTGCTGTCTATCCCATTCTTTGATTTACCTGAGTATGCTGGAAATATTCAATCGGTCAGGCAGCATCAGTGGGGAGACTTTAGACGCAGACTTCGTTCCTCCCACACTGTTGAGTGCATTGGGCAGCAAGCTTTCGCCATTCTGTTCTGTTATGAGAGATACAAAATAAACGTTTTGTTTTGATAAACTTTCATCAGGATTGAACTGTGTTAAGGATTTCAACAAGAGTTGGGGAAGGCAGTGAAAGAGAAACATAGAAAATAGGTGCAGGAGTAGGCCATTTCGGCCCAGCACCACCATTCAATATAATCATGGCTGATCATCCAAAATCTGCGTTCCTGCTTTCTCCCCATATCCTTTGAATCCCATAGCCCTAAGAGCTACATCTAACTCTCTCTTGAAAACATTGAGTGAATTGGCATCCACTGCCTTCCGTGGCAGAGTATTCCACAAATTCACAACTCTCTTGGTGAAAAAGTTTTTCCTCATCTCTGTCCTAAATGGCCTACCCCTTATTCTTAAACTATGACCCCTGCTTCTGGACTCCCAGAAGAAAGAGAGACAAGGAAGATGTGTAATAGGGTGGAAGGCAGGTCAGATTAGACGCTGCAAAAGGTAATCCGATGAAGGCAGAATATTAAGGCAATGGGGGATGTTTGAATGGGGCAAAATATAGAGGGTATGTGCTAATATGGTGTTGGGTGCCTGCAACACACTGCCAGAGATGATAGTCAAGGCCGATACGATAGTGCTTTTAGTTGGGAACATGGATATGCGGGGAATGGAGGGGTATTGGCAATGTGCAGGCAGGTGAGATTAATTTAGCTTGGCATCATATTTGACACAGACATCTTGGGCGGAATGTCCTGTTCCTGTGCTGTACTGTTTCTGTGTCCAATGAAACCAAATATAGTCTGGAGGTGATGTAATTGTCAAAAGCTGAATCATTATCTGAAATTGTTATACAGTAGTTGAGCAACCTTGAATCCAGGAATAGAAACGAGGAACTGCAGGTGCTGGTTTACAAAATCCACGAGTATGTGTCTAAATAAGACTGGCAACTTGGCCCCACATTCCTCCTGTTTTCCACAAAACCCAATGTGACTAATCTGGTGGCAATTTGTGATATTTGTCCCAAATAAGATGCTCACCAAAGTGATCAGCAAACTCTACCAGGGTCAGACCAGCCCCAGGATATAATATTTGCAAATACAACCAATAATGTGTTGAATGGTGAAGCATAGAACATTTCTGACTTGGCTGGCCATTCAGCCCATTATGTTTATGACAATTAATAAGGACCAAATGATGTCTTCCAGTATTAAGGCTGTAGCCCAGCAGATCTCTGCTTTTCAACTACACATAAAGTAGTGTTTAAATTGGAACACATGGTTTCTGTTGCTTTAACACTTTTAGGCAGTGAATTCCAACCTCTGACTTTCTCTGGTTGAAGAAATGTTTCTTCATCTGCCCTCAGATTCTTCTACCATTTACTCTAACTCCAGGCCCCCTGAATTGTGATCCAAATTCAGAATCTATTGGCCTGTCTTTCTTGCATGGGACCTAAAATCTTTTTCCCTGATTCCCATGTACAAGGTAATTTTAAAACCTGCCTAACTTCTGATATTAGAGCATAACATATAATGAAAAGGAACTGCAGATGCTAAATTTTACCAAAGATAGACAAAATGTTGGAGTAACTCAGCAGGTCAGGCAGCGTGTCTGGAAAAAATGATTCATGTTTCCGGTCGGAAGGGTCCCAACCTGAAACATCACCTTTTCCTTTTCTCCAGACATGCTGCCTGACCCGCTGAGTTGCTCCAGCATTCTGTGTCTATTTGTGATATTAGAGCTTTTTCTGTACCTCACTCCACTTGGCAGACAATTTTATGTTAATAATTACTCTGTGCATGAACACATTCTTCTTCGCATTAGAGTTTAAGAAGGAACTGCAGATGCTGAAAAATCGAAGGTAGACTAAAGTGCTGGAGAAACTCAGCGGGTGAGGCAGCGTCTATGGAGCGAAGGAAATAGGCAACGTTTTAGGTCGAAACCCTTCTTCAGACTGAAACGTTGCCTATTTCCTTCGTCCCTCTTCGCATTAGTCCCAGTTTTACCCCCATTTTGCATTTAATAATTTGACTCATGGCAGGAATTCACATTTTCTGTTTCAGCTAATGCCACACATTTCTCCAAGATTGTTTTTAATCAGACACCGAAGTTTTGCTGACCTTTCCTTGGCGTTTGCAACACATTGCATGATGGATCACTGTCGTGAGTCGTTCTGTGATGCTGCCTATATATTTCCCTTCAATTTCAATGTTCAGGGATATAATATCTAAGCTGTGACCACTGCACCGGCCGTTACATAATTTTGGTTAATGTCCTTAGATTTGATATAGAGTTATAGCTCAATATTTGGTTTGCTTTACAGATTGTTCTCAGATCCCTAATTAGTTCACCAAAAGTTGTTTATAAAAAGGATTTAAACTTTTGTAAGAAGAATTCTAAAATTAGTTCATCTTCATTTTGAAGGTGAGAATGAGGCATTTTAATATCCATCTGATCATTGGAACAGAAACACGAGTCAAAAAACTCTAGTGCACCCAGGGAGGGTAAAAGCCGTCCTGGGACTTGATCATAGTCTGCGCCTTGGATGGGGACATGGAGAGTGGTTGGTATCTGAGCCTTGAGTAGGGGATAGAGTAAGAGTAATTGGACACTGTGCTGAGATTGGGAGAGGAATCGGTCTATGCTTTGGTTGGGTAGGATCAAAGTTGGGAAGAAGTATCTGGGTCTGTTTGTTGAGTCACCGGGCTGGAAAGGAGATATTGGAGTTTGATCATTGTGGTCATTGTGGAGCTGGAGAAGAATTGGGAGAGAATATTGGGGAATGCTGGAGAGAAGTACCTGCCCATGTTTGGAGGTAAATATCACCAACAATTTGTCCTGGTCATAAAGCAGCGTTCTTGTTTTTGGCTAAAGAAGCACACCAGTTCTCCAAAGGCCAAGGGAATTCAGCACCTCGCTCACGGCTCTTACCAATTTCTACCAATGTCCAATCTGAACACATCACAGCTCGGCAACTGCTGTGCCCATGAAAATGCAGAATGTTATGAATGTATCCTAGTCCATCATCCAAACCAGTTTCTTCCCCTCCCCCACCCTCACCCACCCATCCATCAACTTAATCTATTCTTCGCATTGCCTTGAGTGAGCAGCCAATGTAATCAAGGACCATTGGTCATATTCTTTCCTGTTTTGCAGAAGATAAATGGTTATATAATTTGCTAAGGATGAATTCCCCATCTTCCAATGTACCTCATTGCAGCCCATGCTCTTTTTGTAATCTGTACTTTTTCTTTAGCTGTGATACTATTCTACACTCTGATTATTTTATCTTCTTCACTGCTATATATGCTCATGTATGGAATGATGTGCTTGGATAGCACACAACTATAGTTTTTCCCTGAATCTCCGTACAGATGACAATAACAAACAAATACCAATATGTAGAGGGTGCTATTTGAGCAAAAGTGAACGATTGGCCAAAGACCATTGAGGACAATCCAGGGTTGTGTTTAAAGTAATGGGATGGCAGAGAATAAATGAGTGGAGGTGTGGTGTTGGTGATTGAGGACTCCAATGAGGGTCTTGATGGATTAATGGGGTTGAGGAGTTGGGAGCAACATCAGTGGATGATGCATGAGGTATCAAGAATTATGTTTCATGATGGGAATCCAGATTCAGTGTGATTTTGCAAGACCATGGTGACCTGGGAGTAGGTATTCATGGATAAACCCGAGGCAACTTGGCATTACCACTGTAGTGCTCTAAAAGGTGGATTGTATAGAGAATGACGATATCTTGTGTGCTGCTCCTGTCAGCTAAAGGGTGACTCGTGCCTGGAATTATCTGGTCAAATTTACAGTGTGACTGTAAACCACTGGAAATGGTCATTATCATGTTTCACACGCTGGGCTGAGGAGTGCAGGGAAATTAATTTTCAATTGCATGGTGCTTCAAAAAACGGCAGCATTTTGTGATTGAATTTCTGGGCGCTCTGCTGTAAATTATGCAGCAATTTGTACTGCGGCAAACAGTGCTGGGAATACAGATAATTTCAGGTTGTACCTTTGTTTAAAAAAAATCCTCTGGCCAGTTTATTAAATGTGACATCCTTTTGTTTCCATTTAATCCAAATATAAAACTAATCACAGCCCATTTATTGAGAATGGTCATATGACTGCCTTTTGGTAGCTCATAAGGAATATCAATCTAATTTTGTGTGTATGTTTGATCCTGAATAATCAGAGAAAATGGGTGCGGTGTTAAAGGCTGGGAAAGAGCAGTCTGTTTGCTTTTTATGTATAGGTGGAACAAGGCTTTTGAGAAATTACCTCCATTTGAAATGAATTTATGATTTAAAAAAAAGATTAGTCAGAACTCTGAATTCTTAACAATTGTTCCTGATGTGGATGTTCCAGCCAATTGCAACTAATTAATTTGCAGATTTGGAGCATTGTGCAGATTGTAGAAATGCGTGTGGCTGAGGAAATGCGGGTTCCAAATGGCTGCTTTCATTTTCAGGGCATCTGCTCTCTGTTCTTTGAACAGCAGGACTCCATTGGTGGCTATTGTGCAAACATCCTACTGCAGTAGGATGCCACAAATTGTTTTCTAGTTCTTGTTCTGCGATAAACAAGGGCAATATTTTAATGTCCACCACTATACAAATGTTCTTCACGCCTATTCTTAAATGAACAAAGAGTTATTCTTTCTACACAATCGATAGTACAAACATACCTTTAGGCATTGAATGTATGTGATATTCAAATGTATTTCATGGAATCCTTTGCAGTGATATATAAGAACATTTGATGTGGCTTTTCATTTATTCTGATGTAATTAATAACTTTGTGGAATCGGTATAAATCATAATGGTTACTTTTTAGGAACAAAACTTAATATTAACATCTCTCTTAACAAATAGTACCTTGTAATCATTAGATTTCTGTGAAACATTTTTTATTTTAGCTCTTCGAGTTTGTTTGATTGCGTGTTATTCCTCTCATTTTTGAAAAAAATTAAAAAGTATATTTCGAATGAGTGGAATTGTTAGAGTTTAGGTGTGCTGCATAAAGTGTATTCTTGCAGATGAATAAATATTGAACATTACTACGTATATCGTTCTGCTTAGAGGAATGCACAAATCCTGTGACTGATAAGCCTATTAAAAATGTAGGGAATAATAACTAAGGTACCAGATGGGTCTTTCACCCATTCACCTTAACTGCTCAACAGAGAAGGCATCTGGAGACTTGCTACTCACATCTAATGTTTATTGAAAGCCATAAACGTACTGCATTTGAGTGGCTTCACATCTACCTCCCAAGCTGCAGTAACAGTTGAGCTAATCATTTTACGATGAACAATAAATATTGTGTGACTGAAACACTCTCATTTGCCGTCGTCAAAGAGGAAATTGCAAAATGCTATTATGAACTATCATGGCTTTATGAGCGCTCCTAAAATAACATCAACAAAATAATATTTAACAATGGAAAAATGCTTCAGAGTTGAGCTGTTATTATTAGCTGGTGGTCAATACTCCTGTGGTGTGAACATGCCAATGATTTCCTCAGAAGCTCATTCCCCATTTGACACATTAGTAAAGTACTCCACTAACGGGATAAACCTTGCCCTTTATAATGTAGATGTTGAAGCCATTGGGCACTTTATGTAACAAGAGATGGCAATATGTCTCCCTGCTCAGATTATTTTCTATACGTAGATGAAACATCGGTTGGTCGTCTCCATTTGTCTTCACTGTTTGGTGGGCTGTTGCTTTCTTGTGATGATCAGATGGGCTGCGTCAGGAAAGCTGCTAAGTTTTAAATTATAAATTCCTGATAGCCAGCATTTGCTGCTAGTTGCCCTCATGCCTGCTGCAACATTTAATAAGAGCATGTCGGATTTTTTTTACTACAGCACAACTTTCCTAGACCAATCCGTTATTATCCCATCTCTGCCCGGAATCTGCTTGAGGATTCCCCCCCCCCCCCCCCCCCCCCCCCCCCCCCCCCCCCCCCCCCCCATCTTCCTGCGTAGAAAATTGCACAGATTCATGATCCTCTGGATGAGGAAATGCCTTCAGTACTGAATGGTTGAACCTCCTTGAAGACTGTGATCCCTGACTTTGCACAGTTCAACCAGAGGAAACATTATCTCTGCATCTCAAATTGCAACATCATATCTTCATGCTCGTGTTCAAGGCCAACATATTGTTTTCCTTTATGATTGTTTACTTGCCTCCATGTTAACCTTCAGGATTAACATACAAGGGCTCCCAGATACCGATGAACAACAAAATCCCTTCATGTATCATTAGCTGAAAAATACCCTACTTTTCCAGCTTTATTACAGAATGGATGACCCGGTCTCTCCAATTATATTCCCATGACTTCCATCTTGGAATCTTGTCCAAACCCCTAAAGCCTCTTTGCATGCCCTGTGCAATCCACATGGCCACTTGATTTTGTATCTTCAGAAAACTGTATTAGAGATACAGCGCGGAAACAGGCCCTTGTGATCAAAAGATTTGTGCAAGATGTCATTGGTGCAAGGCCTGGTTCTGAGTCGGTTCCTGGAGCCAAACTCACACAATCCCATTGGGATGTAGCTCATCGGATTGTGAGGTTTTCAGAATCCAATGATCTGTTTTTCTAAATATTGATCCTCATTGTGTAATTGATATTAACTTCACCGGTACATTTTATTTGGTGTTACTAATTCATTCAACTCATTTGTAGAGACACGCTTGATCTCTGTTATATCAAAGAGTTTCTCTGTCTTGTCTCTGGTGAAGATGAGCACAAAATAATTTATCTGCCATTTCCTAGTTCTTTAATACTGATATAATTTCTTCTGTCTCTGTCAGTAAGAGTCAGTAAGTGTCAGTAAGGGCTAAGGAGTTAGATGTGGCCCTTGTGGCTAAAGGGATCGGGGGGTATGGAGAGAAGGCAGGTACAGGATATTGAGTTGGATGATCCGCCATGATCATATTGAATGGCGGTGCAGGCTCGAAGGGCCGAATGGCCTACTCCTGCACCTATTTTCTATGTTTCTATGTAACATTAGCTTTTACTAATGTTATTGTGCCTCATGACTAAATGCTAAATGATAAACTTTTAATTTGTTTTTTTGAATGATTATTTTCCTACTATATTTTGTCTCCTTATTAATTTCTTGATTTACCTTTGCTAAACTGAAACATTTCCAATCATCACAGGGGTTGGTGGGTATATGGAACGAGCTGCCAGAGGAGGTAGTTGAAACGGGTACTATATCAACATTAAAATGATATTTGAACAGGCACAAGGCTAGGAAAGGTATAGAGCGATTGGGCAGGTGGGACTGAGTTTTAAAAATGCATGAATTGTTCCCCTAAAGCGCCATATCTATGGAAGCTGAGCCATCACTTTATTCTATTTTACTAATTAAAAAACAAATCAATATTAATACAGTAATATCAGTTATCTTTAACAAGCCATTCCAATTTTATTCAAAGGTCTTTTATTGTCATGTGTACCATTTAAGGTACAGTGATATGCAAATTACCATACAGCCTTACCACAAAATGCCTACACCTAAATAATTCCCAAATGGCAGCAGATAATTGGGCTGTATCAGGTTGGTGCTCGCCATTAAGCCAGCAGATAGTCACCCCAGCTGCTAAAGTTGCAGTCAATACAGTAGTGGGTGTCAACACTGCCTATGTATAGACCACAGGTAGACAAAAATGCTGGAGAAACTCAGTGGGTGAGGCAGCATCAATGGAGCGGAGGAAAGAGGCAACGTTTCGGGCCGAAACCCTTCTTCAGACCACTATTGTTTCTCAAGAGCTTGGCTGAAATACAGGATCCCAACTAATGTATCACCTCTTGCAGTGTCAGCTAAATTGTATTTCAGTTTGATCCTTAAAATGGACTGATTTTGAAATGAGACCTATAATCATTTAATTAATTGCATTGCTTACATTCAAATAATTCAAATTTAATGGGCTATATAATCAGATTTCAGGTGAGTGTGTGTTTTAATGGCTTGAGCCATTGAGAAATCTGTGATTTGAATGCAAAGCAATGGGTTATGGTAGAATACATGCTGAGTGTTTTTCGTAGTTGGCCCTCTGGGCATTGAGCATATTGGATCTTGGCATCACCTGTGTTTCTCTTTTGTGAAAAAACCCAACATACTGTATGAAAGTTATGATATGTGACAATTCTGAATTGGAATACACATCAAATGATTAGCATTTTTGCCATGAAAATGACACAAATCCAAATGGGGCATCCCTTATGCATTGATCAATTTAATATTTATTTGAGGTCATAATATAAATTGTAGTTGTGCTGCAAGTCCAAACATTTGTGTACATTTTCCTGGTTTTGATAAACTTTCAACCTCACCTCCGGCATAATTAAAGGGACAACACATGAATCTCAGCGCTACAAAGCTATCCTTGGTAATATTAGGAGGTCAGTTGCTAAGATTGGCTGAGCTGCTTTATGGAATAGTCCAGGAATAACTGGCCAGCGATGTGAGCTGTATCTATTGTCTATTTTTCTTCTTTCAGCATGTCTGCCTTCTTTTCATCTCATTGCCAGGGTAGACTAACAGAAATCATTAACGGCAATAGTGTAAATCTTCCTGGGACAAATCGGTATTTGTTTCATTAAACTTTGGCTGAACAAAGCCAGGACAGAGGCTGACATTGATGGCAGAGTTTAATGCCTTAATGCTTTAAGGCAAATTATTTTCCTTTGTCTTTGCTCAATGTTGAGTCCAGAATTGCCTGTATGTTGAATTAAAACAGAAAATGGTAGATGTGGTAGGCAGTGCTCATTAAGATATCTTGTGATGTGGCACAACATGGAACTCAACAAAGAATTATTTAAATTATTGCACAAAGCCAAGCTGATCTGGAAGGTTGTGGGGAAATTGGGCTGTCGTGAATATTCAAGAACCTCCACTTTTGTTTTCTTATTGAAGATTTAAAATGTGCACAGTATCAGCTACGTGTAATATACTTTCCTTACATTTGTTCAAGTTTCGACTTAGTAATAAGTGAAATAATTCTCTGTGTTCTTCTGGTCCAGGTGGAAGTCAAGCCATATGTCCTGGATGATCAGATGTGTGATGAATGCCAGGGTGCCCGTTGTGGAGGAAAGTTTGCTCCTTTCTTCTGTGCCAATGTTACCTGTTTGCAGTATTACTGTGAATACTGCTGGGCAAGCATACATTCACGTGCTGGCAGGGAATTTCACAAGCCTCTTGTGAAGGAGGGAGGCGATCGCCCACGTCACGTCCCATTCCGCTGGAGCTGAAGCGTCTTAAAGTCTACGAACACGTACAGGAGAGGAGAGCGCTGCCTCAGGGCTGAGAGGCTTCTGGAAATTGGTGCATTCTTCCTCGGATAAAGAATGTTTGTTTTTTGTTTTATTTTGAAGTCACATTACTGAACTTGTCCAAGATTGTCTGGTATATAAAAAAAAATTCAGAGTATCTGTACTGAATCTGCACTTTGGCTCTCAAACATTTGCTTGGTACCTTTTTTGTTTTGTATTGAACTTTGCATTGTGATTTAGGAGTTGTAGCTGATATGACATCAGCCACTGCCAGGTTGGCGCTCACATAACTGTTTCCCATGACAGGAGCATGCACTTATTTTCAGAAACTTAGACTTGCCCCTAGAAGACTTACCAAAGGTAACACACTATAGGTGGCATATGTAGCAAAGCATTCTTCTCAAATATTCAACAATTATACATTTGGGATAATTTAGTATACTACTTCCCCTAAAACAAGCCTTTTTTTGCTCTCCATTTTGACTTGCAAGAATAATACCTCATAAGCTCAATTTGATTTTGCTGGGGGTTTTTGGTTGGGTCTTTCTTAGTGTTATGTAAATGTATGCTGCAATAGCTTTTGCTGCTAAATAAATGGTATTGCAGATATCATAGTACTTTATCAGGCTAGGGTAATAAATAATTGTGGAGCATAATGCTGTCAGGAAAAATGCAGTATAGCATGGAGCAAGCTCCAGAGGAAGGTCAGTAGTTTTGACTGCATGTTTACTTAACCAGGTTGCTGCATGCAATAAATTTTGTGTATCATGTCTCTTATATCTGCTGACAACCTGCCCACCCGTGCACAAATTAATAATGTAGGCAACAAAGAAAGAAATAGCGATATGAGAGAATTGGGTAATAACTGGAAGAGGGCATGCCTCAATGTGAATGCTTATGGAGTTTGAATCTGTGTCCATTCAAGCATAAAGGATATCACAATTACTTATAGATGTAGGATATCTTGAAGTTATGTTGATGGTAGGTGAAGTACTCTGCGGTGATCACTTATAGTGCAATTTTTATATAGCAAGGTGATTATGTATAGTACTGTGATTTAAAAGTAACCGTTGTAATGTCTGACATAAGAGTAAGTGATGCTTCATAACCAGTGTATAAACAAAGTGAGCTCAGTTTAAAAACAATCTGCTGCTTGCACCATTTACATAGCTTCAGACCTTGTCCAAAAAACCAAAGAGCTCATACACTACCAATATATTTGTCAGACTGACAAATGGGCACATTAGGAAAGGAAACTAATGCTAAAGAATTGTCTGCACAAAAGTCAAAATGGAGATGTCTGCTTTCTGGTTCAGAATAAACTCCCCAAAACCCTGAGTATATCCTGCAAAGCTTGAATTCTAATAAGATCTGCTAATTAGTGGACATTTTTTTAGCATGTATAGTGGGGCTGCAGATTTCAATCAAACACAGGCTAAGTGTACCAATAGTGGGGGTTTGTACACAGTGACAGCAGCTCTGGGGACAATCTGACTGGATATGACGCCGCATAGTAGATTTGATACTAATTGTTGAGTCATTTGTGTGTTGTGATGTCTGTTTGTGTCCAGTAAGTCTTTCTTTTCTTTTTTTAGTTTATTTTTTCAGTATTTAGTTGCAAGTATTGGCATTGAAATTGATTTTTTTTTCAAAAAAGAAGTTACTTTTTTACTGGTAAATTGCTTATTATCCCTTTGGAGGTTAACTTCTGGGCTTTTTGTGATATTGCTTTCTTGCCCAGGTATGTTTTTCTATATGTTTTTTCATTATCTGTATAAGACATTTGTTATGCACTACTTTTTGTATCTGGACAGTTTTCAACAGTCAGCTGATTTTTTAAGGCGTGCTTTCTGACTGACATGATCTTTTGCAATACCTCAATTTTGAAATATAGGAAAGAAATTGATATTTTCTAAGTAAGTTTATTCTAAAAATATATATTAATTTAATTCTGCAAGGAAATGATTTAACAGATGGGTAATTTTATTTTTTTCATGCTTATTTGCTTTTTTGGAAACTGAAGGAGCTAGAGCTTTATAACTTTAATATGGAGAATTGTAGTTAGCTACAGTACAAGACTTTAAAGAAAATCTACCTAAATGTGGAAAAGTGAACATTTATAAACCGTTTTCCCCTTCTTAATATAATTTAATGTATGAATTTGAAAGCTGGAATGTAAAGAAATAGTTTAAAAACAAGATGGCTTAGAATAGACACATTTCCATGGGTGCTGGAAGCTGAGAAGAAAGTGAAATAATAAAAAAAATCACTTAATTTGTATATTTATCATTAACCCTTTAAGTACGACTGACCAGAATTGTGAAAGAATTCTTCTGTTCATGTTATTTTTGTACAAATATCTTTTTATGTTAAGTTATAACATGCCCCAATTTGTTTACTTGTTAATGAATTTAAATGAGGTCCTTCATATTGAGAATGTTATTTCTAAGGTGTTCAAATTGTAACTTGATTTAGAGCCCCTTGGTGCAACAGGTCCATATGCGGCCTTCTCTTGATATTGGAGACTTGAATTAGTCAATTTTGAAGGCTAACTTAACCTCAACTCTTTGTTGTAATGTGCAATACTGTTTGTACTGTTTGTAAAAAAAATCAAAAGCATAAATCTTTATTGAAGATTTATTTTCATTGCAAACTTTAGACATTGCGATTCACAAAATCATTTTTCTACTGTCAAATGTGTAACTTTTCTTCATGCTAGTATTTTTTCAATAGTAATGTAGCCTTTGTACTGATACAAATATTCATTGTTATTTTTAGAGAGATTTTTGCTAAAAGCAGAGGATTTAAACATATTTACATATTTTTCATTTTTATTTTAGTTATTTTTCTTTACAGACTGCTTTTCTCACCATAATAGTCATTTCTGGGAGAGACTTTCATATCTGGTCAATGTCCAATATTATTTTGTATTTTTACTTGGAATAAATTAATTTTATGATGCTAATTCTTTAAAGTTTTATTTTCAGTTTTGTTATTTTTTGGAGCTGAAACATTTGTAATATTGTTACTAAAGTGTCTAGTTTTGAAATGCAAAGCTTCATGTATTAACTTGCTGAAGTGGTTTACAGTAGTGTGGTAATGACAAACGGCTGACAATGTAGAGTGATTGATGTAATTGAATGAATGGGCAATAAAATGATCAGAATGGAGCAGACAAGATGTTGTGCTATTGTCGAAGGCAGCCGGGACAGGGGTGGGGAGGGGGGAGTGCGGACATTGGTGGTGGAGTGCAAAACTTTAATTGTATGTGGGGAGTCTAACTGTCTTGCTGAGTGATAAGGCATGGATTTTTGAAGATGGTAATTGCCTTTTATTTTGTGAAGGCTGGATGTTTGCAGCAATCACTTTTTGTACTGCTTTGTACATCTACTTGATCTTTCTTTCTGTTACTAACCAATCTTTTCCTCTCAGTCTCACTTAGTTGCTACAGTGTTGAAAATATGCCACCAAGTATTTATAAATGCAAGCGATTACTATATACCCCAAATGGGTAGCTAGCCGGAAATTGTAGGTAAATGTGAAAATTCAGCAAATTTTTTTTTTTTGCACAAAATTCATAGCTAATGCACCATTTTGGTATTGAGTACATTCACTTAACATTAAGGTGCTACTACTAAAAATATAATCTAGCCAAACTTTTCTGGATGTAGTTGTATTGGGGTATACAGTACAAGTATTTGTAACTTTGCTGTTAAATAATGGAAAACATTTTTAGAGTGTTCAAAGCTAGGATGTCTGTTTGTTTCTAAACAAACTACTAATTTTAAATGTATCTTTTACTGTTCTCCTAGATTGTTTAGCTAGTACTCTTAACACAGCATATACATTTTGGCTTGGACTAATGCTTGTACGGAACTGCAGTACTGTGACTAAACATGGAGCTCAATCAATGCTGCTACTGCTTACCAATGCTTAAGTTTGTAGTTTGGACTTTAATTTTTCTGTACTAACAAGTAAACTTATTAAACTTAGTTGTATGAAGCAGTAACATTTGTCATGATTTTGCATGATCATTGACGAGTGTTGGAATGATCTGCAGCTGCTGTTAAAACCACAGAAGCCGCTTGTAGTCTTTTTGGGTGAAAGCTCTTGTGTGCAAAACATCTTGGGTCCATGAACCTTGAACTTGCAAAGCAGCACCATCTGCAGGCAGTACTCACCCATTGAATTATCGGCAACTGGTTATAGTTCTGCTGTGCCAAATGTCTGGAATTTACTCAGAACACCCAAATGTAACATTTTACCAGTTCAACAGATAATTATTAATAAACTATTTAACTAAGCACAAATGACAACATTCTAATTTCTAGCAAAAGAAGCGAATAAATATATTGCTGGAGAAACCTTTGTTTTCACTTCCAGTTAATACTGATGGTTTTAATTGGCTCTACACAAATAATTATTCTTCCCTAATGCAAGATTTTTTGTTCAAGTTCACCAACTCCCCAAAGACCATAAAATTCCACAATATCTAGTCTTTGAGTGAAAGTAGATGTCTTGCTATCTTTATATATATTTTAATGTAGTTAACAACGGTCATGAAGCAATCACTCTAAGAATTCGCACAATGAAGTTTGTACATTAAATAATGGAAGCTGATAAATGTTTTCGAAATTACACAGCAACTGTGTATTTCTGCTGTACTGTATTGTTAGAATTATGCCCAAAAGGCACTTGGTCTACTGAGCAATAAGGAGCAAAGAAACTTCAGTATCCTCAGAGCACAATGCTTTAATTAATCGATCACTTTCAAACTAGAAGGGCACATTTAATCCATAATAATATGAATTAGTTAGAGGTAGGTCTACTGGAGTGAAGTTATGTTATAGAGACCATACACATAATCTAATTGAAATTTGTTGGATCGGATTACTTCCTTCACTTTGCTGCTTTCATTTCTTTGCCCCCTACCTCAAATAAAACCACTTAACTGTGAGCATCGGTCCAAAATGCTTCCATCTGAGGCTGGCACTTTTGAGTAAGCAATTCCAACAGCAAGTGAAAAATACGAATGTTAAAAGTTGATTATGTCTGCGTGGTATTGAATAGCACAAATGTACTTTGTCTGTACTGAACTGTACTGTACTTAGACATTCATAATAAAAGTCCAACGTAAGGACTTGAGCTGTGGTCATTTCCTTCAATCAATAACTCACTGTAAATTCCCTTTGATATTTGAACAGTTGAACCTCTACTAAAGCATATTTAATCCTTTCATAATTATTTTGCTTTTTTCATGTTCTGTTTGTGAGCTTTGTCAATTGATAAATATGGTGCTACAAAAGGTTTATTCTACATGTGTGGAGTGTCAAACAAGCTATTAAGCTGTTATTTCCCCATTACAGCACCAATAGATGTTTGGGCTTAACAATATCAATGATAAAAATGGCAAACTGCTCTCCAATAACAATAGCTGCTCCATCCCAAAATATTTATTCTTTAAGAAAAATACAATTCAATTTCATTTCTTCACAGAATGATTATTTAAAAAATATATTTTTCTTTACTCATGCTCATGTCCCCAATTCTCCCACCTCCGTATTTCTACTTTATTTTTTTTATCTTAAACTCCCTCAATCAAGTCAGTGATCAAATACCCGAGTAATGGACATGTCACCACTTAGAATACAATCACACTTGCACATTTGGTCTTCAATGTTGTACTTCACCATTTGAGGAACTTCTATTCACTAAATAATAACTTTGACATAAATTGGTAAGCAAACTACCCACACAATTTCAGAAAATTTCTAGATAACCTTGAAGATGAATAAGAGATGAAAGTGTGGCCTCAATAGCATAGGAATAGGCTCTCCTGCAAGGATCAGCAACCATGCAGCTGAATACTGAATGCATGCATTCCTGCTCTGCAACCTGCCAGAATGAAGGTAAGAGTGGTGAATATTGTACATTTCCCAAAAGTTTCCTGTTGCCCTTAATTTTTGTTTTTAGTTGCATGTATATTGAATTCTGTAACCAAGAAATACAATCGAATCTTCCTGATAATCTTGGTGGCAGAAATCAGATCTGTTTTCATGATCCCAGCGCAGATGAGTCTCTGCATGGGTTCGGAAATTGGCCTGTCTATAACTACTGCCCAGTAGCTCTAACATTGACCAGGACAAAGTGCTTTCAATGACTGGCAATGGCCCAGATCTTGGCCAGACATTCTACATCTCTTACAAGATTGGTCCAGGGTTTAGCTGTGAACCAGTTTGACAATAAGAACCCCAATGTCAGGTTGTTATTCCCTGATTACAGCTTAGCCTTCAACAAGACCATCGAATGATCTTACTCTGGGACCTTAGCCTTGGGATCTGCAACTGGCTTCTGGAGATTCTGACCGCCAGGCCTTAATCAGTTAGAATTGGTGAAAACATTTCCTCCACCCTGACATTGCTCCTTCTCAGGAGAGTGCGCTCACTCCCCTGCACACCCATGACTTTGTGGCCAAGTACAGCATCAACTTTATTTCCATTAGCACCACTGTAGGCTGCATCAACAATGATGAGAAATAATAGAGACTGGGACACGTGTCAGCACAATCAACTAGCCCTTAATCTCAGCAAGACAAAAGAGCTTGTTGTTGACCTAAAGTAGTGATGGAGTGAATGCAACCCTGTCCTTGTCAATGTAGCTGCGGTGGAGATGATCAATAGTTTTAAGTTCTCAGGCATCCATGTTACAAGCAACCTGGTCCCATTACATTGATCAGAAAGGCACATTACATTCTTAGATGGCTGAGAAGATTTGGCATGTCCACAAGATTCTCTTGCACTACTACAAATGTGCTTTAAATAGCATTTTGACACAATGCATCCCAGCCTGGTTATGACAACTTCTGTGTTTTTGACTGCCTGAATTTGGATCCTGAATCTGGATCACAGCCAGCCCATCACAGGCTTGTCACTTTCTTTCATCTAGTCCACGTTGCATCAGGAAAGTTGGAAGCATTGTCAAGGACACTGTTACCCTGACTATTTGCCTTTTCTCTCTTCTACCTTTTGGGAGGAGATACTGCACCTCGAAAGCCTGGTTATCTAGATTATCTCTGGCAACTTCTTCGTCACTGCTGTCAGACTCCTGAACCAATCCTCTTTTTCACACCCCCTTCATGGAGCTATTGCCACGTACTCTAACCTTTAACTCTATTCTCTTCAGTTATTGTTATTGCCCTTTATTATTTTACACGAGTGATTTTGCAATACAATCTGCTCTGTTGCACTCATCGTTGTAGTCAGTATCTCTACGGTAGGTACGCTGATGTTTACGATGCAGTCTTCACATGAACAGGAATTTTATCACATGTATATTACAAAATAATCTAATTTATTCTTACACTCACTTGGTTATTACATTTTTGCACTTTAGTATATTTGCACCTCTTCAGACCGTGTTACAATCTGCAGTTCTGCATTGAGTTTTATTTTGCAATATTATGTATACTGTTTGCAAACAAGGAATTTCATTACACCCTTGTGTAAATGACAAACTAATTTTTCCATAAGATCCTCTTGAAATGCTCAGTACTTCTCTCAACGAAGTTGTCCAATCTTATATTTCCAACAATGTTTTTATTTTGCATTTGCAGCATTTGCTTTATTTTGGTTTTCTACCTTAATATGCCTCAATTTATAATATTTATGTCATAATATTCCTCAATTAATGATCAATTATATCAAGTTTATTTTTCCTCTCCTCACAGCCCAACTCGAAGCTATAAATGTAAATGCGCCCAAATTCACTTGGACCATCTCCGACACCTTACCATTTCTAGATCTCACCGTCTCCATCACACGAGACTATGAACTGACATCTATTACAATCCCACTGACTCCCATAGCTATCTAGACTATTCTTCTTCCCACCCTGCTTCCTGTAAAGACTCTAACCCCTACTCCCAATTCCTCCATCTACGCCGCATCTGCGCCCAGGATGAGACTTTCCATACAAGGTCATCGGAAATGTCCTCATTCTCCTCTCCCATTATAGGTGAGGTTCTCATTAGGGTCTCCTCTTAATCCCACTGCTCCGCTCTTACTCCCCCTCCCCCCCATTCGTAACAAGGACAGAATCCCCCCGTCCCACACCATCAGCTGTCGCATACAATATATAATCCTCTGACATTTTCACCACCTCTAACGGAATCCCACCACCAGCCAACCTTCCCATCTCCACCCCTTTCTGCTTTCCACAGAGACCTTTCTCGCCGCAACTCCCTGGTCAACTCATCCCTTCCCACCCAAAACCCCCCCCCCCCCCCCCCCAGGTATTTTCCCCTGCAACTGCAGGAGATGCACCACCTGTCCCTTTACCTCCCCCCTCGACTCCATACTAAGGATCCCGACTTTCTTTTCAGGCGAGGCAGAGGTTCACTTGCATCTCCTCCAACCTCATCGACTGTATCCTAAGTTCCAGGTGTCAACTCTTGTATTTCGGTGAGACCAAGCGCAGGCTCAGCGATCGTATCGCTGAACACCTCCGCTCAGTCCGCCTAAACCTATCTGATTTCATGGTTGCTCAGCTTAACTCCCCCTCCCATTCCCAATCTGACATAGAAAACATAGAAAATAGGTGCAGGAGTAGGCCATTCGGCCCTTCGAGCCTGCACTGCCATTCAATATGATCATGGCTGATCATCCAACTCAGTATCCTGTACCTGCCTTCTCTCCATACCCCCTTATCCCTTTAGCCACAAGGGCCACATCTAACTCCCTCTTAAATATAGCCAATGAACTGGCCTCAACTACCTTCTGTGGCAGAGAGTTCCAGAGATTCACCACACTCTGCGTGAAAAATGTTTTTCTCATCTCGGTCCTAAAGGATTTCCCCTCTATCCTTAAGCCGTGACCCCTTGTCCTGGACTTCCCCAACATCGGGAACAATCTTCCTGCATCTAGCCTGTCCATCCCCTTAAGAATTTTGTAAGTTTCTATAAGATCCCCTCTCAATCTCCTAAATTCTAGCTAGTACAAGCCAAGTCTATCCAGTCTTTCCTCATATGAAAGTTCTGACATCCCAGGAATCAGTCTGGTGAACCTTCTCTGCACTCCCTCTATGGCAAAAATGTCCTTCCTCAGATTTGGAGACCAAAACTGTACGCAATACTCCAGGTGTGGTCTCACCAAGACCCTGTACAACTGCAGTAGAACCTCCCTGCTCCTATACTCAAATCCTTTTGCTATGAATGCTAACATACCTGGGCCTCCTCAATTGTCAGAGTGAAGCCCAGCGCAAACTGGAGGAACAGCTCCTCATATTTTGTTTGGGTATCTTACACCCCAGCTGTATGAACCGTGACTTCTCTAACTTCAAGTAACCATAGCTTTCCCTCTCTCCATCCCATACCCTCTCCCAGTTCTCCCACCAGTCTTACTGTCTCCGACTACATTTTATCTCTGTACTGCCCACTCCCATGACATCAGTCTGAAGCAGGGTCTCAACCCAAAACATCAACCATTCCTTCTCTCCACAGATGCTGCTTGTCCCGCTGAGCATTTTGTGTCTACCTTCATCAGCCGTTCTTTCGTACACAATAAATGTAAATGATTTATTTACTGAAGAGTGATCAGCACACGGAAAATTCACAGTATTAACTCGTTCAACTGAATTTTATTTTGATCAAATTTCAGAAATTTTATTTCAACTCAAGTACAAAGTAATTTCTATAGAACACCTACAATTATCATAGCTCAGCAAGTAAACTGAAAGCCATCACTAATAGGCAGCAAAAAAAAAAATCAGTCAATTTCCACTATGGAAAAAGTGGAGGTGGTTTATATTTTAAATCAGATTCCGGTTCTGCACTGGTGTACAGCAATTTACTGTCATGTACTATGTCACATAATGGCATATTTCCTTAACTATATGAAAAAGTTTTCCTTAAGAACAATATTTCTGTCTCCTAAGACATTTAAGAGTGTTACTTCAAGTATATCTGCACTGAATAAATGTCTAATGTAAAACTGTAAAACTGTGCAAACTAAGCTGGGGTAACTATCTGCTCTACCAATTCTGAACCACTGGTTTCCAAAATATTCATTTTACGCTTGCTCTTTTCAACTGCCTGTATTTACACAGTACTCGACATTTAATTGTCTCCAAAACTTGCTGAATATCAGCAGAAAAATCTTGTGACATGCTCATGGCTTAGCTGCGATTATCCAAGTAATTTTATTTTAGTGAATGCATGAAATTATCCAAATTATATTCTGTGTCATATTGTTGTTGATCCCAAAGTTCTCCAAGGTTTTCCAAGATTGCCTTCACCGATGACTTTGCTGCAGATCCAGCTCCCATATTTTCATGGCCATCCTTAAAATGAAAAAGCGTAATCAGAAATCGATGCATTTTGTAAAATAAAAAATTGCACATCAACTCTAACATAACCAATGACCTGTGAGTAGCCCAGTTCTATAATTAGGAGGCAATAGCCACAGGTCTACCTATGAAAAGGATAATGTAGTTTTACTTAAAGGTTTCGTGACTCCAAATCGTTATTTCCCAAAAGAACTCGAGGGGTGAGATTGTAAGCGAAAATGGTGACTTAAATTGTTGTCTATAAATACAAATAATAATGTATTTGTAAACATCTTGGCAAGAGCAGAAGCATGTGCCCCAAACAGTGTGATTTTGGCACTTGATTACTTGCTAGGATTCATTAACAACGCCACCCTCCAGTCTGGTAGCTAGTAAGTACATTATCCCCTCTCTGGGCAGCTGACTAAGAAGATTTTTGTCGCTAAAATATGTCTACATAAATGTCCACCATCTTTTGTAATTCACTGAATACTAAAAAAAGACTTGAAACATTATCTACTGGGAAATTCTCCTGCCTACAACATTTATTCACTGGGAAAAATGTTAAAATTCTCATAATAATATTATAAACCTCTCATCAGTCTCTCCTCAGCCTCCAATGCTCCAGTGAAAAGAATCCAAGTTTGTCTGATCTCTCCTTGTAGCTAAGATCTGCTAATCCAAGCAGCATTGTGGTTTATCTCTTTACACACTTCTTCACTGCCTGCAACTCCACCAATTTGTGTGTTGTCTGCACAGTTACTGACAATCATCATCATCATCAACGGGCACAGTGCCTTACAATGCTGTGTACGACAGTGATCGCAACCTCTACTGAAGTGTGGAATGCTCCTTTGACACGTCTTGTTTTTGGTCCTGCTGGGGGTCCACAGCCCCCCCCCCTCACCTGTCAAACCAGGTGAGGGAGACGGTTTAGTCGCCGACTATCCGACCATGAGCAGGTAGCATGGGATTACATGGTACCCGTGGCGGAGGGAACACCCCCCAACGCAACATTTCCATTCCAGTTATTCATATATGTCACAAGCAGAAGTCGCAGCACTGAACCGCGGAACACCACTGATCATGGATCTCCAGCCAGTATAACACCTTTCCACTCTCTGAAGAAGGGTCTCAATCCGAAATATCATCCATTCCTTCTATCCAGAGATGCTGCCTGTCCCGCTGAGGTACTCCAGTATTTTGTGTCTATCTTTGATGTAAACCAGCATCTGCAGTTCCTTCCTACATACAACATCTTTCTACTGTTATCCTGTCTTCTATGGGTAAACCAATTCTGAATCATAGAAACATAGAAAATAGGTGCAGGAGTAGGCCATTCGGCCCTTCGAGCCTGCACCGCCATTCAATATGATCATGGCTGATCATCCAAATCAGTATCCTGTACCTGCTTTCTCTCCATACCCCCTGATCCCTTTAGCCACAAGGGGCACATATAACTCCCTCTTAAATATAGCCAATGAACTGGTCTCAACTACATTCTGTGGCAGAGAATTTCAGAGATTCACCAATCATGGTGGATCCCACGCATCTTTTGGATCAGTCAACCATAATGACCTGGTCAGATGTCCATGTTAACAACATTCACTGCCCTTGCCTCATCTATCACCTCTTCAAAAAAACAAACTCAAACCAAGTTCATAAAAAGACATGGTGACTCTTCCTCTTCCTCTCCGCCCATTCTCTTCCACGAGCAAATGAACCCAGTGCTGAAAAATCCCATGCAATAGCTTCCCTATTATGATGCGAGTTTCACTAGCCTGATATTTCCTGGATTATCTGCATTTCCCCTCCCAGAATATAACAGCACTGGGTACTCGCCGGTCCTTTGACATCTCACCCACAGCTAGACAGGATACAAAGATCATTGCCACAGCCCCAGCATCTTGCCGGTCATAAAATGGGATACATTCCATCAAGCTCTGGGCACTTATCCATCATAAATGCTCTTCCAGAGAACCATCAACACCTTCTTGATCTCAAATTGCTCTTGCACATTAGTATATCCGACCCCATCCTCTATGAATACCAGTGCAAAATATTTGTTCAGTACTTTGCCTATATTTTCAGACTTCACCCCTTTATCCTTGAGTGGTCCTGTACTCTTCCTCGTTCCCCTATTTTTAATTGGGATTCTCTTTAATCCTATTTGCAAAGCCATTTCATGGCACCTTTTGGCCCTTCTAATTCCCAGCTCAAATTCTTGTCTGCTTCCCCAAATTCCTTATCTGATTTCATCTTCCACAATATTACATATGCTTCCTTTATCTTTCTGACCAAAAAATGCTTCCACTTTTCTTAGTGACCTATTATGAATTAGGATAAAAAGTCCAAGCAAAAAAAACAACTTTTAAATAGGAGTGCCTCAGTACAGTAGCATCTATTCAGTGCTGTTTTCACACTTTCATCAAATAAAACGCCAAAGAAATGGCTTTAGTTCTGATCACTGGCTACCAAAAAAAACCTTTCATGTGCTTTATATACTTCTACTGGATCAAATCAGTTTTGCGTAGAACAAATAATGCTTTCTACACTTGTGTCACACCATTACATGGGACAACAATTACTCCATATAGATTCAAACCATTTAAAAAAAAAAAACTCATTAGGGCATGTCACGTTTTACAAACTTAATTTGAGTTTTTTGAAGAGGTGATGAAGGTTATCGATGAGGGCAGGGCAGTGGATATTTCCAGAAAAACAAGCGTTAAGGCTCAATTCCTCCTATTTCCCCCCTTTTCATTCAACATGTAGCTAGTACACCATTTTGAAAAAAATACATCATTGCAAGAATATTTCTCATCTTTGTTGTGAGAAGCAGCTACAGGGTCTTCAATATGAGGATCTTTAGTGGCCATGAATTGGGAATATTATGGATGAGAGTTGGCCCACAACTTCAACATGCATGGTCAATAGAGACTACGATTTAGGGCTAAAAGAATCAATGGATATGGGGAAAAAGCAGGAACGGGGATTTTTGATAATCAGCCACGATGGTTCGAAGGGCCGAATGATCTATTCCGGCATCTATTTTTCTATGGTCATTGTTGCACAAAACACAATTAAGTGAAATCATTTAAATAAACAGAAATATGTAATGCTTGTTGCATTTGAATTCACTGAGCACACAAACATCAAAGAAAGGTGGCATTAACTAGTATGTGGGTTCATAGGATCTAAAATAAACAGGCAATTTTGGGGAGGAAATTCACACTCAACAGTATTGCTTGTTAGGATTAACAACAAGCAAACTGTTTGGCTAATATGAAGTTACAGCACATGCATATCTAGAGCTGCTTCAAATGCATAACATCACTGAAGCACTCTAATGATGCATACAGCAACTTGATTTAATATACAGTAAAATTCATTTTGATGCCAAATAGAAAATTATATATTGGGGACAATTGAACAATATTTTGTACAGGTTCTGTTTCCCCTTTGAACAATTAATAATTGTGACAAAAACATATGTTTGAAGAAAGTAATGTTCTACTTTACCTTATCAAGAGTGAATAAATCCAGAAGCTGATCAGTCCCCATACTCTGTAAACTTGCATTCTCTTGACTAATAATGGTATTTGCAATGCTCATTTTAAACTTCTGTAATCCCATGATTTTTTCTTCTAAGGTTCCTCTTGTTACTAATCGGTAAATATTAACAACACGTTTCTGCGGAGATCAAGAAAAAATGTTTAAATAATCAAATCAAGGACTTTACATCATAGACTGGAATGCACCAGGTTGGCAGTTTTCAACGCTTCATTTTTATTTGTTCTGCACCATTATTTTCCCAGCCCAACCAGTCTATTCAAAACCACTGTTTTGCAGATGTTGAATTTCTCTCCTTATGCTTGCATTGTCTCAGGTACATCACATAAATTAAATCAACCTTCTTTTTCATTTGTGTACTTTACAAGTGGTACGCAACTTGATTGTTATTTCTTTCCTCCATCCCTTTGTTTTAACTTTGGTCATTTGAAATATCTTTAAATATTGAAGAGACTGGACATAAAATACTAACATGCCTCTCTCCTCTTCACAGATCCTGAATGACTTGAATGTTTTGTTTAAAGCCAATTTAAAAAAATTACTTCATAAATCTGTCAAAGCAAGTCAGTCAACACCAAGAAACCAGAGTGATTGGTACCCAATCCTTCATCTCCTCCATCCCTAAAGCACCAATGCACATCTATAGCAAATTCAGCAAAGTGTCACTGATGATTTCTCAACCTAGTACAGAGAGAACTGGAACACCTTTAGATTTCTCTCCTAGTCACATGCCTTCCTGATGCTAGCATTGGACCAGTTTAATGCAGTGGCTTACTGCCATTTTCTAGAGGGTATTTGAAAATTCACATTACATGACAAGGCTGGCCTTATAAACAATATATCTATATCCTTCAAGTACAAAAAAAAACTTCATTCTGCTCCATTAGCAAAATACAAATTGGGGAAAATGAGATATCTATATAAAACAGATAAAAGTAAACTACTTTGATGACTGAAGATGTTTTAGATATTAATCCAGCCAGCACATCCAGCTGGTTTGCTATTTCTGTTGCGGTCCATCTGTGAATATCAGCTTGGAAATGTAAAGTTTGCCAGACAGAACATTCTCCTCAAGATTAGTTGCCTTCAATTTAGGATTATTTTTCAGCCCTTATTAATCTAATGGGCCTGTAGTTGGCAAATCACACGCTACATTTGCTGGCCAAGTCTCGTTCGTTCAATTAATTTTACCATAAGGATTTCCTTCATAACCTCAGAAAATGGTTGTTAGGTTCCAGGTTTTAATGGAATATATTATTGAAGGCTCTACTGCCTTGGCTTCAAAGTAGTCTTACACTAGATGGATTGGACAGCAACACAATTTAGTAGCAACTCAAGTGAAAACTTCAATAAAATATTACTGTTGTCAATAATTACAGTTCACCTGGTAATTATTTTCTACTCGTATGGTGGGCTAAAATGGCCAATGTATATTGCCCCTTATGTGGATTAATCAGGGATGATGTAGTTGATGGGAATGCGATCTCCATTCATTGATGGGAAATTAATGAAAATAAAGTGAATTAGGGTAGGATGAATGTAAATGTGTGTGCTTAATGGTCACTGAGCTTGTTGGGCTGAAGGGCCCGTTTCCATCCTGTATCTCTCAGATTCAATGAAATCATTAATAAAATATTAAAGCATATTCAGTAATCAAATAGCAACTTTAGAAACTTACAAACATTGCAGCAGGCCACGCAGATCTTCGGGCTTACTAAATTGTTCAACATGTTCAATTGCGGGTAATCTAATTGTAACCACAGTTTTGCATTTCCATTTAGCCAATAACCTTTCAACCCTTTGCTGATCAAAAATCTACCAATTTCTACCTTTAAAACTAATTCACAAAACCTGCTTCCATGGTGTTTGAGGGAAAGGGTTCCAATGTCAATGACTCAGAGAGGAAAGGAAAACCCTATATTTGCCTTAAATTGATGACCCTGTAATTTTAAAGAGTGACTTCATCAATTCTAGATTTTCCCCATGAGGAAACTGGCTCCACCCATCAATCCTGTAGTTTCTCAGGATTGTGATGGTGCTGCAAGCATGTTTTTCATTGTATACACGTGTCTTACTGTATTTGTGTATATGACAATAAATTTGAACTTGGCACACTTGCGTGATGATGTGGCTAATTAGGTGGTTCCTGTGATAAGGTAAATGACCCATACTTGCCATTGTTTTATTGCACGCCTTTATTGTGGGTGGCATTACTGCGCAACACGGGCAGAACGGCAGAGGACTTTTGTTTGATGGATGTTCAGAACATTGTCATTTAATCAGTAAATTTTACAGCAATGACTTGGAGCTAAACTTCCAAGTATGCACACATGCAAATATCATCTGCGATTGCAGTTTGATGGCAAGGTTATAATGTCCTGGGATCTGGAATGGAGCTGATGGGAGGTTCAGCAGTAATCTGTATTTCACCAACAAATGATAAATTAGCTCCTTCCTGGATTATGGCAAAATATTTTTGTTGAGTGATATTTTGCAAAATGGGTAGGAGAACATTCACGATAAAGCATTTGATTTTGTTACTCTGTCCTAATCTGCAATGAGATCGGATCCCTTGGAGCGAATGCATTAGGTGCACTTAAATGTTGCCAATATTTGCATTATTCTGTTTAGACTTGAAAATCGCATTAGCCATAAAAAGAGAACAGCCAATGAGTTTAGATAACTGTTTGAAGCTACCAGAGAATCAGTGAGGCCTATTGTACATTGGAAGATTCTTCCATTGTGGAACCAAACTAAAGGATTATGCTTAGATTATATTTAGATTAAAATCCCACACACACATTTGTCAAGCCCGTTTGAATTTATATCAGAAGGTGGGTATCCTGTAATTAACCTCACGACATGCCTCAGCTTTTTGACCAAGTATTTGTCGTAAGGTAGAAGTATAATGGAAAATTCTCTACTCAACTGGATTCACACTGTTCCTTTCTGAAGGTTCACAACATCCAGGAGAAAACAGTGGATTCACTGGTGCTGCATTCACACCTTAATGTTCATTCCTTCCACAGCTGGGACACCATGGCTAAATACCAGGCATGATATTCACCTCCAGAAAATAAGTAGGAAATATTGGCTGGGGGTCCAGGAGGCCGGTTAGCCCCCCCACCCCACCCCAGTGGGGGTCCTGCATTTTCAATAAATTGAAAGTGATTCCCAAGCTTTCTGCTGGTAGTTTACATAACAGAAGCTTAAGAGTTTTTCTAACACATAACCAGTAAAATAACTCCCAAAAGATAAATATTTCATGAAATAAATGACTTCATACGGCTACAAAAATGCTACCTGGAATGTCTCTTTGCCTAGCACTGTGTGCAAATAGCACAGAAAAAATGATTTTGGCTGCAGCCATCTGCTTCAGTCAGGGAAGCTGGTCGGTGATCAGCCACAACACCCCTCGGAGACTGCGTCTGATTGGCCGCCGAGTGACCGGCGCATTATGTGATTGGATGCCATACCCTTGGAGACAGCGGCTGATTGGACAGCAGGAGACAGATTTTTAGATTGGATGGGAATTTTAAGGGAAGCTGGTCAGTGATTGGACGCAACCCCCTTGGAGACAGAGGTTGGTTGGCCGCCAAATAATCGGGCACAAAAAAAATCGAAAAATAGGGAAACAAAAAAATCCGAATTCCGATTTAAATCGGAAGAATATCAAGCTTGTAAATACATAGCGGGTGCAAAATGCATACCAAATATAAACACACCATCTGAGGCACAAGAATAATGGACGAATGGAATTTTTACAATCTGCAATTTTCCCTTCAAGTAACACGCTTTTTTTGACGTAAGTATAACGCTTTGCTACATTGTTATTCAATACAATACTGGAAATCTTTACATTCCTTTAGAAACGTATCCATCACAGGACTGCACAAATCCAAGGTAGATCACTCCAATTCTTAAAAGAACAATAAAAGCTGGCATTTCAGGCAAAAAAAAAACATTCCCATTAACTAGGGCAGGTTATAAATCAATCATTAATTTCCTTTAAAACAAAATAGTTCTGAGTATCAACTATATATACTCAACTTGGAGATGAAAATTGATACTCAATCCTTAAAACTCTGTTGTGGTGAATGTTAATGGATGGGATTGGGCGCGTTATAAATATTTTTCTTTAAAACATTGTTACTGTACTTTAAGTAACAGAAGAATCATCAAATCAAGAACTGTAAAGTTTCAAGCAACCATTGAGTATTGAAAAGAATCTGAACACATTCGAAGCTTTAGATAAAAAGTAACCATTTTCAAATATATTAAAAAAATGCTTTACCTGCCCAATACGATGAGCTCGATCCATCGCTTGCAGATCTCGCATTGGATTCCAGTCGTGTTCAACAAACACTACTGTATCTGCTCCAGTAAGGTTCAGACCAAGGCCACCCACATGAGTGGTTAACAGCAAGACATCTATTGACGGATCATTATTAAACCTAATAAAATGCAAATATAGAAATGCTAAATTAATATATAATTTAACATAGTTTTATGTGGAAACAAGGGACTGGTTTTCCAAGGAAAGATACAAAATGCTGAAGTAACTCATAGGGTCAGGCAGCATCCCTGTCTAAAAGACTGAACTAATGTGCTAATTCTTCATAGTCATTTCCTTTAATTCAGTTAAATGTTGGTGCAGGTCGTGAGCAGATGCTGCCATTCACATTTGCACATGCTAATGTTTTTGAGGAAAAATACAAAATAGTCGAGTAACTCAGCGGGTCAGGCAGTGTCCCGAACATGGATAGGTGACCCCTCTGAACTGTTATGGGAGTTGAAGTTCAGTGGACACAGAGCTCCTTCCCCTCCCACACCCAACAGGAGACAGAGGCTAAAAAATCTTCCTTTGCCGAAACTATTTGCAACAATTTGAGTCAAGTTCATGGCTAAAATCTTCCAAGGACCTAGTGACAAAGTATTTAGATCAATTTTGTTTTCTGCAGGGCATATGGAGGGATGTGAAATTCATTTCACTTGCACTTTATGTGCAATGTGACGAATAAATCCGATTGATTGATTGATTGATATGGCATTTAATCACTAAGCTTGGACATATTGTCAGCGCATGCATTACTTGTTAGGTATCTTACATACCTTGCCACAATGGAATGTCGTTGGCCTGCAGGAACACTGCCATCCAACCTTAAGTAAGTGATACTTGGCATCTGAGGTTTGAGCAAGTCATGTTCTACAATGTCCAACATACTCTTCAGTTGGCAGAAAATGAGAACTCTGTGTTGTGCTACAACAGATTCGGTGCCATTTTCTGAGGCTGCACTGTTACCAAGTCCACAATCAAGCAGCAGCTTGAGAAAACAAAAATAACAATTAAACAAAAGTCAACTCATTCAGGACCAGAATCTTCAATCTTTATTCTTTTACATTCATTTGACATGGGGAATAAAATCTTGTGGTTCTGTTTATTAGTTAGTTTTCTAAATAGGATTATATTTGAATGCAGCTTAAAAATAACTGCTAAACTTGTGGCTACTTTGAGAAGTACCTAAATAATTAATCAAAATAATAATATTTATAACCAACATAACTAAATTGGATGGGAGATGGAGGGATGGCAGGCACTTGTACTGAAGATGAAAACTAAGAAATATGGAAAGTAATCACATTTTCCAAGTTACTGCATCAAATCTAAATAAATATTTTATAATCAGGAAGACTATGTATTTTCTCTCCTCTTAAAAGATAATTTGGCCTATAATTGCTGTTAACATCTACTTCTCAACAGAAAAATGTATTACGTAGAACACACAACAATCAGCACAGAATATGGCCCTTGGGCTCACGCCGAACGTGATGCTAGATTAATCTATTCAGCGCTACCTGCACTGGATCCACATCCCTCCATATCCACGTGCCTATGTAAAAGCCTCTTAAATGCCAATATTCTCAGTTCATCCATCCTCTTCTTCATGTCTAAACCTTCCCTCACCCCTCAGCAACCCAAACTGCCAATAGGAGGGACGTCTAGAGTGCAGCCTATTGCTATATAACTTTTAGCACCATCTGCAATTCTCTACTTTTATCAACAAATATCACAAAAATATTTACCATTCCTAATGTAATGCAATGTAATTCAAATGATCTAGACAAAAATGATCTCCAAGAGCAATGAAACAAACACAAAGAAATTGTACTAAATTTCAAAGAGTACCTGCTTTAAGGCAGAAAGCTTTGGAGCATGCTGGATATCATGCAGAAATGAATTCTGAGCAGCAAGCTGCTCTTTAATATGCTGGAATTCTGGATGTTGTGGTGTCAGTACTAGTGCAGGATGATTGCAAAGTTTCCTCAAATACTGCAGAGCCTAGAAATAAAAGGAATAAAGTTAAAAATAAATCCACCTGGTTTTTCCTTATTTCTAATATTTAAAATGCTCATGCACTAGTTTGTCTTCAGCAGCTAGACCAGGAGTCAGCAACCTGGTTCTGCATTGGAGCCATTTCTGTGAGCGAATGGCTGGCCACATCTATCGCCATAGTGTGACACATGGTGTTATTTTTCGCATTAGCTTTCACGTGTTTTTCAATTAGTTTTCTGCAGTTCCCGGGACAGGCTGCAGCTCCCAGGTCAGCTTGCCTGCCCCGGAACTGACTGTAGCTCCCAGGTCCCTGCGTGCCCCGGGACTAGCTGCAGTTCCCAGATCAGCTCGTGTCCCCGGGACTGGCTACAATTCCCAGGTCGTGAAAATAATTGAAAAAAAATAATACGCCTGCGGGCCGGATGATTTCGGGTTACGGGCCGGATCCAGCCCATGGCAATGAGCTAGACAATATTTTCCCTTCAGCAGAAGATATGCCCTTTACTTATAAGGTGATACAATGTTGTGGTCAGTTTCTAAACTGTAATGTATATTAAGTTTGTGTATTAGTTAAATGGATGATGTTAAACATTATATTTTTTATAATGTTATAAATGATATAACATTATATTTTTACAGCATCACTTACTTCACAAATCTCTCCATTCAGCCTCTAATCTTTACATGCAACCTCACTTGATTGTCCACACCAAACAGTATCTCAGACGGCATTATCTCTTGAACAATTTATGTTTACTGCCCAATTCTCACCTGTCGCCCACAGTGGTTTTTGCCCCTCTTCTCAGAAATTCCTATGCCCCTGGATCGGGTTATGTGCTGATCCATTTTGAATTGTGTAATTGTTTTAAATATATATAATTCAAGATCAAAGAAAATCCTGAACAATGGGGAATGAAAGCAATGGAGTATGAATTAATGGCGGGACATGGAGGAGGAAGGATGATAAGAAACAAGAGAGAAATGAGATGAGATTGTGTCTTAAAGAAGATGCAAGAGAATTAAAACCCTTCCATACATGTGAACTAAATAATCAACTTGAATTATATTCAGTTTCAAAAGTCAGATTAAGTTTGGGAGGTAGGGCTGGACAGGAGTGGTGGTAAATCTTGTCTTTACCAATCCCAATTTGATTTGGCAAAAAACCCCCAAATACAAGCAAAGCTTCTTAAATCTGTTTTGTATTTAATTGGAGCTCTAGTGAGACCACACCTGGAGTATTGTGTGCAGTTTTGGTCCCCTAATTTGAGGAAGAACATTCTTGCTATTGAGGGAGTGCAGCGTAGGTTTACAAGGTTAATTCCCGGGATGGCGGGACTGTCATATGCTGAAAGGAGCAGCTGGGCTTGTACACTCTGGAGTTTAGAAGAATGAGAGGGGATCTCATTGAAACATATAAGATTGTTAAGGGCTTGAACACGCTAGAGGCAGGAAACACTGTTCCCGATGTTGGGGGAGTCCGGAACCAGGGGCCACAGTTTAAGAATAAGCAGTAAGCCATTTAGAACGGAGACGAGGAAACACTTTTTCTCACAGAGAGTGGTGAGTCTGTGGAATTCTCTGCCTCAGAGGGCGGTGGAGGCAGGTTCTCTGGATGCTTTCAAGAGGGAGCTAGACAGGGCTCTTAAAAATAGTGGAGTCAGGGGATATGTAGAGAAGGTAGGAACGGGGTACTGATTGGGGATGATCAGCCATGATCACATTGAATGGCAGTGCTGGCTCGAAGGGCCAAATGGCCGACTCCTGCACCTATTGTCTATTGAAAGAGGGAAAAGGAGTCAGAAGATTATAAAACGAACACTAAGGACAGCACGTGTATCAGAGAAAATGAAATGCCTCTTGACTATAACAATGTCTAACCTCAATCATTCTGAGTGTGGCATTTTATCGTCTCACTTCACCTTTCCTTTAGCAGATTTTCCCCTCGCCATATGTCCATTAATCACTTTCCTCATTGTGTTATCTTTCTTCTACAATTTCCATCTGTGATTTAGTAATCCAGAATTTTTATTTATTTATTTATTTTTAAATTGGCAAACCTAAGTAAACCAGATAGCTTTCTTTGAGAATATGAGCAACTTGCTATTACACACAAACAGAATCAAGAACTTGACAGAATCTCAGAAATAAATATTTACCTGGAATACATGCCCGGTGGCTTTCAGTTTAGGTTTCTCGTTTTCTTCTGTGTGTGTATTTGCAGATATTGTTTCTTCAACATCACACTTAGCACGTGATTTGGCAAAATCTTCATATAGTTGGACCTACAAATAAAAAAAAATTCATACCGTATCTTAAATAATAAGGAACAAAGTATAATTTATGAATCAAATTCCTGTCGATTAGAACACAGCCATTTAGAATAACCAAATTTAAAAAATAATTTTATACTATATTTTTGATTAAAAAATCTTGAAATACTTAAGTTCAATGCTGTTTATTTGGTTAAAGTGATTAATGTTTAAATTGCCGAAGTAAAAAAATGAGAACTTAGAAATTGTGCAAAACTTAAAAACTGCATGGATGTCAAATGCCAAATTTGTACAAGGGTATACAGCAATCATAACACAGGCCACTAACGCTGTGTACAAACATAGAAACATAGAAAATAGGTGCAGGAGTAGGCCATTCAATATGATCATGGCTGATCATCCAACTCAGTATCCCGTACCTGCCTTCTCTCCATACCCCCTGATCCCTCTAACCACAAGGGCCACATCTAACTCCCTCTTAAATATAGCCAATGAACTGGCCTCAACTACCTTCTGTGGCAGAGAGATCCAGAGATTCACCACTCTGCGTGAAAAATGTTTTTCTCATCTCGGTTCTAAAGGATTTCCCCTCTATCCTTAAGCTGTGACCCCTTGTCCTGGACTTTCCCAACATCGGGAACAATCTTCCTACATCTAGCCTGTCCAATCCCTCAAGAATTTTGTAAGTTTCTATAAGATCCCCCCTCAATCTCCTAAATTCTAGCGAGTACAATCCGAGTCTATCCAGTCTTTCTTCATAAGAAAATCTGACATCCCAGGAATCAGTCTGGTGAACCTTCTCTGCACTCCCTCTATGGCAATAATGTCCTTCCTCAGATTTGGAGACCAAAACTGTACGCAATACTCCAGGTGTGGTCTCACCAAGACCATGTACAACTGCAGCAGAACCTCCCTGCTCCTATACTCAAATCCTTTTGCTATGAATGCCAACATACCATTCGCTTTATTTACTGCCTGCTGCACCTGCATGCCTACTTTCAATGACTGGTGTACCATGACACCCAGGTCTCGTTGCATCTCCCCTTTTCCTAATCGGCCATCATTTAGATAATAGTCAGCTTTCCTGTTTTTGCCACCAAAGTGGATAACCTCACATTTATCCACATTATACTGCATCTGCCATGCATTTGCCCACTCACCCAGCCTATCCAAGTCACCTTGCAGCCTCCTGGCATCCTCCTCACAGCTAACACTCCCCCCCAGCTTCGTGTCATCCGCAAACTTGGAGATGTTGCATTCAATTCCTTCGTCCAAATCATTAATATATATTGTAAATAGCTGGGGTCCCAGCACTGAGCCTTGCGGTACCCCACTAGTCACTGCCTGCCATTGTGAAAAGGACCCGTTTATTCCTACTCTTTGCTTCCTGTTTGCCAGCCAATTCTCTATCCACATCAATACTGAACCCCCAATACCGTGTGCTTTAAGTTTGTATACTAATCTCTTATTTGGGACCTTGTTGAAAGCCTTCTGAAAGTCCAGATATAGCACATCCACTGGTTCTCCCCTATCCACGCTACTAGTTACATCCTCGAAAAATTCTGTAAGATTCGTCAGACATGATTTACCTTTCGTAAATCCATGCTGACTTTGTCCAATGATTTCACCACTTTTCAAATGTGCTGCTATCCCATCTTTAATAAATGACTAGCAGTTTCCCCACTACTGATGTTAGACTAACTGGTTTGTAATTCCCCGTTTTCTCTCTCCCTCCCTTTTTAAAAAGTGGAGTTACATTAGCTACCCTCCAATCCTCAGGAACTACTCCAGAATCTAAAGAGTTTTGAAAAATTATCACTAATGCATCCACTATTTCTGGAGCTACTTCCTTAAGAACTCTGGGATGCAGCCTATCTGGCTCTGGGGATTTATCGGCCTTTATTAATCCATTCAATTTACCTAACACCACTTCCCGGCTAAACTGGATTTCACTCAGTTCCTCCATCTCAGTCCCCTGCCATTTCCAGCAGATTATTTATGTCTTCCTTGGTGAAGACGGAACCAAAGTAGTTATTCAATTGGTCCGCGATGTCCTTGCTCCCCATGATCAATTCACCTGTTTCTGACTGCAAGGGAGCTACATTTGTTTTTACTAATCTCTTTCTCTTCACATATCTATAAAAACTTTTGCAGTCAGTTTTTATGTTCCCTGCCAGTTTTCTTTCATAATCTATTTTCCCTTTCCTAATTAAGCCCTTTGTCCTCGATTTTCTTCCTCTGAAATACAGGAATAAAATGAGGATGCAAATCAATGGGGAAGTAGTGAAGAAAGGTTTGAGGCAGTAAGAGGGGAAGGAACAGCATCCAGAGTGGTAAAAAGGGCCCATGATCGCAACAGATCTCAGCTATCGTACGAGGATGGTTTGGGCAGGGGTCGGAGAGAGTAGGCTGGAAAGAGGATGGAGGAGAGAAGATACTAATCTCTCATTTGATCATATCTCAACCAGATGAGCACATCTGCCTCTCTAGCTCAGTATAATCCAGTCTCAATTAATTTGAATTTAATGTTTTATTAATGCAATTGTCTTTCCTTTGTCCAAGCTGCCTTCCACTAAGTTTAATACTCACAATACACTAAATTTCTTAGCGAGTCCAAACCACATTAAACAGAAGCCATGTTGAAGACCAGCTTCTGGTCAGTGGACAGGTACAGTTAGGCCCCTTTCAAATAATTCCAGTTGTCTAGTTCTGCTTTGCAAGAAAATTAATGCGTGCAACAGAAAATTGATGCATGTGACAGAATTGTGCACCAAAATGTGTTGCAACTTTATTTGCATCACTGTGCATTCCTATTAGCCTCAATGCATGTGCAACCAATAGAAGGCCCAGAGTTTTTGGTGAATACATTTCCATTCTACATATATAGACACCTTTAGCAATTACATTTCTGTACATTTAGCACACAAAAATCACTGCATTATATTATTTTAAGACACTGTGATTTTGTTGCAGCTTTCTTCATGAAACATATGATATTACAACATACCTGTAAAGTACTGAGATTACAGTAATAGTCTTGAATTATCTTCGGTGGAAGATCCTGAAGGACATCTTCCTTCATTCTGCGTAGCAGGAAAGGAAGTACTTGTCGATGCAATGCTTCCATTGCAAGAACACCTATGCCGCAATGGACAATGTTTATTTTGAATTCTTACTACAACTAATATATGAAATGAAAATTACAAATTAAAACTTCATTACGCCGACTTAAGATATTTTAGTATCAAACCTTTAATTCTTAATTATATAATTATCTGTGTAGGAAAAAACTGCAGATGCTGGCTTAACTCGGTAGACACAAAATGCTGGAGCAACTCAGCGGGACAGGCAGCATCTCTGGAGAGAAGGAATGGGTGACGTTTCGGGTCGAGACCCTTCTTTAGACTGATGTCAGGGGAGTGGGTGGTACAGAGATAGAATGTAGTCAGAGACAGTAAGACTGGTGAGAGAACTGGGAAGGGGAGGGGAGGGGATGGGGAGAGAGAGGGAAATCAAAGGCTATTTGAAGTTAGAGAAGTCACACCGCTGGGGTGTAAGCTACCCAAGCGAAATATGAGCTGCTGTTCCTCCAATTTGCACTGGGCCTCACTCTGACAATGGAGGAGGCCCAGGCAAAATGTCTGATTGGGAATGGGAGGGGGAGTTAAAGTGCTGAGCAACAACGAGATCAGGTAGGTTAAGGTGGACTGAGCGGAGGTGTTCAGCAAAACAATTGCCGAGCCAGGGCTTAGTCTTGCCAATGTGCAGAAGTTGACACCTGGAACTGCAGATACAGTAGATGAGGTTGGAGGAGTTGCAAGTGAACCTCTGCCTCGCCTGAAAAGACCGTAGGGGTCAGTGGATGGAGTCGAGGGAGGAGGTAGAGGGACAGGTGTTATATTATTATCTTACAGGTCTAGGAAATCATACCGAGTGAACTGAATATTTAGTACTGGTACACCACTGATTTTCCAGCAACCGATGCACCGGCACCTCATTTAAACCAGACAAAATCACAGTACCGAAACGATTCTTCTCAGGTGCTGTATACATGAGCACCCTGGTCTTCTGTATATCTTTATTTTTCCACTCACACATCAAGTTGTTGCTCCATTTCTCTCAGTACATTGTGATATGCAGGATGAACGCTTTACACTCATCTTTACTACTGCCTTGCCGCGCCAGAGACCCGGGTCACTGACCATGGGAGTTTGTACTTTCCCCGTGACCCGGGTGGGGTTTCTCCGGAGTCTCCTGTTTGCTCCCACACTCTGAAGACGCACAGGTTTGTAGGCTAATCAGCTTGGTGCAATTGTAAATTGTCTCTAGTGTGTAGGATAGCATCAGTTTGCGGGAATGACTAGTCAGCATAGACTCAGTGGGCCGAAGGGCCTGTTTCCAAGCTGCATCTCTAAATTAAACTATTACCCGACCTCTGTTGGTCTGGCAAAACAGATAATCCAGCAAGGCTCTGGAACAAAGGGTGCCAGAAAATCAACGGTGTAACGTTTTACTATCAAAGCACTTAGGAAAATAAAAAAGCTCAAAAATCTTCATAACTGCAATTTCAACGTATATATCCATATTTTTCCCTTCTCCCCACAATATCAAGCCCTTCTGTGACTGTTCTGACTGATTGATTCTTGCAAACTCCAAAGTTGTTCAGTTGTACATTTATCATTAATACAAGCAAAGAAATAAAATAAAACTGAATGGACATACAGGTGCACAACCTTTTATCCGACAGCCTTGGGACCAGACACTTTTCGTAATTCAGAATTTGTCGGTCTTCGGAGTGGAAATTTTTTAGCGTAGATTTTAATGGCTGGCTCAGTGGTAGAGTGCTCGGCTCATATCCGCAAGGTCGCGAGTTTGCGCCTTGATCCCGGCAGTTACTCGGTCGCGAGTTTGTCTACAATGTAGTTTTTTCTTGCAGAATAATTGTTTGTATGAAATGCAGTGTAGGAGTGGTGTACTGACTGTGTGGGCAGAACTTTGGAAGTGATTGCCCACCAGTCTAAAAAGCCGCTGTGTCTCCCTGTCCCTGGGATAGCAGGGGGCGATCAAACAGCACAATACCCCCCTCCCCCTCCAACTCCAGAGGAATCCGCTCCCCGATGGGCCGCTACGGCGACAAGTGGCAGTTTGCCCACAGCCCGAGTTGCGCCACCCCAAGAACAATTCGTACCTTGCACACCATCAGCGTCTGCCCCTACGTGTTCCTCTGGAGTTGGAGCGGGGCTGGGCTGGAGTTGCTGCTGGCTGTGGGTCTCTGGGATCTCCGTGCTTGCAGTGGGCCTGGGGGCCGCTGTCCCGTTGGTCCTGACGTCTCCGGCCACCCCCCTGGACTGGAGCTGAGACTGGGAACTGTACCGCCCTTGCCCCCTCCCTCTGCAACTGCAAACAACCCCACTCTCCTGCAAGGGCGGTACAGTTCCCGGAGGATAACAGGTGGCCGGAGATGTCAGGACCAACAGGAACCCGCTCCCCGATGGGCCCCTACGACGCCCCGAGCTGCGCCCCGTCATCCGCAACCCAGGTTCCTCTGTAGTTGGAGCGGGGCTGGGCTGGGCTGCTTGGCTGTGGGTCTCTGGGTTCTCCGTGCTTGCGGTGGGCCTGGTGGTCGACGTCCAATTGGTCCTGACGTCTCCGGTGACTGCACTGACCTGCTGGCTGCCATCGCCGACGTAAAGACGGTGCAAAGCCCCCACGCCGGTGCAATGAGCGGGGAGCTGGAGAGGGGAGGGAAGGGGTCACACACACATGGCCGGGGAGCAGAGGGGTGTAGGTGGGGTGAAACTGAAGGGAGCGACAATCTGCTGCTGCCTGCACGCTGACTTAAAAAGTTCCCACGCAAGACTCACGATACACTGTGTATCGTGAGTCTACCGTGGGAACTTTTTAACTCAGCGGGCAGGTAGCAGCAGATTGTCAATTATTAACCCTCCCGCGCAGTATACCCTCACCTTCTCTTTTATGAATGGGGATTTAGTTCCCCTTTCTTCGAGGACCGACCGGAGGTTCCGCTGTCACCTCTGCGGGCCGCCCTCGGTGAACGTTTTCAAGGACCTTTCTTCAAGGACCGAAAAAAATGTCGCTATTCGGAGGTTTTCGTTATTTGGATCGTCGGATAAAAGGTTGTGCACCTGTACTGGCATTAACCTACGCATCAAATTCACTTCCAGACCAGTCAATGCTGTAAAGTTCTATCACAAACGCTTTGGACTGATGTTGAAAATGACCAACCTGCACCACAGACTGGTCAAGGAATATAACCATATAACAATTACAGCACGGAAACAGGCCATCTTGGCCCTTCTAGTCCGTGTCGAACACGTATTTTCTTGACATTGTCACACTCAAACCCTATGGCAATATGTCAGATTCAAAATATTATCTTACCTGCTTCCTGCTCCTTTGAAGAACTCTTAGCATCTCTGCTAGCTAATATTGGCTTTCCATAACGTGCTGCAAACTGTCGTTCAGTACCCAAAAACCCTGGCATCAGGAAGTCAAACAATGACCAGAGTTCCAAGACATTGTTCTGCATTGATACAAAATTAAACTCAAATTGAACATCCTAAATGTTTATGTGAACGTCCACAGATCAAACTGGTGCAGTCTTTACTTCCAATACATCTAATGAGTTGAGATTAATTAACATGTCAAGTGACACAGACAATATGTTATCTATTGATCAATATTTTTTAAATGAAATTACAAAGCACAAATGTATCTGAAGTCTATGTGCTATGGACAAAGAGATTAAAATTTCATTGAACCTTAAAAGCTGGATAAAGCTGCAATGGCACCCATCGTCAATTAAAAAAAAAAATTAGAGCAATCTACTTACTTTATTTTCTTTTAGCTTTGCTTTAATCTGAATCTTTTTATTATACTAAAACAATACCTTATTATTTGGGTTATTATGAAAAACCCATGGCTTTTTCATATAAAACCCTTTCTCACCAGTTTAGCATGAAAACAGGTTCATTGATAACTTGCAGCATTTCAATAGTTGGTCAATAAATAAAATTCAATTGATTTTTGCTGTCTTCTCTAATTCTTGTATTTTCAATTTTAATTTTAAAAGCCCTGTCTCCTTAATTACATTAACTACAAGGATGGCTTTGTACTTTTTAACCATTCAAGAGAATCATTCCCATGTACATTGAGTACAGTAAATCCTCATTATTAGACATCTTTATAATGGATTTCAGTTATAGCAGACTGTCCCTTAAAGATCACAGGCTGCTAGTTACACTGCGGAAGCTATTGAAATTGACAAGCACTGAAATTGACAAGCAATTGCTTCTATCGTCGAGTGAAGGGCCTGTCCCACTGTACGAGGTAATTCAAGAGCTCTCCCGTGTTTAATAAAAATCAAACTCATGGTAAGCACGTAGAATGTATGTAGCGGGTACGTTGGAGCTCGGGACTTCTCTTAGCGGCTCGTAACGCTAACGGCAGGTACTCGAGAAACGCGATAAGCTTGTGAAGATTTTTCAACATGTTGAAAAATGTTCACGAGAGCCCCGAGTGCCTACGAGCGGCTATTACCGTAATTCTCTAAGTTCGAATCGGGGGAAACTCGGGAGAACTCTTGAATTAGCTCGTACAGTGGGGTAGGCCTTTTACTCTATTAAACAATGTTATGTAAACAATGTAAATAAACAGCCATTAGTATTTTAAGCAGGAACAAACATACATTTTTAGCTTGTTACAATGAACTTTGATTCTGAAAACAACTAGGTGGTTAGAGTGAATCCCTTACTCTGCTATAACTGACAATCAGCAATAACAGATAACATGTCCCCTCCTCCCACCCCCATGGGCCATTATAATGAGGATTTACTGTAATCATAATTCTTTCATTAATGATCTCCATTAAGTAAAAGAAGCAACCATAGTAGTTAATTGAAAGGCTGCAAACATTATTCCCTTTCATTTCCTTCTTGTCCTCATATAATCATTATTTCTAGTACTTTACACTTCAAGCAATGCTCTAGTCTATTTCCATAAATGTATACGCCAGGTCACATGGAATTTCTGGATCCTCTGAATTAGGATGCTGTTTGTAATTCAAATTTTGCAGGGGAACCTTCCTATTATTCTAAAGGAGACTAAAAATAACTGATGGTGGTCATTGTTCCTATAATCAAATGACTGTCAAGACAAAAATAACTAAATAATAATAAATAAATGAACAAATATAAAAGACAAATACAAAAGCGAGACATACTGTAACTGCGTGGTATTATTTGCATACATTTTCAAGAATAATTTTATAATTCTAAGTCTTAATTCTACAACTGTATAAAATTCACCTAGGATATTACTTTTCCCAATTATACATGGTCAATCCATCTACGTTTAAAAGTCAAACATTCTTTTATTTTGCTCCTTAAGTTATTATGGTTGACCTGCTTCAATCTTCTTTTATTTATTTAAATAATTTGCCTTTTAAAAAATGTAACCTTCATCGGATCTCCTTTTTAAATGTGTAGTTTACATCTCCATTTGTTTTATCTATTTCATCTCTGAAATGTATTTAGTTTCTTATTTACCAAAGTAATGTTTTGAAACATTTTAAAACATTTTTGGACTTAAATATGTCAAAATCATCTAATCTACCAAAAACACAGATTTACTGCTTTAAAGAGGTGAAACTTCTACATTCTCAGCCAATTGAACGAGATTCTACTCAATATTTAAAACGTCTCCAATACAAAATAGCTTCTACAAAATAGCTTAAGTAGGGAATCATCGTGATCATAACCAACTGCCCTTGGGAAGGTCAAAAGTTTAGACAGCAGCCAATTGACCGAGATGCTACTCAGATAGTAAAAATGTCTCAGAAAATATATTTAGTGTGGAAAACAGTACTGCACAAGCTTCTACAAAGCTTCTAGTAATGACAGCTTTTAGCTTAAGTATTGGGAATCATCCTATGATCCTCAAACCAACTGCGCTTGGTAAGGTTGACAAAGATTTATTTTCAGCATATAATAAAATAATGCACAATATCACTCTGTTGAACCCTATACACATCTACTTTATTCTACCAGACCAGTGCACGTTGCATTTGCAATTTCCATTGTGTGGTTCCAATGACAAATTCCTTCCTAATTTCAATCATCTACTTGGTATTTTCTTTTTTTCCCCCCCAATGGACCGTACCATGATTTGGCCATGTTCTGTATCACTTAAAAGATAAATACCTGTATGGGTGTCCCAGAAAGTATCAACCTGTAGCTTGCAGTTAGCTGTTTTACTGCCTTTGAAAGTTTTGTCTTACCATTCTTGATGACGTGCCCTTCATCAAGAATGCAATAGTTCCACTTAATATTTCTGAAAACAGAAAAGCTCAAATATTTCATGCAAATCGATCATGTCCCTGACAATATAAATGATTAAAAATAGATCCATATTGTTAATTAACATAAAACACATTCAAATAGTCAACAGAATAGAACATCTGTTATTTTAAGAGCAAGTACAAATGTAAACCTACTTGAAAAAATCAATGTCATTTCGAACAACATCATACGATGCCACAACAAGGTTGTGTTTTTTCACAAGGTGCTGTAACCTGAAAACCAATACAAAATAAAAACAGGTTAAAACGCCTCAAATTTTAAATGATGCATGCCGCAAAAATTATTAAATAAATTAATAACTACTGCATCCGTGAATCTGAGGTCATGGCATGATTTACCTAGCCCGCTCAGTGGGAGGTCCTGTATAGTGCAATGGATGCAATATTTCTTTAGAACAGAACTTTCCTACTTCGTCTATCCAATGGCCTGTTAACGTTGGAGGACACACGACCAATGAAGGTAGAGGCGAATGATCTTCTGCCTGAGTTTTTGTATACTCCTGAGCCCTGTGGAAAGATGGAAGTTGGCTGTTGTTCTGCTAGTTTTGCATTTTTAACAATAAAAAAAAGAAACAAATCATTTGCTTCTACTTACCTGAGGTAATGATCTCCTGCAAGAATGCAAATTGATTGCAGAGTCTTTCCCAGGCCCATATCATCACACAAAATGCCATGAAGCTTATATTTGTTCAGAAATGCCAACCAGTTTACACCATCCTTAAATGATAACATGCATAAGAGAATAGCTATTAAAATATAACTTTTTTTTCTGACATACCAATAGAGGTCAACATCGGCTAAAATAAGTTCACAAGCCAGAATCTTGCAGATGGCATTAAATTGCCTCCAAAAATACTATTACAATAACAGTTCAAAATGCCACTAAAACCTTTCCTTTCAAGAGCTATCAAGAAAATACATGGTGTGCAAGAAGGAACTGCAGATGCTGGTTTAAACCAAAGATAGACACAAAAAACATGGGTTTCTTACCTGCTGATATTTCCTGAGCTCTGCTTTGATAGAAACAGGAATTTTGTAATTTTCCAACTTGGTGCTATCTAATAATTGTTCCAAAAAATGTCGCTCTCTGGCTTTTTGTTTAATCAATTCTTCTGACATATTTGGTGGATTCGGAATGCCAGCCTGTAAAATTGACTGCAATTTAGAATTTGTATCACATATTCCATTGTGCAACTAAAATTACAAATCTGTCATTCCCTTAGTTACATGGGGAAGGAAGGATTTGGGAACTGAACAATGTAATGGATTAAATACTGAATTCACTCTAGGACTTATCAATAAATAAAGAAAAAGCAAATACATGAATAAATAGTGAAAGACTAAGTGTTCGTTGGCAGAAACAATCCTACATAGGTGTGGTTTCCTTTGAGTTTGGAGATACCAGCATACAATCTTCAGTGTAGTCCAAAGGATTCGCTGCACCACCTCATAGGCCATCAGCTCTCGGCTGGTTTGTGTGACTTTGCTGCTCACAAAATGGATTTCAGACTTACATTAAACTTCAAACTGAATTTCCCCAATGTTGTACTCTTCATTATTTCTCCACCAGCCTCTTAAGAACAAGAGGCAAAGATTTGCAAATTTTATAAAGAACTGATATTTTCAGGAAAAGTGATTTACAGAACAAACTGAGTGGTCAAATTAATAACTATGTCCTTGTATTTCAAAAGTTGCTAAAACATATGTTTCTCAGCATTTTCTTCCTATTTATTCAATTAAACCAAAAAAGTGTAAATTATCTGAAACTTGCCCGGCAACCACTGCTTTCCAATGAAAATAACAGAATTGCTGAACCTATGTTATAACTGGTCTGACACAAGGCAGATTTATCAACAATTGTTGCATACCTGCAGAAGTTGGCACTCTATGCAAACTTTAATTTATAGCAGTGATCTGCTGTGAGGAAGTTTGGGACTCAAATTTCTGCAAGAAACTTAAACTTAATCACAACCACAGGTAAAAGTTATAAAGTCTCCCATGCATTTTTTTTTTGGGTGGCAACATTCAACAATACCCAAATTAAAATTATGCCACCCTTTGACACATTAACTATCTGTCATCTATGTTTAGGGTATGATATCAAGTATACAAACAACGTAAAACTCAATTTTAGTAAACAGTGAGGATAAGGGAATTTAGGAGATTTGGACATGAAGTTAGCAGGCAGATAAAAGCAGCCAAATGTGAAGGCTGTACATTAGCAAGAAGTTTGAGAAGAAATATGAACTTAATAGTAAAACTTAAGGAGAGCACAGAGACAAAATGATCTTGGAGTGTATATCCATCGATTTTAAGGCTGCAGCAAAAGATGGTGAAAACATGAGATTATTGTTTTATTTCTTATGACAAAGGGATAGAGTTTAAAAATAAGCCTTTATAAAGCACCGATTTGCTTTCAGGGAAGTGCAAGTGACTGCCTTTCACATCAGAACAGAATATGTGCAAGTATGGCATAAAGGAACCCTAGCTAAACTGGAGTCAATGGAAATCAGGGGAATTATAACCAACAAAAGTCAACCATCTCAACCACAGGACGTCTCCGCAGGAGTTCCCCAACAATGTGTCCAAGGCCAACCACCTTAAGCTGCTTCATTAGATGTCCATCGAGAGCCTGCTGACATACTGCATTACAGCATGGTATGGCAGCTGCACCATGGCAGACAGGGAGAGGCTTCAGAGGGTAACCAGGACAGCGCAGAGGATCATTGGTTGCCCTCTCCCCTCCCTGATGGACATCTACACCTCCCGCTGCCTTAGCAGGGCAAAGAAGATCACCAAAGACAGCTCCCATCCTGCGTTTGGACTGTTCGACCTGCTGCCCTCTGGAAGGCGCTATAGGTGCATCAAATCCAGGACAAACAGACTCAGGAATAGCTGCTTCCCGAGAATTATATCTACCATGAATTCAAATCCACATTCACTGACTACACCGCCCAACACGGACTTCCATCTGTATATATGTAAGCGCCGTGAACAATTATCTCCCTTCCTGTTTCTTGTTTTTTGTGTAAAATTGTATGTATGCACTGAGTACGAGCAGCTTTCAGTTTCACTGTACATGTATAGTGACAATAAATGGCATATCTATCTATATCTTACTGAACCTTCTTCAATCGAAAGGTCAGAAGAAGAGGTGCACAATGTTCAACACCTATCATGAGGGAACGAAGCAGACCATGTCCAAATGCAACATGACCTGGACAATATCCAGGCCTGAGCTGACAAGTGGCAAGCAACATTCACTCCACAGACGTACCAAGCAATGACAACATCCAACAACAAAAATTGCAGCCATAACCACATGAAACTCAATGGCATAATCACCACTGAATCGCCCAATATCAACATCCTGGGGTTCACACTGGCCTGAAACTGTACTGGTGTAGCCATATACACAATATGGCTACAAGAGCAGGTCAGAAGTTAGGAATCTGCAGCACGCAACTCATCTCCTAACTCTGCAAAGCCAGTCCACATCTTCAAGACTCAAATCAGGAGTGTGATGGAATTCTCCACTTGTCTACAGCTTCAAGAACATTCAAAAAGCTCAGCAGTATACAAGACATTGCAGCCCACCTCATCCAAACTATTCACTAATGCACCACCTACATCATTTAGCTACAATTGTACCATCTACAGGAAGCACTATAGTAACTCACTAGGACTTCTTAGCCAGCACCTTCGAAACCCACAATCTTTACCAGCTACAAGGGCAGAAAAAGCACAGGACCACCAGGAAGTTGACCACCAAGCCACACATCATCCTGACTTGGAAATATATCACCATCTCGTCACCATTATTGGATCAAAATCCTGGAACTCCCTCCCAAACAGCATTGCGAGAATCCCAACACTTCAAAAACTGGTTCAAAGGGCAGTTCGCCACCGTCTTTTCAAGGGTGATTACGAATGGACAATTAAATTCTGGCTTCGCCGGCAAAGCCCACATCCTTAGAATGACTAAAAAGTTGGAATATTTCATTTACTTTGGGTTATCATGGCATAATCATCACTGAATCTCCCAATATCAATATCCTGGGATATGGAAGAAAATTATTTAAAAATAAAAACAGAAAGTGCTGGTGTTACTCTTTAGATCTGACAGCATTATGGAGAAACAATGGTTCAGGGAGACGATCTTTCATCAGATCTGAAAGAGCAAAGAAACAAGTGTATTTTAAGTTGTAGAAAGAAGAACAAGAAAACAAAAATAAAGCTGAAACAAAGTTGGTGCCATTTAAGAGAGGGTGATGGATGTTTGTTAATCATTGCTGATATGATAAGGAGTGCAGAAAAGGAGATGAATGCAGACAGTAAACAAAAAAAAAAATAATGGGACAGAGAGATGGAGAGCACAGCAGTTAACCATATAACCATATAACAATTACAGCACGGAAACAGGCCATCTCTGCCCTACAAGTCCATGCTGAACAAATGTTTCTCCTTATCCCACCAACTCATAACTCCAAAGATCCATATGCCTATCCAAAAATGACACCAATGCAAATCTTACACTGGGAGCTCATTGAACCGCTACCACTCTCTCATATTCCCCCTCATATTCTAAACTTCTGTCCCTTGCCACTACCTCAATCAAAAGTGCAAATCTTACAAATGAACAATCATATGTCGGAACTAATCAATCAGGCACAGTTAAAGCAAAGTGTTTGAACATCGAAGAGACCGCATCTCAAGCAGTGAATACAATAGCAAAATTGAAATAAACGCAAATGAACTTTGTCTGAGAGTGTTTGGCTCAATTGATAGTGGGACGGGAAGAGGCAAAAAGCAGGTATAATAAAATATATATTAAAAAAAGTATAAGAGTAAGTATTAAATCTCTTTGATACCTAAACCAGCACCTACAGTTCTTTTTTACTAGGCTTTAGGCTTGAGATGTAGCACAGAAACCGGTCCATCAGCCCACCGAATCCATGCTGACCAGCGATCACCCCGTACACTAATTGAAGCCAATTAACCTACATATCTGTACATTTTTGGAGTGGGGGAAGAAACCAGAGCACCCAGAGAAAACCCACGAGGTCATAGGGAGAACACACAAACTTTGTACAGACAGCACCCATAGTCGGGAATGAACCCGGGTCCCTGGCGCTGTGAGACAGCAACTCTACCACTGTGCTGCCCACATTGGGTATCACACCTATAATCAAAGGGGAAAGTGCAGCAAGAAGGCAAATGAATGGAGATAGAGATGTGAACAAAAGAATCATGCAGGAAACAGGCCCTTTAGAATGCTGAAAGGGGAGAGATAGATGGACGTTCAGATGAAATCTGGCAGAAAATGTGTGTGCTGCTAGAATAGAAAGCGAAGACAAGGGAAAACCATTCCTTGTTTTAGCTGGATGGAGAGGAAGGGGAGCGCAGGAAATAGAGTAGACGCAGTGGAGTGTTCTGTCATCTATGTTAAAGGGGAACTACGATTGCAGATAGACATGAGACATGGTGTGTAAAGTCTCATCATCAGAACAGATTATGGGAAACTGGCAAAATGGAATGGAGCAGGGTGAGAGGAGGTATACTCAAGATAGAAAAGGGAGTCTAAGGGCTTGTAATGGATTTATTTGAATGATTGAATGGGTGGAGTACTTCAGCATTGTGTAGAGATCCAAAATGTTGGGAGCTGGTCCCCCTTATAAGAAATTGAGAGGTCATAAGGATGTTGATGATTTATTTATAAACGTTTTGTTAATGCAAAAATCAATGTGGATAACGTAGGTTTAAAATGATCAGGTAAAGAACCAGACCAACATGATTTAAAAAAGTATACTGCAAGACATGATCCGAAACACATTGCCTTCAAGTGCAGTTGATGTAGTCTCAATGAAAGCTAAAAAAAATCCCCAAGGGGGAAAAAAAAAGATAGGGGAAAAGCAGTCAAATGATAAAACATATTTTGGTAAGAACAAGGAGAGACAAAATGGATTAAAATTGTACAATTTTAAAGGAGTGTGCCGTTAAGTTTATTTTGCTTTGCCTGCTTAATTGAAAAGTTCCATTAAAAATTTGGGGTGGTCAAATGTTCTTCTATATTTTCTTTATTATTCTAAAATTCTAAAAATCACAGATTCTAGGACGACACAAATAAAACACTGATTATACTAAATCATCCAACTAATTTTATTCTTTATATCCTGATGTTTTTAGTTGGTTAGTTCAGTTTATTGACACGTGAGGTACAGTGAATATGTTGTGTGCCAACATAGCTTCACAATTCTGTTTTCATAATTCAAGTTTTCTCACCTGTAAACTCAACACATTCATGACAATCAAGTATCTCACAAGTCAGAAAACAGCAACGCGCAATTAAATTAATTTGAATTGAAAAGCAATTTCATTTAATCTCTAAATTAGATGGTTTAAATTCATTAAATTTGATTGGACAGTTGGATCCACAGTGGGCCACAGGATTGTCTACATCCAGTACAACACAGAGCTGCCAAAATATAAATTTTCAAAACTTACCTCGAGTGGCATTAATCTAATCAATGTTGCAAAACACTGGGTGGCCATAAAGCGTACACTATCCATTTGGTCGCTCATTCTGCCCAGTACAGGGACTACCAACAGAACAATGTATGGGATTATATCTACATCAAGTTGCTCCATTATACCTGTATATTGTTGTTAAGGAACTATTTTTGCCATTACTCTCATTGTTAGCATTTTTGAAAGGAAATGAAAAAATGCACATAAGGTAATAATAAATGCACATAAATTCTGTATTGCTCTTTATTTATATTAGTCATTTAATTGCAATTCTAACACCTACATTTAGAGAACCGTCCAAAAGCAAGTCACTTATTTTTTATACCAAAATTATGAAATGTGAATAACTAATTGAAACTTTGCAGATTTTCTTGAGTGCAAGTGTTAAAGGTTTTACTGGAGTTGATGTCTATTCAACCAATCAGGAAACTTTATTCCCTTTTAGAGTTACGCATGCATCAAGATTAGTAGCTACAAGAGCTAGCATCTTCAGTTAGTTCCATGGCCAGAATAGGGGAAGACTCCTTTCAGAAAGTCTTAACAGCAGAATAGTAACGATGAATGCATCAACATCGATGCCCATTTCACATTCTAGTCTTTACAAAGTTTCAGACTGAGAAGAGCAGGCATTGTGGAAAAGATGCCTCCTTGGAGAAACAATAAAAAGTAATAATTGCTTTGATATTTATCGAAGAAAACCCGTTATCGAGCTTAAAGTTAGTTAGAGGAGGCTAAAATTACAAATCATTCCACTTTATGGACAAAAATTCAATACATCTATGCAGGTTTTGCTGATGTTTGGGCAAATATTCTTGTAGACACCAGGTACTGCAGATGCTGGACTTTTGAGTAAAACACAAAAAAAATCTGGAGTACTTCAGTGGGTAAGGCAGCATTTATGTGAGGAATAGGAAAGCACCATTTCAGACCTTTCTTCAGATTGTAGAAGGAGAAGAATAGCTGGAATAGAGGTGGGAGCTGGACAAAGTATGGACATTGTTTAGTGTAAACAGAGTGGGGTGGGTCGATTGGTAGATAGGAGGGCAAAGGCTGGAGATGAAATGGGGCGTCAGATAAGGAAAGGTGTGAAATGCAAAGCCAGATGGAGGGATGTGGGGATGATGGAGGCAGAGGAAGCAGAAAGGGGAGGGAGGAGTGATATAAAATAGGAGAATTCAATATTCATACTGTTTGGCAGTAACCTACCCAGGGAATATGAGGCGCTGTTCCTCCAATTTGTGCATAGCCTCACTCCGGCAATGGAGGAGGCCTAGGAAGGAGAGGTCGGTATGGGAATTAAAATAGTTAGCAACCAGGAGATCCAGCAGGCCATGGCAGACCGAGTGCAAGTGTTTGGCGGAACGTTCACCTAGTCTCCACTTGGTTTCGCCAATGTAAAGGAGGCCACGTCAGGAGCATCAAATGAGCAGATGAGTTTTGATGAGGTGCATGTGAACCTCCATCACATCTGAAAATGATGGACGATGTATAGGGACAGGTGTTAGATCTCCTGCAGTTGCAGGGGAAAGTACCTGGGGAGGAGCAGTTTGAGTGGGAAGGGATGAGTAAACCAAGGAGTTGTGGGGGGAGTGTTCTCTGTGGAAAGAGGTAAGGATTGGAAGAATGGCTGGCAGCAAGATCGTGTTGAAGGTGGAGCAAATGTTAGGGAATGGAGTGGTGGACAGAGAAGGTAGACGCAAAATGCTGGAGTAACGCAGTGGGACAGGCAGCATCTCCGGAGAGAAGGAATGGGTGATGTTTCGGGCCGAGACCCTTCTTCAGACTGATGTCAGGGTAGTGGGCGGTACACGGATAAAATGTAGTCGGAGACAGAAAGACTGGTGGGAGAACTGGGAAGGGGAGGGGATGGAGAGAGAGGGAAAGCAACGGCTACTTGAAGTTAGAGAAGTCAATATTTATACCGCTGGGGTGTAAGCTACCCAAGCAAAATATGAGGTGCTGTTCCTCCAATTTGCGCTGGGCCTCACTCTGACAATGGAGGAGGCCCAGGACAGAAAGGTCAGATTGGGAATGGTAGGTTTAGGCACACTGAGCGGAGGTGTTCAGCGAAACGATCGCAGAGCCTGCACTTGTTCTCACCAATCTCACCTGGAACAGCGTATACAGTAGATGAGGTTGGTGGAAGTGCAAGTGAACCTCTCTCTGCCTTGCCTGAAAAGACTATTGGGGTTCTTGGACAGAGTCGAGGGGGGAGGTAAAGGGACATGGGGTTGCAGGGGAAAGTATCTGGGGAGAAGGTGGTTTAGGTGCGAAGTGACGAGTTGACCAGTAAGTTGCGGAGGGAACGGTCTCTGCGGAAGGCAGAAAGGTGTGGAGATGGGAAGATGCGGCCAGTAGTGGGATCCTGTTGGAGGTGGCGAAAAAGGAGGATTATACGCTGTATGCGACGGCTAATGGGGTGGAAGGTGAGAATAAAGGGGAGGACTCTGTCATTGTTACGAATGGTGGTGGGGGAGTAAGAGCGGCGCTGCGAGAAATCAAGGAGACCCTCGTGAGTGCCTCATCTATAATGGACGAGGGGAACCCCCGTTCCCTAAAGAATGAAGACATCTCTGATGATAGAGAAGCTGGTCGATAAAAAGGCGAGGACCAGGGGAATTCTATCCTTGTTCTGTCTAGAGGGGATTGTGCGCAGAACTGCACAGCAGTGGAAAAACGGGCAAAGGATCCATTACACAACATCCTCATTCTTCATTAAACATGGTTTCCCCTCCTGCTGTTGATGAATTGGGAGGAATGCAAATTGAGAATTTTTAAACTGGAGGTGCTAACAGGAACAAGATAGGATGAACCCACCAATGGATTTAAATATGAATGTCATTTATAATTCTCACTGAGGTTTTCCATTGTACCATTCAAACCTACAGGCAAAGCCATCAGAGCAAAATATTCTATGATTGTTCAACAGTGCAAACAAAACAGATTCTTTCAATTGGCTTTAAATCTCAGATTGCTTTTCTTTTAAATCACTAGGCAACCCTATTACTGTTAGGACATTTTGATGACTGATTCACATATTGGTACAACATAATTAATGTGGTTCAGCACTCTATATACTATTCTATACCCGTAACTACATGTGGCTTTGAGAAAGATAGTTAGTGAAAATGTAAGTCAGCAAAACTTTTTTTTTAACCATTTTCTCGTGGAGGCTTAATCATCAATACACAAAATACACATAATTTGATCCAAATCTGAATATTAAGGATACAGGCTAGAGCTTCAATTGCTCCCTCTTGTTTTGTGTTATCATCAATGGCTCCTAACCAAGGAAGTACTTTCTCTAGAAATATGCTCATCATTTCCATTGTAGCTATTTTACTCATAACACCCACACATCTAGCAGCCATATGTCTGACTGCAGTATATGGGTGCCGCAAACATGTGCAAAGACGTGGAAGATGCTGCAACAGCTGAAAAAAGAAAACTTTAAATTAGTTTTCAATATTGTACATTTGAATTATAATGTTTAAAAACATTTTAAAAGTATATGCATTGTGCATCAAAATTATAGATAGGATCATCAAATTGAAAGTTCCAGTTGCTGACCAACCTTTCAGTTCTGGGCTTCCTCTGTTGCCAGAGTGAGGCAACATGCAAACTGGAGGAACAGCACCTCATATTCCGCTTAGGTAGTTTACAACCCAATAGCATGAATATCGAATTCTCCAGCCTCACATTGCATATGTTTAATTAACTCACTACAAATCTCTCCAACATAGAAACATAGAAATTAGGTGCAGGAGTAGAGGCCATTCGGCCCTTCGAGCCTGCACCGCCATTCAATATGATCATGGCTGATCATCCAACTCAGTATCCCGTACCTGCCTTCTCTCCTCTGATCCCCTTAGCCACAAGGGCCACATCTAACTCCCCTCCCAATGCGCCCGACTATCCTCTGTTGAGTTCTTCTCATCTCGGTTTTAAAGGATTTCCCCTTTATCCTTAAGCTGTGACCCCTTGTCCTGGACTTCCCCAACATAATCTTCCTGCATCTAGCCTGTCCAACCCCTTAAGAATTGTGTAAGTTTCTATAAGATCCCCTCTCAATCTCCGAAATTCTAGAGAGTATAAACCAAGTCTATCCAGTCTTTCTTCACAAGACAGTCCTGAAATCCCAGGAATCAACCTTCTCTGAACTCCCTCTATGGCAATAATGTCCTTCCTCAGATTTGGAGACCAAAACTGTACGCAATACTCCAGGTGTGGTCTCACCAAGACCCTGTACAACTGCAGTAGAATCTCCCTGCTCCTATACTCAAATCCTTTTGCTATGAACTCAAATCCTTTTGCTATGAACTCAAATCCTTTTGCTATGAACTCAACCATGAACTCTGCCAATCAAACCCACTCCTCACCTCTATCCACCCATCACTTGCCAGGCTTTGTCCTGCTCCCACCTCTGTTCTAGCTTTCTTCCCCCCACCCTACCATAAAGTCTGAAGAAGGGTCCAGACCCAAAACACCACCTATTCATGTTCTCCACTCCAGCACCATATTTGTTATCATAAAAGTGCAGTGTTTAATATATCGAGCTTAGGTTAATAAAAGTTAGTTGTATGGATATTAAATCAATTTGTTTCAGTATGAGTAATGTTTACCAAACCTGTGCATGGATATCAGAGCCCATTGCTGCTGCTGTAATTTCCAGCACCTGTAATGAGTTAACTAATTCCTGGGCTGCAACATCTCCCTTTTCAAGTACCACATTTCCATCTGTAAAAACATACACAAGCCATTTTCAATATATGGAACTGAAATTTGAAAAACTGTAATGGTATAAAAAAAAAACTACATACTGAAATTCTGGACATCTACATGGGTGCTCAGTAGTCCAACCATAGAGTCCCAGAGATATGGTAGAGTTGTAGCCATTTCTGCACCAAAATGCTTTCCAATTGTGGTAAGTGCATACTCAGCCCCTCTTCTCTGAATTAAGTTTGACTTCTGGGTCTGCAACATAGATAAATGTTGTACCTCAGTTCTGTATTCAAAAGTCAGTTTTCAAAGTGGTATTTAAATTCAGAAATAACAGAACAAGCAGCAACCCAGATTGCGTTGTTCCTCTTCAATCCAGGCGGCATGGTGGCTTAGTGGTAGAGCACCACAGACCTGGGTTCGATTCTGACTATGGGTGCTTGTCTGCACGGAGTTTGTGTCGTTTTCCCCGTGACCTGCATGTGTTTTCTCCGAGATCTTCAGATTCCTCCCACACTCCAAAGACGTACAGGTTTGTAAGTTAATTGGCTTGCTATAAATCTAAAATTAGCCCTATTGTGTGGAGGATAGTGTTAGTGTGCGGGAATCGCTGGTCGTTGTGAACTCAGTGGGCCGAAGGGCCTGTTTCCAAACGGCATCTTTAAACTAAACTAATAATATGTTCGCTGTTAGATTAAATAAATGAATAGATTAAACCAGAAACGTTCCTGCTCCACAAGGTTCACAAGTTACTCAATGTATTAACACATTGTGGGGCTAGTTTTCAACACATTCAATGTCCATAGAGAAAGCCCGAAACCACTAACCTATTAAAGGAAACTGCTATCAATGATGTAGATCATCCAGATTCAAGGATGGAAGAACAAAGGCAGCAGTGGCGCAGCTGCTGCCTCACAGAGCCAGAGACCCGGGTTTGATTCTGATCTCAGATGCTAACTGTTCTGAGTTTGCATGTTCTCCCTATGGCCGAATGGGTCTCCTTGGGGTGCTCCCACATCCCAAAGCTTGAGTTTGTTGGTTAATTGGCCTCTGTAAATTGCCCCCAATATGTAGAAGATGTGATTCATAATATGTATGGATGAGAGAGTGAGATAATATCAAACTAGTGTGAACAGGTTATCGTGGACTCAGTGAGCTGAAGGGTCTGTTTCCATGTTGTAACTTTAAACAAAGATGCATTAATAATTCACACAAGTACCTGGAAAATAATAATTATTTGCCCTGTTAGCATGTAATCAACCAAGAAATATACAGTTGCCCAGTTTAAACTGTATTTTGTTTCATTTGTAATTAGTCATTTACCTCATCATGTTCACTCAGACTAATCCCTGCACTCCCTTGAGGAATGTCTGCAGATGAGCCCTTGAGAGCTTTAGGCGTTGGCCCTCGTCTACTAGTCAGAGCAAATGCAGCTTGCTGGTGCCTGTAAAGTGTGATAATTCCCCTGGTTTTATTTACAGCATGATGCATTCCATCTTTTTCAGAATTTGGTCCTGAATTTGGATGAAAAAGTTAAAGCGATAAATATATATATTTTTAACTGAGATTATAAACCAATGCAATTGATTTTTAAGCATGTATTTTTAAAATGTTACATTATATTGAAAAGTATATATTAGGCACAGTACATATTTATCAAAAGCACACTTATCAGAATGATTAATGGGCCTGCCCCACTTAGGCGATTTTTCAGGCGACTGTCAAGTCGTAGCAAGTTGTTGAAAAATCGGCGACTGGAACAGCGACTGTCAGAGTGGTTATTTATCTGCTTATTTATTTAACTGAACTGTTTTGTATTTTTGCTTACAATACTCTGTTTTACTGCAGCAAACAAGAATTTCATTGTCCGATCTGGGACACATGACAAACTCTCTCTTGACTATTGAACACACACACATAGCTTCCTTCATCAGCCAGTTATGCAGGCGGGGGACAGGGCATGCGGGGGGAGCGCGCTGTCCGAGTAAAATTCACACGGTGCGAAGCCAATGTGATACAGACACACACCACAATAAACAGGATGGTTGGCGCCGCAGTTAAAATGGTGAAAGCACAGTGTAGGGAAGGGTCACTTAAGTCCTTTAAAAGAGGGGGGGAGAAGAAGGGGTGGGAGAAGGGGTGGAGCCAACTTTTAAGAAGCCAGAGATACAGGGCTTTGAACCTCGGCGGACATTAACATTACCGGTTGGTTATCCTTGGTTCTGAAACCTACTGTTTATGTTCCCAATGAGCAGCATCGGCTACAACCTATGAGAACCTACGACCTCCTGGCAACCCACTACCACTGCACCTAGGGCACGAGAATTCTCGCTACTCTCCATGGCGGCTCCATTCTGGTCAGCGCTAATTTTTCAATTATTGTTGCCACTGTCACCGAAATTTTTTTCACCATGTTGAAAATTTTGCAGCAGTCGCCCAAAAAAAACCAAACCGATAAGTGGGACAGGCCCATAACTCCCCCAAGCTGGCTACTGCCCAATCCCCTTATGGGCCTGTCCCACTTAGGCAACTGCTAGGGACTCATTTTAATCAAATTCACCTACATCACCTGGCAACAACCTATGACAGAACCTACAACAGCAAAAATTGTCGCCACTGTCGCCGAAAAATGTTCAACATGTTGAAAAATTAGCGGCGACCAGAATGAAGTCGCGACTAGTTCCGAGAGTGCAGGAACTACTCACGACCATGAAGGCGACTCCCCGGCAACTACCCGCGCACCTGTGGCGACCGCATAGTCTCCTGTAGTCGCCTAAAAAGACGCCCAAAAGCCCATAAGGGAAATGGGCAGTAGCCAGCTTGGGGGAGTTATGGGCCTGATTTTTCGATGACAGTGGCAACAAATTTTGCTGTCGTAGGTTGTCGTAGGCGGTCGCCAGGTGTCGTAGGTGACTTCCATTAAAATTAGTCCCTGGCAGTCGCCTAAAGAGTCGCCCAAGTGGGACAGGCCCATAACGCAGAAGAACAATTAAAAGAAATGACTCACAAAATTATATAAAATTTATCTTTTTCAACCGCATTTACAAGGATAGATAGGAAATGCCAAAATATGATGCGAAATGTTTACATTTAATTAATTCATCCTGTACACATTAACACAATTCCTCTCAAGTATTATTACCTTTAGAGTTATCCACACTGTTAGATGTCGGGACTGGAGAAGTTGCTGAAGGGGTAACTGTGCAGTCCACACACACAGAGTTGCAAAGATTTTTCACAATTTTGGGATTGGGACAAGGACATCTTACTGTACACTGTTGGAGTAATTTGGCAATGCAAAAAGCCGCATAATTCTGCACCAGTATATTTTCCTCTTTTTTCACTCCTTCCATTAATGGTTTTATGACAGGATTCAGTTTTTCTGGAAGCTGCTGCAAGTTAATGACCGCACAAGCAGAAAACATGTGGACCCTAATATGGAGAGTTTGCCATTCTTGATTTGTCTCTGTCACAGTCATCTGGACCTGCTGCCGCTTGCTATCCAACTGCTGGATAATGTCGGACTTTACATCGAAGGATGCTGTCACTTCGTTGAAAACTGTTGTGATCTTTAATTAAAAAAATAGAATTAAGTACATTCATTTATATTTTGCATTAGATATAAATGAGGGGAACATCAAAAAATTAGTTCTTGACCAAATTTGTAAATCCTTCGTTAACTGACCTAGCATTTAAATATTTTCTTTTGATTATTCTTAATACAATGCCTGATGAAATGTTTTAAAATAAATACAGTAAACTCTCGTTATAACGGGCCATGGGGGGCTGGGGAGGGGAAGAATGGTGTCCGTTATTGCCGATTGTCCTCTTTAACTGAGTGTGGTATTATCATTATATGTAGCAAAGAAACAAAGAACTGCAGATGATGGCTAATACACAAAGCGCTGGAGTAACTCAGCGGGTTAGGCAGCATCTCCGAAGAACATGGAGAGTTGACGTCAGGACCGTTCTTCAGAATGATTCAGTTTGTTGAGTTACTCCAACACATCTTAAAACTAGGTGTCAAAGTCACTGGTCTGCACCAGGGAACTCTACCCATCAGCTACCCTACCGTCCAGCCGATGCAGTCGCCTGGTGTGACCCACCTGCAGCCCCCCAGCATCACCTTCCCCACCCCGCACACACGACATACTTCCCCCACTGCCTGCCACCACCCTGACCGCTCCCTGTTCTGACCCCTCCCCCTCCCCTGTAGCCGCCGGCACCCTGCAAGGTGGAGTATGTCGGCGACTCTGCGGGAGAAGGCGGCAAAGGCAGTGGAGGGGGGAGCAGACAAAGCGACAGGCTGACAGGAAGAAGTGGCAGCGGCGAGTGGAGGGAGCCCTATAGTGACCGAGCATGTTCCACTCGTGACAGCAGCCTGAAGAAAGCACCATCTGTAGGGGCTACATTGTGAGCCACAACAGACGCGCTAAGGGAGAAGAAGGGCTCTCTGATGCACCATGCGAGTTGTGGGTGGCGTCTGTAGCTGGGGATGCCATGCGACCCGGGATGATGTCTGTAGGTCCGTCCGCTATAACCAAAATCTGTTATAAAGGGGTCCGTTCAAATGAAGGTTTACTGTATTACTAAACTTCAAAGAAGTAAAATGCAATTTTCTTTCTCTGCCACGACCAATTTCGGTTTTATCAAATGAGGAATTCTTGTTGGTTAAGCAAGTAGTTTGTGATCTTTCAATATACATGGAGCCTCCACTATCATCACTTGAGAACAAGTATTAAAGAAAATCATGGCCACCTAACGATTCCAAGTACATTAAATAAAACTTGCAGCTTTCCATCAAATTATCAAAGGTTTTAAAGTTATTCAGAAATTACTTCAAAATTTTTAAAACACAGAAAACAAAATAAAATCACATTGGTGTGCAGGTCACAAATGTCCTTTGAAAAGCGGCATTTTAAGACACTAATTCATGAATATCTGTTGACAACTATCATGCTTGGAATTTGTTTAAATTAATTTTACTGGCTCGATGGTGTATTCCTCGACAATTACCTTTTGCTGTTTAGTCTGCAGATCTCATTGTTGCTTTTCTGTTTAAACAAATTTACTTACCAGTTCATTTGCTTGATCTATGGTAAATACGCTGTTATTCGCAATGCTCCCGACATCACAGTTGGCTTCAACTAACGATGCAATCAGTTGCTTACACTCGTTCTGCATTCGTGTAAACGGAATAGCTATCTCATCATAATAAAGATGTTCTGACAATATAGCCATCAATCGTGGCTGAACAGCACTGGATACCACGACACAATCCTGGGATGAAATCAAGACTACGATTCAGTCAATGTCAAAGTTAAAACTACTCACAAAAAGCCCAATATGCAAAACTTTGAATATTGTATGAATAATCCTTGGTGGTTTAAAAGTCACATTAACATGTAAGCGTACAGTTTTGGTCTCCAAATCTGAGGAAGGACATTATTGCCATAAGAGGGAGTGCAGAGACGGTTCACCAGACTGATCCTGGGATGTCAGGACTGTCTTATGAAGAAAGACTGGATAGACTTGGTTTATACTCTCTAGAATTTAGGAGATTGAGAGGGGATCTTATAGAAACTTACAAAATTGCTTAAGGGGTTGGACAGGCTAGATGCAGGAAGATTGTTCCCGATGTTAGGGAAGTCCAGGACAGGGGTCACAGCTTAAGGATAAAGGGGAAATCCTTTAAAACCGAGATGAGAAAACTTTTTTTCACGCAGAGAGTGGTGAATCTCTGGAACTCTCTGCCACAGAGGGTAGTTGAGGCCAGTTCATTGGCTATATTTAAGAGGGAGTTAGATGTGGCCCTTGTGGCTAAGGGGATCAGGGGGTATGGAGAGAAGGCAGGTACGGGATACTGAGTTGGATGATCAGCCATGATCATATTGAATGGCGGTGCAGGCTCGAAGGGCCGAATGGCCTACTCCTGCACCTAATTTCTATGTTTCTATGTTTCTATGTTATGTATCCAAGTTCCTCTGAAAGCCAAAAGGCAAATGTTCTCAATGAAATGTGCGTCTTACATATTCTGCAATCTTACTTGAAATGGTGTGTTTTTTTTAAACTTCAACAAACAGATAGAAACTAAAGCTTCTGTTACACGAAGAAGGTTAAAAAACAATGGAGTTACAGTGGGAGACCACATCTAAACAAAAAATCCTGTCAAGTTGGGGGAAAATACAATGAAAAAGAGACTTGAATTAATACTTCAAGCATATAATCTTAACCAGATCCAATCCCAACAAACTTCCAGCAATACAACAGCTTTAACAATTTGCTCAAGGATACTTGGATAGTTTGATTAAATGCTTAACAGTGCATCGTAACAGGAATCATCGACAACGTATGCTTAAAATCCAACGATGTTTTAAATTGGTCAAGCACAAACACAGAAATTAAAACAATTAAAAATTATTAATAGTTCAGATAAACTCCATACCTTCCTGAGGGTAGCCCATTCAGAAATAACTAATGCAACAGCAATTCTCTGCAAAGCAGACTTAGCATTTAAATGGAACAGTAAAAGATGAGCTAAAGACTCAGCTGGTTTAACTTCTTGATTGATGGAGTTAACACTTGGCTCACACATGGAACAACAGAGTGCTCCTAGCAACCTTTAAACAAGGAAATATGTGTTAAAAGTGTGAAACAAACAAATGTACAACTGTTCAATTTGTTCAATCAGAGGAACCCTTGCTTCAGAAATACTCTGGCTTTCTTTGCCAAAAATAATCATCACATTGTTAACTTAATGAAGAAAAATAATTATCCAAAGGTAAAAAACCACACACAAAACCGATATAACAAAAGTACAGACGGAACGGTGATACGCATAGGTTAGCAAAATATTCTCCACTATTTAAGCATTAGTACTTGCTTTCCTATTGTAACTCCTACACAGATTAGGATTAAAATCAAAACCTTTCCAATCCCAATGCCTAGCACTCGGGATGCATTTGAGGAATGAGTGTGTGCATGGAATTAGTATTAATTAGGGTATTGTACCATGAAATAGACATAAATATATTACCTACAGCATTAATATGCTGTAAACAAATGCACACACCCCTTCCCACCATACTGCTGTACTTGGCTATGCCATTCATCCCACTGCTATTGTCCCAGGAATCTGGCACGAATCCCTCCTTCCACGGGTGCTCTTCCACCAATAAAACACCCCTCGACTCACTGTGGAGAGGAAGCCTGTGAGGGCTGATTTTAGGCAGACCTGTGGGGAGAGGAGCAACTGCTCAGCACTGACATGTATGACTCGGGGTTTCATCCTGCTAAGAACCGTTGAGCATTTGCAGTATGTGCTACACGTGTCGATGGATCCAAGATATTCTGTAGCCCATCATCTTTTTAAAGGATAAGATGAATATTGTGGAACTTAGCTATCTCTGCAACATTTTTAGCAAATCAACACAACTATGAAATTACTATTTCTATCGAGGCAAAAGCTACAATTTTTCCGAAGAATGTTCCCGTCCTTTGTTGAGCTGGAAAGGTGGCATTTTATAACCGTGCTATGCGATTCCTAATATTTTTACTTTTTAAAAAAAATATCTGAAGACACAATTATTCGAGTTTTGGAAACATAATGTGATCCTGAAAACAAATGGATTGTAACATTTTAATCATTATCTTACTTGGCTGCCTTTAGGCGTGTTCGGGTTACCACATAATCTCTGGTAGCTTGGTCCTCATTAATGGTGTCTGAACCAGCAATGTATTCTTGTCTCACTTCTTTTGTTGGTGCTTGCCCTTGTCGATGCTTACTGCAAGGTTTTTCCTACATCAAAAGAAGAATGTTTACACACAGCTGGTAGGTCAAGTTGCATCAAAGCTCGTATTCCAAATTTTAGCATTATAAATATATTCCTACCCAGGAAACCAGGCAAAGTTATGAATCAGACTTTCTAGTTCAGTAACAAGTATTAATTTACTTGCAAACGTAGTTTAATCCAGTTATATTTGAATCTCAAAGAGGTAGTACATGGATTATGACTTCAGTTTTGAAGGTTGCTTAAGTGGTAAAGAAAGCATATGGTATGCCCTCCTTCATTGGTCAGGGCATTGAGCATAAGAGCCAGTAATTCATGATGCAGCTTTATAGGAGTTCGTTTAAGCCATTTTTGGAATATTGCATGCAGTTCTGGTCACCCCATTACAGGAAGAATGTGGAGGCTTTGGAAAGGGTGCACAGGAAGTTTACCAGAATTAAGGGGTATTAGCTACAAGGAGCGCTTGAACAGACTTGGATTCTTTTCTCTGGAATGAGGGGAGAACTGATGGAAATATATAAAATTAAATATAGATAGGGTAGACAGTCAGAAGCAATTTCCCAGGATGGAAATATTAAATACAAGGGAACGTAGCTTTATGTTGGGAGGGGTAAAGTTTACAGGAGATGTATGGGGTAATTTGTTTTTAAGACAGAGGGTGATGAATGGTATGAACGCACTGCCGCAGTTGGTGCTGGGGGCAGATACGATAGTAGCATTTGAGGAACATTTAGCTAGGCACATGAATGTGCAGAATGGAGGGATATGGAATATGTGCAGGTAGATATGAGTTGGTCTTGGCAACATGTTCAGCACAGACATTGTGGAGCATAGTGCTGTACTGTTCTATGTTCTAGTGAAATCATTACTTTAAAATCTTCACATTATTTCATAATAAACATCACTGCAAAAATCTTATTTTAATTACAGAGTTTCTCTACCAATTTCTCATAAAAAGGCAGTTGTACTTTCCCCACCCCCTGTATCTCCATCCTCCACCCTGGTCAACCCCTCACCATTCGGAGAGTGGTTCTTCATTTGAGACTCTCCTGCAAGGCTGAAGCCAACTTATTTTCACACCAACTCTGCAAATTTTGATGTGGCCAATATGAGATCATCAAACCCCGTCACAGATGGGAAAAGTAGTATTTGACAGAATGTGTAGGTAGTTTGGGAAGTAGAGAGTTCATCCCTTTGTTATCATCAGGGTGGCTCACGCTTCACCCAATGTATCGAGAGTCCAATCTCTGTAAACATTAGGCCGACACTTGTTTGCCATAGACAATAGACAATAGGTGCAGGAGTAGGCCATTTGGCCCTTCGAGCCAGCACCGCCATTCAATGTGATCATGGCTGATCATCCCCAATCAGTACCCCGTTCCTGCCTTCTCCTCATCATAGACCGCAAGCTTTGCACTGTGTTTGAGATCTTGATCCTTGAACATATTTTTCCCCCTCAAATAATCAAAGATTGTACGTGCATTGGAAGTAGTGGTGAATGTTATCATCAATGACTGCCTTTAAAGGGGTAATTCATGAGAAATGAAATTGCTCTATGTTTTCACAGAGTCTTGTCATGGACCTTAATTGCTGGGGACAGTGTTGTGCAGAAGGGGCAGGCTGGCAGAAGATCTTTGTTTTGGTGCACAAATCTTATTGTTCAGAAAAGTAAACAATTACATGAAGCTCTGCTTCCAAGTGTACACACACACATTGCAGTGAAAGCATCTTCAAAATAAAAAAAAATATCAAAAATTACCTTTGATTTAGCTTTAATCTCTAGCAGCATATTTGAATCAAGTGGCAAATGTGAAGGTTGCATCATTAAACATAACCAAGCTCCCATCCATGGGCAAGCAGCAGCAACCACATACTGAATGGGGGCTTTATTCAACAACTCCAACCATACCTTAAACAGGAAGAAAGAAATGCACCAAGTTGATGTGTGGACTATATGGTTACTAATTTACATCAAAAATAAAAAAGGACAATCATACACTAGAGAGTATGCACAGAAAAGTTATCAACATTTGCAAGGTCTGTAATTTTTTGGGGGGCTTGTATAAATAGGAAGTATATATATTATATGAAGGATTAAAAATTAAAGGTCACCGATTCAAATTAATTGGTCAGAAGACTGGAGAGATGGGAAAATTCTTTGCACCTGAATTATGACTAGAACATTTTACCCGAATGGACAGTGGAGATAAACCGCATATCACATTTTAAAAGTACTTTTACGTGAACTTGAAGAAATATGGATATATTGGCCTGAATCGTTTCCCCGTGTTGTAATCATTCTGCAAACAATTAGAATAGAATAGAATACCTTTATTGTCATTCAGACCGTACGAAATTGAACTGACAATTAATGATTCTGGATCCTATTTAAGGATTTGATTGCAAATGACCTGCAATATCAATGCAAATGGCTCCCACAGCCATAAACATGCAATAGGATGGGCACATTTTACACAATTTGATTAGTTTAAGGTTGAATTTGGTCTTATAGAAACATAGAAAATAGGTGCAAGAGGAGGCCATTCAGCCCTTCGAGCCAGCACCGCCATTCATTGTTATCATGGCTGATCGTCCCCAATCAATAACCCGTGCCTGCCTTCTCCCCATATCCCTCTTCATATGTCAAATCCCTAAATTTAAACAAAACAAAAATCACTTTTTGAAATAACCTGACGTCAAAAACAGCACAAGTATATTACCTAATTGATTATACACTAAATGGCCAATTAATTAATAATAATAATAATAAATTTTATTTATGGACGCCTTTCAAGAGTCTCAAGGACAAAAATAAATACAAAACTTTGGCAGGTAGAGGAAAAACATGCAAGGGGAATGAAATAAATAGTAGAGACATGACTAGTACACAAAGTAAAGACAGAATTCAATTCAAAACACAATATGAGGCAATTAATGCACAGATGAAAAGGGAGGGGGACGTGGGGCTAAGGATAGGCAGAGGTGAAGAGATGGGTCTTGAGGCGGGACTGGAAGATGGTGAGGGACACGGCATTGCGGATCAGTTGGGGGAGGGAGTTTCAGAGCCTGGGAGCTGCCCTGGAGAAGGCTCTGTCCCCAAAACTGCAGAGATTGGACTTGTGGATGGAGAGGAGACCGGCTGATGTGGATCTGAGGGACCGTGAGGGTTGGTAGGGGGAGAGGAGGTCCATGAGATATGGGGGGGCCAGATGGTGGAGGGCTTTGTAAGCGAGGATAAGGATTTTGTAGGTGATCCGGTGGGAGATGGGAAGCCAGTGAAGTTGTTTGAGGACTGGAGTGATGTGATGCCAAGATTTGGTGTGGGTGATGAGTCGGGCGGCTGCGTTCTGGACCAGTTGGAGTCGGTTGATGTAGGTGGAGCTGATGCCAAGGAGAAGTGAGTTGCAATAGTCCAGTCGGGAGGAGATGAAGGCATGGATGAGTCTTTCAGCAGCGGGAGGTGTGAGAGAGGGTCTGAGTTTGGCGATGTTGTGGAGATGAAAGAAGGAGGTTTTAATGACATGGCGGATGTGAGGCTCAAGGGAGAGGGTGGAACCAAAGATCATGCCAAGGTTGCGGGCCTGGGGAGATAGGGAGACAGTGGTGCCGTCGATGGTGAGAGTGGGGTTATTGATTTTGCCGAGTGTGGCTGGAGCCTATGAGGAGGAATTCTGTCTTATCGCTGTTGAGTTTGAGGAAGTTATGTCTCTTGACTCTACAATTGACTCTACAATTAAGAAAAACATGTTTGAAATAAATTAATTCAATGTAAGAGATTCACTAACGGGAGTCCTTGTGACAATTAATCAAATGAAATAATATTTAAGTAATTATTTTGCATTGTGATACCATTAAATAACAGAAAAAGTTACCTTTTGAATCAGTTCCAAAATTTCTTGATTGCTTTCCAAAATACATGATTGATATATGTGTCTTAACACATCTTGTAGAATTGGAGTTAACCACATTACACAGCTCTGGAACAAAAAACAAACAAAATGTTCTGTATAGGAAGTCCCCAAGATATGACAGGGTTCCGGTCCTGAGAAATGTTTCTAAATTGGAAATGAACAAAACCAGCAGTTGGAAGAGGATTACAGAATTAGCTGTGATGGGAGAGCAGGCAAGGAAGAATGGACTCCAGCCAGCCTCAATGATTCAGTGAACTCTGTTCAGCTCTACTAAGGAGAAGGCATTGGGAGAAGGCATGCGGAAATGCCCGTCCCAACCCAGCAGAAAATGTATACAGTCCTGCAGCAGCTGGAAAATTCATCTCTATCGCTGGTCTTTCAAACACTCATCTGCATGCATGTGGCGTCTACAAGTAGGGTTACTATAACACAGGGAGGATCAGGAAATATTTCCATACTATGCACCCAATATTGCCACACTGAAAATGGAAACAAAAATGCAGATCGGGTAATCAGTTACACAATCAAGATTTTCAAGATAAAATACTTACTTCATCTTGTGTAGACAGAAGGGTGAATAAAGTTTCCAAAGCTGCTTTCCGAACAGAACAAATGGTATGACGTAAAAATGGCCAGACACGAGGGACCAAAATTGTGAGCGATTGCTGAATACTGTTAATTATGAAATTATAGGTTTATACAAGAGTAAAAATAAAATCTGCATAACATTTCACAAAACATTTAGTGTCTCACTAAGACTTTAAAAATGATATACAACATTAAGGACATTATTACAATTTTGCCAAGGAATCATAGAATGTTATTGCACGGAAACTTTATCTTTAGCTCAGTACATGCTGGCTCCTCAGAACCCAATACTCATATCCCTCCCATCCCATTTCACTATTCTTTCCATTATTGTCTCTACTCAGAGGTTCAGATTAGTTTATTGTCATATACACCAGTGTGTAATAAACTACTTATTCACATGAAGCTCAGAGTAAGCAGTAAACCTATGGTAATGATAAATACAACATAGTTCAAAACCATAGAATGGTGCAAGATTTTAGCACTAAAATTCTTATCAATAGTGCAAAAACAATTTAAAGCGCTATAACGGAATAACCAACAAATGTGGATTTAAGGGTAAGGGTAAGGGTAGATGGCAGTATCTCCGGGAATGGGTGTGTGAAAGAGGTGATTGGTTCAGAAGTCTGATAGCAGTGGGGACAAAGCTTATTGCTGAAATTATCAGGATAAAAATGTCCAGTCAGAAATTGTTTCTCAAGCAATAGCTCCTAAGCAGGAGGTAAATAGGCATTTGAAAAAAAAAAAACATTAAATCAAACTAAATAATAGCCAGCACTATTGGATCAAGTATGTGGTTCTGAAATGTGGAGCAACCACAATGGGCTTAATTGTCAAATTATGGGCTGTCAAAATTATCTTGTCAGTACTAAATAAATTGCAAATAGTAGTAGATGGTAAATGAGGACGAACAAATAAATCAAAATTAGAAGTGAAATAAATTTTAGATAGCACACCTAACAATTTTCACATGATAGTTCAAAATTATACCACTGAAGGCATTAAGATCTCTTAAGCAATTCAGTTACCTATACTGTTGGATTTGACGATAAGTCAATAGCGATGCGAGTAGGGTCATGATGCTATTTGTTGAAGCTGTAAGATCATCCAAATCTAGAAGAGCATCCCATAGAGTATTGACAATAAATGGCACCTAGAAATACAAGAACAAAAAAAGTGAGCAAAGGAAATATGCAATTCAATGTTACCAAAAGAGATGGGGGGGGGGGGGAGAAATCACATTACAAATTTACACATCAGGAAGTTTAACAGAATTGCACAAATCTTTATATGTGACTGGGCAACATGCACTTCGTCAATTCAAAAAGCACATGGTGCAATTGTTGTGATACCGTTACTCAAGGTAATGCTACCAACACTTGAATTTCATGACAGAAGATACAACTAGGACGAGAAAGCTTCTTCAATTTAAATCTTCTGATGTTCATGACAAACATACTGACAGTGATAGAAAAATCCTCTCCGATCAAACTGTGGTTACTTAGATGGGAAACATATTATCTCACTGATCAGAAATTTGAACCGTTTACTCTTACCTGCGAATACATTTTAAAAGGGATAAAGAAGAAATCGTTTATGATGCTGATCAGTCGTCGGTAACATATTTTCTAAATATAATCAGTAATGTATTTATTAGAAGACAAGAGTTTGACTGAGGAATGAACTGTCCCTGGAACAGAATATGAACCAATGCCATTTCAAAGCTGCACCTCACTTGGTGAAAATAAAAATATCCATGAATTATTGCAATTATTAAAATATTTGATTCTATGAATGTGGGAAAATTGCTAGGCTTGTGGAAAGGAAGCAGGAAAATAAAAAAGACCAAAAGGTTTTATAAAAGTTGGCTCTATTGTCTCTAAAGGGCCTGTCCCACTAACGCAACATTTCAGCGACTGTCTTCGACCTTCAAGCTCGAGGGCACTCGCCTGAAAAATCTCGAGCTGGATCAATTGACAATAAACAATAGGTGCAGGAGTAGGCCATTTGGCCCTTCGAGTCCAGCACCGCCATTCATTGTGATCATGGCTGATCATCCCCAATCAGTACCCTGTTCCTGCCTTCTCGCCATATCCCCTGACTCCGCTATTTTTAAGAGCACTATCTAGCTCTCTCTTGAAAGCAACCAGAGAACATGCCTCCACCGCCCTCTGAGGCGGAGAATTCCACACTCACCACGCTCTGTGAGAAAAAGTGTTTCCTCGTCTCCGTTCAAAATGGCTTACTCCTTATTCTTAAACTGTGGCCCCTGGTTCTGGACTCCCCCAACATCGGGAACATGTTTCCTGCCTCTAGCCCTTAACAATCTTATATGTTTCAATGAGATCCCCCTCATCCTTCTAAACTCCAGTGTGTACAAGCCCAGCTGCTCCATTCTCTCAGCATATGACAGTCCCACCATCCTTGTTAACCTTGTAAACCTATGCTGCACTCCCTCAATAGCAAGAATGTCCTTCCTCAAATTACGGAACCAAAACTGCACACAATACTCCAGGTGTGGTCTCACTAGGGCTCTGTACAACTGCAGAAGGACCTCTTTGCTCCTATATTCGATTCCTCTTGTTATAAAGGCCAACATGCCATTTGCTTTCTTCACTGCCTGCTATATCTGCATGCTTACTTTCATAGACTGATGTCAGCCGCCCGCCGTCGACCATCAGCAATGAAACCACGAGTCGGATCGACCGTCTGCACACACACACACACATTGCAAAGGCGGGGGGGGGGGGGGGGGGGGGGGTCCTTGTTCTCAGGGGCTGCTGTCTGAAATTCACAGAATTCACTTAAGGATTCAATGGTTCTTTATTGTCACCTATGCACTACACAATGAAATTCATACACCCTTCATCATATTTTGGTACAATTTACAAAAGAAAGAGTCCAAATGGTGGATGTACTGGAGCACCCCCGATCCAGGTAACTCCAGGTAAGCCTCAGGCTGGTGCAGGCCCTTCTCCGTCTCCCTCAACCAGCTCGGCCCGCCAACCGCCACACCTCTCCTTACCCGACTGCCACTGTGTTCTGGGAGCACCTCCTGCAGCTGAGCCTGAAGGTACTGGAGGCAATGCCCTTTTAATAAACGCCCTTTTTATACATTTTGGTTTTGCCATGTAGAAATTACAGCAGTGTTTATACAGTTCCCTCACCCCCATTTCAGGGCACCATAATGTTTGGGACACAGCAATGTCATGTAAATGAAAGTAGTCATGTTTAGTATTTTATTGCATATCCTTTGCATGCAATGACTGCTTGAAGTCTGTGATTCATGGACATCACCAGTTGCTGGGTGTCTTCTCTGGTGATGTTCTGCCAGGCCTGTATTACAGCCATCCTTAGCTTATGCTTGTTTTGGGGGCTAGTCCCCTTCAGTTTTCTCTTTAAGGCATGCTCAATTGGGTTCAGATCGGGTAATTGACAGCCACTCAAGAATTGACCATTTTTAAGCTTTTGTTGTTTTAGCAGTATGTTTGGGATCATTGTCATGCTGTAGAATGAACCACCGGCCAATGAGTTTTGAGGCATTTGTTTGAACTTGAGTAGGTAGGATGTGTCTATACACTTCACAATTCATTATGTTACTACCATCAGCAGTTGTATCATCAATGAAGATAAGTGAGCCAGTACCTTCAGCAGCCATACATGTCCAGGCCAGAACACCCCCACCACTGTGTATCACAGATGAGGCGGTCTGCTTTGGATCTTGGGTAGTTCCTTCTTTCCTCTATACTTTGCTCTTGCCATCACTCTGATACAAGTTAATCTTCGTCTCACCTGTCCACAAGACCTTTTTCCAGAACTGTGGTTGCTCTTTCAAGTATTTCTTGGCAAACTGTAACCCGGCCATCCTATTTTTGCAGCTAACCAGTGGTGTGCAACTTGCAGTGTAGCCTCTGTATTTCTGTTCATGAAGTCGTCGGCGGGCAGTGGTCATTGACAAATCGACACCTGACTCCTGAAAAGTGTTTCTGATCTGTCAGACAGTTGTTTGGGAATTGTTCTTTATTATTGAGAGAATCATTCTGTCATCAGCTGCGGAGGTCTTCCTTGGCCTGCCAGTCACTTTGTGATTAGTAAGCTCACCCGCAAGTGACATCATGACATACAGTGACAGTTAGGAATTACAGATAAAACATTAAGCATTAATAATAAAACATTATTGATTAAACATGCAAATTAAATAAAATACCAGAGTAAAAGGAGGCTACAGGTTTTTGTTTATTGAGTAGAGCTACTTCTAATGTAAAAAAAGCTGTTTTTATGTCTGGCTGTGGCAGCTTTGACAGTCCGGAGTTGCCTTCCAGAGGGAAGTGATTCAAAGAGTTTGTGGCCAGGGTGAGAGTGGTCAGAGATGATCTTACCCGCTCAGTTCCTGGCCCTTGCATTATACAGTTCGTCAATGGAGGGATGGTTGCAGCCAATAACCTTCTCAGCTGATCGGACGATTTACTGCAGCCTCCGGATGTCGTGCTTGGTGGCCGAGTACAACCAGACCATGATGGAGGTGAGGACAGACTCTACGATGGCTGTATAGAATTGGACCATCATTGCCTGTGGCAGATTATGCTTCCTCAGCTGCCGCAGGAGGTACATCCTCTGTTGTGCCTTTTTGACTGTGTAGTCGATAGAAGCCCCTCATTTAAGGTCCTTGGAGATGATGGTTCCCAGGAACTTAAGACTCCATAGATTGACTGTGGTGTTGTTGATGGTGAGTGGGGTGAGAGCTCCTAAAGTCTACTATCAATTCCACTGTCTTAAGAGCATTGAGCTTTCTTCTTAAAGATGTTCCAAACAGTTGATTTTGGTAAGCCTAAGGTTTGGCTGATGTCTCTAACAGTTGTTTCTCAGTCTCATAATGGCTACTTTGACTTTCATTGGCACAACCTTGGTCCTCATTTTAATAAACAGCAATACAAATTTCCAAAAATGATGGAAAGACTGGAGGAAAGACTAGGAGCTGAACACTCTCTTGTATCTGCATTATGGAGACAATTAAACACACCTGAGCAATTACAAACACCTGTGAAGCCCCGAGTCCCAAACATTATGATACCCTGAAATGGGGGGGACTATGTATAAAACACAGCTGTAATTTCTACATGGTGAAATCAAAATGTATAAAAAAAACATTTTAATGAAATCTGACAATGTGCACATTCACCACATATGATTTTTTCTTTTTTAATTACAAATCTCAAATTGTGGAGCACAGAGGCAAAAAAATAAATGACGGGTCTTTGTCCCAAACATTATGGAGGGCACTGTAGGTGAATCTGAGTTCAGTAGTGGCATTCTGTATCCAAGTTGGAAGATTACAGGTTTCGGCTCATTTAAAAAGTATTCAGAACACTGGATACTTTATACTTGTAACAGATGAAAATAGATAGCAACTCGTAGTTCCACACCACTATATTTAACCAGTCCTCTTTAAAGCAGACTATGCAATTAACTAATTGCATATCCAAGTAAAAAAGTCTTTCCAAGCAAAAAAATCCAAAGCAGATTTTGCTGGATACAAAGAAGGAATGAATGGCTTGAGGTCCCATGAGGCAAAGATAATGATCCAGATATGGCGTAGCATATCAGATCTACAATGCCATACTTAAGATTTTAACTGTTACTTGGAGGATGACATTCCACAGCACTTGTCAGGCATCTTATGGTTGGTTTGTGGAAGTAGTTGTCTACCACAATTCTGGAGTTTAGTATTTTACATTTCAAAATCAAATTCTACAATAATTATGAATTTAGTACAGCACATAATTTAGCCTTCCCTAGCAAATAAATCTTCAAGTAAGATATAATAATTTGAAACAAAGATAAGTGGTTGCTGAAGGGAAAGGATAATCATGCCAGTAAAGCAGATGATATTTGGTCCCATTTTAACGTTCAGCATTCTATTCTTATTTCGAACTACAATTCCTTTCTTGGTATTATTTGTTGAAAAATAGAACATTTAATTTGGGTAGCAGATAAGTAGCTCTTCTCTGCAATCATTATCTTCTTTGCTAGTTCCCTGTGAATGAGGCTACTCTGACAATCAACAAAAACATGTTGATTGCCATTTCAACACCATTTCACAGCACTATCCATATCCAAGTTCCAGGGCAGGTACTGTGAAGGAAGCCAGGAGGCTGCAGAGGGCTTGACCATGTTGGGAGTGTAGGTAAAGAAGTGGCAAATGGAATACAGCACAGCAAAGTGTACGGTCATGCACTTTGGTAGAAGGAATAAAGGCATATACTTTCAAAATGAGAAGAGGATTCAGAAATCTGAGGTGCAAAGGGACTTGGCAGAGCTGGTGCAGGATTCCCAAAAGGTTAATTTGTAGATTGAGTCAGCAGTAACAAAGGCAAATGCACTGTTAGCATTTGCTGGGACTTAATCAGGAACTAGCAAGGCCATGTTTGGAATATTGTGAGGAATTGTGGCCCCATATCTGATTAAGTATGTGCTGGCTTTGGAGCGGATCCAGAGGAGGTATGGGATCTGTCTGTCCCTGCCTCAAAAGGCCAGCTAGCCTCATCCAAGACCCCCACCACCCTAGTCATGCTCACATGTCACTCTTACTATCTGGAGGAAGGTATAGGAGTCTGAAAACAGTAACCTCCTGGTTCAAGAACAGTTTCTTCCCAACAACCATTTGAAACTGCAAAACACGTACTAAATTATGAACTATGGGCTGTCTTGGCTACACTACGAGTTTGTAGGCTTTTTGTACTAGTAATGGTGTTATTCTAAATAAAAACAGATTCAATAAATTAATATGTTGTCAATGAGTATTATGCTTACAGGCCTGTAATGGTGCCGCAAGTACGAATTTCATTGTTCCATTGACAGCATATATGACAATTAAACACTCGTCTCATGAAATTCTATCGTATTGTGGTAATTCTTTCCAAAAATCCTATCGACAATAAGATTACCAATCAACCACCCCTGATAGATAGATATAGATATGCCATTTATTGTCACTATACATGTACAGTGAAATTGAAAGCTGCTCGTACTCAGTGCATACATAAGTGCATACATAAGACAGCTCCCATCCTGCGTTTGGACTGTTCGACCTGCTGCCCTCTGGAAGGCGCTATAGGTGCATCAAATCCAGGACAAATAGACTCAGAAATAGTTGCTTTCCGCAAGATAGCACAAAATAAGATCAAAAATAGTATATTCCCTTGTTAGAAAGTATCTTCAATAAATTTCAAGAATCCATCCTCTATTTTATTAAAGTAATTTGATATTATCCCAATAAGTGATTTTATAATTTCCTGATTTTCGCCGCACCCAACATAACTGCTATTTGATGGCCTATAAGTAATTATGCCCATAGCTATTTAGCTCATTCCAATTTGGCATCATGATCTTTCATGCTAAAATCATTTCCCATCTCTGCTCTAATCTCCTTCGTTTTTAATGGCGCTACACCATCACTTTTAGCTTTTTGAAAGAAAATTAGCCTTTCTGAAAAAAAAATTACCCTGGAATATCCAGTTCTCACTTTGGTCACCATGCAATTACCTTTTGATAATGGTAATGTGATCATATTGTTTACTTCTATTTGAGTCGTTAATTAAGCATTCAGATACAACATCCATAATGTTATTATTTCCATGTTTTTCTGTTATTGAACCCGATTGTTGCTTGATTTGTTTTTACTGCCCATTTACTTCACTTATTATTTTTCCAATTTCTCTTCTTGCTTTATATTTCTCCATCCTGAGAGACTGGAACTATTTTCTTTGGAGAAGGTTGAAGGAGTGTAAAAATGATGAGCCTGGATTGAATGGAGTTGATACCTTTGGTGAAGAGTCAATGACCACAAGCTATAGCTATTAAAATAAGAGAATTAAGAAATGACACAAGGAAATATTTCAATTTTAACCAGAGCATGGGGTTGGAATCTGAAATGCACTGTATGTACATGTGGGGGTTGGATCTATTGTGGTCTTCAAGAGAGAATTGGTTAAATGCAAGTTTGAAAGAAAAAAAAATACAAGGCCACAAATGCTGGCAGGTGGAAATAAAGTTGCTCAGGTAGAGAACTGTTGCAGGCCTTGCATTGTAACAATTCTATGATTTGCAAGATATCCTTGATTCTTTGCTATGTGAAGGTTGAACAGGTAGAAATATTCGGTTTTCTGAAAAGAAAGGGAAGGGTGGGGTGAGTGGGAAGGGTTAGTAACTACCTAAAATTGGAAAAATCGATGTTCCGGCCGTTGGGTTGTAAGTTACCCAAGCTGTTCCTCCAGTTTGTATGCAAGCTCACTCTGGCAATGGGAAGAGGAGTTAAAATACTCAGCAATCGGGAGGTCCAGAAGGCCTAGGCAGAGTGAGCACTAATGTACGCCAAAATGGTCATTAAGTGAACGCATGGTCTCACCAATGTACAGGAGGCACTGTATGGAGTAGATAAGGTTTGAGGAGGTGCAAGTGAACCTCTGTTTCACTTGAAATTAGTGCTGGAGTCCCTGGATGGAGGTGAGGGAGGAGATGTAGGGCAGTGTTACATCTGTAGTTGCTGGGAAAGGTAGCTTGGGAAGGGGTGGTTTGGTGGAAAGGGATGAGTGAAGCAAGGAGTTGTGGATGGTGCGATCTCTGCGAAAGTTAGAAATGCGTGGGGGTGAGAAGATGTGACTGGTGGTGGGATCACATTGCACGTGACAGAAATGTTGGAGGATGATGTGTTGGATGCAGAGGCTGGTGGGGTGAAAGGTGAGAATTCTAGAGGGTGGCAAGTGCCTAGAACACATTTTGATGGTTGATGGCTGAAGCAGATATGTTTGTGACATTTAGAAGACCAATGGATAGGCAAAATGGATATGCAGGGAATGGAGGGATATGGGTTATGTTCAGGTAGATGTGGTGGTCTTGATATCAAGTTCGGCACAGGTATCGAGGGCTGAAGAACCTGTTGTTGTGTTGTATTGTTCTATGTTCTATCCTTGTTTGTCTGGGGGGAGAGGGGGAGCAAGAGCAGAATTACAGGACACAGAGGAGGTGCGGGTAAGCGACCCATCTATAACAGCAGGGGGGAAAACCAGGTTTACGAAGTCATGAGTGTTTTATTGTCATATATGTACCTAAATGGGACAATAAAAGTCTTACATGCAGCAGCACAATGGGTTTGTACAGACAGTATGCAATAGATAATATAATAAACATTAAAAAGTTCAACTATTTAAAAAAAAAACAATTTGTGCAAAAAAACAAAGCCCAAAGTCCCCAGTTGAATCAAGGCATCAAGGTTTGTAGTTTAGCTTGTAGCGCTCAATAGTTTGATGGTTGTTGGGAAGTTGTCATTCCTGAACCTTAGCATTACAGCTTTCAGGCACCTGTACCTTCTTCCCGATGGTAGGGGTGAAATTAGATTGTGGTCAGGGTGGTGTGGGTCCCTGTTATTGTTGGATTTGAGACAGTGCCTCCTGTTGATCTCTTCGATGGTGGGGTGGTCAGTACCCATGATGGACTGGGCAATGTTCAGCACTTTTTGGTAATCTTCATTTTGTTGTGTCTGAGTAGCTGAACCTGGCCATGATGCCGCCAGTCAGCATGCACTCTACCATACCATATAACCATATACCAATTACAGCACAGAAACAGGCCATCTCGGCCCTACAAGTCCATGCCGAACAATTTTTTTTTCCCCTTAGTCCCACCTGCCTGCACTCATACCATAACCCTCCATTCCCTTCTCATCCATATGCCTATCCAATTTATTTTTAAATTATACCAATGAACCTGCCTCCACCACTTCCACTGGGAGCTCATTCCACACCGCTACCACTCTCTGCGTAAAGAAGTTCCCCCTCATATTACCCCTAAACTTCTGTCCCTTAATTCTGAAGTCATGTCCTCTTGTTTGAATCTTCCCTATTCTCAAAGGGAAAAGCTTGTCCACATCAACTCTGTCTATCCCTCTCATCATTTTAAAGACCTCTATCAGGTCCCCCCTTAACCTTCTGCGCTCCAGAGAATAAAGACCTAACTTATTCAACCTATCTCACATGGAGAAATTCAAGCGAGTATCCGAAGACAGACCGAACCATCTCAATTTTCTAAGGAAGAGGCGTTGATGGGATTTATTTATGATTGCATCATAAAGTGATGTTACATTCTGTGATAGGCACTCTGAGGAACTTGAAGTTGAAGACTCTCTACACCACTGACCTGTCGCTGAAGACAGGTTTTTAGAGTCTCGGCCTTTCTCTTCAAAAGTCAATAGTCAGTTCCTTGGTTTTACTGACATTGAGATCAAGGTTATTCTGGCACCATTCAGATGATCGATCTCCCTCCTGTACTCTGACTTATCGACATCTGTAATTTGTCCGACACAGTGGTGTCATCAGCGAATTTTAATATTGAGTTGAAACAGTGTCTGGCTATACAGCCATGAAGTGCCGCTCCACAGATGGTTATCGAGGTGGATGTGTTGTTGCCTGCTTGTACCCGTTGTGTTCTGTTGATGAGGAAGGTGAGGATGCAGTTGCAAAGGGATGAACGGAGACTCAGTTCCCCAAGCTTGATGATAATTTAGGAGGGGATGATGGTGTCAAACGCCAAGCTGTAGTCTATGAAAAACAGCTTGACGTGTGTGCTTTATTGCCAAGTGGTCCAGTGCAGAGTGAAGAGCCAGCGAGAGGGCCAGCCAGCATCTATTATAGCAGTAGGAAAATTGTAAAGTGTCCAGATTCTTGCTGAGGTAGGAGTTGATGTGCGCCATAATTAACCACTAAAAACCACTGCAGCACCATGGACGGTATTCTTCTCGGGCAACGATGTTATTGATGTCCTTTTAAAGCAGGTGAAAACCTCCAACCTCAGCAATGAGAGGTTGAAAATGTCCGCAAAAACTCCAGCTTTGTAGGTTTTGACAACGCGGACAGCTACACCTTCACGTCCAGACGCTTTCCAAGCGTTCACTTTCCCAAAGGATCTTCTGATATCAGCCGCTGCGACTGAGATTGCAACACCACTATGGGGGCACCCGAGAAGGAACATCAGTGTTCCTTCGAGCGAGGACATCTTGGCTGTCCTAGAATGGAAAGCCTCATCTTGGGAACAGATGTGGCGGAGACTGAGAAATCGAGAGCAACTTGAACAGTTGCTTTGTACAAAAATGAGGAGCTACAGTGCCACCACTGACAGCAGGATGGAATTACAAATAAATCAACAGAAGTCGATTTCATTACAAGAAACAAAAAAGTGATAGTGCGACCAAAACTGGACACTAAAAGCAAGCGATTGATGTTATTGCACCTACGAATGCACTTGTATTTATTCCGAGTTTTATTGGATCTACTCCATAGCAAGATTCAACTACTCTTAACATTTCATGGTGGGCAGGAAGTACAGTTCATTAAATGCTGAATAACCTTCTGAAGTAACAGTCGGTGAAGAGCAGAGAAACCAAAAACAAGACCTCTGTTCCAAGTAGATTGGAATGAATTATCCTCTATAGCAATTCATGCCATTGATGCTTCAGATTTTAGTAGATTAAAGGCTACTATAGTCGGAAGCATCTATGGCAATCAGCTTTATTATAGATCCTCACAATCAAAGCTTGCACTTTATGATTCAACATTCTTAAAAAGATGCTCAAGATTTGTAGCTCCTCCACGTCATTTTATAACCTAAAGTAGATCTGAACACTTTCAGGAGTCCCTCAGTTTCATCCTGCTGCTAACAAGAACTAAGAGTGGTTGGGGCCTGGAATGCATTGCCTGGTGTGGTGATGGAGGCAGAAACGATAGTGATGTTTAAGAGGCTTCTAGATCGGCACATTAAAGTCCAAGGAAATAGAGGGATATGGATCATGTGCAGGCAAATGAGCGGTTTAACTTGGCATCATGTTCAGCACAAGCATAGTGGGCCAACGAGCCCATTCCCGTGTTGTACTGCACTGTATTCTGTTCTAAATGCAATCCTTGGCGTGTTTCTATCTTAATATACATTTCACACACAATATATGATGGACCAACCTCAGATGCCTGAAGATGTACAAGATTTTCCACAACTGGTACAAGTGCAGCTGCTCCTACTGCACGAACATCATCATCCAAGTCCTGCAGGCCATCAATTATGGTAGGAAGGACTTTTGGTAGTAATGTATCAATTAAGTCCTGAAGTAAATAACAAAGAATGTTATTTCTACACAAGCCAAAATTTCTAAATTGCTTCTATAAATGTTATAGGAATGCGTTACTGTAACTTACTTGCCGAATTGCTAAAGCATATTTTATTCCCAGAAGTCCACCGTGTCTCACTTCCCACTGTTCTTGCGCCAGCAATTTCAATAAAACAACCACGGTTCCATGCACACCCCTCTCATTCATGTACTTCAACACAACTCCAAGAGTTTGAGCACAGGTTTCCCGCACTGGTGCCACAACCTTTAAGGCAAAATATTCATCAAATCATACATGTGGTGGACATTTGTCATCCCACTGACATTCATTTTATCCATCACCAATACAGACAGAGAAATGATCACATCCAAGTACATCAGGAAGATAACTATTATTGCTCCGAATTCCTTTACATGATATTCTTGATCAGAAAGGGAATGGATCCCTTTTACTACTCGTTTTCCAATGTTTTATTTCAAACTTATTCATAAACCTGAAGGAGATGAATGCATTGTTCTCAAGACTAGCATTTATTCCCCTGCATCAAATGGCTTGCTGAAAAAAATTCAGAAGACACTTAAGAATTAGCATTATAGCTATGGGTCTCGGGTTAGCCACCCCAAGCAAGATAAGACATTCTTTCCCTGAGTGACAGTCGTGGACCAAATGAATTTTAGGATATTCTTCGATAGCAGCTATTATTCCAGATTTAAGAAATGAAAATTAAAATTTGAACCATTATTCAATATAGTGTATGGACCAGAAATATTGCCTTAGGAACATTTTCACCCCCCACCCCAACATAAGTCTGAAGAAAGATCCCGATCCAAAATGTAACCTATACATGTTCTCCAGAGATGCTGCCCAAAGCGCTGAGCTACTCCAACAATGTCTTTGTTTGTAAACCAGTTCCTTGTTTCTAAATGGAATTGTGTGTCTGTAAATTTAAAACTTGCCAGTGGAAAAGTTTTAATTATCTGAATAGTCATAATATTTAGAAGAACATTTTCCAAAGGCAATATTTCTGGACCATAGAACATACATTATATTGAATAATGGCTTTTAATCAGATCTTCTCAATAACTTGCTGCTTCAGCCATTCAACTTCCATGATAATCCCCATAGCGAAGAAACCAGTGGTTGCCTGCCTAAATGACTACCGCCCTGTCACCCTCACCCCAATAATAACGAAGTGTTTTGAACACCTGGTGAAACCCCACATTACTGCCAGCCTCCCTTCATCGTTAGACCCCCTCCAGTTTGCCTATCGCCCCAACCGTTCTACAGAGGATGCCATCTCTACCACGCTGCACACTGTATTCATGCATCTGGAAAACAATAACACATAAGCCAGAATCCTGTACATTGACTTCAGCTCAGCGTTTAACACCATCATCCCACAGAGTCTTGTGGAGAAACTAACCCTGCTGGGCCTCAACACCACCCTATGTCACTGGATCTTGGACTTTCTGACAGAGACCGCAGTCAGTCCGTGTTGGCAAGAACAGTTCAGGCTCGATCATGCTGAGCACCAGCTCCCCTCAAGGCTGTGTGCTCAGCCCGCTGTTGTTCACATTGCTTACACATGACTGTGCTGCCAGATTCAGGGACAATAAGATCATAAAATTCGCGGATGACACAACAGTGGTGGGACTCATCAGCGGAGATGACGAATCAATGTACAGGGAGGAAGTAAAACAAGTCAAGTCAAGTCAAGTTTATTTGTCACATACACATACGAGATGTGCAGTGAAATGAAAGTGGCAACTAGTGGACTGGTGCGGCAAAAATAATCTAGAATTAAATGTCGACAAAACGAAGGAGATGGTTGTCTACTTCAGGAGGGAGCAGCCAAAGCATACACCCCTCAACATCAGTGGCACTGCAGTGGAGAGAGTGGAGAGCATAAAGTTCCTCGGTGTGCAGATTACAGACAGCTTCACCTGGTCCAGGAACACCACTGGGACCGTCAAACGGGCCCATCAGCGACTGCACTTCATGAGGAAACTAAAACAGGCCTCACTCCCCACCAACATCCTCGGGACTTTCTACAGGGGTACGGTGGAGTCGGTACTCACGTACTGCATAAATACGTGGTACTCCACGTGCAACTGTTCGGACAGGAAGGCTCTGCAGAGGGTAGTGAGGGGAGCAGAGAGGATCATTGGCGTCTCCCTACCCTCGGTACAAGAACTGTTCCAGAGCCGCTGTCTGAAAAAAGCTCAGAGAATTGCTAAGGACAAACTGCATCCCCTCCACATACACCTGGATCTCCTGCCATCAGGCAAGAGATATCGAAGCATCAAAGCCCGGACTACAAGACTGCTAAACAGCTTCCTACCACAGGCTGTGAGGCTGCTAAACAGTCACTCTGTACTCAGTCACTTGATTCTGCGGCTGGCACGGACACTTTAATAACTGGCCACTGGCCACTTTAATAACTGGCACTGGTCACTCAAATCAGCTGCCCCGGACATTTTTATGATTGGTTTATTGTATTTTAACGTTGTGTTTTACCTGATTTTAACTATTTATTTATACTGTTCCATCAGGGACTGAATTGTTTTGAGTGTTATTATGTGTGAAACGTTTTAAATTTCATGTGCGATGCTCCGCTATTCCCTGGGAAACGTCTTTTCATTTTGCACTGTACAACTGTTGCTTGTAAGATGACAATAAAGATTGATTGATTGATTGATTTCTTGAAATATTAGAGGCCATACTACTGAAGCTTTTTTGAACAGCAATGAAATATAATTATAGATATCAATTATTACAATATATATGCCTTCCTTGCCATCTAAAATTATACACCACCTACTTCATCAGATACAAAATCTCCAAATCTGTCCAATGCAAACACACAAAGCAGACGAATAGCCAAGTCCTCCAGCCACTCCTGGTGCTGTGATTCGCTCTGAAACATATGTTAAAAAAGTTTCATAGATTAACATGACTGCTAAATTCTGTTTTTGTTAGCTTGTCTTGTGGACCTTGAGTCCTGAACTTATAATTATATACTATGTAATTGTACAATAATTTGGATTTATCCACCAATATTTCCAAATATGTCAATATAATAAAGAAATCATGTTGTTTGGTTACTTAGCTCAAAACTGCCTTTTCTTTCAAAAATCCTGGAGAAGATCGTGCACAGTCAATTAATGGCCTTTCTGGAAGAACATAATATTCTAGAAGTTTTCCAATCCGGTTTTAAGACCCTGCCAGCACCGAATCAGCCCTTTTAAGAGTTTTTAATGATATTTTTTTTAGCTACTGACTGTGGTGACTGTGTTATCCTTGTGCTTTTAGATTTGACTGCTGCTTTTGACACAGTGGATCATGAAATATTGATCTCACGTTTGAAGCAGTGGGTGGGTATCAGGGGCATAGCACTGGAGTGGTTCAGGTCGTACCTGGCTGATCGAATTTTCTGTGTCAGCCTTGGGGACTCTGTATCCTCCTCTGCTCCTCTCTCGTGTGGGGTCCCACAGGGCTCAGTTCTTGGCCCTCTCCTCTTCTCTCTCTATTTGCTGCCACTTGGTTCCATACTAAGGAAGCACGGAATTTCATTCCACTTTTATGCAGACGATAGTCAGATTTGTGTGCCTCTTAAAAAGAAGGAGGAACGCTCTGTCGGACTGTTACTTGAGTGTCTCAACAACATAAAGGCCTGGATGGCTCTGAACTTTTTAAGTTTTAACGATAAAAAGACGGAAGTAATGGTTTTTGGTGGCACCACTGGGGCCCCCCCCCTGTAGATCTGGGCTCCCTGGCCCAGTATATCAGACCAAGCATCACAAACCTAGGGGTTAAAGTGGACCCTGAGCTTAAATTTGAGAGTCAGATCAAAGCTGTTGTTCAATCAAGCTTTTTCCATTTGAGGCAGCTGGCCAAAATAAAGCCAATTCTATCAAGGCAGCACTTTGAGACGGTAATCCACACCTTTGTTACCACTCGGCTGGATTACTGCAATGCACTGTATGTGGGGGTTAGTGGGTCCTCCATCGCCCGTCTCCAGATGGCACAGAATGCAGCTGTACGTCTTTTAACTGGCACACGTAAATATGAGCACATTTCGCACATTTTAGCCTCACTCCACTGGTTGCCTATTCAGTTTAGGATCGATTTTAAAATTCTTTTATTTGCCTTTAAATCCCTAAATGGTCTTTCCCCGCCCTACCTATCTGAGCTTCTACACCCTTATACACCCGCCCGCTCTCTCAGGTCAGATAATCAGCTGCTCCTGAGTGGGCCTAAAACTAAGCTGAAGCTCAGAGGGGACCGTGCCTTTGCTGTGTCGGCACCCAAATTATGGAACGATCTGCCTCTCCACATTAAACAGGCCTCTTCTCTGTCTGTTTTTAAATCACTTCTTAAAACCCATCTCTACTCCGTGGCCTTTGATACACAGTAAGATGTCGACTTTATTTATTTACTTGATTTAATTTCTTATTTTTTGATTGCTTTTATTCCATGGCTATTATTTTTACTCATGTTTTATGTCTTTTAATTTATTGTTGTATTTCATATGTAATTTTTGCGCCTCATGTGAGCTGTTATGGTGTCTGTTTATGATGTCTTGTTTATTCTTCTGTACAGCACTTTGGTCAACATTGGCTGTTTTAAAGTGCTTAACAAATAAAGTTGGATTGGATTGGATTGAAGTCCTGGAGGTGATATTAGGACAGCCTCTGAACTATATTGATCAAACACTTGCAGAGATTTAATTATGCACTAACTTTTATTACCTTAAAACATTAGTGACCCTGTCAGGTTTATGTGACATTCTACAATCTTTGAAGTTACATTTACACAAAGCAGTACTTTATTTTAAAATAAATATTCCAAATATTAAAATTATAAATACATTTTTCAAACTGCCAAAGTAGAATTTGTTCACCTGACCTTTGGATCCTGCACCTAGTTTTTTCCTAAGTTTCTATTGTGATGACAGTAGTCGGAGATGACATTACTGATAGTTCATCCAGTAAGTATGAAAGGGCAGAGCTAAAAATAAAAAATGGTATGATCACCTTGATGGGTGTGTATAATAGGCCCCCTGACCAGTCAGTGGGAATTAGAGGAGCAAATATGCCAAGAGATTGCAGGCAGCTATAAGGCTAATAAGGTAGTCATAATGGGGGCTTTAACTTTCCCAATATAGACTATCATTGTGCCAAGGTCCAGGACGGCGAGGAATTCATAAAACGAGTTCGCCAAGGTTTCCCGAGCCAATATGAACAGGACCCGACATGCCCAATATGTACAGGGCCCAATATGTACAGGGCCCTCCTTGTATGTGAATACTTGGCCAATGAACGTATTAATTCATTCATTCATGAGAGAGAGCAAAGCTGGATCTACTCTTTGAAAATTGGGATAGGCAAGTGACTGAGGTGTTGATGGGCAAACGTTTGGGACCAGCGAACACTGTTCTATTTGCTCTGAGATAGTTATGGGTAAAGACATGGCGCGCCCACGAGTTAAAATTCTAAATTGGGGCAAGGTCATTTTTGATGATATTAGGCAGCTGAACTCCTGTTCGAGTTGGAGTAGGTTGTTTGCCGACAAAGGAATGTCCGAAAAGTGGGATGTTTTAAAACGTGAAATTCCAAGAGATTATATAAGTACATGAAGGGAAAAAGGGTGACTAGAAAGAGAATGAGGCCCCTTCAAAACCAATACGGTCATCTCGGTGTGGAGCCGTAAGAAACGGGCAAGGACCTTATTGAGTATTTCTCCTCTGTGTTTAATGTGGCGAGAGATGTGAAGACTGGGGAACTCAGGAAAGTTAATTGGTTGCCTCAAGGACAGTTAGTATTATAGTCAAGGTCGTGCAGAACGTCTGAAGGCACATAAAGGTGGATAAATCTTCCAGGCCAGATCAGATATATCCAAGGATACTGTGGGAAGCTAGAGAAGAAACTGCAGGAGCCCTGGCTGAGATGTACGAATCATCATTAGATACGGGCAAGGTGCTGGAAGATTGAAGGGTGGCTAATGTTGTGGTTCTATTCCAGAAGAACTGCAAAAAGTCTGAGAACTGTACATCAGTAAGCCTAATGTCAGTGGTAGACAAGATACTGGAGAAGTATTCGGAGGGATAAGTAATATTAGGGATAGTCAGCAGTTTTGTAGATGGGAGATCAGGTACATAGATAGGATAGGTTTAGAAAATGTGGGCCAAACACAGGCAGGTGGAACATTCGATGGGGCATCAAATTGGCCCGAAGGGTATGTTTCCACGCTGTATGACAAGGCAAATTAGAATTTAACAGATGTTCACAATCCTGTGAGAAAAACATTCTTTCACTGATATTTTAGATTACAATACAGAAGAATTTACACCATTGAAATTAACTATCAATAATAAACTACTAGCATTAGGTGACTTTAGCACAATCTAAAGGTTTTGTTTAGTTTAGAAATACCGCATAGACAGGCCCTTCAGTCCACTGAGGCCCAGTTCACATTTGTTCTATGTTATCCCACTTTCTTATCTACTCCCTACACACTTGGGGCAATTTACAGAGGCCAATTCATCTACAAACCTACACGTCTTTGGGAGTAGACCAGAGTACTAAGAGGACCCATGCAGTCACAGGAAGAATGTGTTTCCGCCACACAGGGAGCACTGGAGGTCAGGTTTGAACCCAGGTCTTACACTGCGAGGCACCACACACGTTTACCAGCTGTGCCACCCTTGTGATTCCTATGTTACAGAAGATAATGGTCACGTTAGGCTCGGTTGCACCAATTGAAGATGTGCATTTTCAGTTACATAATGCACTTTAATTCCATTGTATTACTCTTGGAATGAAGTCACTGTTAAAAATGAATAATAAAAGCAATTTGTACAAAGCACACTTCTCAAAATGCCAATGAAATTATGAGTTCAGTTTTGATGGTGCTATGGTTTTATTTAAATGTTAGACTCAATTTTACTTTTCTTCAAGTAATACCATGATCATTTACATTGACCCGAAATGCAGAAGAGGCCTTAATGAGCACATGACACAAGGTCATTAATAGATTATAATTTTGAAATCATGGCCCAAAAAAATTAAAGTTAACAAACTTCAAAAATCACTTACCTCTTCTAAAGTGATGTCGCCAATTTTACCCCCACTCTTGCCATGTGCCTTCAATATCTCTCTCAGCCCTGTCCCTGCACCGTGACGAACCTGATAGCAAAAACAAATAAACTTGGATGTGACATGATCATTTTTTTTTTTTAATTCATGGTACATATTTAACGCTGATGGAATACATTACTTACAAGTTTCTAACATAATTAGTAGCATTTAAACACAAAGTTCTGTGATCTCTGGAACCCAGTGTAAATGAGTCCAAAGTAAGAAAAGATGATGGCTTTGGCTTTTTTAAATGCTCTTGGACATCGTTTTAGCTCCCACATGCCATTATGTTTTGACACAAAATCAGTGAAATACGACAAAATGGAGCTGGGTATTTGCACTAAAGTTGGGACAGGGTCCACTGCAAAGACAAAGTAAAGACTAAACTTGAATATATTCAAAAACATATTCATTCTATTAGTTTTGCCTGTGATATGCCTAATACAGATATGAAATTATTGATATTACAGGTATTATACAAATTCTATAATTTCACAAATTGCAAAATTAAAAATTGTATTTGAATCAAATTTGGCTTACATTTTACATTCTTGCATCCAGTTAGAAAACCCTACTTTTAATGTAGATCAAACCAACATACCGCACCAACATGTTTGCGATAAATTACTGAAATTAGTGAAACGTGACAGAAAAGTAAGCAAGAACCTCCAATGTTATGAGAAGTATAAAATGTAAATCTGGACCTAAAAATCAGGCAATCGTGCATAATTGCACGCATTATCCATTCTCAGGACCCATTGGACACTAATTTCTAATAATGATCAAGTAAATGGCCTGTCCCACATTCCCGAGTTATTCATGAATTCTCCCGAGTTTTCAAACTCGCAGAATGTTCGTAACGAGTCCGTAGGAGGTTGTAGGAGTCCGTGGATATATCGTATAAAGGCCAGCCGTAGGTACTCAGGGCTATTTTTTTTACTCGTGGACATTTTTCATCGTGCTGAAAAAATGTCCCGACTTACATGATGCCTCGAATACCAACGGCCGGCATAACGAGCCGCTACGATATATCCATGGACTCCTACGGACTCGTTACGAACATTCTGCAAGTTTGAAAACTCGGGAGAATTCGTGAATAACTCAGGAAAGTGCGACAGGCCCTTAACTTAACATAGCACGTTAACATTAGCTGTATAAACTGGGGCATTAGCACATGAACTGACATTACACAAACAATCCTGATATCTCAGGAGATACACAAACACGCAAACAATATTTTTCCCAACTCATTTTTGGCTAGTGCAGCTGCTTCATTAGCAATTTATTACTTGTACTTCTGGTGATATCACTTCACATGAACCACTGTATGAACGTTGACGTCTCTAACTTCAGATAGTCCTTGCTTTCTCCTTTCCCTCTCCCTCCCCAGTTCTCCTACGTCCTACTGTCTCCGCCTACTTTCTATCTTTGTCCCGCCCCCTCCCCCGACATCAGTCTGAAGAAGGGTCTCGACCCGAAATGTCACCCATTCCTTCTCTCCATAGACTCTGCCTCACCCGCTGAGTTACTCAGCATTTTGTGTCTACAAACAAAACAGTAATCCAGGTTTTGTTGGCCAAATTAGAATGACAGCTCTGATTTAATTTAAAGAATATTATGCCGATAAAGTAGTGCAGCATTTAACTGTGAGTACATCCACAAGACACATAACAAGGATCATCTTACCTCCCATGATGGGTTGAAAAGATCATTACAAAGTTCTTCGCAAAAGCTTTCCAATGGCCATTCGTTTGACTGAGTGGAAACATTGTTTGTTAGTACATCACAACTGTCGATCATAGCTGGTTAATCATTAAATTAATATAATTTGTGAAATATATTAATGTATTACTTAAACACATTCAGTAAATAAGGGGTTTTAATTTTTTCTAGTCTTATGAATCAGAAATCTCAAATTTGAGAAATGTATCCGCTGTTCAATTGCAGAAGATCATTTAATTCTAAACATGAAATATTTTCATCTCACCTCATCGAACAATGAGGAATTATCAAGACTGTTATCAATCAACATTTTTGATTCAGTTGCTGCCTGTTCAATAACAACATTTGCAAGTTTTCTGCGTTTTTCTTCTGGCTCCACATCAACATTATCATTGCTGTAAAATAAAGATTGGCAAAGCTATTTTAGTTGCATCATCTCATTAGGTATTTAACATTGATTTTGTACGTAATTTTGTTAAAAAGCTAAAGTAAACAAATTCATTTTTGGCAGTACAAAATCATTTTGTACTACTGCTGTTCAGAGACTTTGCATAGGAATAGTATTTTATAAGCTTGCCTGAAAGATATGTTGTATTCATGAAACCATTTTTTGTTCTATTATGGATGCTGAAAGATTAAGTAAATGGGTTTAGTCTTCGTAAATGTATAAATGAGGCTAACTGAATAATCCCTGATAAATGAAATACTACTTCCATAATTGTTCATGAAAATTTTGAAATACAATATTGAATGGCTACAAAATATAAACAGGATCAGCAGCACACATTAAATGGGCACTGTCGATATTTTGTGTCTCTTCGGTTTAAACCAGCATCTGCAGTTCCTTCTTACACTATAGATGGTAAATTGGTGTCAAAATGTTCTCCATATACATTAATAATCACTCTGAAGAAGGAGGGGGTAAAGTACAAGAAGGAAACGCATGTTGTGTTTTAATGTAGTGTGAAACTGCCTGTTCCTCCAATGGAATCAGGGGCAAGATTTAATAGGAACTGAGTGAAGCTTTTCATTCAGAGTTGTGGGTATATGGAATGAGCTGCCAGAGGAAGTAGACACAAAATGCTGGAGCAACTCAACGGGACAGGCAGCATCTCAGGAGAGAAGAAAAGAGTGAAGTTTTGGGTCAAGACCCGTGTTCAGACTAGTTAGGGGAAAGAAACGAGAGATATAGAGAGTGATGTAGAGAGATATATAGAACAAATGAATGAAACATATGCAAAAAGGTAACAATGATAAAGGAAACAGGCTGTTGTTAGCCGGCGCTAGGTGAGAACAGAAACCTGGTGTGCCTTTGGTGGGGAAGGGATGGAGAGGGAGGGATTGCATGGGGTTAGTTGAAGTTAGGGAAATCAAATTCATACCACTGGGTTGTAAGCTGCTCAAGCGAAATATGAGATGTTGTTCCTCCAATTTGCGAATAGCCTCACTCTGACAATGGAGGCCTCGGACAGAAAAGTCAGCGTGGGAGTGGGAAGGGGAATTAATGCGTTTGGCAACCAGGAGATTGGCTGTTCAGGTAGTGCAGCGTAGGTTCACAAGGTTAATTCCCGGGATGGCGGCACTGACATGCTGAGAGAATGGAGGGGCTGGGCTTGTATACTCTGGAATTTAGAAGGATGAGAGGCATCCTATTGAAACATATAAGATTATTAAGGGTTTGGACACGCTAGAGGCAGGAAACATGTTCCCGGTGTTGAGGGAAGTCCAGAACCTGGGGCCACAGATTAAGAATAAGGGGTAAGCTATTTAGAACGGAGATGAGAAAATACTTTTTCACACAGACAGTTGTGAGTCTGTTGAATTCTCTGCCTCAGAGGGCAGTGGAGGCCGGTCCTCTGGATGCTTTTCAAGAGAGTTAGATAGAGCTCTTAAAGATAGCGGAGTCAAGGGATATGGGGAAAGGCAGGAACGGGGAACTGATTGTGGATGATCAGCCATGATCACATTGAATGGTGGTGCTGGCTCAAGGGGCCAAATGGCCTATTCCTGCACCTATTGTCTATTGAGATCAGGTAGGTCCAGGCGGATTGAGCTCTGGTGTTCAGCCAGAGGAAGTAGTTGAGGCAGGTACTGTAAAAGACACTTGATAACAGATATAACTCTGCCCACTTGCAGTACATTCAATACACAAGAATTGCTAAATTATATCATTCCTAAACATGTTATACTTCAGGGTTTTCTTCCAATTGATCACATTGGAATCACAGCTAAAACTACCTAATTCTCCCTCATATTACAGAAATACAAAAAAAAAATTATACTGCTTGGCTGAACTACTGCTACAATTTTTCCACATATTAAGCAGTAAATTATGAACCTTTTTCAAATTGGTCCTCTCCAAATATCCCTCCTCATACAAGCCAGTTTAAAATGGTTCAATAACAACCTTTCAGTTACTCTTGTGGTCATTCTTTGTATAAATCCTAATAGTGAGTGTTGGTAGTTCATTGATTGAGTTTGGGTGCCGGAAAAATGTCATCAACAACTGTAAACCTGACCTCACAATTAGATACATACATACATACATACACTAGCTGGAAAGATTACAAAAATCCATAAATGAATTTTGGTTCTCACTGGTTCGGTAATTTTTGGCTAATGTCAGAATAATTGCTTACATTAGCTGACCTCAGTAAAGATTAAAGAAAACTCATATACATCTGTATTCTTGATAGCAATGTGACCGTATCAATTGAACCACAGATATCCATTCTACTCATTTCTAAATCAATGTGCAAATCCCATTTAACAAAATCTCCTATTAGTTTTTTTCCCCCATTTACTGAGTAATTTGAATTCCCCTCCAAAAATACTTTAAGTTACCACATGCCAGATGCATCATAAGCTGCCATCCATTATAGTTTCAGAGGTAGTGGGCAAACATTTTAAAATACCTAAAATAGAGTTTAAAAATACATTCTTTGTTTAAGTGTATTCAGATAACTACTGTGCTTGGTTCAAATGACATATTTAACAAGAAATTGGGAACATGGAACATATTCAGATAAGTGTGAAGTTTTGTATATTTGGAAGTCAAACCCAGGCAAGACCTTCACAGTGAACATTAGGACCCTGGTGTTATAGAGAAGAGGGATCTAAGGGTACAAGTACACAGTTCCCGGAAAATGGTTCGAGTTTCTACATTGAATGAAAAAGTGTAGCTAAAACTTAATCCTACAATGGAATCTCATCAGTACAAAATATTACAAAGTTAAACCCCAAAGCCATTATACGGGTTGTAATAACTGTCCATGGCTTTGTCATCAACTATTAAGGTTATTCAGCACAAGTTAAAACAGAAGCAAACATTGTCCATACCATTTTTCATTGTTTGCATTTCCTTCTATTATATCTCTGGATCGTTGTTTAGCGAACAGCTTAGCCATCCTCTTTGCTTTATTTTTCTGTCTGCTGCTCATTCCTGGTTGAAATTCAGCTTCAATCAGATCAGCAGCCTGAACAAGCTACCAAAAAGAGGAAAACATGTTAATCAGCATTATCATCATAAAGCACAGTGCTTGAAAACAAAGCACCCTAAATAATTGGTCATATTACCATGTTTATAGTTATTTCACATAGCTTATCAAGTCTACTGTTTAAATCGTGGTCAATGTATAGTCAGTTTCTCAATGAGAGCAATAGTTAAGTTGGCTTGGTAGTGCTTGAGCAAAAGAGAATAAACATCAATTGGGTATCTTGCTTCATGACGTCTGTGGAGCTACAATAAGCCACTTCTGCAGACTTTTCTGCATGGAGATCGGGTAGGAATATTCATCTCTTGCTAAGCATGTCAGAATAGAATGAGAAGTCCTCCCAAATCCACTTGCAAAATTTAATTATGATTGAAGTCATTCCATTAATTCATATTTACATTTGATAATTTCTAAAATATAATACTCCAGGAAAAAGAAACACCACAAAAAAAAATTAAAGTAGTTGACTATTTACATTCGGTCAGCATTAGAAGCTTCTAGCAATAGTCACTGCTTTGATTTTGTACTTAAAGTATCCTTTCAAAAGTTTACTTCTTCAATAGATTCTGGAACAGCAAATCCATTTAAACATTTTTTTAATGTTTCCATTCGACCTTGGATTAATTGAACATTTCTCTGATACATCCAAATTAATTCCCTGGTGCACTAAAGGTTCCTATGAATGTGAAATAACAGAAAACAGCTTATGATCTGCAAAAAACAGATCTGTACAAAATAACTTTTAGAAAACTAGCAATTAGTTTATGATCAAGTTATCCATTTTCAAATTTCCAACCCAAATACAAATAGGCAAAGGGCAAGAAACCCCACATATTTCTAACCCAGGTACATACTATGCACTGTCTATAAGACTAGAGAGATACTAAACACTACCCCTAAAATCTTCCAGCAGGAAGGGAAACATTGCCCCAGGGTAGCAACAGTTTAAGACAGCAGCAGCAGAGGTCTGGCATTAATCAACAACCCACGATGTGATGGTAATAAAGCCTGATCAAAGAAGTTGTACAAATTATTGCATTCTTTTGTGATATCCCACACAAAAAAAAGTTATCATACTGTAATTGCTGGGGTATTTAAAAGTGAAAATTACAGTTCATTAGGAATTTGACAATTGAAGATAGAAAGGCAAAGATCCATTGAAGACATTTACTTAAGTTGCCCAAGGAAGCAAGACATATTTTCCATCCACTAGGCTAAAAATATTTTAGTTGAAGCAGAATTACATTTGAATAACAGATCAAGGAAGTTAGAAATGTTAGTAAGCATGGTTTTTTTAAATGGTAAGTTCACTTAAAAAGATAGACAAAGATTCTTAAGACCATACAAAGCTTTAATTTAACGTCTGACGGGTGTGGACCTAGAGACCCAGAGGCAACAGTTTTACCTCCAAATCTCCCGCAGCACACAAAGAAATACCAGAAAACCGTGGTTAATATACGTTCAGCCACCTCCAAATATGGAGTTGTTTTTCACTCTTTGCTAAAAGCCAGTCATCCCAATGGCATCCTCTGGCCCCTTATTATCTGATTAACCTCTTCAACTTATATAAAAGCTTGCAAGAGAGCTGTGAACTATTCAACTTACGTAAGAAAAATAACCTTGTCATGATGATTTTTTTTTTCAAATCACATCATGCATTACAATATGCTTTTTACTACAGGAAAGCTTAAATATGACAACAATCAATTAATAACTAACTTTCAATATCATCAAGAATAAACTTAGTAACTGGATGTTTGTGTACATTCACAATTAGATTCACCGTCACATTTGGTGAAGGTTCTGGGTAGAAACAAGGCTACAAACACAAGTGTGTAGAAAAATAAAAACTGCAGATGCTGGTTTAAATCGAAGGAATACACAAAATTGCAGAAGCTGGTTTTGTGACTACCTACAACCCCAGTGCTTTGGTAGCAACACGTGTCATTCGCAGCAGCCTAGTGGATTTATGGATAGCTATTAAACCAATCATAGTCTGCCAGAACATTTAAACTGCACACTTATTGATTAAGATTGTTGGAAAATAATGTTGTAAACACTAGTGTTCCCAAATTCCTTAAAATTCAACAATGTTAATTTCTACCTATCCCTAAACATATTACAGAAATTACTTTGGGTAAATGGCCCTTCGTCAAATCTATAATTAAATGATTAATTCAAGACACAAAAGGAAAACTTGGACCCTGCTTTAAGAACATTTATAAAACCTTTCTCTCTCATAAGATGGTCAGATGGAGTACAGAAAAGAGATAGTTTAGTAACATGATTTAACGACAACAGCCGCTCCCTTAATGTCAGCGCAATGAAGGAACTAATCAGCAAGTTCAGGAAGTGGAGTGGTGTAGATGATCCAGACTGCAATGATGCTGGAGTGGAAGTGGATCATAGTTTCAACTTCCCAGGCATATACATCACCAACAATATGTCCTGGTACAACCACATTGATGCCAAGGTCAAGAAAACAAAACAACCCCGATGCTTCCTCAGAACACAAAGGAAATTCAATAATATTTCCAATGACTCTTACAACTTCTACAGATGCACCATAGAAAGCATGCTGTCAGGAAGCCACACAGCTGTGCTCAACACCACAAGTATTTGCACAGAACTGTGAATACAGTCCAGTCTACACGCAAACCAACATAGACGTTCCACCCCCTCCCACCAATTGACTCCTACATATCGTGCTGCAGCCAACATATTCAAGGACACTTTATATCCCAGTCATTTCCTCTGCAAAGGATAGAAACGTTTGAAAGACCAAAGTTATCATCTTCACTCCATAACCAAAGTCCAGCCACTGATTCCAGTAAGTTTGTATCTTAGAGCCATATTTGACTCCTAGACGAGCCTCGAGCCTGTAATCAAAACCATCAACAAAAGTAACAAATTGGACCTCCTTAATGCCTACTAATCCTGCAACTACCTCATTCAGCTTTACAATTTAAGAAACCTCAACCACTCTTAGCAACTCCTGACTAACTTTTCCATCCACACATTAAATCCCAAAATGCTGCATTAAGCCCTGTTCATCTTCACCCCCATGCTTGCTGACCCACAGTGGATCCTACTTCAGCAATGCTACAACTAAAAAGTTCTCGCTCTTTTCAATTATGCCATAACTTTCACCCTCTTATTTTGGGGGCATCTTAGCTCTTATAGCACTTCGAGAGATCTGCGCACTATTCATTCTGGCCTGTAATGATCCACAAAATTGATCCCAACATTGGCAACTGAGCCACGGGCATCAATGCCCCAAATGCTAGTGAACAGCTGCCTTTCTTACAAATCTTTCTATAATACCAACTCTGGTGGAGCTTTTAATTCATGATAAAAGAAACCAAGGCATTCAAAACCAATGTAATGGGGGAAAAAAGCGGTTTTAAATTGACAAGTTTGGTATTTCCACATTTGCCAGTAAACTTGCAGATTCTATCGCTTTATACACACTTGCGGTCAGAGCAAGATCTGTTGGCATGCTCCTTGGAAACTACCAGGTGCTTGTTTAATTTTCCACTGAAAAAATGCTGTTTAAAATGAAGACAACTGTAAACTGCTTAGAAAATAATTATTACCTTTTAATCATTTCCTTTTCTCAAAGACATAAGTAATGGGAGGAGTAGGGGCCATGTGGGTGTTTTAGCCCACGAGATTCAAAAACAACCACATCCAACTTTAATCTCCTCTCTTATCCTGCCAGTTTAACATGCACCTCAACTTCCCAAAATTGTAGCCAAGAACCTACTTCAGACTGGCACACATTCAATGACTCAGCTTCCTTAACTCTCTGCATCAGAAAATTCAAAATATTTACAAACCTCAGAAAATAAATTTCCCTTCAAATCAGTCTTAGAAAGGTGATCTCATTCTGGAATAATATTCAGAGCTCTTAATTTTCCATAAGGGAAAATATCCCCCTGACCTGTCAAGGCCCCTCAAAGTCTGGTGTTTCAGTAAGATTACTGCCCATTTAATCTGAATGTCAATGAATAAAGGCCAAATCTTCGGTTCTTCTTCAAATACTTCAACTCTGGATTTATCCTCTCCAAACTGTTTTCAATGCTAAGAAATCCCTCATTAAATATGGATGCATGTAGGAAGGCTTCTCTTCATTTACATTTCATCCCATTGCAATAAATGCTAGGAGATCCCACTAATTTGGTAACTTCATTAATCTGTACAAATTCCAATTGACAACCCTGAAGCTTTGTTCCATTTTAATAGTTGCACAATGAGAAACATTGCTACACACATGCAGTGTTTAAGCTACAAGAAGCACAAAAGAAGCCAAACCCACTGCATGATTCCTTGAAGTCAAACAACCCGAGGTTCTACCTACAGGCTGTTTCAGTACTGTTGGAGTTGGAGAGGGATTATAAATGAGATCTTCATCATTAAATAGCTCTTCCGTGTTCATTCCTAGAGCCGCTCCCATATCAAGGCCCAATTTCTTTTGTAACAACTTTCTCTGGTGAGCTATTCTTTCCTTGTGATCAATTTCACCTGGAACAAAGCACAAAGGGAATTAATTAGTAGGGTTGATTAACAACTGCTTGGGAAAAATGTAAATCCCAGGCCTGATGCACTGTAACAGCAAGGAACTAATTTGATTTTCACACTTGCAATAATGTAAAATAGTGTCTATAAAAATGCCAAAAAGCTAAGAATATAAACAACAGCACAAGAGCACGGGAGCACCTCAAGGCTGCGTGCTCAGCCCCCTGCTGTACTCACTCTATACTCATGACTGCGTAGCTGGTCATAGTGCAAACTATGTTCATCATCAAGTTCGGTGGCGACACCACTGCTGTGGGACATATCACTGATGGGGACGAGTCAGAGTATAGAAGAGAGATCGACCGACTGACCAAATGGTGCCAGCACAATAACCTGGCCCTCAACGCCAACAAAAAATCAAGGAACTGATTGTGGACTTTGGAAGGGGTAGGATGGGGACCCACAGTGGAGAGGGTCAAGAGCTTCAAATTCCTGGGCGTGCATATTTCCGAAGATCTCTCCTGGTCCATGAACACTCAAGTAATTATAGAGAAAGCACATCAGCGCCTCTCTTTACTGAGAAGATTACGGAGAGTCGGTATGTCAAGGAGGACTCTCTCGAACTTCTACAGGTGCACAGTAGAGAGCATGCTGACCGGTTGCATCGTGGCTTGGTTCGGCAACTTGAGCGCCCAGGAGCGAAAAAGACTACGAAATGTAGTAAACACTGCCCAGTCCATCATCGGCTCTGACCTCCCTACCATCAAGGGGATCTATCGCAGTGGCTGCCTCTAAAGGCTGGCAGCATCATCGCGAACCCACACCATCCTGGCCACACACTCATCTCCCCGCTACCTTCAGGTAGAAGGTACAGGAGCCTGAAGACTGCAACGTCCAGGTTCAGGAATAGCTACTTCGCCACAGCCATCAGGCAACTGAAACTCTGAACATTAATAGACCATTATCTGTTTATTTGCACTTTATCTGCTTATTTATTCATGTGTGTATATATTTATCTAATGGCATATTGACACACTGATCTGTTCTGTATTCATGCCTACTATATTCTGTTGTGCTGAAGCAAAGCAAGAATTTCATTGTCCTATCTGGGACACATGACAATAAACTCTTGAATCTTGAGATCAGAGATAAGAAATGTATATTTGAATTTTTTGAGGCAGGGAACTAGTAACTCAGATGCAATCTTAACCAGCCAGATGCAGTGCTGCAAGAAGTCAATGGTCTGCAGGTCATATGCGGCATCTTGACAACTGTACTTACAATCTCAAGACACTGTGCAATTTACAGATCACCCAGATTCACATTCTTTTATAGCTTACAGACTGTCAGCATTTCAACCACGATAGCCACATCATTCAAACTCTGGAGAACATTCACACAAAGCTCTTGTCCCATTGCTGTAGTTCGTACATAACAGGGTGCAAGCATGATTTCATATCATAGCTCTGGAGAAGACTGTATCACTAAGCCTGCAAACAAAAGGCAGCGTACATAAAAAGGGCAACCTCACACCTAACCTAAACTTATACTGATCAATTTGCAAGCTACAGATTGTACAAGCATTTTACCACTGTTCCTTGCCCTTCAGCATATGTGCACTTTCATGTCAGATACAAGAACGGCATTCTGATTAGGCAATGCAGGAAGGCAACAATATCAATAACAACAAAATAGAGCTTATCATCAATCCTACCCTATTCTCGATGGCGGTGTTCTGGCCCCTCATTACTGACAGCACTGTCAGCTACAGTCCAGATCGCAACTCTGGTTGTACTTCAGATACCTGGCTGGCTGCAAGCTTGACTCTGGATCTCAGGGTCACATACAGGAATAATAAGCGAGCTAGATGTTGGACCATCACGATTTTCAAAAAAATCATTGTTGGATTAGAGTTTTACTGCACTATCATGAATAGATACATCTGTAGCAAGTGTAATCATAATCTCAATAGCAATTTATTATCCAAGTATGTTTTGCAACATACGAGGAATTTGGTTTGCCATAGTCATACCAAAAAAGCAATAAGACACAACTACATAAAAAGTTAACATACATCCATCACAGCGGCGCCTCCACATTCCCCTGGTGATGGAAGGCAAAAAGTCTTATCTTCTTTCCTCCCATGGTCGGTGGAGTCAAACCATCTGCAGCCGGCAATCAAGCTCCCACGTCGGGGCAGTCTAGGCTCCTGCATCGGAGTGGTTGAACTCCTGCAGCTTGGAGTTCCCGAAGCGGGTCGCTAACTAGGGACCGTGAGCTCCGTGATGTTAACGTCCGCAGCTCCCACAGGTTGCAGCACCAAAGGCCGACCCCTGGCAAAGGGATTGCCCACTCCTAGATGTTAAAGTCCACAGGCTCCACGGTTTGGGAGTTCTAGAAGTCTCAGCAAGAGGCCGCCAACTCCACAATGTTAAGCCGCAGTGCAGATGGAGATACGACACAAAAAGAGTCGCATCTCCATCGAGGAAAGTGGTAAGAAAAGTTACCCCCACCCGCCATATAATACAAAACTAAAGATAAACTAAAACATACATTTTACAACAAACTAAAAACACAAAGGAAAAAAACAAACAAGATGTTGAAAATCAAAAGTAGGTTTTTGTCTTGTATCTTATCTTTTCCTACCCACTGTAATCCCAGGTTGCATGGCTCCATCAGGAGTTTTTCTACCAAGCCAATTTTGATGATGGTCACTCAAGTTCACCACCCATACCATGCTTCTTCCACAAGGTGTCCAACATAAAGCAATTTTGATTATTCATAAGTAGGCAGCTGCTGATAATTAGTAGCCAGGTTAATCTGCCTGTATTTGACCAGTTGCTTGAAGACTTCATCTGAACTGCAACAAGATTTAGGATTCCCAGGGTCCTAATTACTGACATGATTGCTTGTACACGATGTAAAAAATGAAACAGACTATAATACTTGCTGATAATGGGTTATCTGTGATAAGCTATTCTCTGGGACAGCTCTGCCAATTTAGACGCATCTCAACATGACAGCAACGACATCTCAACACTTTGGGCAAGAGTCTGAAGAAGGATCTTGATCCGAAACATCACCCATTCATTCACTCGAGAAGCTACCTGTAACTTTGTTACTCCAGCATTTTTGGTCTATTTTCTGTGTTTTTAACATGCCCAAATCCATCCAATGGCAACCTTCATGCTGGGTGGAACATCCAGTTTTATTTGTTTTTACTCCTTGTCATAGCTTTTTCTACAACTAGAAAACATTTGGGATATCAATCCAACTACCCCGTTTCTACTCAAATCATTGAAGTCATTATCAATAGTGCTGACAAGCTAAGGTAGCGTGTCTTAATAACTACTGTCCAGTAGATCTGATATCCATCATCATGAGTGCTTCAAGAGGCTGGTTATTAACTCCTGGCTTCCAGCAAACCTTGCTCCACTGCAGTTTGCTTACTATTTCACAGGACCATGGCAGACGCCATCTTCCTGACCCTACATATATCCCTGGAACATCTAGATAACAAGGACACCCATGTCAGACTCCTATTTATTGACTATAGTCCCCCTTCAACACTGTAATCCAAAACAAATTCCTCAATCTAGTTCTTAGCACCACATCTGCAACTGCATCCTTGACTTCTTACCCATAGACCACAATCAGGGAGAACAGGCAACAAAACATTCTCTGTGAAAATTCTCAACACAGTGCCCCACAACAATGTGTTCTAAGACTCTTACTTGTACTCCCAATGCACTGCTCTAACCCCATTTAACTGTTTGCAGATGATGCTACTGTAGTGGGCTGGATCTTGAAAAGTGACAAGACGGGGTACAAGAAGGAGATAAGAGATATGTCAAAACAACAAGTGTGTAGGAAAGAACTGCAGATGTTGGTAAAATGGAAGGTAGACACAAAATGCTGGAGTAACTCAGCGGGACAGGCAGCATCTCTGGAGAGAAGGAATAGGTGATGTTTCGGGTCGAGACCTTTCTTCAGCCATCTGGACCCGAAACATCACCCAACTTCTCTCCAGAGATGCTGCCTGCCCGCTGAGTTATGCCCCTGTCCAACTTAGGAAACCTGAACTGAAACCTCTGGAGACTTTGTGCCCCACCCAAGGTTTCCGTGCGGTTCCTGGAGGTTGCAGGTGGTTGCCAGAGGTTGCAGGTAGTGGAAGCAGGTAGGGAAACTGACAAAAACCTCCGAGAACCGCACGGAAACCTTGGGTGGGCGCAAAGTCTCCAGAGGTTTCCATTCAGGTTTCCTAAGTGGGACAGGGGCATTACTCCAGCATTTTGTGTCAAGACAACAAGTTTGTGTGTCATCATTGATGGAGAAGGAGCTAGAAATGAGCTAGAAACTTCAAGAAATGAGGATGGAATCAATATCTTTAGTGCCGAGGGAGAGATGGTCAGGAATTTCAATTTTCTAGGCGTAAATATCACCAACAATTTGTCTTGGACCAACTTACTTGAAGCTATGGAAAAAAGTACACCATTGTCTCCCACTTCCTCAGAAAACCATGGAAGTTATGCACGTCTCAAACGACTCTTACTAACTTCTTCGGATGAACTGTAGAAAGCATCCTATTGGCATGCATTACAGCTGGGTTTGCAACAGCTCTGTCTAAGACACGGCTCAAATTTAGCGGTTGCCCGGGTGCCATTGACCACCCAAGCAAATACTGGTTTATACCGATAGACACAAAAAATTTGGAGTAACTCCGCGGGTCAGACAGCATCTCTGGAGAATAGGAACGTGACGTTTCGTGTCGGCGGCTGTATTCCTCTAGTATCTTTGATTGCGGGGCAAAGATACTAGGTGCGTGGTGACGAAGGGTCGGAGCGAATGACGGGCCTTGAACAGCGGCAACAACGGCTCCATCTCCTCCTCCTCTCGCACCCCGCCTGGCGGAAGGAAGCCTCCCTCTCTCTCCCTCCCTCCCTCTTCCCGGCCTCGGCGTGCGAGAGGGCTTGTTTTGAAAGCGCCGTTGGCGGATTTGCAAGCAGCGGCCGCTATCGTCCTGATATTCGTCCTATACTGATCCCCTTATTCATCCTGTAGTGAAGACCCATTCATCCTGCACAGACCCTCCGATCCACACTGTCCGGACCCCCCCCAATTCATCCTGTACTGATCCCCCCCATTTATCCTGTGCTGATCCCCCCCATCCATCCCGTACTGATCCCCCATTCAACACCACTGACATCCCCGTGCTCTCCCCTCACAATTTTACATACTCCAACCAACACGTACTAATTCATCTGCCTCAATCCATCCATTCCGCACCGATTGCCTTCTCTAACCCCCCACCGCCATCTATCCACCCCGCACTGATTCACACACCCCCTGACCCTATTGTGCTTCATGGTCTTCAGAGCGAACATTGACTATGTTTGATAACGGAATGCAATCAAATGTGTTTTAATTCCCAATGTTATTATTTGTTTTGACACCTTTAAACATATTACCAAAATAACATTTGCTGCAGTTATGTCCTTTGGCCATCACTTGTCAGTTAGTGTAATGTTTAACCTGTCAGATGGGTATGGTCGGTTTTAACAGCTATTATCATAAAATGCCTTTAGAAATTTCCTCGCAACCTGTATATTTTGTTATGGATAAATTATGTGGGAAGCCAGAGTGTTTCTGTGCCAATAGCAATAACGACCCATGCTATGGCCATGTCATGGTAATTTTAGGTCCTTCACAGAAAACATGCTTGCATCAATCTGTAGTGTGTATGGTTAAGCATATGTGTTACCATGGTCCAGGATTTATTGACACAGGTTGATCATATGCTGAATAATCCAACCACATTTTTGTTTGGAAGTGGAAAGAACTAATAGAAATTGCATTAATTGCAATGTGTAAAAAGAGTTGAGATATTGTATTATAATTTTGCTGCATGTGGTATATATCATGTCTTGATTGGCGAATATGTTTAGTTTGTGAGTTATTTGAAGCAGAAATAATATGTGAATGTAGACAAAAGTGCTGGAGAAACTCAGCGGATGCGGTAGCATCTATGGAGCGAAGGAAATAGGCAACGTTTTGGGCCAAAACGTTGCCTATTTCCTTCGCCCCATAGATGCTGCTGCACCCGCTGAGTTTCTCCAGCACTTTTGTCTACCTTTCTATTTTCCAGCATCTGCAGTTCCTTCTTAAACATAATATGGGAATGCTTCATTGAACATAATTCCGACTGGTAACTACGCACTTCGTCCGAGCACATTATCGCACGTGTCATGCAAACCGTCTTAAATTACCACCTAAACTGTCATTTGGCAACCTAAAAAGCTGTCAAGGTTGCCCGACTGGCAACAGGGAAAAAAGGTTAAGCGAGAGCTCTGTAAGACCACAATAAATTGCAGTGAATTGTGCATCTGGCCCATCACACGAACACCCCCCCCCCCCCACCACGATCAACTCCATCTACATTTCATGCTGCCTCAGGAAAGCATCCAACATAATCAAGGAGGACATAATCAAGATGCTGCCTGACCCACTGAGTTACGCCAACAATTTGCGTCCACCTTTGATATAAACCAGCATCTGCAGTTCTTTCCTACACATAATCAAGGATGATATTCACCCCGAATTCCCAACCTCTCATTGTGGCCTTTGCACTTTAAAAAAACAAATTCTGCAATTTCTCTGTGTGTACAATACTGTAAACACTACAATGCTATATTCTGCGCTCCGGTGTTTTTCTCTTTATACAACCTGTTGTAATTGAAGTAACAAGCAACTGCAATTGTACATGCAATTATAAACTTACAATATGTACATAGCTTGCTTGTAAATTGTAATTGTGCATGGCATGTTTGTACTCGCGTACAGTGAGAGTTGACTCATAACCGCGCCAAGCATATTTTTCATTTTATCTCGACACATGCAAAAATAATAAATCAACATTAATGCTAAGCACCACTCGAGTGAATTTGGAGTTTAATTACATCTAAATTTATTGCAGGCATGACCCATGAGTAGATCGGAGAACAATATTCAAGACTAGGTAGTATCCACGATAAAAATCAAAAACACATGGCAGGCACCATTTGAGAATTAAAACATAAAATTTGAAGTTGATGACAGTCCATTTGAAGTAACATACTGCTTTATCAGATTAGCAATGTCAACATTTTGCTTTTGCATGCTATGGTTATTGAATGTCAGTCTCAGTTCAGCTTGGGACAGGATTGTAACCACAAACAATTTCTGCTGCTTCATCAATGATCCTGCTTCTATCATTAGATTAGACGTAGGGATATTTGCTGCTGATTGCAATATTCGGTTCTACTAAAAAAAATCCCCATAGAGAACAGTGCATACATAAACGCAGCAGATAACAATCAGGTTTATGTTGGTAAGTGGCAACAAACGCACAAGTAGAGGCAATGACCACCAAATAAAAGTTAAGAAATAAGAGTTACTCTGCAACTCCTTGGTTCACTCATCCCTTCCCACCCTAGCTGCCCCTTCCCCACCTACATTTCCCTGCAACCACAGGAGATGTAACACCTGTCCCCATAACTCCTCGCCTCTATCCAGAGACCACAGCAGGTGAGATAGAGATTCATGTGGATCTACTCCAATTTCATCGACTGCATCTGCTGCTGCTGCTGATGTGGCCTCCTGTACATCAGCGAGACCAAGTGGATCTTTTGGTTCATAACGTCATGAGAAATAGGAGCAGAATGAGGCCATTCTGCCCATCAAGCCTGCTCTGCCATTTGATCATGGCCGATCTATTTTTCCCTCTCAACACCATTCTCCCGCCTTCTCCCTGTAACCTTGGACACCCTTACTAATCAAGGACCTATCAATCTCAGTTTTAAAAATATCTAATGACTTTGCCTCTACCACAATCAAGGGCAATGAATTTCACAGTTTCGCCACCCTCTGGCTAAAGAAATTCATCCTCATCTCCATTCTTAAGGTACGTCCTTTTATTCTGAGGCTATGGCCTCTGGTCCTGGACTATCCCATTACTGGAAACATCCTCTCTACATTCACTCGGCCTAGGACCTTCATTTTCCTGTAGGTTTCAATGGGTTCCCCCTCATCCTTCTAAACTCCAGCGAGTACATGCCCAGAACCATCAAACGCTCCTCATACATTAAGCCAATCATCACCAGGATCATTCTCATAAACATCCTTTGGGCCCTTTCAAATGCCAGCACATACCTACTCAGATATGGGACCCAAAACTGCTCAGATATTCCAAATGTGGTCTGACCAGCACCTTATAATACCTCAGCACTACATCTTTGCTTTTATATTCTATTCCCCTTGAAGTGAATGTTGCCATTGCATTTGCCTTCCTTACTACCAACTCAATTTGCAAATTAACCTTTTGGGAATTTTCATTTAGAATCTTCCCCATTTAGGAAATAGTTTAGTTTTATTCATTCTACCAAAGTGCACGACTGTATTCCATTTGCCATTTCTTTGCCCACTCTCCAAACCTGTCCAAATCCTTCTGCAGACTCCCTGGCTTCCCCTACACAACCTCCCACCAATCTTCATATCATCCACAAATCTGGCCACAAAACCTTTAATTACATCAAAATCATACAACATGAAGAGTAGCTGACCCAACAATGACCCATTACGGAACATCAGAAAAGGCCCCATTTATTCCCACTATTTGCCTTCTGCCAGTCAGCCGATCTTCTATCTTTGCTAGTATCTTCCCTCTAATACCATGGGCTCTCATCTTGATGAGCAGCCTCACGTGCGCCACCGTTTCAAAGGCCTTATGAAAATCCAGTTAAACACCATCCACTGCCTCTCCTTTGTCTACCTGCATTTACTTCCTCAAATAATTCCAACAGATTTGTCAGGCAAGATCTCCCCTTCGCAAAACCATGCTGACTGCGGCCTATTTTATCTTGTGCTTCTAAGTACTCGGAAACCTCATCCGTAACAATGGACTCTAAAATCTTACCAACCATTGAATTCAGGCTAACTGCCCGATGATTTCCTTTATTTTGCCTCGCTAACTCCTTAAACAGTGGAGATACATTTGCAATTTTCCGGTTCTCTGGTACCATTCTTGACTCTAGTCATTCTTGAAAGATCATTACAAATGTCTCCAAAATCTCCAGAGTTACTTCTTTCAGAACCTCGGGGTGTAGTTTGATCCAGTGACTTATCCACCTTCGCGATCATTCAGCTTCCCATGCAGCTTCTCCTTCGTAACAATTTAAACTAAGGAATGAACAATAGATGCTAACTATGTGCGTGTTTTATGAACAAATAATAAAAATTGCTACGTTGTTTGAACAAAGCAGCATGATGCAAGGATAGAGTAAGAGCGACACTGGTATTGTTATTATTAGGATTGTGCAATAAATTTCAAATCAATGACTACATAACTCAAATAAAACTGAATTTTTTAATTACCCAAAATGAAAGAGTAATGTACCTGATTTTTCATGTTGGATTTCAAACTCGGCACCAGCAGAGCCAAGCAGAGATGCTCCATGTTTCAAAAGACGTGATATGTCAAATCTATCAAAGCTCAAACGATCCAAAGACGTTTCATCCGTTGGATTTTCTGACGCTAGCTCTAAAATTAAATTGAATAGTGATTAGTCATTAGTGTCCACATTATACACTTTATCCTGTTCCCAGTTTTCTGCACTCTTGAACTCGGGTTGATCTCCTGGCTTGACTGCCACAGCAAAACAAGGTAATACCAGGACTTGAAGTTACAGGTTGGGAGGGAATTGCACTTCTGCTGTCCAGGGCACTTCGCACATGCCAATTTTGATCTGCCTGTTATGCTCTGTGTGTATCCTATTCAGTCCGATGAAAGTGTCTGTCAGACAACATGATGGAGAGGGTCCTTCATATGAAAACAAGCTTCATCTCCGCAAGAACTTTTAAGTGGTCCATCCTACCAATGTTGTCAACGGCAGGTGCAAGATCAACAGGTAGACTGCTGAAGAGAGGCTCAAATAGGTTTCACTCATATGTTGGTTGGTTCACTGCCAGCCACAGGACTGGTTTGATAGCAATGTCCTTAAGGACTTGTCTGGCATACCATCAAGCTATCTTTGGTAATGAAAAATGATGTCCTAAATTCAGTGTCCTCGCTAGTTTTAGTGTTTCTTTCGAGTACTATTCAGAAGAGAAGTACCAAATCATCACCCGAGAGCTAACAGTTGGTGGTACTCCTTATCCATGCCTTGGGGCACTATAGCTTCTTTAATGTTTTAGTTTATCATTGTCACGTGTATTGGGGTACAGTGAAATGCTTTTGTTTGGGTGCTATCCGGTCAAAGAAGGCTACACATGAATACAAATCAAGCTGATCACAGTATGCAAATGATAATTTAGTGCAAGGTATAACATTGAAGTCCAATAAAGATAGTTCACAGGTCTATAATGAGGTAGATGGGAGGGCAGAACATCACTCTAGTTGATGAGAGGAACGCTCACTGTCTAATACAGTTGGCAAGAAACTGACCCTGAATCTGAATCAATATTGAGGATACCCAGAGACATTCCTTCATACCCATGACCTGCAAGCTCCCCTCTTCAGTGAATCTGACCTGCTAGGACAAGATACGACTGACATTGTAATGAAGGAATAGTATGTTGTCTGGAAATTATGACTTTGTGAGCCAGACTATGTCAGACTACTGTTTGATTATTCCATAAAATTCTTCACCAGACTGGAGACTAGTTTCCCAATTTTTGTGGGGAGTCCTGTCTGGGAACATCTTTACCATGCTAACGTTTGGTGCCTTAGTTGACGAGGGATGATTTGGCCTATCTGCTGTGAAACAAAAGCATTAGAAAACTAGAAAGACTGATGATGAACTGCAGTGCAAAAGAATATACAAAGGCAAGCAAAACATGGCATGTTGGAGGACTCGGTCATGATGAGAAAAGGTTAACACAAGCTTGCACCATATAAAAAATGAATATGTACAACCTGAAAAGGAAGCAGAATTGTTATTTCAATCATATAGGGCCGTAAAGACTAACCAAACATCTTAAATTCCCATGCTGTTACTCGTACACAACAGGTCTCGCAGTCAGTCAGCTGTAATGAAGAATTTAGTTCAGTTTAGAGATGCATCGTGGAAACAGGCCCTTTGGCTTCATTACACCTGTGGACAGGATCGATCCCGGGTCTCTGGAGCTGCAAGGCAGCAATTCTACCGCTGTGCCACTGTGCTGCACCTGATTTGTATAATTCTAAACGCTATTTGCCAATCACCCGTTTAAGAAGAGAAATGTTAAACAAAAATGCACTAGATACAGTTCATCAAGAATATTTTGAAAATATTATGTAATTGCATTATCAACGTTCAATTATTTTGATTGAAAAGAAATGGGTGATAAGAATCATGCACATAAAGCCAATACCTTGCTTTAGTTTTGGAGTAGGATTCCATTCTGTTACATTCTTCACAATAGCTTCTACTGCTTGGCCAGCTGCAATGCGAGTGTCCCAATTAGGACTGCGTAAATATGTTAACACCTAGTTTTTGTTTAGAAAACAGAAAATTCCAATTTATCCAATTTTGCAAAATATAGCTAACCCTAAAACAAGTTTGATTTCATTAAACAAATAGACAAATTCATTCATTAAGAGTGTTTATAAGAAACAAAAAGAGAATCAATAATGTGTATACTTCAGAGCACAAAAAATGTTTGTAGGCAAATAAATATTTCCAAATCAGTCAAGGGAACACTAGAACCAACTGGCACATGAAACTCACAAATATGAAAATAATTAGTTAATTTTCTTTAGTAACAGGAAGCAAAGAATAAATATTGGTAGGACACCCAAGAAGACTCAGCTGTTTAAACTGTGGTTTTAACATTCACCCAAAAGACTGCAGCAAAATATCAGTTTAGATTTTTTTTAGCTTAAATCTCTGGAGTGGGACTTTAACAAAGAACCTTTCACGTTCGAGGCAAGTGACCCACTAAGCCAAATCAACAACCAAGTATAGGGAGGTTTCACGGCAGTCGGGTCACGACCCATGACCCGTACTGTTGCTACGCTACTCCAAATGGAGTACACGCGATGAACTGCAGGTAGGCACTTACCATTGTTTCCAGTGTAGCGGGCCCGTTAAAACCCGCTGAAATTGTCAATTTTTGCGCTGTAAATAATTATGGAAATCGGGATAAGCGTGAAAGACATTTAGCCTACTTCAGAATTCCAAAAGTCAGGAGAAATGACGGTAGATAGAAGCGAGAGCTGAAGGGACAACAACAGCCAGAGTGCTTGGCGAACATTGGCCGTTTGCTCACTGCATTTCATCAACTAAGGCATTATTTGTGTTTTTCTTGATTCCTTTGGCATCTAAAAAGTTACAGGTGATAAATCTGGCTGTAAATGTTTTAAATCGCCCATGGCTCTCGTAGGTTTTTACATACAAAAAGAAAACGCCTCTGAAGCAAAATTTATAGCCAGATTTATCACTTCTGAGACTTTTTAAGATACCGAAGGAATCAAGAAAAAACACAAATAATGCCTTGCTGTTGATGAAATGCAGTGAGCAAACACGATAATTCCCAATATTTTTTATTCCAATATCTGCACGACCAATGTTCGCCAAGCACTTTAGCTGTTGTTGTCCCTTCAGCTCTCGCTTCTATTTACCTTCATTTCGCTTCACTTTTGGAATTCTGAAGTTGGGTACATGTCTCTCACACTTACCCCGATTTCCACAATTTTTTACAGTTCAAAAATTCAACATTTTGGCGTTTTTTAACAGGTAGGAAGTTACGGATGTCCTCCAGATGGATTTAGTGGCTCCGCGCGTCAAGCTCTATAACCCAATGCAACCCCCCTATTGAGTCTGCCCAAGTCTCTGATGTACAACAAGACAACTAGGTGGTCACATATAGCCCATACAGATGACTTTTTAAAATCACACATGAAAAGATCATGCACTCATTTATCTCCTCCCGTCCTGATTACTGCAACTCCCTTTACACTGGCATCAGCCAATCATGCCTGTCACATAGAAACATAGAAATGAGGTGCAGGAGTAGGCCATTCGGCCCTTCGAGCCTGCACCGCCATTCAATATGATCATGGCTGATCATCCAACTCAGTATCCCGTACCTGCCTTCTCTCCATACCCCCTGATCCCCTTAGCCAGAAGGGCCACATCTAACTCCCTCTTAAATATAGCCAATGAACTGGCCTCAACTACCCTCTGTGGCAGAGTTCCAGAGATTCACCACTCTCTGTGTGAAAAAAAGTTCTTCTCATCTCGGTTTTAAAGGATTTCCCCCTTATCCTTAAGCTGTGACCCCTTGTCCTGGACTTCCCCAACATTCCTGCATCTAGCCTGTCCAACCCCTTAAGAATTTTGTAAGTTTCTATAAGATCCCCTCTCAATCTCCTAAATTCTAGAGAGTATAAACCAAGTCTATCCAGTCTTTCTTCATAAGACAGTCCTGACATCCCAGGAATCAGTCTGGTGAACCTTCTCTGCACTCCCTCTATGGCAATAATGTCCTTCCTGCAATTCACGCCTGCAATTGGTCCAAAACACCGCAGCGATAATGATAATAATAAATTTTATTTTCGGGCGCCTTTCAAAGTCTCAAGGACACCTTACAAAAATGAACAGAAGAGAAAAAAAACATATAGTCGGAGAAAAATAAATAATAAGGACATCATCAATACACAAATTAAAGATAGAAATCGCTCCAAAGACACAAAATCAAAAAATCAGAAAACATAATGTGAAGAGAGAGCAGCGGCAGCTAAAGCGTGCCAGCGTCCACTCTCCCTTCCGACAGCCATCTTGGACACAGACTAACATGTTAACTTACACACAGAAAAATCATCCCCCCCACAGTGGATACCACTGTGGGGGAAGGCCAGTCCTCCCCATCCCCAGTTCACCCAAAGTCAGGCCTATTGAGGCCACCGCTATTGCCTCTACGGAGGCCCGATGTTCCTGGCCGTTCTGGCCGGGTGGTGTTGCCCCGGCGTCGGGAGAGTCCTCACAGCGGCTGGGCCACCTGGAACGGCCGCTTCCTAGCTGGGGATTGTCGGCTTCCGAAGTCGACAGGGCCGCGCCGGATTGGAGCTCCCAGGCTCCCGATGTTAAAGTCGGCTCCGCCCGCTCCGCTCCGCAGACCCGCAGCCCGGAGGTGTTGATCTCGGCGGTCACAGCTCACCGAAGCTCCAGCGCGTTGATCCAGCGCGGCGGCCCAGGCAAGGCATCGCCCGCTCCGCGATAGCGCTCTAGCGCTGTGCCGCCAACAAAGCCGAGGTGCTGGGCAGTCCCCGCCAGGAAATGGCGCTCCACGCCCGCTGGTAGGCCACGAGGACGGGTCGACGGGCAGCCCGGAGAAAAAAGCTGCCTCACCGACCCAGTAGGGACCTAGAAGTATAATTACCTCCTTCCCCCCACATTAAGAAGTCCATTTCTCCAACAAACGAAGAACACGACTTACTAAAAACTTTTAAAAAAAATGAATTAAACGGACGGCTGCTGGTTAGCAGCCGTTCCCCATGATGGCTCCTCCTCCTACGATACTCCCGACGGGCAGCCGAAAAAGGGACCACATTACCCCGATTCTGGCCTCTCTCCACTGGCTCCCAGTGCGGTTCCAAATCAATTTCAAGCTCCTCCTTTTTGTTTACAAAACCCTTAACGGGCTCGTCCCCACCAACATCAAAAATCTGCTTTCCCACCACACCACCTCCAGTTCCCTCTGATCTGCCGACTTGGGGTTACTGACCATCCCGCGGTCCAGGCATAAGCTCAGGGGCGACCGCTCTTTTGTGGTTGCAGCACCCATCTTCCCATCAGCACTGCCCCCTCTATCAACTCTTTTAAGTCTAGACTTAAAACTTATTTCTACTCTCAAGCCTTTCTTGAGGTTCTCTGAGGGAGCGCTGTATGTATTTATGTATGTATTGTTGATCTATGTACCACTGTTTGTAGCAAGTTAGTACCTGCACTAATGTAAAGCACTTTGGTCAACGAGAGTTGTTTTTAAATGTGGTAGAGAAATAAAATTGACTTGACTTGACTAAATTGTGGAAACAATGTATTGCAATTCCAATTGCCTGCACTGTTTACTAACAAAAACGTTTGCCGATTCCTATGTTGTACAGTATTTTTTAAATAGCTACAGTAATCTTTTAATTGATTCAATATTTAGCAAACAGAAGTGATTGATGCACTCTATAATTTTGTATTCAGGTTCATTACTCTTTGCTTGTGATGAAGATCATTGAGGAGAGCAAGTTCTCTTCTGCAATTTTTCAAATTTTGGAAATACATTTAAGAAATGCTTCAGTCAATTTAAGCCAATTAAGATACTCGTGCTGATATCTGTTAAATGCTACAACATGCAATAAAAATTGACCATTTCCAAGAAAATCTTTGAAATCAGTTACATGGGCACATATTACAGCAGGTCTTGAGCTTGGCTTGGTAATCCTCCACGAATATCCCACCATGAATGTTTGACTTCCTGCCTGCTACCTAGTTTAAAAACTCCCAAGATGCTGTTGCTATAATAAACAACACAGCTGCCATATGGTTATACATCATAACTATGAAAACATACCAATCATTCACTGCATAATGCAAAAAATATATTTCTGCACATAAACAATGTCAAATAATGCACATAAACATAGCCAAAATTACACCTTCCGCTGTGCACCTCAACAAAAACAGCCAGAACATAATGGATCAGGTGAAGAGAAACATTTCCCTTCCACACACATTTAGTATTCCAGCGATCCGTGCCGTATGTGTTTTTTGGGGTGTAACCAATAAATAAAGTCCTCTCATCTGTAAAGTGCACATTTTCATTGGAACACACTGTTCTGCACTTCATTAATCTGATTTCTATTCTGAATTTCTTTTAGCCAAAAAATAAGTTGCAGGTATTGAAGCTAAAAATATCCAATATCAGATTGTATTCAATTAATGGAAAGCCAAGAGCTTGGACAGGAATTTAAGGCATACATTGAGCTTCTATATACTTTAAAACAAAAAGCATATACAAAACAGAGCAAAAAATATAATTTCCCAATAGAAAGTTAGGAATATCTTGCAAAACATTTATATTAATGTTTTTAGCAGTACAGCTAATTTCAAGATTAAGAGACATCCCTTGGGTAACCCCGTTTAATTAAAAAAATTAGTTAAGACCAAAGTTGGACCCTTGAAGACTGAAAAAGGTACATTTATTATGGGGAACAAAGAAATGGCAGATGAGTTGAACAGGTACTTTGGATCCGTCTTCACTAAGGAGGACACAAACAATCTTCCTGATATACTAGAGGCCAATAGACAATAGGTGCAGGAGTAGGCCATTCGGCCCTTTGAGCCAGCACCGCCATTCAATGTGATCATGGCTGATCAACCCCAATCAGTACCCCGTTCCTACCTTCAACCCGTATCCCCTGACTCTGCTAACTTTAAGAGCTCTATCTAGCTCTCTCTTGAAAGTATCCAGAGAACCGGCCTCCGCCGCCCTCTGAGGCAGAGAATTCCACACTCACCCCTCTTTGTGAGAAAAAGTGTTTCCTCGTCTCCGTTCTAAATGGCTTACTCCTTATTCTTAAACTGTGGCCCCTGGTTCTGGACTCCCCCAACATCGGGAACATGTTTCCTGCCTCTAGAGTGTCCAATCCCATAATAATCATATGTTTCAATAAGATCCCCTCTCATCCTTCTAAACTCCAGAGTATCCAAACCCAGCCGCTCCATTCTCTAGCATATGACAGTCCCGCCATCCCAGGAATTAACCTTGTAAACCTACGCTGCACTCCCTTAATAACAGGAATGTCCTTCCTCAAATTAGGGGACCAAAACTGCACACAATACTCCAGGTGTGGTCTCACTAGGGCCCTATACAACTGCAGAAGGACCTCTTTGCTTAACTCTTACTATCAGGGGATACACTCGAGAGAATCTGTGGTGACAGAGGAACTGAAGGAAACCCACATTAGGCAGGAAATGGTGTTGGGTAGACTGATGGGACTGAAGGCTGATAAATCCCCGGGGCCTGGGTCTGCATCCCAGGGAACCTAAGGAAATGGCTCTAGAAATCGAGGACAAATTGATGATCATTTTCCAATGTTCTATAGATTCAGGATCAGTTCCTGTGGATTGGAAGGTAGCTAGTGTTATCCCACTTTAAGAAAGGCGGGAGATAAAAAACAGGGAATTATAGACCAGTTAGTCTGACATCAGTCGTGGGGCAGATGCTGGAGTCTATCATAAAAGATGAAATAGCGGCACATTTGGATAGCAGTAACAGGATCGGTCCAAGTCAACATGGATTTGCAAAGAGGAAATCATGCTTAACTAATCTTCTGGAATTTTTTGAGGATGTAACTAGGAAAATGAACATGGGAGAGCCAGTGGATGTAGTGTACCTGGACTTCCAGAAAGCATTTGATAAGGTCCCACATAGGAGATTAGTGGGCAAAATTAGGGTACATGGTATTGGGGGTAGAGTGCTGACATGGATAGAAAATTGGTTGGCAGACAGGAAACAAAGAGTAGGGATTAATTGGTCCCTTTCAGAATGGCAGGCAGTGGCTAGTGGGGTACCGCAAGGCTTAGTGCTGGGACTGCAGCTATTTACAATATATAACAATGATTTAGATAAAGGGATTCAAAGTAACATTAGCAAATTTGCAGATGACACAAAGCTGGGTGACAGTGTGAACTGTGAGGAGGATGCTATGAGAATGCAGGGTTTCTTGGACAGGTTGGGTGAGTGGGCAGATGCAGATTAATGTGGTTAAATGAGGTTATCCACTTTGGTAGCAAAAACAGGAAGGCAGATTACAGGTGCACAACCTTTTATCCGAAATCCTTGGGACCAGACACTTGTCGGATTTAGGACATTTTCGGATTTCTGAAGAAGATTTTTAGCGTAGATTAGGAAGGTAGCGCGGGCGGCTTGAAAAGTCTGGAGCGGCTGCCTCCTCCCCGGAGACCGGGGAATCATTGTAAATCATTGCATAAATGTTAGTCAGTTAGTTTGGAGGGATTTTATGTGGTGGTGGGGGTGGGGGTAAAGGGGGAAACTTTGATTCTTAGTCCCCTACCTGGTCGGCGACTCCCAACATCGCGGAGCTGGGGGCTCCGTCCGGCCGTGGGCGGCGCCGGTTGGAGCTCCGACCCCGGCAACTCTTCCCCTGGCTGCGAGGCGCTCCAAATCCAGCGCCGCCCGCGGCCGGACGCCCGCAGCCCCAGCTCCGCGAATGTTGGGAGTCGGCGGCCACAGCGCTCCGGAGCTTACCGCACGGCGACCCGGTAAGGCATTGCCCGCTCCCCGCTGGTATCCCAGCGCTGCGACGCCGCCGACTCCCAACATTCGCGGAGCTGGGGCTGCGGGCGTCCGGCCGCGGGCGGCGGTGGATTTGGAGCGGTTTTCGGAGTTTTTCGGTTTCCGGAACACCGGATAAAAGGTTGTGCACCTGTATTATCCAAATGGTGTCAAATTGGGAAAATGGGAAGTACAATGGGATCTGGGGGTCCTTGTTCATCATTCAATAATAGTAAGCATGCAGGTACAGCAGGCAGTGAAGAAAGTGAATGGCATGTTGGCCTTCATGACAAGAGGAGTATAGGAGCAAAGAGGTCCTTTTGCAGTTGTACAGGGCTCTAGTGAGACCACAGCTGGAGTATTGTGTGCAGTTTTGGTCCCCTAATTTGAAGAAGGACATTCTTGCTATTGAGGGAGTGCAGCGTAGGTTTACAAGGTTAATTCCCAGGATGGCAGGACTGTCATATGCTGAGAGAATGGAGCGACTGGGCTTGTGTACTCTGGAATTTAGGATAAGAGGGGATCTTATTGAAACATAAGATAATTAAGGGTTTGGACACGCTAGAGGCAGGAAACGCGTTCCCAATGTTGGGGGAATCCAAAACCAGGGATGAGCCATTTAGAACGGAGATGAGGAAACACTTTTTCACGCAGATAGTGGTTAGTCTATGGAATTCTCTGCCTCAGAGGGCAGTGGAGGCCGGTTCTCTGGATACTTTCAAGAGAGAGCTAGATAGGGCTCTTATAGATAGCGGAGTCAGGGGATATGGGGATCATCGCCAGTCAGCAGCGGGGTACTGACTGAGGACGATCAGCCATGATCACATTGAATGGCGGTGCTGGCTCGTAGGGCCGAATGGCCTACTCCTGCACCTATTGTCTCTTGACAGTTCAGTGCAGCCTTGAACAAGCATTGCATGGTTACAGAGAAATTAAACAAAGGCCTGGCCCAGCTACTCACTCAGGTGGGCATAAAGATCCCATCGAAGAAAGATTATTTAATTATTTAATTCCCAAACTTTTCATATAATTACACTCAATATTACATTGCCTAGTCATTTATGTTATTCTTGGAACTCTCCTGTTCATAGGTTTGCTAGCTAGCTAACCATATCCCAAGGAATATTTAAGTGACTGCAAAACACTTATAGCATCTATCAGTTCATGAAAGCATTTAAATTCAAGTTCTTCTTTCTCTGTCTACCTTCCCCTTCTCTTCATTCTCATTTTTTTTTAAAATAAATATTTAGCCATCGTCTCTCTTCTTCTGTAGGAAGACCTACCAAATTTAATTTCAGTTAGCTAGTTTCTCAATACTGCTACACCCTTGAGTTCAGCATACTACAAATCTCCTAGGCTTATATATTTTTCAAAAAGCGTTATTTGGCTACAATACAAACCAATAGGTATTAAAAAGACCTTTATTTTTGAAAAACTTGCAGGGAAATAAAATTGCAAGTCAGAAACTCCCTAGCCCCGAATGCACTTCCCCCCCCCCCCCCAATCTTTCATTATGACTGTTTTCTTAGGAACTTAATTATCGTGTTACAGCAGTTCTGTACCTGTACTGCTTGACCTGCTGAGTGTTTCCAGCATTTTCTGTTTTTAATCCATAACTGTGCATGATGATCATTAAGTACCTTGGGCATGGTCAGCCACCCATGAATGCACAAAACAAAAAGATTTGGAGAAACAAAGGGAAAAAAAAGTTTGAGATTTCATTTTTGCTAAACAGTGGGGGAAACAGGATGAATGGACAGCAACTTTTTAATTTCCACATTTATTTGCAAGAGTAGAATTCTATAAACTGCTATCTGTTGCAAGTGATGTATGATGATCATTTTCTCACACCATGGAAAGAATCAACGCAAAAATCTTTCTCTCCCTTGTTTTTATTAAAGTATGGTCTGAGATCAAAAGAAGTCTAGTTTTTATATGGTATTAGGATGTCTATTTCATGGCAAAATAATGACTCAAACTGGCACTAAATCAAGTTGAAATACGTTCTGAGGGGCCTTGACAGGGTGGATAGGGAAAAGATGATTCCTTTTGTAGGAAAGTCTAGAACAAAGGGTCAAGGTTTAAAAATAAGAAATAATTCATTTAAGATCAGTTAGGTTATTTTATTCTCTCTGGGAGCTTTGCAAGACATTTTAACGTTATTTCTCAATGGATGGCTGAAGCAAAGTCATTGAATATTTTAAAAGCAGTTAGATGTATTCATTTAGAGGTGAAAGGTTATCAGTGTAGTCAGGAATACAGGCTTTAGATTGCAGTCAGGTGAGCCATGGTTTTATCAAATAGGGGGAAAGATTTGAGGTACAATAGTAAATTCTAATATTCAATAATTTCACAAAATATGGAATCATACAGTAGGCTTTAACTTCCTTCAGATTCATTGATTAATGTCATACAGAAACATTACAGAAACCAGCAGTACATCAATAACATCTACGGCCACATTATTGATCTTAGTGGTGCATGGCTGGTCACAGACACAGAATCAGAAAAAAACCCTATTTGGGAGTGAACGAGATAGTCGACGGAAATCAGAAGAACATATGCTAGGAGATTGCAGGAAGCTGCAAGGCATATAGGATTGTCAAACGCAAGGGATTTTAATGTTCCCAATATAAACTTGTACAGTCATAGTGCCAAGCGTTTAGAGGGGGTGGAATTTGTCAAATGTGTTCAGGAAAGAGTCCTTTAGCAACATGTAAATAGCCCTACAAAAGAGAAGGCAAAGCATGACCTGCTTTTAGGAAATTGGACAGGGTAAGTGATTGAAGTGTCAGCGGGCAAGCCTTTTGGAAACAGTTCTATTACCTTTAAAATTATTATATGCAAGGACAGAGCTGGTTCACACGTTATAGTTCTGAATTGGTGCAGGCCCAAATTTAACGGTCCTCGACAGGAAATTGCTAAAGTTGATTGGAGCTAGTTGTTTGTGGGCAAAGAACATCCAGAAAACGGGATGCTTTTCAAAGACTGATATTGAGAGTTCATGGAAATCATGTGCCTGACAGAGTGCAGGGCAAAGTTGCTGGGAGTTGCTGGATGAGAGAAATTGCTCTTATCAGGAAAAAAGCATGTGCCAGGTATAGACAGCTGCCATCACATGTATCCCTGGAGGTGTTAAAGACCAGTAGCATATTTAAGTAAATCAGGAGGGTAAAAAGGAGGTAGGAGATTGTGCTTGGAGATAAAATTAAGACTAATCCAGATTTTTTTATAAGCGAAACAGAGCAACTAGAGACAGTGGGGTCCTTCAGAAAACAAAGTGGTCATCTACGTGTAGAATCGCAGATGAAGGGCAAAGCTCCTCGATGCAATTTTTCCTGTTTTTACCGCAGAGAAAAACATGAAAGCCAGGGAACTTGGAACAGTTAATGGAGGCGTCTCGAGGATAGCCTGTATCCCAGTCGAGGAGGTGCTGGATGCCCTTAGGTGCATGAACGTTGATAAATATGCCAGGCCCGATCAAATATAATCAGACGATGCTTGAGGGAAGGGGAAGAAGAAATTGGAGGATCCCATGCCGAGATATAGAAATCATCATTAGACACATACAAGGTGCTGAATGACTGGTATGTGGCAAATGCTGTGTCTCTATTTAAGGAAGATCTGAGGAACAATACATCAGTAAGCCTCACATCTGCTCAGTCTGAAGGGTCTCGACCCGAAACATCACCCATTCCTTCTCTCCAGAGATGCTGTCTGTCCTGCTGAGATACTCCAGCATTTTGTGTCTACCAGCCTAACATCTGTGGTAGGTAAGTGTCGGAGGCTGAAGAGTGCTCTCATAAAGGAATAGAAAACCAGAGGGGGGGGGGGGGGGGGGGGGGGGGGTAGATAGGGTGAATGCAGAGCCTTTTACCCAGGGTAGCTAGGGTAAAATCAGTGCCTTTTACCGAGGGGAGCTAGGGTAGATGTACAGTGCTTTTTACCCAGGGTAGATCAGGTAAATGCAGAGCTTTTTACCCAGGGTAGATCGGGTAGTCAGAGGTGGTAGTTCATACAGGCAATATACTAGCATTTGAAAGGGCACTTGGATAGGAAAGGTTTAGAGGGATATGGGTCAAACACCCACAAATAGGACTCACATAAATGGGCCATCTTTGTCGGCATGGATAAGTTGGGCCAAAGGTCTCGTTTCTGTGCTGTATGACTATGATGAGCACCACCATCTGCATCCATTATCGACTTTGTACAATTACCAATCCTTTTCAAATTTGACACTTTTAACAGAATATAGTGTCAATGACAATGATTTCCTTGCAAAAAGGTTTTGTGGAAAGCCTGCAAAGTGACAGGTATTTCCACTTTTCTGATACATGTTCAACAGGATTCCTGGCATCCAGCAATATAACATTATCAAGCTGGAGTAGCAGCCAATCACTTTAAAGAATCAGTAGAAGGGAAGCAGTTCCTGATTAAATTAAGTATCACATATAAAATTAAACCTTAAAACCTACAGAATTAAAGTAGTAGCAGAAATAACAAATAAACGTAGAAAAATGTTGCCATTGAAAAGAAATGAGACATACTTTAAGTAAATTTTCTAAGCAATTACAATACTTAGTTTTAGCCCTGATTTTTCTGCAACAGTATTTAAAGCTTATTGGTATTATTTGTGATTAAAAACATTAAGCAAAAACTTTTAATCTAGCAAAAAAATGATTGATCATAATGAAAAAAGTTAGAAATTCACATAGGACTCTAGAACATAAAATAAGCAAACTAATTCTAGCAGGGTTTAATCACAAAAAAACCCATTAATTCACATCAGCTCAAACAATTTCAGCTTGATTACATAAAGTTATCCAAATAACTCATCATGTGATGACAAACTACATGACTTAATGGAATTACCTGCCGACCCATCCCAGTATCCCTCCGTCTTCCCGGCCGCTTAGAGCACCAGCTTCCGACCCCACTGCCAACACGCAAGGTGCACCAGCGAGCCCCTTTCACCTGTTTCTTGTTGTCAGTTGTGGCATTTTCTGCTCGCCGCTCGACAACCACCACCTGCATACCCTGTCACTCTTTCCAGTCGGCCTCTTCTCCCCTCCCCACCGACATTGCGTCCTTCTCTCCTGGAGTTGATGACACACTTCACCTTGGAAGCAATAGCAGGTGAGAGGGGAAGGAGCACCACAGTGAACTAGCACGTTCTGTCGTTGGCAGCAGTCTGAAGAAAGTGCATCCTGTGGGGGCTACAACAGCTGTGTGAACCGGTGAAGAATGAATCGCTGGTGCAGACCAGTAACATCAACGCCTAGTTTTAAAGTGAAACACAAAGTGCTGGAGCAACAGTCTGGGGAAGGAACCCAATGTCACCTATCCATGTTCTCTAGAGATCCTGACCCGCTGAATTACTCCAGCACTTCGTGTCCTTTTATCTATTAACCATCATGTGCAGCCAACTGCAATAATGGACACCACTCCCTCCACTATCGTCCATTTTACCGAAGGTTTACTGTAAACCGATCATAGCAAAGGGAGTGATGTCCGTTATTGCCGATGATTGCAGATGATGGTTAACAGACAAAAGGACACAAAGTGCTGGAGTAATTCAGTGGGTCAGGATCTCCGGAGAACATGGTGGGGTGACATCGGGACCTTTCCTCAGACTGATTCAGTCAGCTGAGTTACTCAGGCACTTTGCATCGTTTCACTTTAAAACTAGGTAGGCACCAATGCCGCTGGTCTGCACCAGGGATCCCTTCTTCACCAGTTCACATGGCTGTTGTTGTGGCTCACGTTGTAATCCCCGACAGGACGTTCTTGCTTCAGGCCACTGGCAACGACAGGGTGCTCTTGGACCCCGTGGAGCTCCCTCCCCACTCTCCTGCTCTCGCTTCCAAGGTGGTGTTAGTCAGTAACTCCAGGAGAGGAGGAGGAGGAGGAGATGGCAGCATCTGTGGAGGGAGGGGAGTGAAGAGGAGAGGCCAAATGGGCAGCGTCAGGAGAAGTAGGCAGCAGTGTCAGCGGATAAAGCCACTGTCAACAGCAAGAAACCGCAGCAGGTGAGAGGGGCTCACTGGTGCGAGTCGGGAGTGAGGTCGGAAGCCGAAGCTCTAAGTGGTCGGAGAAACGGTGGGAGCCAGGGTTACGTTGGAAAGTCATTCCTCTCTGTCAGATTTTATATTTATGTTTCTGGCACTCCATGGTACTTTAGAGACACGGGACGGGAGTCATTAGTGGGCTTGGGTGTGTTGTTGTTTCATGATCATGTGACCTATGTTGGTCCAGACAAATGGGTAATCCAGACAGGCTCTGGAATAGATGCAAAATCGACATTCAACTTGTATATTGAAACACAGAACTTCAAAATCTGTGCCATTGAAAATATTTAATTTACCATTTCAGGCCGCCCCAGGATTAAGAATGCTTGACTTCTGGACATCCCTTCAAACCACAGAGCTCCCGTGATATTATTAATTTCAAAAGTCTGGCATGCATACATATGTTTTGTTCCTTCGAAAGGCAAAACTATTTTTTTCTCTTTCCTTCACCCCCACCCCAACAATTGTTTTCTTATCAGTTTGTTTGATGTCATTCATTACAATACTGTGGAGGGATAATTATTCACGAGGAATTTGTGTGCAATATTGAATATTGAATTACAGACAATATTGAATTATGAACATCTATAAAAATGGAAACCATTACCAGAGAATATTCAGTAGTAATTCAGAGTACATAACATTATCAACAATTACTAAGTGTTGTAAACTTAGTTTTTGTAATGCATGTTTCTCACTCGTCGTAGGTCAGCCAAATATATATTTTTAAATCAATTGATTTTCATCAATCCACTTACTCTGGATAACAGGTTATGCAGTTCATGAGGATGGAGCTTAACAACTTCACCCAATTGTTGAGCTGCTGCTTTTCTAGTTACTGGTGTGGTACCAGTATCAAGTAAAATGAAGAGACGATCAAGCCTATTGAAAAAGAAAGAAAAAAAAGCATTTAATATTTTTGTTGTTACATTATGGTATATGAAAGTTAATTACTGCAAAACAATTGAACTATTTCAAACTGTAAACATTTTAATGCATTTGCATCACTTATTTAAAAAAGTGCAGGCATTGTATAAACTTTCTGTGGTAGTGTCAAAAGGTCAGTTTTAATGGAACTAGACCAAGTGCAGACCCGTTGGGTCTGCTCCCCCAACGCAGCCGTTATCTACCCGTAGCCCCAACGGGAGACGTGGTCCTCCAACTCAAGCGGCTCAGGAATCAGCAGTGCGGCTATTTTTAAATGGCGTCTTTGAGGCGAGCGCCAGCAGCCGCCGTTATGGTCGACAAAATGAGTGAGTGGGGGGGGGGGGGGGGGGGGGGGGGGGGGTAGGGGAAGGGAGAGGGGGAGAGAGAGAGGGGTGGGGGAGGGAGAGGGGTGGGGTAAGGGGGAGAGAAGTGGAAGAGAAGAGAGTGGGGGGGAGGGGAGGGGTAAGGGGAGTGGTGGGGAAGAGGGACAGAGGGGTTAGGGGAAGGGGGGGGAGAAGAGAGGGAGAGGGGGGTGGGGTGGAGAGGGAAGGGGGGTGGGGGGAGAGAGGGATGGGAGAGGGCTGGGAGAGAGGAGGAGAGGAGAGGAGGAGGAGGAGGAGAGGGGGTGGGGAGGGGGGGGAGAGAGGTGGGGGAGGAGGGGGAGGGAGATGGGGAGGGGGGGTAGAGGGGAAGAGTGTGGATGGAGGGGGGAAGAGTGGGGAGGGGGAAGGGGGTGGGGGAGAGAGGGAAAGCTGTGGGGGAGGGAAGGGGGCTGGGGGAGAGAGAGAGTGATGGGATGGGGAGGAGGAGGGGGAGGAGAGAGAGGGATGGGGGCAGGGGGAGAGAGGTGTGGGGCACGGAAGGGGGGGGTGGGGAAAGAGTGGGAAGGAAGAGAGGGAAAGGAGTGGGGGAGGGAAGGGGGGGGGGGAGGGGGGGGGAGAGAGGGAAGGGGGTGAGGGAGGTAAGAGGGGGGAGAGGGAAGGGGGAAGGGGGGGAGAGATGGATGGGGGGTGGGAGGAGGAGAGGGAGATGGAGAAGGGGGAAGGGGGGAGGGGAGAGGGATGGGGATGGGGAGGGGGGAGAGAGGTGTGGGGGAGGTGGGAGATGGGGTAGGGAGAGGGAGGGGGAGAGGGGAGGGAGGGGGGGAGAAGGGTGAGGGGGAGAGAGGGGAAATAGGGGGAGGGAGAATGGAAGGGGGAGGAGTAGGGACAGTCCATCTGTTCCCCATTCCCTATCACCCCAATCCTCTTTCTCTATTCCCACACACGTGATGACGCGCTTCAACACAGGCTGCGGGGGGGGGGGGGGGGGGGGGGGGGGGGGGGGGCTAGTGCAAAGGCATATGTAAATGGATCCATTCCGATTGGATCTGTGAGCATGGGCATTGTGACAGCACGATGGGTTGCATTGTGACGATGGAACGTTCACGACATTTTATGGGTGAGAACGTTGAAACCAGGGGGGGGGGGGGGGGGGGGCAAAGGCATATAAAAAATGTGTTCATGGATCCATTCAAGAGTGGACAATCCGTGAGCATTGGGCATCTGCGACAGCACACGATGGAACGTTTTGCATTGTGACGTGGCAACACAGGCAGAAAGCCGGCAGTTCACCGACATTTATTATGGGTGAGAAAATGTTATTATAATTGAAATATATAATAGGGGGGGATGGGGGTTTGCCTAGCAATTTTTTTATTATAAAATGTGTTCATAAAACATGAACTGTAAAATTTATTCACGAAGATTGTAATGGATACTTGGATGATGAAAAGTAGAAATCTCTACACTAAACCAGGAAAAAATCCTGGGCGTTTCTGCGTCTGACGTTTCCCTTGGCTGTGGGCAAACGAATCCAAAGGCTGTTAATGTTGCAGGGAGTGCAGCCACAAGTCAGGCAGAAAGCCGGCAGCCACAGTTTTTTACTACTTTTATATTATTAAATATATATTAAATATTGATAAATATAAATAAATATATCCACCTTCTCTGCCTCCGTCTATAATAGGCGGAGATAGATCAAAAATAGATAGCAGAGCCAGCCAGGAGATAGACAGATCAGATGGTTCCGGCAGCGGTGGCCCGACTTCTAGCTGAGACCTAAATTTCCTTGCCGTAGTGGGACGCAATCGGGACTTAAAGGTTGGTTAGTCGTCCGCTGGACTGGAGGGCAGCAATGAACTGACCACCCGTGGACACTTCCGGCCCCCCCTATACACCACAGAAGCAATTGTAATGGCACAAAAAGCGTCAGGCGGCATGATGCCACAGCAGTAGAGTTGCTGCCTTTCAGCGCATGCAGCACCAGAGACCCGGGTTCGATCTGGTGCTGCAGGCAACGAAATTTCGTTCAGACCGAAAGGTCTGAATGACAATAAAGGAATCTAATCTAATGTAAGGATCACTGGTTGGCGTGGACTCGGTTGGCTGAAGGGCCTATTTCCGCTCTGTATGTCTAAACTAAACTAAGAAAATTAGCACAATTAGCGACACTTATGATTACATGCAGTCTTTTCTGAGGATGCTCGTTTCAACTTAAATATGCGATTAGAAATTGCTGTTACAATTTCCAAGTATGGTTTGCCTGGCAGCAATTGGGACCAAGCCTGCAGCTAGCTCAAAATTTAACAGCTCAAATGTCAATGCACTCAATTAAACATACCCTAAGAGCTATTTTTCAATGTATACACCGAATCTAATCCATTTAATAATGCAATCCGTGCATTTTGTTACACAAGTTTACATACAATCACTATACCACGCAGATGCACTAATCGTTTTAGAGACAAGCAACTTTATCCACTACACTGGTTCTCCAAATATATTTGCATGAGAATACTTTGAAAGAACAGAGCTTGGCAGTGGATAGGTTGATGATTGATACTTTCATTTTCAAATTCATTAGAAAACCATGGAGTATTGACATAGACTACTTCTTTCAACGTTGAACATTTTTCACCCCACTCAAAACCACCAGATTCCAATTTTTTGGAACAAGATTAACTAAAGATGGTCTCGGTCAAGGCCTCATCAGCAACCCGAATTATTACGAAGGAGCTATATTTGTGCCAGTTTGAGTAACTGGCTTGGCAGTGATTGCGTAAGATTTGTCCATAGTGTGAGACTCATTACGTTTCATATCCAACGTGTTATGGAAAATGCAGCGGGACCAGTAATGACCACAATGATTTTGTCATTATTTCTTCACATCTTGATCAATTATCATGTAAATCACATCTTTATTTCCTCTGCTCAACTACGTTTCCACTTGAGAATCACATCACCTGTGCAATGCTTTCTAATCTCGTGAGACCAATTTCCCAGATGGCAAGAGACAAAAGCTTTGCAACAACCATAACTATCAGAATCTTCCCTTATCCAACATCATTCAAAAGATTTGTTGGATCCTCATTAAATTTCCAATAAATTTTTCTCCTGGTAAAACTCACTGCAGGATTCTACATTTGATTACAGTGCCCTCCATAATGTTTGGGACAAAGACCCGTCATTTATTTATTTGCCTCTGTACTCCACAATTTGAGATTTGTAATTGAAAAATATCACATGTGGTTAAAGTGCACATTGTTAGATTTTATTAAAGACCGTTTTTATACATTTTGGTTTCACCATGTAGAAATTACAGCAGTATATATATATATATATATATATATATATATATATATATATATATATATATATATATATATATAGCCCCATTTCAGGGCACCATAATGTTTGGGACACATGGCTTCACAGGTGTTTGTAATTGCTCAGGTGTTTAATTGCCTCCTTAATGCAGGTATAAGAGAGCTCTCAGCGCGTAGTCTATCCTCCAGTCTTTCCATCACCTTTGGAAACTTTTATTGCTGTTTATCAACATGAGGACCAAGGTGTGCCAATGAAAGTCAAGGTAGCCATTATGAGACTGAGAAACAAGAAGAAAACTGTTATGAGACATCAGCCAAACCTTCAGCTTACCAAAATCAACAGTTTGGAACATCATTAAGAAGAAAGAGAGCACTGGTCATCATCATCATCGTTGAAAACATCAACGGGCACGGTGCCTTGCAATGCTATGTATGTCAGTGATCACAACTTCTACGGAAGGCATACCGAGCATGCTAAACGCAAAGGGACTGACAGGCCAAGGTAGACCTCCACAGCTGATAACAGAAGAATTCTATCTATAATAAAGAAAAATCCCCAAACGCCTGACAGACAGATCAGAAACCCCACCAGCCGGCAAATACAACAAATAATCGTCCGCCATTTCCGCCACCTCCAACATGACCCCACCACTCACCACATCTTCCCATCTCTCCCTATGTCTGCCTTCCGCAAAGACCGCTCCCTCCGCAACTCCCTTGTCAATTCTTCCCTTCCCTCCCGTACCACCCCCTCCCTCCCGGGGCACTTTCCGTTGCAAGAAATGCAACAGTCCTTTCACTCGACTTCAAGCAGTCGTTCCCGACCTCACCCATCTCCCCAAATCTACGACCTCTCTAGATGTCCTGATTTACATGGGTCTCCAAGCGAAGGTTGGGCATCGTTGCGAACAGCTCAGTGAGCAACACCCGAAATCCTGGTGGCTCAGCACTTCAACTCCACCTCCCATTCCCAATCCGACCTCTCTGTCCTGGGTCTCCTCCATTACCAGAGTGAGCAACACCGGAAATTGGAGGAACAGCACCCCATATTCCGCCTGGGTTGCTTGCGTTCGGTTGGCATGAGCATTGAATTCTCCCAATTTTGCTAGCCCTTGCTGTCTCCTCCCCTTCCTTAACCCTCGAGCTGTCTCCTCCCATCCCCCCGCCCTCGGGCTCCTCCTCCTCCATTTTTCCTTCCTTCTCCCCCCCACCCCCCATCAGTCTGAAGAAGGGTTTCAGCCCGAAACATCACCTATTTCCATCGCTCCATAGATGCTGCTACATCCGCTGAGTTTCTCCAGCATTTTTGTGTACCTCAGAAACACTCTTTGGGTGTGGATTTGTCAATGACCACTGTCCGCAGAAGACTTCATGAACAGAAATACAGAGGCTACACCGCAAGGTGCAAAACACTAGTTAGCCGGAAAAATAGGATGCCCAGGTTACAGTTTGCCAAGAAGTACTTAAAAGAGCAACCACAATTCTCGAAAAAGTTCTTGTGGACAGATGAGACTAAGATTAACATATCAGAGTGATGGCAAAAGCAAAGTATGGAGGAGAGAAGGAACTGCCCAAGATCCAAAGCATACCGCTTCATCTGTGAAACACAGTGGTGGTTGCGTAATGGCCTGGGCATGTATGAAGGTACTTGCTCACTTATCTTCATTGATAATACAACTGCTGATGGTAGTAGCATAATGAATTCTGAAGTGTATAGACACATCATATCTGCTCAAGTTCAAACAAATGCCTCAAAACTCATTGGCCAGCAGTTCATTCTACAGCTAAAGCAACAAAGGAGATTTTCAAAGTTAAAAAATGGTCAATTGAGTGGCCAAGTCAATCACCTGATCTGAATCCAATTGAGCATGCCTTTTATATGCTGAAGATGAAACTGAAGGGGACTAAACCCCAAGACAAGCATAAGCTAAAGATGGTTGCAATGCAAGCATGGAAGAGCATCACCAGAGAAGACACCCATCAACTGATGATGTCCATGATTCGCAGGCTTCAAGCAGTCATTGCATGCAAAGGATATGCAACAAAATACTAAACATGACTACTGTCATTTACATGCTGTGTCCCAAACATTATGGGGCCCTGAAATGGGGGGACTATGTATAAACACAGCTGTAATTTCTACATGGTGAAACCAAAATGTATAACAATACCATTTAATAAAATTTGACAATGTGCACTTTAACAACGTGATTTTTTTCTATTACAAATCTCAAACTGTGGAGTACAGAGGCAAATAAATACATGATGGGTTTTTGTCCCAAACATTATGACATTGCACTGCATGTCCATAAGTTTTACATTTTTATCCAGAGAGCCTGTTATTCATTGCATCAGGTCATCCTACAATAAGTGTCCGATTTATCAATAACAGATCACTGCTTTAGAATTTTACAAGGCAAAGTACAATGACAATCTTTTGCCAATCTAAGGACATAATAATCCTTTTAGTTTCCAAGAATTTCCAAAAGATATCTATTGCTGGCCTTCGTTTTTTTGAACCATTATTTTAGATTGAAGATGTTCAATTCATTTTTTTTTACATTGATATTACTGAAATCAAATTACAATTCAGCTTTACAATAAAAACATAAAAACAAACCAGAAATAGACAACTTATTTCACCCCATTTAAGACCACCGGGTTTCCAGTTTTTGGGACTAGATTAACAAAAGATCGGCGTAGTCAATGCATCACCAGCAGTTTGAATTATTGTGGAGGAGAATCCCTAAATAAGCACAATCTAGAGGAACATTTTCTAAAATATAATAAGATTCCCTTTGCTACAAAGATAACAAGAAACTAAAAGCACTTCCAGTTGTGTTTATAGTTCCAAATCACAGACACAACCTGTGATTGAGGTAATACTATACTCATCCAACTCTGAACCTGCAAAAAAAGCACAATACAGCTTTACACTCCATCATCTTGCCCCATTTTATCTTATACAGTGACAGAAGAGCTCAATTCATACATTGGGTCCATACAGCCTCAACAGAGCAAGCATTTAGTACAATTTATCTTTTCTTCAATTTCTAGAACCATGCAATTTGCTAACTCACTGCGAGCTTCTTGAATACTGAAACACAAGTAGATAGTGATAAAGGTGGCATATGGTATTCTTGCCTTTATTTGTCAGCACATCGAGTACAAAGAGTCAGTGTCAAATTGCAGCTTTATAAAAAAATCAGTTAGGCCGCATTTGGAGTATCGTGTGCAGTTCTAGTCCACCCATTATGTGAAGGATGTGGAGTTTGGAGAGGGTGCAGAATAGATACCCACCACCTTTGTGCAAAAATAAAACCTGCCCCTCAGGTACCCTTAAATCTTCCCGCTCTCATCCTAAACTTATGGCCTCTTATTTTAGACTTCCATACTGTGGGAAAAAGTGTTCCTCAACCTCATTTATGTCCCTCATGATTTTATAAACTGCCGCATTTTAAAATCGTGCGCAGTTCTAGTCCCGAAATTATGTGAAGGATGTGGAGTTTGGAGAAGTGTGCAGAATAGATCCCCACCACCTTTGTGATAAAATAAAACCTTAAGGTCATTTATGTCAGCCTGCATGATTTTATAAACTGCTTTATCCCTCAGTCTCCTTTGGTTTAGTAAAACCTTTGTAACTATAACTCATGCCCTATAGTCCAAGCAACATCCTTATGAATCTTTTCAGCCCCATCTCCAGCTTAATCACACCCTTCCAGTAGAATGGCAACTAGAACTACACACAATACTCAAGGTGTGGTTCACCAATGCTCTGCATAATTTTAGCATTACGTTGAAACTCTTGTACTCAAATCGCTCATCTGAAGGTGAGAAACATGTAATTTGCCTTCTTCAACACCCTAGCTACCTGCACTGCCACTTTCAGCGAACTATGTACTTGTACCAAAAGATCTCTGTTCTGCAACACAACCTAGAGCACTGCCATTCACTCTACATCACTTCACACTTGCTCTCATTGTTTACATTGATCCAGTTATATCCTTAGAGTTTGTGGAATTCTCTGCCTCAGAGGGCGGTGGAGGCCGGTTCTCTGGATACTTTCAAGAGAAAGCTTGATAGGGCTCTTAATGATAGCGGAGTCATGGGGATAAGGGGAGAAGGCAGGAGCGGGGTACTGATTGTGGATGATCAGCCATGATCACAATGAATGGCGGTGCTGGCTCGAAGGGCCGAATGGCCTACTCCTACACCTATTGTCTATAACCTCCTTGGCTGTCCAATATACCATCAATTTTGGTGTCATCCACAAACTTACTAATCATGCCACCGACATTCCTATCCAAATGACAAACAACAGTGATGTCAGCACTGATCCCTGTAGCTCACCATTGATCACAGTCCTGTAATCTGAATAACAACTCTCCACTCCCATCAAGCCAATTTTGTATCCAATTGGTTAGTTCACCTGGATCTCATGTTTCCGATTCAGATTCAACTTTATTGTCATTGTGCAGTGTACAATACAAAGACAATGAAATGCAGTTAGCATCTCCCTAGAAGAGCGACGTGCAGTATCGATCTACTTTGTCAAGAAATCCGTTCGTGACATTTGCCTCCTTTTTACACAATTAGTCTCAGTAACATTGGGATGTTGAAAGCACTTGAAACTCTGGAAGACACCCATCCAGTCAGAATGTACAAATTCTGCAGATAGCATCTGGGGTCCAGATTAAACTCAGGACTCTGAAGATCTGAACAAACAACAGTAACTGGCGACAGAAACCAAATTATCATTTCAGGCTCCTGACTAGTTGGCTTAAATTTGAGCGTGGCTTAAAATCATAATGTCAAATGAGCTAATAATAATAATAATAATATAGGCCAACATTTCAGTTAAGGTCCAAGTTAAATTCCTCAGCTCTGATATTTTTCAGGCAAGATGTTAAGGCTAGTTTCCTCTTTCCCTGGTCAGATGGCTGGATGAGATCCCTACAGTTCTCTGTTCCAGTTAGTATTTAATTACTCAACAAACACCACCAAAGCCAATTTTGATAACATATTAAATTATAGTTTGTGGAATTTTCTACTGCTATCACATTCAACTTCAAAATGATGACAACTGTACAGAAAGTATTCATTTGTGGGTTACATCATGAAAGTATAAGGCCATACATAATTATGTCATTTCTTTACAATGCAATGGAAATGGGCCCAATATTGTAATGATTGAAATACTTCTTCCATAACTTGCACCAGCAAATGATAAATTCAGTCACACTAGGATTCTTTGTTCCTTTTAGGAATAAGCATCTATCAAAGAATAAAGATGTTCAAATATTTTTTGCACAACTTAAATGTAACTCCACTTGTAAAGGACAGGGATTGACTGGGTAGTACAGAATAAAAAAATGACTTTTGGCTTGGGTGTTTTATTTGTACTTCTCAAACTTAAAATACCAATAGAAGAAAAACTTCCATATTAGCTAACTCAAAATAACACATGCAAATTGTGTCTCTCCCACACTACCTTTTCTCTAAACTACTCTTTGACACAACTTAGTATATTGTTCTAAAAAGAATTTTGAACCAGATCGCAAGAATGAATAAAACATTTAGTCAGGAAGGAAGGGGTTATCATTAAAAGTCAACTGATTTCTTGCCACGTACAGCACCCAAAGTGCTGAAAATATGAAAGAACAAAGTGGCATAAATACTCTGAATCTGGCAGCATCATCTGAAAAGAATGGTTCAAGTCAATAACCATTCATTAGCAGTTCAGTTTTTGTTTAAGATTATGGCACACGGGTGCAGGGAAAATAAAAACAAGGTTTTATTTTGAGATTATACGGTTTTTAATTTTCACCTCTTGCTTTCACGCTAACACTTAAAGGCTTATAGAGTGGATGTGAAGACGAGGTTTCCACTAGGGAAGAGTCTAGGACTAGAGGTCATGGCCTCAGAATTAAAGGACGATCTTTTAGGAAGATGAAGAGATATTTCTTTAGTCAGATGGTGGGAATCTGTGGAATTATTTTCCACAAAAGGCCATGGATGCCAAGTCAGTGGATATTTTTTACAGGCAGATAGATAAGATTCTTGATTAGTACAGGTGTCAAAGGTTATGGGGAGAAGGAAGGATAATGGGGTTAAGAGGGAGAGATAGATCAGCTATGGTTGAATGGTGGAGTAGACTTGATGGCCTAATTCTACTTCTATTCCTTATTACCTTAAATGCAACTTGCAGGTCAGACTGGGTGGAGGGGAGTACAAAAGATATCCAAAATTGTTTGATAAAATTTAGATTAATGCATGACATATCTGTATATCAAGCATAAGGTGCTGAACAAAGTATTGGTGAACCACATCTATCAAGCATAAGGTACTGAATAAAAGAAATATTGGTGACATGTTACTATGGCCGAATATAAATATTGTTGATAAAGACTAAAGAGTTTGAGTTCACTCAACATACCCAACCAATAATGGGCCTAAAAGAATTGCAGAGGATGTCATGATCAAACTCATGGTCAAATCATACTTCCTGGTACAGATGATGCATTCCCCAGACACCACCTGGTCTGTAGATTGTTTCCAACATTGTTTTTCTATTTATATTTACTTTGTGGGCTGTGTTCCGTTCTGCTCATGGAGACACAAGGAAGTGATAAGATTATTCGCTGCGTCAGTTACCTCGAAATTACTGGGGAAATATGACCTTTGAATACTTGAGACAACTTTTATTCTCAGAGTTTGAACCGAGATGGATCAAATATTTTTCCAATGCAATGCACAGGATAATCGTATCTTAAATTTTAAAAAAAATGCAAGATCCTGCAATTAAAAAATCGTGATGTTACAACTACAACTTTTGATTTATGTTGTATGAATGATCAATACGAATGAAATGCTGGATCAAAAATAATCTATTGGGGCAATCCAACACGAAAAGATTTTTACATACAACCAGTAATGTAAAATTCACTGCAAGTCAGTCACCCCGTCAAAAAGAGTAACTTAGACTTCGCTGGTCCAACCATCATTCGTCATTATTTCTGGGATAGGCCTTTATGCCTGTGTTAGTGTTTACAGCCACACTAAAAATGGGCACACAAAAAGTTTCGCAGTCACTCGCCAGCTTATTGCTGGAGTCATTCGCAGGTTTAATGAGAGGTTTATAATGTACAATTAGAAAGGCGGACCCCCATGCTGCTCCAACCGTTCCCTTTTGCTTGGACCGGATCAAAAAAGCATTTCCTTCCACTCTTGTAATTTGACTTTAGTGAAGGCACTGAAAAAACACCAACCTCGAAACCGCCATTAAGAATGCGTGTAACAAAATAAGTCGCCGTCTCTCTTCTGCCCAATATTGGCGGCTTTATTCCAGCATTTGGCGGCGACCGGCCGGAGGCCCAGGCAGGCAGGCAGGGCCCGTCCCAGCAGCAAAGCCGGGAGGCCAGACCGCGAGTAATCCACGGAGCCAGCAGACGGGCTTTAATTCATCCCCACCAAGCAGGAGATCAAAACACTCAAATCCCGCACAGCGCCGATCGCCTTGTGATCTTCCACTGATTGCTCGATAACATGCAACCGCCGGTCAGCCTTCTGGACAGGGTGGGGAAACGTATGGCATAAAAATGTGAAGAAAAACGAGTTTTTTGCGAACAGGGAAGCCGCTCTCAGCGCGTGGATTTATATGAGGAGCCATCTTGCATTTATTGTCATCCCCATGTGTCGCCACGCCTGATTGGCTGCGGCGGCCCGGGCCGGCCAATGGCAGTCGCGCTCTCTGCCCGAGCCATTGTGTCTCGCTCGGTGCGGGTGGAGAGGGCGCTCCGTGCGGCGGCCGTGGGCGCGGGACCGCGGGACCGTCCGTCCGTCTGTCTGCCCGATAGCAGGCATAGCAGGCAGGCAGGCCCGGCCGGGCGGCAGAGGAGCACCGAGTACCCGCTCAATGCTCCGTGCGGCGGCCGTGGGCGCGGGAACGACCGACTGGCCGAGGCGCAACAAGTCATATGCAAAGATAATAGAGCGGAGATCTTTGGTCATAAGGTTATAAGTGATAGGCTGGGATAGTGATAGGTCAGAATTAGGCCATTCGGCCCCATCAAGTCTACTCCGCCATTCAATCACGGATGATCTATCTCTCCCTCCTAACCCCATTCTTCTGCCTTCTTCCCATAACCCCAGACATCCGTACTAAGATCCATATCAAGAATCAATCTACCTCTGCCTTAAAAATATAACCATTGACTTGGCCTCCACAGCCTTCTGTGACAATGAATTCCAGATTCACCACCTTCTGACTAAAGAAATTCCTCCTCATCTTTTTCCTGAAGGAACGTTCTGTAATTCTGAAGTTATGACCTCTAGTACCTGCTCAACGCTTCGTGGAGGCCATATGTGACACAATAAGTGTGAGCTTCCACAGACAACGTGGCTGAGAAATTATTCACAATGGTGGAGCGTACCATCAAAAATTGACAGTTCAAGCACTGATAAGATTGTCTGAACCATTCACTGCGAGCAATTAAAAGGAAAAAACAATAGGGAGGTTTCACGGCAGTCAGGTCACGACCCATGACCCGTACTGTTGCTACGGTACTCCAAGTGGAGTACACGCGACGAACTACAGGTAGGCACTTACCATTGTTTCCAGCGTAGCGGGCCCGTTAAAACCCGCCAAAATTGTCAATTTCTGCACTGTAAATAATTATGTAAACCGGGATAAGCGTGTGAGACATTTAGCCTACTTCAGAATTCCAAACGTGAGGAGAAATGACGGTAGATAGAAGCGAGAGCTGAAGGGACAACAACAGCCAAAGTGCTTAGCAAACACTGGCTGTTTGCTCACTGCATTTCATCAACTAAGGCATTATTTGTGTTTTTTCTTGATTCCTTTGGCATCTAAAAAAGTTTCAGAAGTGATAAATCTCGCTGTAAATTTTTAAAATCGCCCACGGTTCTCAAGTGGGATTTTACATACAAAATGAAAACGCATCTGAAGAAAAATTTACAGCCTGATTTATCACTTCTGAGGCTTTTTAGATACCAAAGGAATCAAGAAAAAACACAAATAATGCCTTACTGTTGTTGAAATGCAGTGAGCAAACGCGATAATCCCCAATATTTTCAATTCCAATATCTGCCCAGCCAATGTTCGCCAAGCACTTTAGCTGTTGTTGTCCCTTTAGCTCTCGCTTCTCTTTACCTTCATTTTGCTTCACTTTTGGAATTCTGAAGTTGGGTACATGTCTCTCACACTTACCCCGACTTCCACAATTTTTTTCAGCGCAAAAATTCTACATTTTGGCGGTTTTTAACAGGTAGGAAAGTACGCGTTTCTTGCATTAATAACATATACCGGAAGTTACGGATGTCCTCCAGATGGATTGATCGGCTCCGTGCGTCAAGCCCTATGACCTTACGTGCAACCTCCCTGTACTAAATTTTCATATCAAGTTATCCTCTGTTGCTGGTTCACTTGCATTCTATATTTAGTCATGAATTCCCGTGTGAAATCTATCTTTGTATCTGCTGTAATTTCCGTCATTGTGCATGCTTTTCTGTGGATCTCTCCCCTTCCCCGGTTTGAGCTTTCCTATATACAGCCAGTAACCATTAGAAATGGAACCTGTTATCATTCATACGTTTACATTTTTATGACAGTGGCGGCACTATAGAACGTCCAGAGGCAACATTGTGCCGTTAACGTGACACATTTTTTCATGACCATTCTCCATAATTTTATATTAAATGCCAGTTTACATTTTTTTCGTACGTACGCTCTGATTTGTTGATACCTCAGAACAAAATACTGGAAATATTCAAGCAAGGTGGTATTTGTGGAGAGAAAGAGTCGATGCTTCAGGTCAATACATTTTTCATGCTCTGATCTAATTCATTTTAAAGGGCAAATTAAGGGCAAGAAAAATATAAAAGTTTTTGCTCAATGTTGTATCCTATAGTATCTTGGCCTCAAACATTAGGATCTGAAGAGTACGTTTGATCTAGTAGGCACAATTATGAATTTATCAAACACATCCAAATTCTTTTACATGCAAACTGTATTTTTGTTTTACTTTGCTGACTAACTGTAGGGAAACACTCTACTGAAATCAAACAAACCAATTAGAACTATAACCTGCAGCCAATTGCAGTCAAGATGAAACCAGGAAGAATATTGCACAAGAGAAACTACATCAGAATTTAATAGAAACAATTTTCAATGAATACTTAGGAAAAACAAAAAATAGACAATATACAATAGGTGCAGGAGTAGGCCATTCAGCCCTTCAAGCCAGCATCGACATTCAATGTGATCATGGCTGATCACAATCAGAACCCTGTTCCTGCCTTATCCCCTGACTCTTTAAGAGCTATCTTTAAGAGCTCTAACTCTCTCTTGAAAGCATCCAGAACCGACCTCCATCGCCTTTTGAGACATGGAATTACACACTCACAACTCTGTGTGAAAAAGTTTTTCCTCATCTCCGTTCTAAATGGCATACCCTTTATTCTTAAACTGTGGCCCCTGGTTCCGAATTCCCCCAACATCGGGAACATGCTTCCTGCCTCTAGCGTGTCCCTTAATAATCTTATATATATTTCAATGCCAGAGTATACAATTCTATCAACATATGACAGTCCCGCCATCCCGGGAATTAACCTGATGAACCTACGCTGCACTCCCTCAATAGCACGAATGATCTTCCTCAAATGTTTTAGACCAAAACTGCACACAATACTCCAGGTGTGGTCTCACTAGGGCCCTGCACAACTGCAGAAGGACCTCTTTGCTCCTGTACTCAACTCCTCTTATTATGAAGGCCAACATGCCATTCGCTTTCTTCACTGCCTGTTGTACCTGCATGCTTACTTTCAGTGCCTGATGAACAAGGACCCCCAGATCCCATTGTACTTCCCCTTTTCACCAATTTGACCCCTTTTGGATAATAATCTGCCTTCCTGTTTTTGCCACCAAAGTGGATTACCTCACATTTATCCATATTAAACTGCATCTGCCCATTTACCCAACCTGTCCAACCTGCACCCTCATAGCATCCTTTTCACAGTTCACACTGCCACCCAGCTTTGTGTCATCTGCAAATTTGCTAATGTTACTTTTAATCCCTTCATCTAGATCATTGATGTATATTGTAAATAGCTGCGGTCCCAGCAACGAACCTTGCAGTACCGCACTCGTCACTGCCTACCATTCCGAAATGGACCCGTTAAACCCTACTCTTTGTTTCCTGTTTGCCAACCAATTTATATCCGTCAGCACTCTACCCCCAATACCACGTGCTTTAATTTTGCCCACTAATCAAATGCTTTCTGAAAGTCCAGGTATACTACATCCTTCTCCGTTTCCTAGTTAGACCCTCAAAAAATTCCAGATTAGTCAAGCATGATTTCCCCTTCGGAAATCCATGCTGCTTCGGACTGATCCTGCTACTGCTATTATTTGGTCAACAACCCAAAATAAGTTTTTTTTTAAAGTGATAACATTTATGTCTTTTTGCATCTTTTAATATCTTTAAAGACATGAAACAAAAACTAGAGGGCTTGAATAATAACTTTCCCAAGGCAGCCGAGAAGCATACCATTCCATCTGTGGATGCTGAGAATGTCAATATATTAAATAGTTTTCAGAGTACTACCTGCCCTAATAATGTGTTTGTTTCTATAAAATATTTGTAACAAATTGATTGAATTCCCAGGCACAACAGGAGTGGAGTTATACAATTACAACCTAATAGCCATAGACTCAAGGGTAAATCTGGCAATCCCAATTTGAGGGGGTAGCATGGAGGGAGAAGTGGCAGAGTGGGACAGGAGAAGAGGGAAATCAAGCTTGCAGGGGGAAGCAAATGAAAAAAATGATTAATGGTGCCATTGTTCTCAACTTTTCATCCACTGATTCAGCAGCAAAGGTTGAGCACGTTTATTCATTAACACTAAGTGAATCTCAATCAGCTTTACCTATCCTGAAATTATTCATATTTTCTTGATCCAAGTCAGCTCTTAATGACATTTGTACACAGACAACACTTTCATTTTCCTTTTTCAAAACGTGTTCAAATCGTTGTAGCTAAATAAATTTCAAATCTTAATTTTTCTAAGTGTATTTGGGTTCTTGCCAGCATTAGGATTTCACAATTTTTAGCCAGTGCCTGAATCTACCATTTTTGTCATTTGGATCAAATAGGAACATCAAATATTTAAAAACAGTGCAAATGCTGGAAATTTCAAATAACAATACAAAGTAATGGAAATGCAAATTCACAAGTAATGGTCTGGCAGCACTTGTAGTGAGAACAATAAATAATATTTCAGATCAATACAATGCCACTGCTTGAAACATTCATTGCTTCTCTTTATAGGTGCATTATCTTCATTTGAATACTCCAGCCAGAACATCTACAGTTTGATATTATTCCAATTGATACTCATTGCGATCTCCGCAGCAGTGAAACATTAAAAACTTTGTTTTTATTATCTTATGCCTGTAACAGTAACTTTGCAAAACTTTATTCAATATTATCCTAACAATTCATGTTGTACAAAACTGCAATGTTACAAAATAATTCCATTAAATCATTCATATAACCATATTTAAAAAGGAAAATACAATGCATTTTTCCACTGTTCCAGTTTTTTTTCTGCCCAGATGTAAAATCAAATTGCTGATCCACCACACATTCCGCAAATATAAAATCTTTAGTTTGTCTTTCAGGACTAAAAGACTTGGAAGGATTATGTATCACTGAGCCATTATTTTTACTTTATCTTTGCTTCACTGTTTTCATTTTTGTTCGTATCCATAATGTATGGTTGAGCTCTTCCATTTGATTTTTTACAGCAGCCGTGAAATTCCACAAAAGCACAAAAAGTTGAATGTGAGATTTAATAAATCTGCATGGAAGCTTTATTCCATGTGCAATTTAATATGACAGGCTGCTAAATAATTGTAAAAAGTCCCTTTAAAATTTACCTTTTATAGTACAGGACAAAAAACAGAAAAGAATCAACACATTTACTTTGAAACACAAACATTTATTTTTAGTACCACTTGACTGAATATGGTTCTATAAACTCAGCGGGTATAACCAGGGCCACCTCGCTGAATTGCAAGACTTAAGTCGGCATGTTTCATCACAAAAGTTGGCTTATTTGGAGCAAGAAATTACCAAGATTAAAAATACAATCTTGATATATTTTGCATTTCTAAACATGTGCAGAATACAAATACAAAAATGAATTTCTGGTGGTTAATTCAACGGAGGCAACCTGTGCAATTCACAATTTTGTTACATTTAAGGTCTCTAACTTTATTTTGTAAAGTTATCTACAGTCTGTTGTGCTCAGAAATTTTTCTTTAAAAAAATTGAAACAAGCCAGTATATTTTCATACCGATTTATATAGAAAGCCATTGACCAAATATTTCTGTTTGCATCATATTACATACTGCTGAAGCTAGCAGGATTCTTTCTCGCCTACGTATATGGTGCCAAAAGAAATAATAAAAGGCTTGAAGTGGGAAAGTGGAGAGGTTTGTGGTCCCTCAGTATAAAAACTTGGATAAAACAAACTTCTAATGAAAAATACGAGTGCTCACTTACCATCCCAAAAGTAAAAACAAATGAAGATACATTAAAGACAGTAGTTATTTAGTTCCACTCAAAAGTCCCGGAAGCTATCAAAATGATCATAGAACCCCCCAGCTAATTTAGACAGACGAGGTCCACGTTCAGGTGGCTGGCCATGATTATAATCACGTGTAAAAATAGTGTTTGGGGCAGAGCCCTGTGGTTCTAAATCTCTTCTGCCTGAAATGGAATAAGCTTTTCTGTCAAAATCGTCCCTGAAGCGATCCGGAGGCACTGGAAGTCTTGTAGCATACGGCGCATATCTACTATGTAGACGTGAATTTTCTTCCAGACTGTGTATCGCTCTGGGCTCATTGAAATGGTTGAACCTAGATTTAAAAGAACACATCTCTGTCAAATGTGCCTATGATAAAATATATTTTCTGTATTCATTTAGTTGACTGAATGCAATCATTAGGCTAACCTCCCAAAACTGAAGCCCCATCATTTAATGCCTAGGTCTGTTTTTTTCCAATTCCCACTTGAACTTCATCTGTCCTAAGCAATATTGATGCCAAAAATTGTACACTTGCATGTTTATACCCTTTGCACCAATCGGCACAGCCCTCCAATACTAACAAATCTGCCAATAACATGCACATGGAAGCTAAAAAAAGTTTTAAACATACTTTTACATAATACTGGAAATTGTGAATTCAGAATCAAAGCCTTGATCCCATGGTACAATTAATTTTACAGAGTTTTCAATACTCATCTCTACTTTTGATGAGGAAATAGTTAATTACCTTGAACGTCCAATGTATTCATCTGGACCAAAGTCATCAAAATGGGGAAGAGATCTATGTTCACCGTAAAGAAGTGAAAGTTGTGGTGGAGGAGGTGGAGGAAGTGGAGGAAGTGGAGGAGGAAGAGGTCGAGACCTAAATAAAAAGATGATTGTTAAGTTTTGTATACATCATCGAAAGGGCTACAACGGTTATTTTCTTCCTCAGAACCTATGCAACAAAATCACACATCCTCCGAGCCTAATGAAACCTAATAACTCCAGGGAATTGTTGTATAATTGATCTGGGAATAGCCTTCATATGTTGCTAAAACTAGAGCACATGCCCCCAAAATAAACGGACAATTAGTTGTAGCTATCTTGCCCAGCTAACCAAGATTCCACTTTAATTTCTGATAAACATTTTCATTGTCTACGATATCAGCTCCTTTAATGTCATCTCCAATATTCCAAATCATGCTTTGTGCATTCTCACCTAACTTGTTGATGTAAACCATAAACAGTACTGGGCCTAGCATCCTGAGGCATGTTCCAGGCCTCCAGTCCAAAAATAGCCTTCCACCACCACCTTCTGCTTCCTTTCATGAAGCCACTTCGATATCCAGGCAGCTAGCTCTCCCTGGATGCATTTCGTTGTCTCTGTACTGTACACTGACAATGACAATTAAAATTGAATCTGAATGCCATGCCGTATGACCTACCAAAGCAGGCTACCAAGTGGAACACAAGTCTCATATCTAAAATGAATCAAATCATTGAACAAAAAAAAATGTTCAACAGCTCAGACCAAAACCTGTCAGCATTTGCCATCATTTCTTTTGAGCTATTTAGAAACTTTGGCATTTCTGCACAGCTGTAGACATTTCTTTGGCATTTCCATAGGCAGGGTATATTAAACATTCTGCTAAAAATTCACCGATAGGTAACTGACTATGTTTCAATGCTGGTCATTAGGGAGATCGGTGCGGGATAGGAAAGTTGGGTTGCATGCCCTACGAACATATTACATTTGCCATGAAAAAAATCTGTCCCAGAAAGAAGGGATCATCATCCCCAAGTTGAATAAAAGGAACAGGCTCGGAGTCTCTGATTGGAGTATGATCTTTTGAAGTAATTTTGAGTGTAGGTAATGTTTTGAATTTCTGGATAAACCAGGAGATACAATTTAGATGATCTGTAAATTATTTTTTTAAACTCATTGCAGGCAGGTCACATTTTGGTGTGTTCATGCTATGATGTACGTGGTTATTTGGACATGCACACCAGGAAGAATCCTTCTGATGGGAAGATTATTGCAGGCCTCATGTAACTGACATGTTAAAGTGCTTGCAAAGTTTCCATGTTTAAGAATATAAAATATAGTAATTTACCTGTCACGCCATCTATTATATGAGGGAACGTCAAATTCTCGAGCAGGAGGCGGCAATGCTCTAAACGGTGGACCATGCCTTGAATCGGGCCTATTTTTGGATGGAGGCGAGGATGGAGAAACAACAAGCACAGCATTATTTGTATTATACAGCATCAGGCTAAATATCGTGCACATCAAATGTTATTTTAGAAATCTAATCTTTAGATATGTGTAATGGAAAGTAATCTGCAAGAGAGGTTAGGCTAAATATTCAAATATAACTTGTTTTGAGTTTTAAATAATTGTTAATGAAGTTATTGAAAGAGAATACTCAAATATGAAAGTTTATCTTGTTGAAATTGAGAAGCTTTGGTGGAAGATTTCAAAAAGGGTGACACAGTTGTGCAACGGTAGAGCTGTCTTGCAGCTCCAGAGACGACGATTCGATTCTGACTATGTAGTCTTTACGGAGTTCTCCCTGTGACCGCATAGTCCAGTTTCTTCCCATATTCCAAATACGTACAGGTTTGCCGGTTAATTAGTATGTAGGATAGTATTTGTGTAGGGGGCGACTGCTAGTCGGTGTGGACTCAATGGGCAAAGGGGCACTTTCCGCACTGTATCTCTAAAGTCTAAAATCTGGTACAAAATGCACTTAGATGAAACATACAAAACTTCCAAACTGTAGAATTAGATCTGAAGCATATGTTTGGAACAGGAATACACTTGTATTTCTTCCAATAAGCCTTTTACAAATAAAGCAATTTACACACAAAATTTATGACATAGAAGGTGGCCATTCAGCCCAACATACTTGTGCAAGTTAAAAAGCAGTGACCCAATCTCATCTCACTTTCCAACATAGATCCATAGCCTTCCAGGTCACAGTTCTTCAAGTAAACATCCAAGAAAAAAATGGATAGGTCAGGGTTGTCTTCCTTAGGTCAGAGGGGAGAATTAATTGAAGTGTATAATATTATAAGGAACATAGACACACTGGACATAGGATCAAGAGGCAGGATCTATTTTCCTTAGCAGATGGGTCATTTGGCTAAAGAAAATTGATTAAGGAGAAATGGAAATATAATTCATTTGGAGGATGGTAGGGGATTTAGAACTAGCTGCATGAAAGTATGATAGAGGCAAAAAGCCTATTATATTTCAGCATTACACAGATATGTATTTGGAGAGCAGTAACCTGCAAGGGTGCACAGAGCTAAAGCTGAAAGTCAAGATCCATCAGGATATCTCTTTTTCAGCTGGCACAATGGACTAAAAGGTCTCACTTCGAAGTCTGTGGTGATTCTCGAAACAAATACCAACAACCTATTGAAATATTTCATGTGCATCTGTCATGGTTCCAGAAACCATATTGAAAAATAACTTGGTTTCTTACTCCAGAAAATCATCAAGCAAATGCCTAGGACCATGTGCTCTTAAAGGGTACGGAGGAGGGTAAGGTTCCAATAGTTCTGGTTCCAGTTCCGGCTCTGCATCAAACACATCAATTCCCAAATTACTGCAAAAGAAAAACAAAAATCAAACAAAGCACCTTTCTGCCTCTATGCAAAGGTTAAATGGTAATTATAATGGCTTGAATTGCATGGAATACATTTTGTTTCAATATTTGATTAACTGTTGTCTTTCTGTTACTGATTTGGTTTTTATGAAAAAAAGCCTTTTCTCCTTCACATTATTATTTGCAGTCGGTATTACACTGGAGGAAGCGTTGAATGTAAGACGTATGAAGGTATACAAAACCCCCAGGCCTGATCAGATATATACAAGGACAATGTGGGAAGCTAGAGAAGACACGGCACAGATATACAAATCATCATTAGACATGGTTGAGGTTCTTGAAGACTGGAGGGTACCTAATGTTGTGCCTCTATTTAAGAAGGGCTGCAATGAAAAGCCTGGGAACTATAGACCAATGAATCTAACATCTGTGGTGGGCAAGTTGCTGGAGAGTATTCTGAGGGATAAAATATATATATGCTTTTGGGTAGACAAGGGTTGATTAAAGATATTGACCCTGGTGACCCAGAGTACTATCCAGTCAATTAAAAGACCATATCTGATTACTATCAAGTTGTCGACAGTGTACAGATACAGTATGAAGGGTATCATATTTAGTGCAAGATAAAGTCCATTAAATATAGTTCAAAAGTCTCCAATGAGGTAGATGGGAGGTCAGGATCACACTGTAGCTGGCGAGAGAACAGTTCAGTTGCCTGATAACAGCTGGGAAGAAACTGTCCCTGAATCTGGAGGTATACGTTTTGTATCTCTTGCCTGATGGGCGAGGGTAGAAGAGGGAGTCACCGGGATAAGACTGGTCCTTGATTAGGCTAGTTGCCTTGCCAAGGCAGCATGAAGTGTACATGGAGTCCATAGAAGGGATGTTTGTTTGCATGATGGGCTGGGCCATGTCCACAGCTCTGCAATTTCTTGTGGTCACGGATGGAGCTATTCCCAAACCATGCAGTGATGCATCCTGATAAAAAGTTTTCTTCTCCGAAGAACTTGAAGCTTTTGACAATATCTACTGCGGAGTCTTCAATGTATAGTGGGGTTTTGTGTACGACTTTGCTTCCTGAAGTCAATCACAACCTCCTTTCTCTTACTAACATTGAGCGTGAGGTTGTTGTCTTGGCATCAGGTTCCATGGTTCTCAATCTTGTACCTGGGAGATTGTGCCTCACAAATCTAATTGAGTCTTTTGAAGATGCAGCCGAAAAGGTTGATGAGGGCAGAGCCATGGACATTGTATATATAGATTTCAGCACGGCATTTGATAAGGTACTGCAAGGTAGGTTGCTCTGGAAGGTTAGATCACATGGGAATCCAGGGAGAAAATTAGCCTTCTGGATAGAAAATTGGCTTATGGAAGGAAACAGAGGGAGATGGTGGAAGGTTGTTTATCAGACTGGAGGCATGTGATTAGTGGTGTGCCTCAAGGATCAGTGTTGGGCCCATTGCTGTTTGTGATTTAAATCAACGACTTGGATAAGAATGTAGAAGCCATGATTGGCAAGTTTGCAGGTGACCCTATAGTGGGTGGTATTGTAGATAGTAGATGGTTATCAAAAATTACAGCAGGATCTTGATGAGGTGGATAAGGGGGCTGAGGAATGGTTAATGGAGTTTGATGCATTCTGGGAAGTCAAACCAGGGCAGGACCTTCACAGTGAATGGCAGGGCTCTGGGACGTGTAGAGCAGAGGAATCTAGGAGTGCAGTGCATTGTTCCTTGAATGTGGTGTCACAGGTAGATAGATAAGGTGTTCATCTTTGCTTTTGGCATATTGGTCATCATCATGGTACAAGACATTGGTGAGGCAACGTTTAGAGTATTGTGTTCAGTTTTGGTCACCCTGCTATACGAAATATGTTAAGCTGAAATGAATGCCGAGAAGATTTACAAGGATGCTGCCAGGATTTGAGGGCCAGAGTTTGGGAAAGGTTGGGTAAGCTAAGACTCTATTCCTTGAAGTGCAGGATGACTAGCGGTAATCTTATAAAGGTGTTTAAGGTCACGATGGGAATAGATAGGAGGGATGCACAGATTATTTTGCCCAGAGTAAGAAAATCAAGTACCAACAACAGAAGCAGTGAACTGTATGGAATATTGGGAGTAAACCATCTGGAAAGGTTGAACAGAAAACAAATACTCCTATCAAAATAAGTTCATAACATTCCAGAGCAAATAGCAAACAGCAGGTTTAGTTTCCACACCAGAGACTGGAGTACATATTGACTGAAGGTTTAACCATGCTATATTAGAGAGATTTAGAAATGGCAAAAAATTGGAACATCTACCCAAATCTCATCATTCATTCAGCCTCGCCTCTTTTCAGTTTGTCATTAGATACCCAATTGCTATTCCAAGTTGTTTTCTTAAACTTCAATTATCCTATTTAATGTTTTCCTTATACCTGTAAGTTATTAAAAACAAGCAACGCGAAATGTACAAAATATTGCTGTATTCCTTACTATGTTATGTTCCAGAAGAACCAAGTTGCATTTAGTAACTTCTCAAATGATCATGAGTCGTATGAAGGCTTAGACAGAGTGGGGCATATTAATGAACCAGATCCCCACCCCAGAACCACACTTTGTTAGGAATTACGAAAATGCATCGTCAGAATTCTTTCTCTTTGCCAGAGGATATTGAGTCCAAATATACTACACACTAACTATGAGCTGAACTTAAATTTTCTGGATGCGAATGACTCGGGTTCTCAATCTCACCATATTGCCTGGCATAAAAATCAAATAATGTGTTCAATAGCTTTTATAATTTTATAATAACATTAAAAAAAAAATCACCTTCTCATTGGTCCACTTCGAAGGTCAGCCAGATATACAACTCCATCCATTTTGTGACCCCGAGCAGTATTGAAAACTTGATATTTGAAAAGCAAGGAAAAAGGTGATTAAGAAATGTCTACCTTTGATAATGAAATGAATGCCTTCAGGATAAATAAGATACTTACGTTCAATTATTGCATCAGGGTCCACTTCTTCTATATCAATTAGGTATCTAATTTGAAAACAATACACAAAATATAGGTTTAATTTAGTACCAGATAACACTTAGGTAATACTTTAAAACAATTTTATCTGAGCTAATTTTATATCCATGTTGCCACCATTTCCTTTATACTTCGATGTGTTATAAAGATGGCTAAGAAAAATCAAAGTTGTAGCATCCCTCAGTAATTGGTATCAGAGCCACTATTTTCCAATATTTAAAAACCTGGCTTTATTTATAGAAAATAATGTAAAAAACCTTAAGATGCTAATCATTTGTTTAAAAACATGTTTGGCTGCAGTTTGACCATTGCAATTATTATTTTTGCAGGTTGCAAAAGTGGTGAACACTGCACAGTCCATCATGGGCACTGATTTCCCCACCATCAAAGGGATCTTCAAGAGTTGCTACCTCAAAAGGCAGCCAGCACCATCAGAAACCCACATCACCATGGCCACCAGTGCCAGATATACCTATAGACTTGGCTGGATGAAACCTAGGGCCTCAAAATCTAGGGGGCCTCTGGCTAAGGTGTATAATATTTTTGACACTGTCATAGTATTGTTGTTACAAAACCTACCATCAGTGGTGCTGCAGATCTGCCTGCTGCCTGTGCGTGCAATTCCGGAGGCTTTGGGGGGGGTGGGGGGCGGGATTAAAATGCAGGTTTGTATTGGTTGTCGGAGAGGAATTTGCTCGGACTGCTAGCTGATGAAGAAAATTCGTTCTGCGACTGCGCTCCAGTTTCCTCTGGATTGAAGTTAAAAGCGACTAAAAACGCCTTCAACATCACGGATCGCAAGTGCAGGACAAAACGAAAGCTATGTCGTTTATTTAACATATTTTCTTGCTTTTTGGTGTGGCTTAATTTTAATCTGCTGATTATGTTATTTAGGCCCCGATACGAATTGGCCATGTCTTGCCAGCCGATAGGGGCTTAAATCATGGCCGCATTCCAATCGATCACAATCCAGAAACATCCACTCTCAAGACAATCAAATTCATTGTTTTTTTGCACAATGTCATAAGAACATCTAAATCATCTATATGTTGTGTTATTGTCTATCCATAATCAATATTTACATACGAAATATCCACAGTACAGTTTTAGTCAGATGTATTGTGCAAAAAATAATGATTTTGATTATCTTGAGAGTGGATGTTTCTGGATTAATTTATGGGAATTAAACATTAAATTCCTTCCATTTGGCATATAAATTCATGACAAAGTGAGATTTAAAAATCAAGTTATATTGTGAATTCTTGTGTGAATGGGATCAGTTTGTTATTTGGATACTTTGGCTATTTAAAAATGTCAGCCTTTTCTTAAGAAATGGATAGATATTTAGATATAGACAAATTTTGATGAACTTCTGGATGATTTTGCTATGAGGAAAGCTGGAAAAAATCTTTTTTAGTCTTAATGTATTTGATGATTGTAGTTTCTTTATTTCTTAATATGTATTTTAAAACCAACTGTTTAATGACAACATACAGTAGGATCTAAAAGTGTCACACTGCCACTGTCAGGTAGTCATGGTCATATTATTAACACTTCCCAGACAATAAAATTTTTAAGCTCACAATTTTGTTTTTGTTTTTTAATATAACAGTACACTTACAATTTTATTTTCCTAAATAATCTTGCTTATTCCACAAAATGTTTACAAAGTTTGGTTATAGCAAAAGTTTTTCAGTTAAATTTAACATTTATGCATTTTTTTTCCAATCACTACTGTATTTAACAATAACATTTTATGTCCTTTAGAGAAGGAATTGCGAATTGCGGAATTTTAAACACCAGTCATCATCCTTGGCTTTACTCAAAATATTTAAAACACTCTTCCATCTTCCTCTAGTCGTGGGGGTGGGGGTTGGGAGGGGCTTCACGTGGAATAGCCTAGGGCCTCTCTTCATCTAAATCTGGCACTGATGGCCACACACCCATTTCACTCCTGCCATCAGGAAGGTGGTTTAGGATCCTGAAAACCGTAATGTCCAGGTTCAGGAACAGCTTTTCCATCCAACAACCATCAGGGTATTGAACACTACAACTCTCAAATAGGCTTTGAACTAAGACTTGGGGACATTATGTTCGTCTCTGCACTTTAAATTGTTTGTTTGTCTGTTTGTTTTAAATATATACATATATATATATATATATATATACTGAACTTTTGAATTTGTTGTTTATTTAGTTTTCACAGAGTACTATGTTCACATGTCTGTTGTGCTGCTGCAAGTAAGAATTTAATTGTTCCGTTTCCTGGCATATGGCATTAAAACACTCTTGATTATATAAATTCTAGCAGACTTTAGGAGAAGAAGCAACCAAATGTCTTTGAATGGAACAAAGGACACCAGTTATGATAACAGATGAGAGAAGGTGAGGGTAAATGGCGAAAGCAGCAAAAAATCTGTAGATTTTAATGCAATAAGTTGCTTGGTTTTCGAACGCAGCTCCATGGAAGGCCAGGAAAACAGATTCAAATTACAAAAGGAGAATTGGATAAGAAATTGAAGGGGATAACATTAGCAGGCTTTAGATATGATGAAAAAAAAGATCAGATTGATTTTTAAAGAGCCAGTGGAAAAGCAACGGGCTCTCATTATCACTCCTCTCATTTTCTATAAACTTAGAAAAACAAACTTGATTTAAAAAAGCTGACACATTTTAGCCTCATTAGTTGGTACATATAGAAGTAATTAACATATTTAATTCACACCAAATAATTAAATAGGCACTTTTCTGATAATGCAAACACTTACAATGACAATCCTATTATTTGTATGAAATTCCTCACATAGGGGAATCCCAGGATGATTAAAGACCAAAATATAATAATTCAGATTTCAACAATATTTACCTGCAGATAAGGTATCCAGTTCTATTAATCCCACCTGTACAGTGAACTCCTATGATTTTATCTAAAGATAAATTCAAACGAGTCATCATTAAAACTTTGCCATAAATTATTTTGTTTTTTTGCACTTTGGCAAAGGTACCATGATATTCTGCAGTGCTTGGAAAGGGCATAAAATAGAAGACAAAATATGTATTATTCAACTTTCAATCTAGGGATAAAATAAGTCATTTTCATTTTGACTTGCATATGATTGTCAACAATTAGTTTCTCCCATGATAAAAACAGATCTTGTTGCGATATGTTTACTTGACTTTTCCACTTGATGTTTTTCAAACAGCCAGCCATTCATGCACGATTCTAGCTAACAGGCACAAAACATTTCCCCATGAGATGATAGAGTGGACTGAAACAGGGAAAGGGCATGTGAGACTGTTTTCAGTGTACATTATACTCTGCAGCATAGGTCAATAAATATTGACATGGTCAATTGGGTGTGGGAGGAGATGGGGGAATTTTTGATCATCTGCATAGGTGATCAAAGCTTCCCCAGTTCTCCCAGCAAATGTCACAAACTCATCAAGGCAAACTACCTTGCTCTTATGCCATTCACATCAGCGTACAATCTGACAGCACTCAGAAATTAAACTAAAGGCACAGTTGTTGCCCTACAGCACCAGAGACCTGGGTCCGAACCCGCTTGTGGGTGCTGTCTGTACATTCTCCCTTTGACCGCATGGGTTTTCTCCGGATGCTTCGGTTTCATAGAAACATAGAAAATAGGTGCAGGAGTAGGCCATTCGGCCCTTCGAGCCTGCACCGCCATTCGATATGATCATGGCTGATTATCCAACTCGGTATCCCATCCCTGCCTTCTCTCCATACCCCCTGATCCCTTTAGCCACAAGGGCCACATCTAACTCCCTCTTAAATATAGCCAATGAACTGGCCTCAACTACCTTCTGTGGCAGAGAATTCCACAGATTCACCACTCTCTGTGTAAAAAATAATTTTCTCAACTCGGTCCTAAAAGACTTCCCTCTTATCCTTAAACTGTGACCCCTAGTTCTGGACTTCCCGAACTTCGGGAATAATCTTCCTGCATCTAGCCTGTCCAATCCCTTAAGAATGTTGTAAGTTTCTATAAGATCTTCTGAATTCCAGCGTGTACAAGCCGAGTCTATCCAGTCTTTCTTCATATGAAAGTCCTGCCATCCCAGGAATCAGTCTGGTGAACCTTCTCTGTACTCCCTCTATGGCAAGAATGTCTTTCCTCAGATTAGGAGACCAAAACTGTACGCAATACTCCAGGTGTGGTCTCACCAAGACCCTGTACAACTGCAGTAGAACCTCCCTGCTATTATACTCAAATCCTTTTGCTATGCTTTTCCTCCTACTTCCAAACACATGCAGGTTTGAAGGTTAATTGGCTACTGTAAATTGTCCCTAGTGTGAAGGATAGAACTAGTGTATGGATGATAGCTGGTTTGGGTGGACCTATTGAGCCGTAGGGCCTGTTTCCATGCTGTATCTCAAAACTAAACTAAACGTCCACCTTACAACAACTGAGAGTAGTGATCTTGCTTTTTTCCAGTATTCTAAACCTCTGATAATATGTTACCTGATTGCTAAGAAATTCTGATGGTTTGGCACCTGGCTCACTGGCAGATTGCACAACCTTTCATTTAAGTTCCAGTTTTGGCATTACTTGCATGAGCGGGAATTGTGAAAAATATGAAGATTTGTAAGATGGAAGGCTGACTCCATTATTTTAAACAAATCAATGCAGGGTTGGAATTTGGATGCTTTGATAGTTGGAAAACAACATTGAATGGCAGCAACAAATTCAGTAAGGTTAAATCATGTGCTCCACTCTAATGATATGTATTACTGGATGAAGTGGCGAGCTGTTCTTCCCCAATAGTAAATGAAATGCTGCCACAAAAACTAATACCTCAAAGGTCACCAGGAGCAATGCTGTGGTAGAAAGAATCTTGGAGTCAGTGTATGTAGCCTAATAATTGCCTAAATGGGTTAGCAAAGGCAAATAGGGATGCACACATACTTGCATTTTGTCCTGTTATGCAATAAAATATCGCTTTGTTCACTCCACTGTGCCGTTTCACGTTATTTGATCACATAGAAACATAGAAATTAGGTGCAGGAGTAGGCCATTCGGCCCTTCGAGCCTGCACCGCCATTCAATATGATCATGGCTGATCATCCAACTCAGTATCCCGTACCTGCCTTCTCTCCATACCCCCTGATCCCCTTAGCCACAAGGGCCACATCTAACTCCCTCTTAAATATAGCCAATGAACTGGCCTCAACTACCCTCTGTGGCAGAGAGTTCCAGAGATTCACCACTTTCTGTGTGAAAAAAACATTAACCATAGCATTTGCTTTGTGAGTGTATATCCTTCTCTCAGGTTCTTGGTCACATTCTAGTTTGCCCAAATGTCCTATACCACTCAATTTTCAAATTATACAGTTCCGTGTTTTTCACTTAGTCCCTCTTCACAAATGAGCAAACAGCATCCGGAAAACCATATTACACCAGAGGGTGTGCCATTTCAAACAATGCTCATCACACACAAATGGGCAAGGAATATTTAACATAAATGAAAAATAATTGACGAGGAGCTAATCGTGTAATTTAATGACAGGTCATTCCATGTTTATTGACCATGAATGTGAAGGAAATGGAGAAGTCCACGTGTTTAATCCAGCACGTGGAAACAGAAAGCATGGTTTGTGATATTTTTGGCATGTGCACAATAGGAAGCTTCATGAAACCGCAAAAAACATCATGCCCATCTTTGCCAATGCCATCCAATTCTGTCAATGTGTCTAGGTTCTTAACTAGGATAAAATACACCATAACATTGCCTTAACTATGCTGTATCCTTTCTCTGCCTCAAGCTGTACACTTGAAAATGAGAGTGCTCGTCCTTTCAAAAGGATGACTGGAAAAGGAGACAAGGAAGAAAGACCAAAGTCAAATAACTTACTCTTCTCATTATTTTCTCAACTCTCACACACTACCATACAGTCAGTAAAACAGAGATACAAGGAACTGCAAATACTAGTTAACAAAGTACCGGATTAACTCAGTGGGCCAGGCAGCATCTGTGTAGAATGTGGATACTGTCAGTATCTGATTGGGGGGGGTTACAGTGGAACAAAGTAAACCTTTGCTACAAGAGTGCCCTTGACAATAAATATATGGTGCTGTATCACTGTCATCACCTTCTTGATCTTGTTAATCATCTTCAAACAATATGCCAAGTGCAATTTCAACCGAATGACCAAATATCACCGCTTCTCAAACTGACTACTCTGGCTCAGGTATACTGAAGGGTATCTTCAGTATTCCCAATGCCCTGAACTACTTACTGATCACACTTTTGCATTTGCTGATCCATGGCTTCCATCATAACGCCATTGGGCTTCACCACTTAGATTTAAGCATATACAGTGCATTCAGAAAGTATTCAGACCCCTTCACTTTTTCCACATTTTGTTACGTTACAGCCTTATGGTAAAATGGATTAAATTCATTTTTTAAATTATCAACCTACACACAATACCCCAGGATGAAGAAGTGTAAATAGGTGTTTAGAAATTTTTGCAACACATAGAAAAAGAAATAACTGAAATATCACATTTACATAAGTATTCAGACCCTTTGGTACTATGACACTCAAAATTGAGCTTAGGTTCATCCTGTTCCATTAATTATCCTGAAGATGTTTCTACAACTTGATTGGAGTTCACCAATGGTAAATTAAATTTATTGGACATGATTTAGAAAGGCACACATCTGTCTATATAAGGTCCCACAGTTGACAGAGCAACAACCAAGCCATGAAGACAAAGGAATTGTCCGTAGACCTCCTAGACAGGATTGTGTCGAGACACACATCTGGGGAAGGGTATAAAACAATTTCTGCAGCATTGCAGGTCACGAAGAGCACAGTGGCCTCCGTCATTCTTAAAAGGAAGAACTTTGGAACCACCAGGACTCTTCATAGAGCTGGCCGCCCGGCCAAACTGAGCTGTCGGGTGATTGCTCAGAGCGGTGACCAAGAACTCGATGGTCACTCAGACAGAACTTCAGAGTTCCTCTGTGGAGATAGGAGAACCTTACATAACTATATCTGCAGCACTCCACCAACCAGGCTTCCATGGGGTAGAGTGGCAAGACAGAAGCCACTCCTCAGTAAAAGGCACATGACAGCCTGCTTGGAGTTTGCCAAAATGCATGAGAAACAAGATTCTCTGGTCTGATGAAACCAAGATTGAACTCTTTGGCCTGAATGCCAAGCGTCACGTCTGGAGGAAACCAGGCACCGCTCATCACCTGGCCATTACCATACCATCGGTGAAGCATGGTGGTGGCAGCATCATGCTGTGGGGATGTTTTTCAGTGGCAGGAACTGGGAGACTAGTCAGGATCGAGGGAAAGATGAACGGAGCAAAGTACAGAGAGATTCTTGATGAAAACCTGCTCCAGAGCGTTCAGGACCTCAGACTGGGGCGGATGTTCACCTTCCAACAGGACAACAACCCTAAGCACACAGCAAAGACAACGCAGGAGTGGCTTTGTGACAAGTCTGTGAATGTCCTTGAGTGGCCCAGCCAGAGCCCAGACTTGAACCCGATCGAACATCTCTGGAGGGACCTGAAAATAGCTGTGCATCGACGCTCTCCATCCAACCTGACAGAGCTTGAGAGGATCTGCAGAGAAGAATGGGAGAAATTACCCAAATACAGGTGTGCCAAGCTTGTAGCATCATACCCAAGAAGACTTGAGGCTGTAATCACTGCCAAATGTGCCTCAACAAAGTACTGAGTAAAGGGCCTGAATACTTATGAAAATGTGATATTCCAGTTATTTCTTTTTAATTACTTTGCAAATTTCTAAACACCCGTTTTCACTTTTTCAATATGGGGTATTGTGTGCAGATTGATGATAAAAAAAAAAATAATTTAATAAATTTTAGAATAAGGCTGTAACATAACAAAATGTGGAAACGGTGAAGGGGTCTGAATACTTTCTGAATGCACTGTATATGCTTAGGATGTCAATAGATCTGGGGATTAGAGAACATTTGATATTATATGATATCTTTGTTGAGCTCCCCAGCAGTCACATGCAAATGCCCACACATATCTTGGGAAATACACACCAGGTGCACACTAAAACAGTGGTCGCTCCTATGATTCACATCTGCTTCTAGTTGATCTGTTGCATCTGTGTGAAATCAGTCCAACAGATCATAGAGACCACTCCTTCCAAGTGGTCACACTGGAGGAGGAGCCATCTTGGGGAGCGGCTGCTAACCAGCAGCCGTCCGTTTAATCAATTTTTTTTCCAGTTTTTAGTAAGTCTTGTTTTTCGTTTGTAGGAGAAATGGACTTTTTAATGTGGGGGGGGAAGGAGGTAATTATACTTCTAGGTCCCTACCTGGTCGGTGAGGCAGCTTTTTCTCCGGGCTGCCCGTCGACCCGTCCTCATGGCCTACCAGCGGGCGTGGAGCGCCGTTTCCTGGCGGGGACCGCCCAGCACCTCGGCTTCGTTGGCGGCACAGCGCTGGAGCACTATCGTGGAGTGGAGCGGGCGATGCCTTGCCTGGGTCGCCGCGCTGGATCGACGCGCTGGAGCTCCGGTGAGATGTGACCGCCGAGATCAACACCTCCGGGCTGCGGGTCTGCGGAGCGGAGCGGGCGGCGCCGTCTTTAACATCGGGAGCCTGGGAGCTCCAACCCGGCGCGGCCCTGTCGGCTTCGGAAGCCGACAATCTCCTGCTAGGAAGCGGCCGTTCCAGGTGGCCCAGCCGCTGTGAGGACTCTCCCGACGCCAGGGCAACTCCACCCGGCCAGAGCGGCCAGGAACATCCGGCCTCCGTAGAGGCAATAGCCTCAATAGGCCTGACTTCTGGGAGAACTGGGGTTGGGGACTGGACTTTGTGCCTTCCCCCAAAGTGGTAACCATTGTGGGGGGATGATTTTTCTGTGTGTCGTTACTATGTTAGTCTGTGTCCAAGATGGCTGTCAGAAGAGAGTGGACACTGGCGCGCTTTAGCTGCCGCTGCTCTTTCTTCACATTGTGTTTTTTGATTTTTTTTGATTTTGTGTCTTTGGAGCGATTTCTATCTTTAATTTGTGTATTGATGATGTCCTTATTATTTATTTTTTCCGACTATATGTTTTTTTCTCTTCTGTTAATCTTTGTAAGGTGTCCTTGAGATTTGAAAGGCGCCCGAAAATAAAATGTATTATTATTATTATTACATAACAGCCACGAGAAACAAACTGTCAGTCACTCCTTTCTTCAGTTTGTGAGGTGTTAACGGACCAGCTCATCATGAAACAGGACTTGGAGGACATCGCAGAACTGTTCCAATGCTAACATGTCAACGCAAATTTCTAGAAACTGCTGTCCGACACATCAGGGAAACTAACTTTAGACGTGTATAACGTGCTGTAGGTAGTGCATCCTATGAATAACACCACTGTTGGCTTGGAAAATGCACTCTTAAGGCAATGAAGGGCACCATCTGATGCGATTCACAAAATCTCCTGTGTGAGAAAGGAAACTCGCAGCAAGATTACAGTGAACAAACTGTTTCACACAGTTAGTGCAGTTTAAAACTGCATACAAGCAGTCAAGAGCTTACTGCAGTACATCATGAGTTACAATTCACCCCCAGTTTCCATTGCATTTTATTATTTTCTGATCCACAAGATGCCAGGAAATCTGTGTGTAACATTAACTTGTGATGAACTATTGCTTTCTATGAGAGAATACTATGAAGGGACAGCAACCAACCAGAATGCTCCAACACAAAATGGATGTCAATGCATTTGAACCAACCACTGTGCTAATATTATTGACTGAATCTTTGCTCTCCAATCATTATTATCATAATATTTCCCAATCAGGTTCTATTAATATCCCACAAATGCACAAAGGGTGATTGATGGTTTGCTTCTCCCGAGTACCAAGCTACACAGATTCGATCTTTGAAAATAGTCTATGAATAACAGGTTGAAAAAGTTTTCTACCTGGTAAAATAAATGATCCAATTCAAATGCTGAATTCAACAAGCATCTTGATTACATTGCATAAACTAAATAAATTGATTGAACACTGCCCCAATCCATCCCACTCCTTCCCAAACCAGTCAAAGTTTCATTTATTTCTCGTGTTAGCTCTTGTTTGCCCACAGGGTATAAACTGCTATATTTGCTAATTAAGAAAGGTTAACGAGAATTGTTTAATACTTACCATTGTCAGCATTTTCCCATAAAAATTTTCTGACTCTTCTTTTAAACTGAAGAATGGTTGCATCATCTGGTACTTCATGACCAACTGTATACAACTTTTGATATTGTATGCTTTTAGGCAAATCCTAAACCAAATAAAGCATTGTGTGGACACATAAATTGACCATTCAATTTCAATGAGAGTCAAATTTAATGGTGAAGTGAAGATTATTTATACCTTTTCAGTATAATAGCGAGTTGTATATGTTAAGTCAATTATCAATCCAAGTTCTTCATTTTGCTCTTTCATTTTTGCTATAAGATCTTTTGGAGAAAACTTCTGATTTGTTGTAAGCCTTTGACTTATTGCCTGCAAAGAAAAAACAAAACATATATTTACTTTAGGCTTCCTGTATTAAGGAGAGAGACACTTGAATCTAGTTCTAGGAACTGTAGCATGGCAAACTGATAAATTAAGAAGCTTCCAAGGAAGCAGGAACATAGGTTTCTATGGTTAAAGGGAAATGAAGTAAAAAAAAAAATGACTGAATAGGAAATCAATTAGGGAATTAATTCAGGAAGCAAGTTGTTAATAGAATCAAGATTGGAGAGATGAATGGTCAAAGTGGAAGTGATAAAACAAAATTGTCAATAAATAAGGACACTCTGCAAGGAGAAAGATCTAATTGATCAAGAATTTATGGCAGCTACGAGCCACCCAGGCTTATCCATAAATTATTCATCCAGTCCATAGTTACATGGATTACACCTTTTGGCGACAACTTCCCTACAGGACCCTGCGACAAATTGGCTGGTAATACCCCTGCAGCACACGGACTTCATACACAGCATTCTCAAACAACCCTCACCCCAAATATACTATAACTTCCAGTTAAGCCATGTCTTCAGCCTTAACTAGCTGCTAAATAATGTGCATATTTTATTTTAAATAATTGAAAGACTCCAATAAAATATATTAACTCAATTAATCTAAAGCAAATGCAAAAAGAAACAAAAACACCTATTCATGTAGCTGTTTCTGTCCATTGAAATGAATGGAATTCCTGAAACAGATCACATCTAACCTGGAATAGGTTTCAAAGCAAATTCCCCATTTCTTATCATATCATGCCTTATTTCTTCAAGTACCTGTTCAAATGCTTCTTAAAAATTATTATTATTGCCCCCAACACCACCTCTGGCTGCTCATTCCACATGCAAACTACTCTGTATGAAAACATTTTCCCTCAGATAAACACAAAAAGCTGGAGTAACTCAGAGGGACAGGCAGCATCTCCGGAGAGAAGGAATGGGTGACGTTTCAGGTCTGAAGAAAGGTCTCAACCTGAAACGTCATCCATTCCTTCTCTCCAGAGATGCTGCCCGTCCCACTGAGTTACTCTAGCTTTTTGTGCCTATCTTCAGTTTAAACCAGCATCTGCAGTTCCTTCTTTCCCAATTTCCTCTCAGATCTTGTTTAAATCTCCTCCGTCTCACCAATAACCCATGCTTAGTTTTAGATGCCTCTACCAAATAATCAGACACTGGAAATCTACACTATCAATCCTGTTCATAATTTTATATACCACTATCGTGCCATCTCTCAATCTCCCTCGCTTCATGGAAAATAGACATAACCTTTCCAATCCCCCTTCAAAACTCAAGCCTTCCTTTCCAGGCAACTTGCTGGTGAATGTTTTCTGTGCCTTCTTTATCTTGATCACATCCTTCCTCGAGTGTGGGGATAAAAATCATAGCTTTCCAACCGTTCATTTGTAGAACTGCTGGCATTTTTCAATGAAATCAAGCCCTCAAAAGTGACAATTCAGGGATACTGGGACCAAAGAAATCAAAAGAACAAAGAACGTTGAGGGGAAAATTTATTAAACTAAAATTGTGAAGAATGATTGGCATTTTGCAAAGTGGAATAGTGATGTCATTTTACAAATGGAAAACGATATAATGAAAATTAAATGAAACAAAAACTTTCTATGCAAGTTGAAGAAATAGGGGAGTGGGAAGTTAGGACATTCAATGCAGAATGTGAAAAGCTGTGCCATTTTACGGAACAATTAAAAAGATACAAAATAATGTGAAATAAAAGTACAAATGAAAATGGGAAGGCAGGTTGAAAAAGTAATTTAAAAAAATACTGGAACATGTTTTCACAAAAGAGATACAAAATATAATACAAAATAGAGATACGAAAAGAGCACAAAAATGAGTTAGCCTCATACTGACAACAGGTTAGGTTGTTATCGGAATATAATGTTCAATTTTCAGATGGTTTTGTACATTAGTCTTTTGCACATTGCTTTCTAACATGGACAGGCTATGGAAGGTTACACACAAATTTCTTTGCTATCCATGTGTGGTATTAGATTTGAGTCAAGTGAAATAAAGTTGGAAGCAGTTTAAGCATTTCCCCCAATAGGTTACCCCAGGTGCGATTTATGCCTTTACCATTTATTCCTCCCACAATTCTCCGATTCTAAAGCTCAAACAGACCAGAATAATTTTGTGTGAGAATTTACAAATTCAATTTGTTCCGTATCTAATAATGCATTCAAAATAACCTCCAAAATGTGCTTACTCCTTTCAATGGGACTTTGAAAGCAATAAATCTCGTTCTTGGTATACGTCGGCCAACAGGTGCAATGCCTCGCCATCTGTATTAAATACATGGAAAAGGTGTTTGTCATAATTTGCAATATTTTGAAATTAAATTTAAAAAACATTAAACTATTCTAATATGGTATATATATATATATTTTTAAATCCCAGTCAGGTTTCAGGAGTATAGCAAAAACTGCATAGCAAATTGAATATGGCACTTGTATATAACACAATCACTTTATTAGCCAAGTATGTTTTGTAACATACGAGGAATTTGCCAAGTCAGTCATACAAATAAAAAGCAAAACACACAAAACACATTTTAACATAAACATCCACCACAGTGACTCCTCCACATTTGGCACTGTGATGGAATGCGAAAAAAGTTAAATCTCTTCCCTTCTTTGTTACCTCATATAAAATTGTTACCTTATTTTCATTTCACTTTAATATACATTGTTGATTCTTATTAGAAAATATTAATGCAAAGTGATCCAAGATGCTTTATAATTAGAAAAAGCATAGAAGCATAGAAAATAGGTGCAGGAGTAGGCCATTCGGCCCTTCGAGCCTGCACCGCCATTCAATATGATCATGGCTGATCATCCAACTCAGTATCCTGTACCTGCCTTCTCTCCATACCCCCTGATCCCTTTAGCCACAAGGGCCACATCTAACTCCCTCTTAAATATAGCCAATGAACTGGCCTCAACTACCTTCTGTGGCAGAGAATTCCAGAGATTCACCACAAAAACATTAGGGAAGGGAAAATCAAGCCTGTTGAAAAAATTTGTTTAGTAAGTTTTGCAAAAATATGTAGTGGAGCTCTTTGAGCCAAAGTCCCATCACCAATGGGAGAGGGATATGAGCAAGAAAGATGAAACAAAAGGTCAGAAAATGAAAGAGCTCTCTGGGAGAAAAATATAAGGTAGGAGGATGCTGTAGTTCTCCAAAGGGCAAGAACATGGAGAGATTACAATAGTGTCAACCACATGTATGTGGCAATTTCTAAATGAAAATTAAAAACGTTGTAGAGCTGAAAATCCTAAAAACAGAAAATGCTGTGAACTGATTATGACCAGCCATGGCCTTGCTTCATCAAATATATTTTTAATGCCCTCCATCCCGCCACCATCATCTCGGCAAACTAAAACTGTACTTTTTGTTTCCCCTTTCCTGGTTCTGATGATCTTCAATCTGAAATGTTAAATGTTTCTTTCTCCACAGATGGTGCCTGATGTGACGAGTGATTACACCATTTTCTGTTTTAATATTGGCAAATGCCAAAGTTTACTGAATGACTGTTTGCTTGCAGCTCACCAAATTTTCCATTTACTGCAATGAAATAACATATTGGCACGAGCAGCAAATGTAGGCCTATGCTGGAACTGAAAAACATATATTGATAATGAAAGACGCAACAACAGGTTTGACAGCACCAGTGGGGAGAGACATGCAGTTGGTGTTGCAGATCAAAGACCCTTCATTCATCCAGAAAAGTGAAGAGATGAGTTAAGTTCCAGGGAGGGGTAAAGAGATCAGATATGGTCCAAACCAAGGTTTTCAAAGTAACAATGGTTTTTAAAAAATAACAGATAAAAAATAGAAAACAAACTGAAGTGAAGGTATAGCTAAATCTGTGGAGAGGGAGATCATAAAAAGGGTTAACTCAAATTTTGAATACATTAATTCTTCAATGTTGCAGGGATGTCCAGACTGAAGTTAAAGCTTACCATGGCCATCAATAAATATTGTAGAAGATTGAGATTAACGATGTGAGAGTTGGATGGAGAGTTAAAATGATAGGATGCAAGCTCAGGTTTATACAGAATAATGACCCAACTGTCTACCTTTTCCGACATGGCTGAGCTTCATTCCTCCATTTATCTACATTTCTGTTCTCACCCCAGGGCAGGAATGAGATTCTCCTTTTCTTCATTTTCTACTTTGCCCGGCTCCACATTCAAAGGATCATTGTTACAATTTGCACAACCTTCAATGGGATTCCACCTTAACACTTATTCATCCCGTTTCAGCATTCAAGGGACTTGTTCCTCAGCAATTCATTGGTCTGGTCTGTCATTCCCACCAACCATTGGTTCTCTCACGATGTTCCAATACAACGTGGAATGGTTTTGCCTATTTCTTTCCCACCATCCAGGATTCCAAAGAGTGCTTATAGCCAACGCTTCAATTCACAGTACATTGAAGAAACCATGTAGATTCAGTGACCATTTTGTAGAATATCTCCATTCAGTTCACTTTGGGGATCCTGAGCTTCCAGTTGGTGCTCAGTTTAATTCAATATAATTCTCTATTGTTGGCCTTCGGCATTGCTCCAACAATATCCAATGTAGATTAAAGAAACTGCACATCTTCTGTCTGAGTAATTACATCCCTCAGGAGTAAATAATGAATTTCACAATTTCTAGTCACCACCCAGTTTCTTATTTTTGTTTAAGAAGGAACTGTAGATGCTGGTTTACACTGAAGATAGACACAAAATGCTGTGGTAACTCAGCTAGACAGGCAGCATCTCTGGAGAGAAGGAATGGGTGACATTTCCTCAGACTGAGAATCAGGGGAGAGGGTAACTTGAGATAAGGAAGGGTAAGGCCCAAAAACAAAATAATCGTCTGCTTTAATCTGTTGTTTTCACACCTTGCTCTCCCCATCTCTCGAGTTTCCCTCTCCGCCGACTCTCAGTCCGAAGAAGGCTCTCAACCCGAAATGTCACCCATTCCTTCTCTCCAGAGATGCTGTTTGTACCGCTGAGTTACTCCAGCATTTTGTGTCCAACTTTCTATTTTTGTTGATGTGGCTGTACTATTGAATCAATTGGTTACTTTATCCATTCTGCCTCTAAACTGTAATTTAGGTTTGACCAATTGTTATCTTGTCAACTTTGGTTCTGCCCTCTAACGCAAACTTCACCTGGCCACCTCTCTGCAACTTAAAATACATTTACTTTTCTGTCCTGAAACATTGATTGTGTGTTTAATGCCACAGATGCTGCCTGACGTTGAGCTTTTCATCATTTTCTTTTTATCTTAATGTTAGCATTAGTTGGGAAATGTTTGCCCCAAACTTATAAAAGGACATCATACATAATTAGTAGCTGATGATGAAAAACACAGGGATGCAGTACAAAACATTCAATTGACCTAACCCTGATTTACGATATGTGATTACAATTATGAAAAGTGTAAAGTTGGATAATGCAGTTTATCAGTCTAATCAGGGTTTCGGAGAGCTGTAGAACAACTATCTATATATCCATATATAGATAGCTGTTCTACAGCTCTCCGAAGCCCTGATTAGACCACAATGGGGATTGATTTTGGCCTTGGTGGGTGTTCTGCTAGCACAATAATGCTTTTTCCTTCAATTCGGATGCAAAATAAATAATTCAGCCAAAGGCTGGATTGAAAGCAACTATTTCTACTTGTTTGAACATTTAATACCTAAAATATAGCGATAAAATTAAAGTGAGGTCTAATGGACTCAGTTGAAACATGCTTCCCTGGCTGTGTACACTAGAAATTTGGAAAACACTCGTGGAAAACTCATGAAGGAAATAGCTAAAAAATAAGGCGATGGTTATTTAAAACTAGGTGCATGGAAGTTTCTTCTCTTAAATGGGAATGAGCCCTGGATTTCTCTCTTCCAGAGAGTAGTAGAGACCAGATCATTAGATGTGTTTACAATGAAGATGGATAGCTATGAAAATAAGGGGGAGGCACAATTTCTTGGTGGCAGACACACTCGCGAAGCTTTGGCCGTGGACCCTGTGGACAGTAACATCGGGAGCTGACCTGGTTGATGACCGACTCCGAACTGCAGCAGCAGCAGCTTCGTCCGCCCCGAAGCGTGGGGCTCCAATCGGCCTGTTCGCGGGACCTTTCATCCCCCGGTATGGGCTTCAACATCGGGAGCCTCGATGCAGAAATTTGACTGCGGGGCGGTGGAAAATCCCGTGGCCGATTTTAAACCGGGCCGGGCAATGAAAGGCCCAGCGAACGGGCCGATTCTAACTCCGCTCTATGATCTTTGCTCCACCAGGACGTCTCCCAACTCCAATCATCTCGCTGAATCATCATGTCCCGTTCCACGCCCCCCCCCCCCCCCGAAACATGGAGGGGACGTGTGTGTGTGTGTGTTTTAAAGAGCTATTAATATGCATAATGAATGACAAAACTATGTACACTTGAAATCTGAATATTTTCTACTTTTGTCAACATATTAATCTGATCAAGTTTATACAGTGAATCGTATATAGCTCAGCAAAATTCAAACATTAATGAAAGATAGTGGAATTATGATCTTTACACTAGTGTTCAATCTAGAAATGTTATAACCTATCTTGCTTCTTCAGAATCCACGATTGTCACTCAGTCAGTAAATGTGAAAAAAAAGCATTTGTTTTAAAGTTCATAGCTACTGGATTACTGATCTAAGTTGTCAGGAGATGTGCATTTTGAGAAATACTCAGTCAAGAACTGTTCAATGGTTGTATGGAACAATTTTAGGGAGCAATTTTCCTGTACAATTTTAGATGTCAATCCTATATTGTATTCAGTAGATTAAGAGCTCTGATGATGCCAACGAGATTAAACAATTTACTTGATTTGCACTGGGTGTTATTTGCTTTCAATATTTATATGCATTTTCTCTAATGTATCTATTTATGAGTGCATGTCATGCCCAATTCACTATGCTAGAATTAAATCCTTGTAAATTAAAAATATTACCAAAGAATTCTCATTAATGTGGAGAAATAATGCAAAAAATATATATAAATGGCTTTCAAACAGCAAAATTGCAGACTTGGAGCTTTGTTTATATTTTAATCCAATTGATCATGCAACAGGTTCACTTTCTGTCCCAGTTTCCAAACTGCATGGTTCCTGGGTGGAACAAAACCAAAATGTATTGATTTCACTATTAAACAAATACAATTACTGTGCACCGACAACACCTGGCAAATGCAAATTGTAAAGATTTGCATACATCCAAGTGAGAAGATGTTTTACCTCAGATGCAAGTGGCCCTAACTGACAAATCGGGATTGAAAGATGTAAACATAAATTGTGTTTCAAAATAATCACACTCATGATGTATAACAAATGGCTGAAGGGTAAAAAGTCAATAGATTTGTCCCATAAGGCAATAGCACCATATGGAGTAGAAAGATATTAGATGCAATCCCAAATTTGGACCAAATATTCAATCAGGCAGTCAGAGCCTCACCACTGCCCCAAGAGGCCATATTTGAGTGGGGGAAATAATCAAAAAACATCCAGGTTTCTCATTATTGTCAAATCTAATTGCTAGAAATGGAGTTTAATCCATAATGAAAGAACGCTAGAATGATACAAAATTCATCATGATAGGATTATTAGAAATCCTTTTACATTTTAGTATTCAATTCCAGAGTTCATGCCTTAATTGATGCAATGAAAAGTAAAATCTTTCAAAAAATCCTTCAAAAGCACCATTTTTCAAAAACTGTATTCTAATTTCTTCAATGTTCTAATAGATGATGCATTTTCTCATGACCTAAAATAATTATTCCATTGCAGATTTAGACAGACATATCGTGTACCGGATCACTGGTTTAATTTCTTTGTATATAAAATTCAGTATTGTACTCATGTTTATGCTTTTATCAACTACAGTAACTGGCATTTATCAGAATACCATTAGTGTAGTAAAAACATCGCAAGCCTTTACATAGGAATGTTGTAAGTAAACTCTAGTTATGTGTTACATAACTAATTTTTAAGCAGCAACACTCAGATTTAAATTAAACTGAAACCAGTTTTCAAAGTGTAAAAATGAAACCAGTGGGGATTGGGAAAGACCCCTCATCAAATGCAAGCAGCTAAATTTGAAGTGTTGCGAAGCTTTCAGTCAGAGAATGGAAAATAATGGAGGTGGGTCCCAACATAAAACATAAATGATCAGAGCAAAATTAGGCCATTTGGCCGTTTAGGTCCACTCTGCCATTCAATCATGGCTTATCTATTTCTCTCTCCTAACCCCATTCTCCTGTCTTCTCCCCATAACCCCAACACTCGTACTAATCAAAAATTAACTTGGCCTCCACAGCCTTTTGTGGCAATTAATTTCACAAATGCACCACCCTCTGACTAAAGAAATTCCTCATCTCCATCCTAAAGGAACGCCCCTTAATTCTGAAGCCATGACTGGTCCTAGATTCTTACACTAGTGGAAACATCCTCTCCACATCCACTATTTTCAGGCCTTTCACTATTTGGTAAGTTTCAATGAGGTCACCCCTCATCCTTCTAAACTCCAGTGAGTAGAGGCCCAGTGCCGTCAAACACTCATCATATGTTAACCCACTCATTCCTGGGATAATTCTCGTAAACCTCCTCTGGACCTTCTCCAGCGCCCCAGCAAAACTTTCCTCGGATATGGGGCCCAAAATTGCGCACAATATTCCAAATACAGCTTCAGCATTACATCCGTTTTTGTATTCTAGTCCTCTTGAAATAAATGCTAGTATTACGTCTGCCTTCCTTACTACCGATTCAGCTTGCAAATTAACTTTTTGGGAATCCTGCACCAGTACTCCCAAGCCCTTTTGCACCTCCAATTTCTGGATTCTCTCCCCATTTAGAAAATAGTCTGCCTTTATTCCAACTACCAAAATGCACGACTCCACACATTGCTATGCTGTATTCCATCTGAAACTTCACTGCCCACTCTCCCAACTTGTCCAAGTTCCTTTGGCCACAAAGCCTTCAATCACCTCATCCAAATACAATTTGAAGAGTAGCGTTGACCCCTGCGGGAGTCCACTAGTCACTGGTCATAATCCGTTTATTTCCCTCCACAGATACTGCCCGACTCTTTGAGACATTCCAGAGGTTTTTTTTTTTTCTTCAAGCAATGGAGGGCTTTAAACAATCATGAGAATTATTTGTTGGATTATGTGACAAATCATATGTCAATAATCTTGAAAAGCAGGATGTTGCATGAACAATGAATAGTACAGCTTCGGAACATGCCCTTTAGCCCACTATGACCAGGCCAAACATGACGCCAAGTTACACTAATCTCCTCTGCATACACGTGACCCATATCCCTCCACATCTAGGTGGCTATCTTAAAGTCTCTGAAATGCCTGGATCGTGGCTGCCAGCACCACCACCCCTAGTCATGCCTGCCAGGCACCCACCACTATGCAAAAAAAAAAACACACAAAAAAAATGTGCCTTGCGTATCTCCTTTAAACTTTATCCCTCTCATCCTAAAGCTATGTCCCGATATTTCCACCTATGATAAAAGGTTCCGACTGTCTGCCCTATCCATGCCCATAATATTATACATATTTTTTACCCGGTCTCCCATCACTGTTAGAAGTACAGGCATATAGGAATTAAAAAAAAAAAGGTGCTACCTGGACCTCCTGTTTATTGTAAAAAAATATATATATATAATTTAAAGGATATCCCCAATTTCAACCTTTCTTATTTGATTTAACATTTCTTTACTCAGCTTTCCTCCTTCCCAAAGTTCTACACACTTTTGGTACTTTGTGGGCATTAACCCTAATTTGTCGCCAACAGTAGATGCACTCCACTTTAAGGTGATTTGAAACTGGGTAAATTTGAATAAATCCACAATTCTTGGGTATGCAGAATCTCACCTCACTAGTCCATATGTTCACTTACTGCCAGTTTTTAATTTCACCATCTGTTCTTTATGCAGGTCGCTAAGTTATTTGGCATTGTAAGCAGTAATCTTCATCTCAAATGTCCAAATATATTGTGGCTTGGTAATTTTGTGGGGTAAACTGATTAAGCTGACATCCTTTAAAAATACATGGAACCATTGCTATTACCTAAATGTTTAGGTAATTGTGGAATTAGTTTAACATTAGAAATATGAAGCTTGTTCTTATTTCTTTTTCAAATTAAGCTTTCCCCGTCTTATTTACATGTACTCAAATATTGGTTAATCCTTGGCATGGTGCTATATATATATTTTAATTTGCCGAATTTATTCAATCCCACAATTTAAGAAAAATGTAAATATTACTCTTTCAAATGCCAATTTTTATTTCTAACTCAAGATGCTTCTTGCTATTTTGTTCCTTAATTGTTTAAAGTACATAACTGAAATACATAAGCATGCCAATTCTTTACTCTGAACAATGTTAACTCTTGGCTAAAGCTCATTGAAAATTAAATTGCTTCTGAGGCTTCTGCTAATGTTTCAAACATTATCCTGGCTACAAATATTTCACCCCATGTTCCTTTTGTTTCATTCCTTGTATAACCAAATGCTATTGGAAAATGACCTTCATTCAAAGAATAAGCTCAAGAAAGTTATTAATATCTTGGAGAACAAAACCAGCCAAAATGAAAAAGTTAGAAGCCAGTTATAAGGGCCACATTCTGTGGTTGTGGTTAAAAACTTTATTTTTGACAATGAGACAATCAAAACTTTGTTCTTGGTGAAATTCAGTGAATAGTGAACATAACAGACCCATGATATTAAAATGAAAATTTAAGTATTACAAATATGCAGTCTATGTAGATAAATCTAAATTATCATACGGAGTTACATCCTTAGTCAAAAAGCACCTTAGAACAGTAATTCAACAGAAAAAACTACTGGCAGGCTTCGCCTCAATGCACCAATTCTCTATTCAGACTCTTAATCATCAAGTTTTACTAAAATCACCAGTTCTTCATTTATGGAATTGATCATTTTAACATTTTTTCGCAAAATGTTCAACCATAAAAAAAGGATGAGGCTTGTTATTTATTTTCATCCCCCCACCCCAACCAGCCACATTGTCTGTTCATAGAAGCTTAATCTTCTTAAAGGCAAATTGTCAGATAATTTGTCATCCAATGTTAGGCAACTGACCTTCAAACAAACTCCCCCCTTATATTCCCCTCTTCCCTGTGCCCCACCGGGATTAGCAGCCATTTCTCTCATTCTCCTTCCCCAAATATATATTCATTCCTCAGGCTTCACAATTTGCATTTATCATCTCTCACAAATTTTGTGTTTTCATCTCTGGCCTTTGTCCAATCACCTGCCAATTACCCCCTGTATCCACCTATTACTTGCCAGGCTTTGTCCTGCTCCCACATCTCTTCCAGCTTCTCCCAACCACAATCAGTCTGTAGATGGGTCAAAACCCAAAACGTCATCTATTGGTGTTCTCCAGAAGTGTTGCCTGACATGTTGAGTTACTCTAGCACTTTGTGTCTTCTTTTGGAAAGCAGCATCTGCAGTTCCTTGTATCTTGCAGGCAGTAATGCATTTCACTCTCAAAAAATAACTTGAAAGAAGTCCTCCTGTATTTACTGTGAAAATGTCAAATAACTCAGAATCCATACATGAGTATAAGTTGTTTATTAAGAAAGCACACAGAGCTCAAATACATAGGTGTTGTAAGCTCAAGCTTTACGACAAATCTAACTAGAGGTTGGACTAGCAGGCTAGATAATATGAAACACTCAAACCAGATAGCTGATTGAGTGTGCAGTGGTATGCAATTAAAACATGACATAGATTAGGTCAACTAGTACTGACTGATATACATCCTCCTCCTTAAGTATAATAAATTGTAAGCTCAAGCTTTACGACAAATCTAACGAGGAAACTAAATAAGCATACAACTAAAAACTTGCAATGTATAGTAGGGAGATACAGTGCTTTATAAATCGCGACTAAACCATGAAGGATATGAGTAAGGAGGAATACAATGTGGCCTAGGTAATGGAAACCTGTATTCAGTATTTAATAGTTTTTGTATTTAGGTTAGGCCGACAAACCCGTCCTATATTCGTACGGTACAGGCCCTCTGCTGGAGGGGCGGGTGACATCATATCAGGCAGTGGTTCAACAGTCTTTGTAGGAGACTTCATGGGCGACATCACCGGCGGTCTAATAGGTGATTTAGCCAATATTGCCGGTGGCTTTTTGGCCATTGGGGAGCCATTAATATTTGAACCCATTAGTCTTTGGCACAAAGTCCAGGACACTGACGTAGCCATACGAGAACTGCTGACATGGTCTTGGTTCGCTCACCGGCAGAATATGTTTTCTATTGCGCCTGTAAATTCCTCCTTCGGAATGGACTAGATAGGAACGTGGCTCCAGGCAGGTTTCTGCCACTACACCTATGCGGTCATGTCCTTTCTGTGTTTGTAGTCTCCAATTGGAGGCGTGGGTTCGTATCCCACTTCTGACACATGAGAATGTCAAATAACTCAGAATCCATACAAGAGTATAAGTTGTTTATTAAGAAAGCACACAGAGCTCAAATAGATAGGTGTTGTAAGCTCAAGCTCTACGATAAATCCACCTCTAGTTAGACTAGCAGGCTAGATAATGTACGAGACACGCAAACCAGATAGTTGATTGAATGTCCAGCTCCAGCACCACCCTCCCCAGCAAGCGCTGGAATGCCCCTCCCTCCCGGCGTGTCCTGTCCTGCCTTGCGAGTGCATTGTGACATCACTCAGAGGTTTTCTCCCCAAAATGGGTGTTTTCGGGCTGTTTTTAAAACTTTAAACGATTAAAAAGTTCGTAAATATACGAGGGATTGCGACGGGAAGATATTTATCGCCTTGACGGGAAACATGCGAGTAGAATGTGTGAAAATGGGAAGGCTGTGGCCTAGCATTTGGAAGAAAATAGGAAAATTAACCAGACTGACACACACAGCCACAAACATTTGTAATTGTCACTGTATGTCACGTTGTCACTTCATTCATTCATCCAATTCATCTGAAGCATGGTCCGGATTCATCAGTTATCCTTGGGTTTTCCTCTTACAAACCAAAGTATCAAGTCTACTTTGGTTCCTGGGCAAACCGCAATCCAAAATTAAAAGTTTGATTCTTTTCCCCCCCCACAACTTGATATCTTCCATCCATCTGAGATTGCTTCTGGCACAAGAATCCATTGAGGTATTTCCCTAGTATCTGGGCCATGTCCTCTCCTCAATGCTGCCATCAGAAAGGAAGTCCAGAAGGCAGAAGCCCCATATCACCAGATTCAGGAACAGCTATTTTCCTACCTCCAAGATTCTTAAACTGACCCGCATATCCCTAATCCTATCTTGCAACGGAACACTATTTCTCACATCAAATTGACTTTTTTTTGCCCAATTGTGTTTTGCACAAATTTCTTGATTGATTGTTTTTCTTCTCACTGTCTTGCTGAATGTATGCAATTGATATATACTTGTTATGTGTTGTCTCAGACTATGTGCCTATGATGCTGCTGTAAGCATAATTTTCATTGTGCCTGTACCTCACTGTAATTTTGCATGACAAACTCAACTTGAGATGCTGCCTTTTAACCCAAAATATTATTCTAAGGCAAGACATATTAGCCCCATGGGTTTTTTTTGTCAGCACAAACCCTTTTCTGGTAACCACAACAACCATCAAGGTCATAATTATCAAAAATCTTCGTAACATTTGAAATCCCATGACCAACATAAATCTTGATGAAAGCTACAAATTTAACAAAAATGATAGAGTGAACTGTTCTGGTTCACTATCTTAAAGAATCAACTTTTATTTAGTGCCCAAGACCAAAACTAGTTTGGAAATGACTACTTTGCATTTGGTGTTTTAAATATCTGACTATATTTCAGTTGGCTTGTCATGAAGTAAATGCAATTTCCAGATGTGTTACTTTCGATTCCCCTTTCCTCCAATGGTTGCAGGTTTTTTAGCTTGAAAGCAATGGGAGAAGTCAACATAAGGCTTCTTAAATCAAAGAATGGGGAATATCACCACAGGTGCAACACATATTTTCTGGATTGTCCTTTTTGTCAGATCAACAGAGGTCACAGCCTTGGGGTTCAGAATGCCAGCCTGCAAAGAGTTCCAGTGACCCACTTGCAGGAGGCAATTCTGCCCCGCCATTCGGCACGGAAGTCCCGATGAGGTCAGAATCGGCCATCTCATTCAACCTAGGAACATTTTTAGGGGACCGGACCAGACCACTAGTTGCTGGTAAATTAGTGGCTGACCTGTACCAGCAAACGACGCTATAGACGACCCTGAAGAGGGCCAACAGGGTTAATGTGAAGTGGATACTTTCTCATGGAGAATCTAGAGTGGGGGGGGGGGGGGGGGGGGGGTCACGGTTTAAAAAAAATTCAAGGCAGAATGAAATTTTCTTTGAAACAGTCATTCAAAGGACATAGGAAATGTTGAGCTGAGGTTGGAATCATATCAGCCATGATCTCGTGAATGGCAGAGCAGGCTCAAAGATGGCTAATTGTCCAACTCCTGCTATTCATTTGCAAGTATATTCATGTCCCCTTGATTCATTTCATTAAGATCCAGTATATAGACCTTCGTGATCAAAAATGGCCGACGAATCAAGAACGTCATCCGACGAATCAAGAACCTGTCATGTGCAATGCTTTCCAACAAGGCAACTTAATTCATCAAATATCTGGACAATATCCTTGAAGTAAAAGTATCTTGCCTTGCAAATAGGTCACTGGCATTCAAATAAACCAGTTCTATTTGGATACATTTTCCAACAGAAGGAAGGTGCATGGACTCAAAATCCCAACAAAGTTAAAAAAAAGTGGTAGATCTTTTCCTGGTTCTTCCTTTCTTTCTTTCCATTGCCTTTGGCAGTGATCGTACAACCTGGAAAAGTATTTCCTGGGATAAAATCCTCCTGTAAAGTCAAAATATACACTACAAATAATTCACATATGAAAGCAAAGGTTGTTGAAGCTCTGTTGCTGCCATTTGAAAGTTTCAAAGTATTATTGACTTGATGCCCAATTGAATTTGCTCCCCCTCAAAATTAAAAAGGTTAACATGATATCCAATCAGTCAGCTCAATAACTATAGCTGATGTGCTCTCTATTGCACACTATAGCAATAAATCAGATTTCTTGAAAAATATATTATCATTGCCCAAGTTTTCACTGAATCAATCTACTAATTATTAATAAGTTAATACTTTGACACAAATGTAGTCACAAATTTACAAGGTAAATTATAACCATGCAAACTCTACATTTGTTTTTCACAATTTAAATGCATTTTGCTCCATGCTTCGATATGATTAAGCTCAACTATCACTCCAGTCCATAAGCATGACTCCCAGCTTCTAATCACCTGATCACAAGCAGAGTTGCTGCCTGTCCCACTGAGTTACTCCAGCATTTGTGTCTACCTTTGATTTAAACCAGCAGCTGCAGTTCTTTCCTACACCTAAAACATTCTCTGTTCTTCACCCCATGCTCAGCATACGTCGTTTCAATGTTTAAGAAGAAACTGCAGATGCTGGAAAACCGAAGGTAGACAAAAGTGCTGGAGAAACTCAGCTGGTGCTGCAGCATCTATGGAGCGAAAGAAATAGGCAACGTTTCCGTTGAGTTTCTCCAGCACTTTTGTCTACCTTACATTGTTTCAATGATGCTCAATGGAAGCCCAACATCTTTGTTTAATTGACAAATGAGCCACCTGCCTCTACTTGCCTAGAGTGGATGTGGAGGGGATGTTTCCACGAGTGGGAGAGTCTAGGACCAGAGGTCACAGCCTCGGAGTAAAAGGACATTCCTTTTGGAAGATTAGGAGGAATTTCTTTAGTTGGAGGGTGGTGAATCTGTGGAATTCATTGACACAGAAGGGTGTGGAGGCCAAGTCTATGGATATTTATAAGGCAGAGATAGATAGGCTTTTGGTACAGTTGTCAGGGGTTAAGGGGAGAAGGCAGGAGATGGGGTTGAGAGGAAAAGATAGATCAGCCATCATTGAATGGCAGTGTTGACTTGATGGGCTGAATGGCCTAATTCTACTCCTATAACTTGATCTCATCTTCTCACTAGGACATGTTACATTTAACAATTTCAGACAGTAACTTCCTTGAACTCACGCCTCAGTTTCTCTCCACAGATTGGGCCATATCTTTGTTTCATTCTTTCCCAATCCCCTTTCACAGACAGTTTTTAAAAGTTTGGATACGTAGATATCCCTGGTCTAGACATTTCCTATTCTTGCACACAAAAAAAAACATATGTTAATGTAATAAAAAGGAACTGCTGATGCTAGTTTATACTAAAGATAAATGCAAAATGGTGGAGTGTCAGGCATTATCTCTGGAGAAAATGGATAGGTGACGTTTCGGGTTAAACCCCATCTTTACACTAATTATAGTAGGGTGACACGGGGGAAAAAAGCGAGAAGCGAAGAGAGGCAGGACAAATTAAGGCTGTCACTGATTACCACAGGCGACATTGTTCCCTGATAGGCAACTTGTTGGATTGAGTCCGGAGCGAGCCCAAGAGGGCTACATGGTTGCAAACTATCAAGGCAGTTAACGGACTTTTAGTAGTGGGGGGGGGGGTGACACTGGTGCAATGTCAGCCAAGGTTAAGGGGAAACAAGGTGGGTGGGGGAGAGGGAAAGGAAACGAGTGAACCAAGGTGTGGTTCCCTCCCTTATTAGCTTTTCATCTGCATCCCATGGTTCTGCTCTTGCTCCCTCTCCCCAGACGCAACAAGGCCAGTTCCCCATGTCCTCAAAATTCACTCCACCAGCCTCCACATCACCCTCTCACGTTTCCATCACCTCCAATGTGATCCCGCCACTAATCACATCTTCACACCCTTTACCACCTTCCGCAGAGACCAGTCCCTTGCAATTCCTTTGTTTACTCATCCTTTCCCACCCAAACTACTCCCTCCCAAGTACTTCAATGTGCTTCATTGTACTTCAATGAGGAGATGTAATACCTCCTCGCTCAACTACATTCAGGGACCACAGCAATCCTTCCAGGCAAGACAGAGATTCACATGCACCACCTCGAACCTCATTTACTTCCTCCAGCATTCCCGACATGGACTCCTGTACATCGGCGAGACCAAGCGTAGACTCGGCAACTGTTTCGCTGAACACTTACGCTCTGTCCGCCAAGGCCTACGGATCTCTGGGTTGCTGACCATTTTAACTCCCCTTTCCCTACTAGTCTTTCTAATCTGGACCACCTCCATTGCCAGAGCGAGGCCAGATGCAAACTGGAGAAACAGCACCTCATATTAAAATTGGGTAGTTTACAACCCAATGGTATGAACGTTGAATTCTCAAATTATAGATAACGGACAAATACCTACCTTCCCCCTCACCAACTTTACCCCCTAAACCTTGGCTGACTTTGCACCAGTTTCCCGCCCCCCCCCAATCCAACATTTTCTATGTCTGTGTTTTGGTAGACTTGAGCAGGGTTGAAACAAGATCCCAGAACCAGGGATAATTGAATAAGTGTTACAAACAAATTTCAAATTTGTTAAGAAGAATTAAGTCAGAGGCACAGATTGCAAAAAGAAAAGTTGCAGTCGATTTTAAATAACCAATTGCAGAAAGTAAATGTTAGTTCCATGAATTAGTGAATACGGCAGTCAGAGAAATTACTTTGTTTACTGTAAGATAATTTATTGGAAATTGTGCATAAATGAGTGTGGAATTTTAAGCGTATCAGTGAAAGTAATGATACTACTATTTTTGATAAACGTTTCAGTGGATTAATTTTGATGGATTATTTTGATCTTCAAAAAAATTCACAAATTCTTTGAATACAGTATTCTGACTTCAGCTACTCAAGAATGGCCAAATCTCCCTGCTATACAAAGATAGTAGATCTGCAAGAGCATAAAGAGGCCATAACCAAACAACCTACATCAATTTGTCATTGTCGAATGTAATGTTTGAAGTCATCCGGAAGTGGCGGCGCTGCCCTGGCAGCAGCGGCTCGCCTGCAGTCCGTTGGTTTTTACTTTTTTGTATTGTTTTTTTTCGTTTTTGTCTAGTTATGTTTTTGGTTTTTAGGCTGTGTTTATGTGGGGAGGGGGGTGGGGGGTGAAACGGGGGCTGCTGTCACTCCCTTCGGGGGGAATACGACCTTTTTGTCGTATCCCCCTTCTTTGCCTCCGTCTACGCTGAGGCCTAGCGGAGCCGGCGACCTCGGGACTCTGGAGGCAGCTGACAGGACTCGTCCTGGGCTCGCTCCCGGCCCAGCCCGGGATGGAACGGTGCTCCCGTGAGAGCGGCATGGTGAGGGGCTGGAGTGGCCCAGCCCGAGGGAGGAACGGTACTCCCGTCGGAGTGGCCCAGCCCGAGGGAGGAACGGCACTCCCGCTGGAGTGGCCCAGCCCGAGGGAGGAACGGCACTCCCGTCGGAGTGGCCCAGCCCGAGGGAGGAACGGCACTCCCGTCGGAGTGGCCCAGCCCGAGGGAGGAATGGCACTCCCGTCGGAGTGGCCCAGCCCGAGGGTGGAACGGTACTCACGTGAGGGCGATCTGGTCCGGGGGCTGGGATGGTGCTCCGGTGGCTGGGACGACGTTCTGGCGGAGGTGTCCAGAGTCCTGGGTTCAGCCGCGGGCCGGCGGCTGCGTGTGCTGGACTGGAGGTGCGGCGGCTTCGACCACCCCGGGCCGCAGTGTTTGAACCGGCCCGTTCCCGGGGTTCGGTGAGCTGCGGGACTGTTTATACCATCGCCCGGTGGGGAATCGCCTCAGCGCAGAGGGAGCAGAGGGAGAGACTGCAACCCTAAGATTTTTGCCTCCACCACAGTGAGGAGGTGTTTGGAGGACTCACTGTGGTGGAAGTTAATTTGTGTTTATTGTTGTTATTGTATGTATGACTGCAGGCACAAAATTTCGTTCAGACCGTAAGGTCTGAATGACAATAAAGGAAATTCAATTCAATTCAATTCAATCCATTGTTAATAAATGATTTGATAAACAACATTTTCAAAAAAGCAAGAAATGCTAAAACATTGATATTTAGATAATTTTGGTAGATACTTCCATGCAAGACAAATAACGTGATCGGATACTCTAAATTAGGATGGCAATTGGCATGTTATTTCTAATGAGCATTTAAAACAAAAAAAACAAAAAAAGGCAACCAAATTTTGCAATTGAATATGACATTGTCAAGATGTACAACATGGGAATTGATTTGATTGAATGATGATTGTCATGCCACAGAAACAAATAAAAACATTTGTGGTTGAGAAAATAGAGGAAGATAGAGTTTTCCCCAATTAAAATTGAAAGCATTAACCTTCTGAAAATGTGTTTACTTGCTCCAAATATATCTGGCTCAAACAAATCTGATTGCATCATTACTCTTAACGTGGCACTCAACTTCATCATCAAATTTAATTCTTGAATCTGACCTTCAGACAGTATTGACTCTAAACCTACAAGTTGCACAAATATCGATAACGGACTAGATGTGCAGATTTGATCCGCTGTTCAGGCAAGTCCTCCAGCATCCAAATATCCATTTGTCGCCATGGAGTTTCCAACATTGGCCCTGCAACAACCTGCTAATAAAGGTCTGTTTCACTGTCACTAAATGACCGTTAATCAGACATTTCAGTTGAAATTTATTTAAATATTAGACTGCCATTAAAAAGCAAAGTGAAATTATTAAATAAACACTTAGCTAAACTTACCTTTTTAAAATGTCAGAAACCATCTTGGAATCAATTGTATCATATTAGATACAGCTGATAGAATAAATCTGCTGTATGTCAGCCAAATTTGGAGTACATCAAGCTCCTCAGCTGAATTTATAGAATGACCAGGAATTCCAGCACATTCCATATATTTACAATACAGTGCACAAATTCAGAAAATACATACTTCAGGCAGCCAACGGTTTTCCAAATATAAATTACACAACTTCTAGATACATTTAATTTGACCCCACTGACCACAGGAGGCAAAATCACCAACTTTTTAAAAACTTCTTCAAATTAAATTTTGACAACCCAATTAAATAAAAATTCAAATAGGCAGTCCAAAATTAATTATGCCTCTAGCAGGCTATGGTTTGCAGATCATTATATGGCTTTTGATACCGATTGTCAACATTGGGAATTGTTCTTTTGCATGGCATTAACTTTGAATCTGGTTAAGTAACCCATAAATGGGTACCAGATGATATACATATCAGGTTTACTAGAAAGATTAATCACCAGAACTGCAATATTTCATATTCTGAAAAAGCCATGTATTTTCTATGTTGTGCACAACGAATAAATTTAACGACAGAAAAATCCAACGCGGAGAAACAAATTAACAGATCAAAATGCTAGTGGAAGAATTTTAACGAGCAATTTTATTCTACAAAGTATTTTGTTAATATATTACATTCAAAAAGGAGTTCCACGTTTATTTCACAATATTTTAAAATGCTTCAAAACCAAAGTACCTTTAAAGTAGCAATTGCTGTAGTAAATAAAATGCACATACTTTCGTACAGGCACTAGTTACAGATACCCAATATGTCCAAACAGGAAGCAGCTGCGTAAAATCTAAAATGTCCAGTAATACCAAATTGCTCACAATCAGCTCAAGATTATAAATAAACAAGTCTAAAATGTACAATGCGAGCAAACTGTATCCAATGATGCTTACTATTTCACGCAGACAAAAACAGTACTGCTCAGCAACTTCTAGATTTAATCTAAATTTCTTCAGCATCAAAATTCATTCAGATATCGAAAAAATACACCCCTTAGCACTAACCTTTATTGATTCAAAAACATACTTTACTGCCCAAGCAGACATACCTCAGACATATTGATGTTCAATTTGAAAAAATATTCCAATAAAGACTGAAGATGTTGTATAATTTTGTTCCTTTACTTAAATGTGCCTTTTATTAAAATTATGATCAAGCACCTGCAACATTCACAAAATATCTACTATTCCAATTCTAAGGGCAGAATTGGAAAACAATGGAATATCTAATTCATCAGTTCAATAGCCTATATGGTGAAGAATGAAATGAAGACTAGGGAACATGGGAAAGTTAATGGGGATGTCTTGGAGATGGTCTGCATTACAGTAGAGGTGGTATAGACATTTTAAAAGTACGAAGGCAGCTAAATCTCTAGAGCCTGATCGGGTACACCCAAGAACACTGCAGGAAGATAGGGAATAAATTATGGGAATCCAGGTAAAATATATGCATCGTCTTTATAAAGTATAATAGTTCGATTTGTTTAAAACTTTTCTGAAAATATTGGTTGTGCACATTACACAATAGTACTCTTGCACATGAGTACAACAACATACTATGGACCTGAACATCAAAGACAGTGAAAATAAGTCTTGATGTTTAGTTATATCCAAATGAAGAGATCTTCAAAGTACCGCTAATTTGATAAAATATAATCTGGTAAATACTGAAGGTGCCGTGTCATTAACTCCTAAATGTTAAATCGGTGTGCCTCAAAACGGAATAATTTAACCAAAGATTCAATCTTTTCAGATCTTAGTTGGTTAGCAACTCTTAAGGACTTGCAAAATGACGCCATACGCAAGAAGAAAACGCAAGATTACCCATGGGTGAGGTGCCAAAGAACTGGAAGGCGGCTAATGTTGTGCTTTTATTCAAGAAGTGCTGCAAATAAAAACCTGGAACTATAGACCAATGAGCCGAACATCTGTGGTAGGCAAGTTATCGGAGCGATGGGGTGATTAGACTAGTCACCTTGGATTTGTGTTTGAATTTAATGTAACTTTATTTAAGTAACCAAGAAGGTGGATTAGGGCAAGGCTGTAGACGCAATCTTTATGGATTTTATCAAGGCTTTTGATAAGGTTTCCCATAATAGACTGCTCAGAAATGTCAGATTGCATGGGATCCAGAAAGAGCAAACTAATTGGCTACATCATTGGTTGATGGTAGATGGTGGAAAGTTGTTTTGCCAGAGTGGAGGTCTGTAACTAATGGTGTGCCTCAGGGGTTAGTTGCAGTATATCATCTGTATCAATAATTTGCATGAGAACTTACTAACCATGCCTTGTATGTCAGCTGGGTAAGTGGGAGCAGCAAATTGAGTTTAACTCAAGAGAACTGCAAGGTTTACATTTAGGGAAGTCAAATCAGGACAGGACCTTCACAATGAATGATAGAATCCTGGGGAGTGTTGTAGAACTGCAGGTCCTAGGCATACAAGTACATAGTTCCCCGAAGATGGCATCACAGGTAAAGCTGATTTCCGTCATGCGAGCCTTTATCAGTAAGGGAATAATATAGGTTGGAATGCAATGTTGCAGTTGTACAGGATGCACTTGGCGTGTTGTGTTCAGTTTTGGTTACCAGTGATGCCGTCCATTGGGAAAGAGTGCAGAAGAGATTTAAAAGATCAATTTACGCAGTGGAGTTCGAGAGAGGAAGGACCCCAACAGTCTTTTCAGGTGAGGCAGACATTCACTTACACCACCTACAACCTCATCTACTGTATTCACTGTTCCTCGTGTGGACTGCTATACATCGGCAAGACCAAGCGCAGGCTTGATGATTGTTTCCCTGAACACCTCCGCTCAATCCGCCCAAACCTACCCGATCTCCCGGTTGCTGAACACTGAATTCCCACTCCCATTCCCCACACTGACCTTTCTGTCCTGGGCCTCCTCCAATGTTAGAGTGAGGCCCAGCGCAAATTGAAGGAACGGCACCTCATATTTCGCTTGGGCAGCTTACAACTCAGCACTATGAATATTAACTTCGCTAACTTCAAGTAATCCTTGCTTCCCTCTCTCTCCATCCCTCTCCTTCCCAGTTCTCCAACCAGTCTGACTGTCCCCGATTACATTTTATGTTTGCTTTGTTGTCACCTTCTCCTAGCTAACAATGATTTAATTCTACATTTTCCTGGAATTTCATCTATTTTTATCTCGTTTTCACACGTTACCCTTTCTTATCTCTGTGTCACCCTCCCCTGACTCAGTCTGAAGAAGTCTCGACCCGAAACATCACCAATTCCTTCCATCAAGAGATGCTGCCGCTGAGATACTCCAGCATTTTGTTTCTATTTACGAGGATGTTGCCAGGACTTGAAGGCCTGAGTTTTTGGGAGATTTGGGCAGGCTATGAATTTATTCCTTAGATCTTAGCAGACCGAGGGATTAAAATCATGAGGGGCATAAATTGGATGAAGGCTCAGTCTTTCCGCCATGATTGAGGAATCAAGGTTTAAGGTGTAATATTAATCTGAAGGGCAACTTTTTTCACATAGACGGTGCCTAAATGGAACAAGCCACCTGAATAAATGGTTGAGGAGGGTACTATAACAACACTTAAAACACATTTGGGTAGGTGCATGGATGGGAAAGGTTTGAAGGGATATGGGTCAAATGCTACTAGCCCTGATGCACATTTTGGTTGGCATGGATGAGTGCCCACTAGGGCATTCCTTTGGGGGAAAAGCAATTGTCCCAAGATACAATTAGAGGTCAGCAGGAAGTGAGCGTTTTAACTGATATATCTACACATACAGCCATGTTACATGTCAAAGCTATATGCAAGACAATTCTCTCATGGAAATCAAGTATTCCTACTCCAATATTGTTAAAACATAACAGTCAGCACAATATTCTTGGCAAAGATTCATTACTTATTTGTTTAGCACAGCAACTGCGAAATGAATGCACTGGCAGTTTAAACTGAACTTGGCAGCATCTAATAGCATGTTTGACATTTGCAAATGGAAGAAATTTATATTGTTGAATCAAAATCCAACTTAAAGGTACAAAAGCAGAAGTGGACTCACGAACATCAAATTTAAAGGTGTTAATAAGTAACAGCAAACTAATTAAGCACTAATTAAGTAAACATCACCGAAAACACCACGATATACACAAAAGTAACTCAGCAGATCAGGCAGCATCTCTAGAGAAAAGGAATAGGTGACGTTTCGGGTCGAGACTCTGAAGAAGAACATCACCTATTCCTTTTCTCCAGAGATGCTGTCTGACCCACTGAGTTACTTCAGCTTTTTGTGTCTATCTTTGATTTAAACCAAACTTCTGCAGTTCCTTCCTACATAGGGGAAACGCTACTGCTTCTACTAGTAAATCTTGAATAAATAATACCGGTGGTCTTGAAACAAATAGTGATTTTGGTTTTAGGGGAAATTGTAGAACTTGCACATTTGACAATCCATCGTATCTAGATTGACAGAGGAACAACACCTCCAACTTCAATTAACCCTTTCCTTCCCTCCCCATCCTAGTTCTCCGACCTGTCTGTCTTCCCGATTAAATTTTATCTTTGTATGCTTCGTTGTCAGCTTCCCCTAGCTAACAATTTTACATTTTCCTTGAACTTCGTCTTCTTTGATATCTAGTTTTCTCACCTTATCCTTCCATATCTCTGTCGCCCTCTCCCCTGAATCTCAGTTTACAGGTCTCGACCTGAAACATCACCCATTCCTTTTATCCAGAGATGCTGCCTGTCCCGCTGAGTTGCGTCTTATCTTCAGTGTAAACCAGCATCTGCAATTCCTTCCTACACATGTCCATGTCATGATCTACATCCAGATTGACAACTGTGCAACCATGCTATTAGTGATCCTTGTGATAGTTCTATAAAAGTAGAATTTTCACCAAAATAAAACAATGGAAGTTGATCTACATCAATGAAAGAGGATCAAAATTAGCTGGCTTGATTACCACATTCAGAAAACCAAGTTACCTACACAGATATCCATTGCCAATGTTTATAATAAATCACAGGCAATAGCAATATCTGTGTTTGCATTAGGCACTAAAATTCTAGGCATTTTATTGCATTAATTGGGAATTATGTATAAAGACAGAAATGGGGAAGAGTTACCCTCATTTGTTTGTAATTTCAATGTAATTTTATGTTCAGTAACCTCCATGAGGTTACTGATGGTTACCACAATTTTATTATTTGTTATTGATTGGTTAACCTACCCAACAGGCTGCCACATCCATTCAACTTCTTATGTGGCTTGAAATCGGCAACATGTTTGTTTTTCTAATATTTCATTTCACACTTAATTGCAAGTCAAAGATAATTTCTCATAAAGATGGCAAAAGCAGTGAAGTAGTAAAATAGAAAATGTGATGATGTAAAGAAATAGTATGCAATGCAAGTCCTTAAGAGTTGCTAACTTCAACTAAGATCTGGAAAGATTGAATCTTTGGTTAAATTATTCCGTTTTGAGGCACATTTAACATTTAGGAGTTAATGACACAGCACCTTCAGTATTTACCAGATTATATTTTATCAAAATAGCAGTATTTTGAAGATCTCTTCATTTGCATAAAACCAAACATCAACTTATTTTCACTGTCTTTGATGTTCAGATTCTTATTATGTTGTTGTACTCATGTGCAAGAGTGCTAATGTGTAATGTGCACAACCAATATTTTCAGAAAAGGTTTTAACAAATCGAGCTATTAGACTTAGAAGAGATGATCAAGTTACTAAACTTTCTCCCAATCAAATAAGTATCTTTGGAGAACCAGAGTGTAAAATATGTTATTTTGTAAATGAAAGCTTTGAAATTAAACTGTATTATGACGACAGAATTTCATAGAATAAAACCACAACACTGAATAGAGAACCGACAGCAAATGTGATGAGTGAATCCAATGTTGATTGGAAATGCAAACTCAATCATTTGCTTAGCAGAGTGCAAAGGACTCTCAAACAACTCTTTTTGATTAACTTATTTATATTGCTAAATATTAGTCTATGATTTGTTAATCCAGTGAGTTTTTTAATTATGATAGTTTCTGTGCAAATAAAATTGGCCTGTATGCTTAAGTAAATTGCTAAGGGCTGTATGCATAAGTATATTGTTCTGTAGTTGAAAACAAAACTGCACCGATGTATTTTCCAGTATAGATTTCTGTGTAACAAGGGATTAATAGCTACAGCAAATGACAATCAATTGAGAGAAAATTCTGGGAAATAAATATCATCAGTACAAAGAAATGTGGTAAATAGTTAACATTGATTATTGTTGATGTTGTTATAAAAGCATAGGTAAGCATCAAATAAGACACGAGTACGTGCTTACAGCTCACTTCCACCAGAGCGTAAATCACCATAAAAGTTTTAGGCTGATCTGATGCTTGGCCTCCGTTCCATTTTCTTGTTCAATTTCCTCAATCTCAGATTACCCATGTAGTTGATATAGCTTTGATTTTCCTTACACTATTACTGTTATCCTGGTTGTCTCATGGCCTGGTACAGCAGCTCCAATACACAGAAATGCAAGAGGCTGCAGAGTGGCTGATACAGCCTGGTCCATCACAGGCACAGCCCTACCCACTGCCAAAACCATCGACGTGGTGCTGTCTCATGAAGGCAGCATCTATCACCAAGGATCTCTAACACCCAGCAGTGTCCTCTTTGTCTTACAACATCAGGCAGGAAGTATAGAAGTCCGAAGATGTACACCAGCAGGAATAGCTACTTCCCTACAAACATCATATTGTAGAACCAACCTGTACAACCCTTCATCGATTGGGGAATTGAATTTTATACGACATTGTCTAGGCCACCTTTGAAGTATTGTGTGCTGTTCCGGTCACCCCATTACAGGATGTGGAGGATTTGAGAGGGTGCAGGAGGCTTACCAGAATGCTGCCTGGAAAGGAGAGGATGGAAACAGACTTGGAAATTGTCACTGGAGCATCAGAGGCTGAATGGAGACCTGATAGAAGTACCTACACAGATGGAAGATAGACACAAAATGCTGAAGTCTGAGAAAGTGTCTCGACACAAAACTGACTGAAATCTGAAGAAGGGTCTCAACCTGAAACGTCACCCATTCCTTTCCAGAGATTCTGCCTGTCCTGCTGAGTTACTCCAGCTTTGTGTGTCTATCTTTGGTATAAACCAGCATCTGTAGTTCCTTCCTGCACAGAGGTATAGATGAGTTGGACAGTCAGAACCTTCCCCCAACCACCCCTCCCAAAAAAGGTGCAAATTTCAAAAATTAGAGGGCTCAACTGTAAGGTGAGAAAGCAAAATTTAAATATCTGTGGGGTAAACCACACAAATGGGAGACTGCCTGATAAGCACTGCCCGGAATGGTCAAGGCAGATGCAATAGTAGCATTTTAGATAGGCATATTTATAAACATGGAATGGATCACATAGACATTTGTTTAGCTTGGCATCATGTTCAGCATGGATATAGTGGGCTGAAGAGCTTGATCCTGTATTTTGTTATTCTATGTAACCCTAACCTTACCTCAGCAACAGAACTTTGCAGACCGCACTCACATTATCATAGCCTTGTTTTCTAATTGCATTTTTTCCATTAATTTTTGGTGTTTTTTTGCAGTCTTTTTGTAGAATGTGTGTCATTTATGCACAATTTATTTTTGTGTGTTGTCCAGGTCGACATGCCTGTGATACTGTTGCAAGCAAGATTTTCATGGTAACTGTACGTGCACATGGCAATAAACACAACTTGCTCCGTTCAAAGCAATTGGTTTATTCTTACTTAAATTTTTTCCAACTTTCATAAGGCATCTCCAAGACTTCAATATTGATTGATCAGTATTTAGTATAAATTTTACATCCTTTCTGCCATGAAAAAGTTCCTCCAGCAGATTGCCACTGACCACAGGTTCTGGATTATCCTTTGCAACAAACAATCTGCTGGAGGAACTCAGCAGGTTGAGTAACATCTGGGAGGGAGAAGAAGAAATTGTCCGCTTTGGATCAAAATCCCACATCAGGACGGATTGTTGATCCAAAATGTCAACACCACCCTCCACACAGATATAACCCAACGAGTTCCTCCAGTAAATTGTTTGATCATCTACATTGCGCCATCTGCAGTCTCTTGTGTCTCCGAATTATCCGTTATTGACACAACTAGACATAACCGATCAAATTAATAACAATGCAAATCCATTTTTGCCATTATTGTTGCCGGAAGCGGTACATTGGACAGGACATCTTGAGGCAAGGCTGATGTTTGAGTAACATCTTAATTCTTAAGGCTTAGAGATTTATTGATTCTCAATTAGACCATAGTCTGATCCTAGTTTTATCTCAGCGAGATATTAACAAATCCTTATAAAGGAAAGCTGCATCAGGTTATGCAGGTGAATCTGACCTACCACAGCTTGCATATTAACGCATTTAATAATTCTTTCAGGCGTCATTCCACGCCAAATAATTAAATCTTAACGTTTATATGCAAGATCTAGAACGTGTTACATTTCATATTTCTTGACGATCCAAAGTCCTTTTATTTCATGCTACTTCTTGGCACTTGAAGTTTATGGTATGAATTAGAAAGGACCAGCAGTCCACTGCACCGCGCACTGAACGCGCACACACACACAGACATTCACACGTAAATATACCACCTTGTGGGATTTATCCTCCAAAAACGCAAAACTCGTAAGTGTGACACTTACAATTGTGAAGGGATCGTTTACTTACCAACAGATGAACTAAAGCGCTGCTTAATATGGCTGCGGATTCCCTCCTACTTACCCGGTGGCCGACATTTTAGACACGGATTCACCTAATATTTAGTTCTGCAACTAAATCCTTCTAATATCAGTCTGGTTATACTTACCCATCGGGAACCGTATTCTTCTTCACCATGGCTTATAGGAGCCGATGAAAGTCACTGCAGCAAATAGAAAAATCGCGCTGTTAAACGTTTTTACTTGGATTTGGTTCAGTCAACAGGCACCACAGACCAGGCCTCGATCCTTTCATACTAAAATCATCAGCGTGACTGCGCTTAACCTCCAGCTCAAAAGTTGGATTGTTATGTAGCAATTCAGTATCTGTTAATCAGCGGAAATATGATAGAAAACCTACCCCGGCTTTTTTTAATATAATGTTTGAAGCAATATACAATTATTTGTCCTGATCTATTCCATACAACCAACACCCCAGCCAGCAGAGAAATTTCCAGAACACAGATCTGCGCATGTGTAAAGTGACGCCCCCAAAACAAGCCCCCTCCCCCTCCCCCTCCCCCTTCGCTAGTTTCACCACAACGCGCAGACTCGGGAATGTAGCGGAGCGGCTCGGATTGTTACTGTCAAAGATCCTATAGCAGAGCGGAGTTTTGGTTACTGTGGTGGCTGCAACCTGCAGCTAACCCGGGCACGTATGCAAACCACAATGTTACATTGCTCGCTTCATCTATGCCATACCACAAAAGAAGCGGGCGATTAATTGACTCCAGAAAGATAAGAACACAAACGTTTAGTTTATTGTCTCTGAAGAACTGTCGCGAATCGTCACCCATTCCTTCTATCTAGAGATGCTGTCCGTTCCCGCTGCATTTTGTGTCTATCTTCGGTTTAAACCAGCATCTGCAGTTCCTTTCTAAAGTGAAAAGCTTTTGCTGCGTGTTGACCCAGTCAGCGGAAAGACAATATATGATTAGAATCGAGCCATTTACAGTGTATAGATACATGATGACGGATTTTTTTTTTTACATTTCAAAATAGACTTTATTCAAATAATAAATATATACAATACATGAACCGTGCGAAAGAATTCATCCGACAGTCTCGGAGGCTATACAAATTGTTCAATACAGTCTATACATTTCTCAAATCTGTCACCCACCCGTGCCACTCCTGTGGCCCCCTGGCGTGGGATACCTTCCCTTATTTTGAGGGGCGTCTCCACCATACCGTGCCCCCCATGTCCTGCAGCGGAAGGACCCTAGACTGTGGTCATCCCCCACAGAGCCTTGGCTGCACCGAGCTTCAGTGCGTCCCTCAGCACGTGCTCCTGCAGTCTGCAGCGGGCCAGTCGGCAACATTCCCTGATGGACATCTCGCTCTGCTAGGTGGTGAACAACGCTCAGGCAGACCAAAGAGCGTCTTTCACAGAGTTGATGACCTTCCAGCAGCACTCGATGTTAGTCTCTGAATGTGTCCCTGGGGACAGTCCGTAAATCACAGAGTCCTCTGTGACGGAGCTGTTCGGGATAAAGTGTTCCAGGGCCCTTGCAGACTTCTCCATACTCTTTTTGCAAATCCACACTCTGCAAAGAGGTGGGCAACCGTCTCCTCTCCATAGCAGCCATCCCGAGGGCAGCGTGCGCTGGCAGTGAGGTTCCGACGGTACAGGAAGGATCTGACTGGGAGGGCGCTCCTCACCGCCAGCCAAGCCAGGTCTTGGTGCTTGTTGGTGAGTTCTGGCGATGAGGCATTTTGCCAGACAAGCTGGGCAGTCTGCTCTGGCAACCACGCCGACACTGGTGGGAGGCAACCAAGGAGAACATTCAGGGCCAGATTTACCTACAAGCTAGACAAGCTTAAGCTTAGGGCCTCGAGGTCTAGGGGGGCCTCCGGCCAAGGCTGGACACCTACCGTTCAACTCTGGGCGGGGCCCCCTCTCTATCTCTCTCTCTCCATCTCCCCTCGCTATCCGTGTCCGGGCCGCCGGGCTTCGCTCGCTCCTCATCCACCGGCACAGCAGGCCGCCTTGCACATGCACATTGTTGCAGCCTGCACGTCCTCCCCCTGCACATGCGCACAACTACGGCAAGCACATCATCGGCTGCCATGCGCATGCGCACTGCAACGGCAACTGGTTGGCGCTGGGCACTTTCTCCCTCGCTTTGAATTGTGGGAGATTTGGCCGCCATGGCTGTCCGGTCGCTGCCTCGCCGTCAGCGCTGAAAACCAACGCGGAGGGGGCTTCACGTATTGTATATCTTTATTGTCATTTCCTGAGTATTCACATACCCAGAGGAAACAAAAAAACGTTGCTCAACCAGTGTCCATTCAGTGTGCATGAAAAATAAATAGAAATAAAAATACATATATCATGAACAAATTTAACACTCTACTAAACATTCAACAGGCGTTCCGATCGGCAGCGGCACAACAGTGGCTCTGCTGCAGTGTGTCCAGGTTGGTGGTTGGTGCGCGATACTTTGGCAGGGGGCAAAGTCCGTTTAGCAGTCTTATAGCCTGTGGGAAGAAGCTGAGGAGCATCCTGCTGGTTTTGCAGCTAATGCTCCTGTACCTCTTCCCAGATGGCAGGATGGAGAATATGTGATGCGATGGGTGGTAGGGGTCTTTGATGATGGAGATGGCTCTGCTGATACATCTCTTCCTGTATATGTCCAGCAGGAAAGGGAATGGAGCACCAATAATCCTGCTGGCGGTCTTCACAATCCTGTCTAGTTGGTGCCGTTCGTACGCCTTGCAGCTCCCGAACCAGGAAGTGATGCCGTAGGTCAATGTGCTCTCGATTGTCCCCCTATAAAAAGTCCGTAGGTGTGTAGTGGGGAGACCTGCTTTACGTAGTCTTCGGAGAGGGTGTAGTCGCTGCTGGGCTCTCTTGACCAGTGCTGTGGTGTTGGCCGTGGACGTCAGGTCATCTGACAGGTGTAGTCCTAGGAACTTCACGCTGCTGACCCTTTCCACATCAGCTCCATCGATGTGCAGAGGTGTATGGTGTTGTTTCCCCTCCCTCCTGAAGTCAACCACCATCTCCTTAGTTTTTTCCACGTTGAGAATGAGGTTGTGGGATTTGCACCAACCTGATAGATAAAGGGGTTCAGAGAGCAAGACAGAATCAGTGGGGTGGGCCCAGACCTGCTGGAAGTGAACAACGACATGTTTTTAGCCGGCAGCATGTCAGACTCCATGAGGAAGGGCAGCATCACCCTAATCTACAGAAGGGGGAGATGAAGGATATAAAGAATTGGAGACCCATAACATTGTTGAATGTAGACTACAAGATCCTGTCTAAGGCCATCAAGTTCAAGTTCAAGTGAATTTATTGTCATGTGTCCCTGTATAGGACAATGAAATTCTTGCTTTGCTTCAGCACACTGGTCATAGTAGGCATTTACTACAAAACAGATCAGTGTGTCCAACCAGGTCAAGTCTGCTCTGGGACAGGTGATCCACCCAGACCAAACCTGTGCTGTATCTGGCAGGAAAATCTCAGACAGCCTAGCGCTGCTGAGAGATACCATCACCAATGTGCAGGACAGAAGGGTGGATGCCTGCCTAGTCAGCTTGGACCAGGTGAAGGCTTTCGACAGGATATTGCACACGTACACGTACAAGCACAACCCCCCCCCAGACAACGCCTCCCTTCTTGATGAGCTAAACTACTTCTATGCTCGCTTTGATCGGGACAACAAATCACCAGCCATCAAAGCTGACCCACCCCCGAATGAACAACCCCTCAGTCTCTCCACCTGTGCTGTACAAGGCACATTGAGCAAAGTGAATGAGCACAAATTGAATCGAATTGAATTGAATCCTTTATTTATCCAAACCTGCCGGCCCCGATGGCATCCCCGGGCGTGTGCTCAGGGCATGTGCTGGACAACTATCCCTGGTCTTCACTGACATTTTCAATCTGTCACTGGCCCAGGGTGTCGTCCCTACTTGCCTCAAGACCTCAACCATTGCGCCAGTGCCCAAACAGTCAGCTTCAGGGAGTCTCAATGACTTTCGCCTAGTGGCACTCACCCCCGTCATTGCGAAGTGTTTTGAGCGGCTGATCTTGGCTCACCTCAAAGCCAGCCTCCCCCCACACTGGACCCCCATCAGTTTGCCTACCGGCCCAACAGGTCTACAGAGGACGCCATATCTGCGGCCCTACACTCTGCCCTGACCCACCTGGACAACATCAACTCCTACATCAGGTTGTTGTTCATCGACTTCAGCTCCGCATTTAATACTGTCATCCCCGCCAGCTTGATCACCAAACCAAGCGGACTTGGCATCACCACCTCCCTCTGCAATTGGACACTGGATTTCCTCACCAACGGACCCCAGTCTGTTAGGATCAACAACCTCACCTCCTCCACTCTAACACTGAACACCGGCGTGCCACAGGGCTGTGTGCTCAGCCCTCTCCTCTACTCCCTCTTCACCCATGACTGCGTCCCTAAGTATGGCTCCAACGTCATCATAAAATTTGCCGATGACACCACGGTGGTAGGACTGATCAGGGACAACAACGAATCAGCCTATAGGGAGGAGGTCCAGAACCTGGCAGTCTGGTGTACCAATAATAACCTCATCCTCAACTCAAAGAAGACAAAGGAAATCATCGTTGACTTCAGGAAGACCAGAGGTGGCAGACATACCCCCATCCACATAAACGGGACTGAGGTGGAGCGCGTCTCCAACTACAAATTCCTCGGGGTACATATCTCAGAGGATCTGTCCTGGTCCCTCAATACCACCAAAGCTGCAGCAGCGCCTCTACATTCTGAGGAGGCTTAAGAAAGCACACCTGTCCCCCCAGATCCTGTCCAACTTCTACCGCTGTAGCATCGAAAGCATCCTGACCACCTGCTTCATGATATGGTACAGCAGCTGCACCACAGCTGATAGGAAGGCACTGCAACGGGTGGTGAAAACCGCTCAGCACATCATCGGTGCCCCGCTCCCTGCCATGGATGCCCTCCACTGCAAACGGTGTCTGAGACGGGCCGGGAAAATCATCAAGGACCCCTCTCACCCTAACCATGGACTATCTGCCCTCCTCCCATCAGGGAGGTGGTACAGGAGCCTCAGGTCTCGCACAAGCAGGCTGAGGAACAGCTTTTTCAATAACACCATTACACTGCTGAACTCACAGTCCCGACGCTAGCTATCTTTTATACCCTCCCATCTGTATACATTTATTTGCCTATGTACCAGTTTAATTCATCCACAGTGCACATATTGTTTAACCAGTATTTTTATTTCTACTAACTTGCACTCTGACCAGACGCTAAACTGCATTTTGTTGTACCTGTACTCGTATTTGTGCAATGACAATAAAGTTGAATCAAATCAAAACATGCTCTCCAAAATGGGTTTTGGGGAGGGAATCTGAAATTGGATCAAACTGCTCTACACCAATATCCGTAGTGCAGTCCAAATCAATGGGTGGGAATCAGACAGTTTCCCTGTAAGGTACTAGGCAGATTCAGGCAGGGTTGCCCTCTCTCTCCTGTCTTGTTTGTCTGCTGTATTGAACCTTTTGCGGAATCCATCAGGAAGGTTGCGAGCATAAGAGGAGTGACATTGCCAGGCAGTGGGGGCATTCAAGTCAAAATCTCCCTGTACATGAACGATGTCGCTGTCTTCTGCTCGGATCCAGGGTTGGTCCGCAGACTGATTAGTATATACATAATGACGGAATACTGTTTAGTGCAAGGTAAAGCCAGCAAAATCCAACCAAGGATATTCTGAGAGTTAACAGCGAACTAGATAGTTCAGCACTGCTCTCTGTGGTAGGATGACTCAACCTTTGGTGACCCTCGGAACATCCTTGATCCAAAAAGCTTTGCATAAAGTGTTATAACCAAGCTCCAAGACGATTGGGGAAATTAAATAACGTGTTAAGTTTTTCTAAAGAGAATGGAAATAACATTATAGATTTTCAACAAATCAAAAGTTTTAACGATACTCTGGATTGTGTATATCATCTTAACATATGTGCAGGAGGGAACTGCAGATGCTGGTTACACCAAAGGTAGACACAAAATGCTGGAGTAACTCAGTGGGACAGGCAACACCTCGGTCTGAAGAAGGGTCTCGACCCAAAACTTCACCCAATCCTTCTGTCCAGAGATGCTGCCTGGCCCGCTGAGTTACTCCAGCATTTTGTATCTATCTTTGTTTTTAACATATCTGTATTGAGCAATGTTAAGATTAGTAGGCTTGGTGTTACCCGAGGAAATTACGCCGCAAGATTAATTTAGATTCTCTTTAGTGAGTCGACTGCAAAAAAGTGCAGGACAATCAACTCCTCTTGTTATGAAGGCAAACATGCCATTAGCTGTCATCACTGCCTGCTGTACCTGCATGCTTACTTTCAGTGACTGATGAACAAGGACCTCTTTGTACTTGACACCAATCAGATAATAATCTGCCTTCCTGTATTTGCCACCAACCTCACATTTATCCACATTAAACTGCATATGCCATGCATCTGCCCACTCACCCAACCTGTCCAAGTCGGCCTGCATCCTCATAGCATCCTCCTCACAGTTCACACTGCCACCCAGCTTTGTGTCATCTGCAAATTTGCTCATGTTACTTTTAATCCCGTCATCTAAATCATTAATATATATTGTAAACTAGACTAAGTGGGACCCGTTGGGTCCCATGTTCACGCGAGAGGGCTGGTCCCCCGACGCAATATTCCACCTCTCCACCAATTCCAACATTGGTGGCCAGTGGGGGGGGGTGGGGGGCTTTCTGGAGCATTAGTATGGGCATTGTGGGCGGAAGGGACTGGTTTCCAGGGGGCTAGTATGGACATTGTGGGCCAAATGGATTCTTGGGGTGACAGCTCAGTCACTCAAGCTGGTGGGCTAGCAGTTGACTCACGGCTGGTGGGCTAGCAGTTGACTCACGGCTATTCCTTGAAATTCCATTTCAAGCTGGGTGCAAGGCCACCAAATTCAATTGCAGTTTCATACCACTTCAAGCAGGGTGCAAGGCCACCAAATTCAGGTGCAGTTTCCTACCACTTCAAGCAGGGTCCAAGGCCACCGAATTCAAGTGTAGTTTCCTAGCACTTCAAGCAGGGTGCAAGTCCACAAAAATTCAAGTGCAGTTTCTGACCACTTCAAGCAGGGTGCAAGGCCACCAAATTCAAGTGCAGTTTCATACCACTTCAAGCTGGGTGAAGTGCCACCAAACTCAAGTGCAGTTTCCTACCACTTCAAGCAGGGTGCAGGGCCACCAAATGCTAGTGCTGTTTCATGCCATTTCAAGCAGGGTGCAAGGCCACCAAATTCAAGTGCACTTTCATACCACTTCATGCAGGGTGCAAGACAACCAACTTGAAGTGCAGTTTCATACAATTTCAAGCAGGGTGCAAGGCCACCAAATTCAAGTGCAGTTTCATACCATTTCATGCAGGGTGCAAAGCCACCAAATTCAACTGCAGTTTCATACCATTTCAAGCAGGGTGAAACCACCAGAAAAACACACAAAACACCACATAAACACCACACTCACAGTTCAGTAGACATTCAACATGTTCAGCTGATTCACAGCTCAGACAGAGTTGTGACCTCTCCCTCCCCCATCTTGCAGAGACTGAGCCACACCCCCACTTCTGGGTTTTATAATCCCTCCCCCCTCCCACCAGAAGGGGCGTGGCCTTCATGGCGTGATTGACAGGAGAGAGATTCTCAACATTTTTTTAAACACTAATAACACTTTTATTTTTCATTGATGGGAAGAATCCTCAGCACCTGATGAGTGGAGGGGGACTGAGTAAGATGCCCGAAAATCACAGCAGTAAGTGGTAGCGTTTTATCTAAAATCAATATACAGTGCAAACAGGAAGTTGTCAAGTTTGGACCAACAATGATTTGCAGTGCAGCATTTCAAAGCAACCACCACCAACAATCATTTGCAGTGCAGCATTTCAAAGCAACCACCTCCAACAACGATTTGCAGTGCGGCATTTCAAAACAACCACTTCCAACAACCATTTGCAGTGCAGCATTTCAAAGAAACCACCACCAACAACCATTTGCATTGCAGCATTTCAAAGCAACCACCACCAACAACAATTTGCAGTGCAGCATTTCAAAGCAACCACATTTTCATTTTCAAACCATATCAACGACACTCACAGTTGAGTAGACATGTGTTTAGCGTTATTCACAGCTCAGAGAATCATGATCCTCTCGCTTCCTCCATCTTGCAGAGACTGAGGCACAACACTTCCGGGTTTTATAGTCCCTCCCCCCTCCATTTTTAAACATTAATAACTTTTATTTTTCATCGATGGGAAAAATCCTCTTGTCCTGCGCAGCGGAATGGGACTCTGAGTAAGATGGCCAAAAATCACAGCCGTAAGAGGCAGTATTTTTTCTAAAATCATGAAACAGAAAAACAGGAAGTGGTCAAGATTTGACTTTTGGTAATATAGATAGATAGATAGCTGCAGTTCCAGCACTTTGCGGTACCCCACTAATCAATGCCTGCCATTCTAGAAGCGACCCATTAATCCCTATTCTTTGTTTCCTGTGTGCCAACCAATTTTCTAACCATGTCAGTACCCTACCTCCAATACCATGTGCTTTAATTTTGGCCACTAATTTCCTATATGGGACCTTCTCAAAGGCTTTCTGAAAGTCCAGTTACACTACATCCACTGGCTCTCTCCTGTCCATTTTCCTCGTTACATCATCAAAAATTTCCAGAAGATTAGTCAAGCATGATTTCCCCTTTGTAATCCATGCTGACTCGGACCGGATCCTGTTACTGCTATCCAAATATGGCGCTATTTCATCTTTTATAATTGACTCCAGAATCTTTCCCACCACCGATGTCAGGCTAACTTGTCTATAATTCCCTGTTTTCTCTCTCCCGCCTTTCTTAAAAAGTGGGATAACATTAACTACCCTCCAATCCACAGGAACTGATCGTGAATCTATAGAACATTGGAAAATGATCACCAATGCGTCCAGGATTTCAAGTCACTTCCTTAAGTACCCTAGGATGCAGACCATCAGGCCCTGGGGATTTATCATCCTTCAGTCCCATCAGTCCACCCAACACTATTTCCTGCCTAATGTGAATTCCAGATCCTCCATCACCCTAGGTCCTCTGGCCACTAGTACACCTGGGAGATTGTTTGTGTCTTCCTTAGGGAAGACAGATCCAAAGTACCTGTTCAACTCGTCTGCCATTTCCTTGTTCCGCTTAATAAATTCACCTGTGTCTGTCTTCAGGGATCCAACTTTGGTCCAAACTATTTCTTTCCTCTTCACATACCTAAAGAAGCTTTTACTAGCCTTCTTTATATTCTTGGCTAGCTTACCTTCGTACCTCATCTTTTCACCCCGTATTGCCTTTTTAGTTATCTCTGTTCCTCTTTAAAAGTTTCCCAATCCTCCCGCTCATCATTGCTATGTTATACTTCTCTTTTATTTTTATACTGTCCTTGACTTCTCTTGTCAGCCACGGTCTCCCCCTACTCCCCTTAGATTCTTTCTGCCTTTTTGGAATTAACTGATCCTGCACCTTCTGTATTATTCCCAGAAATACCTGCCATTTTTGTTCCACTGTCATCCCTGCTTGGGTATCTTTCCAGTCAACTTTTGCTAGCTCCTCCCTCATGGCTCCATAGTCCCCTTTGTTCAACTGTAATACTGACACTTCCGGTTTTCCCTTCACCTTCTCAAATTGTAGATTAAAACTTATCATATTATGGTCACTACCTCCTAATGGCTCCTTTACCTTGAGTTCCCTTATCAAATCCGGTTCATTACACAACACTAAATCCAGAATTGGCTTCTTTCTGATAGGCTCCAGTACAAGCTGCTCTGAGAATCCATCTCGGAGGCACTCCACAAACTCCCTTTCTCGGGGTCCAGGAACAATGGCCATTTTCCTTTATAATTGGTACTTTTTTGCATATTTCTACTGTATATCTCTCTATATTACCGTATATATCTTGTTTCACTTTCCCCTGACTCTTAGTCTGAAGAAGGGTCTCAACTTGAAACATCACCTATTACTTTTCTCCATAGAAGCTGTCTGACCCGCTGAATATCTCTAGCTTTTTGTGTCTATCAAAAGGCCAGTTAGCCAGACTTCAGTGGATGGTAAGATTTTTAGAATCCATTAGTAAGTATGGGGCGATGGAGTACTTAAAAGCACGTGATAAAATAGGCCAAGGTCAGCATAGTTTTGCGCAGTGGAGATCTTGTCCAAGGGGGGGGGGCGGTTCTTGTTGGCTGCTGGTGACTTGTGGTGTTCTGCAGCAGTTGGTATTGAGTCTACTACTTTTCATGTTCTATATTAATAATTTGCATGATGGAATTGATGGCTTTGTGGGCAAGTTTGCAGTTGATACAAAGATAGCTGGAGGGGCAGGTAGTGTCAAGGAAGCAGGGAGTCTGCAGAAAGACTTGGACAGGTTGGGAGAGTGGGCAAAGAAACACCAGATAGAATACAGCGTAGCAAAGGGCATGATCATGCATTTTGGAAATAAGAATAAAGGCACAGACTATTTTCCTGATGTAGGAGGATTCAGATATCAAAGGTGCAAAAGGTCTTAGGAGTGATAATGCAGTATTCCCAAAAGGTTAATTTGCAGGTTGCATCAGTAGTAAGGAAGGCAAATGCAATGACAGCGTTCAATTTGACTAGAATATAAAAGCATGGATGTATTGCCAAGGCTTTATAAGGCACTGGTCAGACCGCATATGTAGTATTGTGAGCAGTTTTGGACCCCATATCCTAGAGAAGGGATATGCTGGCATTGGGGAGGGTCTAGAGGAGGATTACATGAATGATCCTGGGGATGATTGGATTAGCGTATGATGAATGTTGGACAGCTCTGGGCTTGTACTCGCTGGAGTTTAGAAGGATGTTGGGGGAATCTCATTGAAACATTGAATAATGAAAGGCCCGGAGTGGATGTGGTGAGGAGTCAAAGGGCAGAAGGCAGGAGGTTGAGAAGGAAAGATAGATCAGCCAGTTTGAATGCCGGAGTTGATCTGATGGGCCGAATGGCAGAATTCTGCTCCTATGACATGAGCATATGAAGACCAGGATCACTTGACTTGAATGCCTTAGATTTGGTTTTTTATCAGGGAGTAGATCTCATGGTTCATCGAGGATTTCCAATTGGAAAACACTTGGACTAACTTCTTTGACACGCAGTTACTGATGAACCTCTTTCACACAAGTCCTGTGTACACTCAGATATTAAATGATTCTCAGTTATCTATGGGACCTTGTCTTCACAGCCCCCAGACTCATAGTCCCTCCGAGGTAGACAGTCTACTTGTACCTTTCTCGCAGATCCAAAAGCAGGCTCTCCGACCATTGCTTCATCCCACTTTTCCCTCACAGAACCTCGTTCTTCCTACTTGACACCATTATTTTATGCCTTGTCCAACCCTTCCCATTTAGTAACATTATACCTTTGAAAAGTTCTCCAGTATTTTGGCTCCCATTTGCTCATCTTCACAATGGATCTTCAATCTCTCCACCAGTTCCTTCACTTTTAACAGACGATCAACCATTGTCCTTAACCTGATTTTACTTATTCTATGTTGAACATATCGTCCATCATCACCTCCCACTTTCTCCATGTCAAAGGTGGGAGGAAATGATCGACTATATGCAAGGGGAACTCATATGGGCCAAGCTATGTCCGTTTCTTCTTTAGATATTTGGAACTGACCTTGCTTCAGTCCATTTCAGTCCACTCCCTCAACTATTTTTCTGTATATTGATGACTGTAATGATGCTCCTTCCTGCATTTGCACAGAACTTAACAATGTAATTATCTTTGCTGCAAATTTCCACCTGCTTCTCACTGGAACCGATCTATATCAGAGACTTAGCTTTCTTTTCTTGACTGTTACCTTCATATCAGGGGATATTTAGTTAGTTTCTTTTAGAGATACAGCATGGAAACAGGCCCATCGGCTCACCGACTCCATGCCGATGATCGATCACCTATACACTGGTTCTATGTCATCCCTCTTTAACAATTTGAAATAACCACCCGTTTCTTTATTCTCTTGCTGCTGATGTGACTGCACCTTTCTGCATCAATTTGTATCTTTTCCTCTTCTGTCAGGAATTATTGTTTTTCAAAGTAATTGTTATCTTCCCAATGTTGGTTATAGTACAATTATACGCATAATTGAATTGAATTGAATACACTTCACTGGCCATGAGAATGGACACCTTGCTGATTGAGTCTGGTGAGCCTGGAACGTCAATAAATCATGCAAAAGAGAAGGGTGAATCTCACAAGACTACAATAATAAGTAGAACCAGTAAAGGGGCCCAGGGAATGGCAAAATTGCCATTAGAAATTTGGTTAAATATGGCAGACTTTGCCTTTCTCGCCTTTCTCTGTCCTGTTATTTACTTTTTCAAATTATTCCATGAGAATCGTCAGGCAAAATCACCTTCACAAAACCATGCTGACTTCGGCCTATTTTATCATGAACTCATGAAGTCATAGTATTCTGAGGTTTAGAATATACAGGCATTTAGACGGGAAAGGGCTGATTAGGGATGACCAGTTTTGTACGTGTGAGGTCGTGTCTCACAAATATGATTGCGTTTTTTGAAGATGTGACCAAAAAGAGAGCTTTAGATGTTGTAGATATGAACTTCAGCAAAGCATTCGGCAAGGTTCCACATAGTAGGCTGCTCTGGAAGGTTAGATTGCATGGGATCCAAGGAAAGATAGCTGAAAGGATAGAAAATTGGATTCATGGAAAGAAGCAGTGGGCGATGGTGGAAGGTTGCCTCTCGCACTGGAAGCCTGTGACTAGTGGTATGCATCAGGTTTTGATGCCGGGCCTGTTACTGTTTGTCATCTATATCAATGATTTGGATGTGAACATACATGGCAAGATTAGCAAGTTTGCAGATGATACAAAAGAAGGTGGTTTTGCAGATAGCGAAGATAGTTGTGAAAGATTGCAGCAGGATCTTGATCGATTGGCCAGGTGGGCTGAGGAATGGCTGATGGAATTTTAATACAGAGAAATGTGAGGTGTTGCATTGTGGGAAGTCTAACATGGGCAGGACATACCCAGTGAATAGGGCTCTGGGGAGTGTTGTAGAGCAGAAGGATCTAGGAGTGCAGGTGCATGGTTCCTTGAAGGTGATGCCGCAGGTATATAGGGTGGTCAAAAAGGCTTTTGGTACATTGACCTTCATCAGTCACATTATTGAGTATGGAGTATGTTGCAGTTGTATAAGACATTGGTGAGGCCACTTTTGGAGTATTGTGTTCAGTTCTGGAGACCGTGTTACAGGAAAGATGTTGTCAAGCTGGAAAGGGTACAGGGAAGATTTACGAGGATGTTGCCAGGACCAGAGGGTCTGAACTATAGGGAGGCTGGGACTCTATTCCTTGGAGAGCAGGAGGATGAGAGGTGAGGTATATCTTACAGAGGTGTATAAAAGCATTGGAGGAATAGATTGGGTAGATACACAGAGTCTCTTGCTGAGAGTAGGTGAATTGAGGACCAGAGGACATAAGTTTAAGGTGAAGGGGAAAAGATTTAATAGGAATCTGAGGAGTAACTTTTTCACACAAAGGGTGGTGGATGTATGGAACAAGCTGTCAGATGAGGTAGTTGAGGCAGGGACTATCCCAACGTTTAAGAAACAGTTAGACAGTCACATAGATAACACAGGTTTGGACGGATATGGGCCAAACGTGGGCAGGGAGGACTAGTGTAGTTGAGACAAGTTGGCTGGTGTGGGCGTTGGGCCGAAGGGCCTGTTTCCACGCTTTATCGCTCTATGACTCTATGCATTTGAATTGAATTTAATACATTTTATTTGCCAAGTATGTATACATACAAGGAGTTTGCCTTGGTGCTTTGCTCGCAAGTAACACACGATATACAGTAGACAAATAAAAACAAAACATTACAAGTTACACATGTGAAGAATGAAATAAAATACCAGAGTAAAAGGAGGCTACAGACTTTTGGCTGTTGAGTAGAGCCACTGCTTGTGGAAAAAAAGTTGTTTTTATGTCTGGCTGTGGCAACTTTGACAGTCCGGAGTCTCCTTCCAGAGGGAAGTGCTTCAAAGAATTTGTGGCCAAGGTAAGAGGGGTCAGAAATGTTCGTACCCACTCACTTCCTGGCCCTTGCAGTTTACAGTTCGTCAATGGGGGGAAAGTTGCAGCCAACAACCTTCTCGGCTGATCAAACGATGCGCTGCAGCATCCGGATTTCATGCTTGGTGGCTGAGCCGAACCAGACCATGATGGAGAAGGTGAGGACAGACTCTATGATGGCAGTATGAAACTGGACCATCATTGCCTGTGGCAGATTGTGTTTCCTCAACTGCCGCACAAAATACATCCTCTGTTGGGCCTTTTTGACTATGTTGTCGATAGTGGCCTCCCATTTAAAGTCCTTGGAAATGATGGTTCCAAGGAACTTACATGACTCCACAGATGTGAAGATGGGTATCGACCCGAAACGTCGCCTAATTCCTTCGCTCCATAGATGCTGCCTCACCCGCTGAGTTTCTCCAGCATTTTTGTCTACCACAGATGTGTCTGTGGTGTTGTTGTCAAATTCCACCAGGGGCGCTGAACGATTGGCAGTCCGTCCGTTTGTTTTTTCGTCTTTTAAAAAAATGTTTAGTGTGTGTTTAAAATCTGTGTAAATGTTCTCCGGTTTGTTTTATGTGGGAGGTGGAGGGGTTGGGGGAAACTTTTTTTTCAGTTTCTTTCCTTGCCGAAGATGCGATTAATTTTCGGATCGCATTCTCCGGTCGCTCTGCGGCCTACCATCGATGGAGCTGGAGGCATCCTCGGACTGACCTTGGGCCCCACCGCGAGGCGTGGACTTACATCGGAGTCGATCCCTTGCCTGCGATCGCTCCAACCACGGCCTGCGGACTTTACATCGGGAACTCGCGGTCTCAGGAGAGGCCGTGGATGTTGGGAACACCAACGTCGCGGATGGTTCAACCAGCGAATGTTCGATTGTCTGGCGCGGGGCAGCTGACATCCCCCCGATGCAAGATTGATCGCCTCGACGCAGCGGGCCCGCTGCTGGCCACAGGAATCAAGATCATCCCGTCAACGGAGGGCTTGAGGCCCCCGACCGCGGGAGAGCTAAGGGTAGAGACTGGAATTTGTTTTCGCCTTCCATCACTGAGGAATGTGGAGGAGTCACTGTGATGGATGTTTATGTTCAAATGTGTTTTGTGTGTTCCGTTGCTTTTTATTTGTATGACTGGCTTGGCAAATGAAATTGCTCATATGTTGCAAAACATACTTGTCTAATAAAGTATTTGTGATTTTGATTGATGGTGAGTGGGGGGAGGGGCAAGGAAGCTCTCCTAAAGTTTACAATCAATTCCACCATCTTAAAAGCATTGAGCTCCAGGTTGTTGCAATGGCACCAGGACGCCAACTGTGTCACTTCCTGTCTGTAGGCAGATTTCTCCCCATCCTGGATCAGTCCAATCAGAGTTGTGTCATCCGCAAACTTAACAAGAGGAGTCTGTGGAGGTGCAGTCGTTGGTGTAGAGAGAGTAAAGGAGAGTGGAGAGTACGCAGCCATGGGGTGCACCTATGCTGAGTGTCAGCGGGTATGAGATGTGCTTTCCCAGCCTAACATGCTGTTTCCTGTCTGTCAGGAAGTTGATGATCCACTGACAGATAGAATCAGGCACAGTCAACTGGGAGAGTTTGGAATATAGTCGCTCTGGCACAATGCTGTTGAATGCAGAGCTAAAATCCACAAATAAAATCCTTGCATAGATCCCCTGGCGGTCTAGGTGCTGGAGGATGAAGTGCAGGCCTAGGTTGACTGCATCATCCACTGATCTATTGGCCCGGTATGCAAACTGCAGGGGGTCCAGCAGGGGGTTTGTGATATTTTTCAGGTGGGCCAGCACGTCTTTCAAGGGTCTTCATGATTACAGAAGTCAGTGCGACAGGCCTGTATCATTAAGACCAGTAATCCTTGTCTTTTTGGGTACAGGAACAATAGTGGAGAATTTGAAGCAGGCAGGGACAGTGCAGGTTTGCAGGGACCGATTGAAAATGTCTTTGTAGACTGGTGCCAGTTGTTCGGCACAGAGCTTGAGGATAGAGGGGGGAATCATGGTCCGGTCATGGAGATTCCCAGCTTTTCTGTCTCTTGAATAGCTTTTCCACCTCCTCAATTGCTATTGCTATTGATGGATAAGTGGCCAGACTGATGTTGGGCAGCAAGGAGGGGGCGGGTAGTGGACAAAGTTCCAGTCTTTGCAGACTGGAGTCAGGCTGAAAGTAGGTGTGAAGTGTAGGTTGGGGAGGGGGTACCAAGGTTATGTTTCTATCTGCAGTAGAACTCATTCAGGTCATTGGTCAGCTGATGATTGTCCAAGGAGTGGAGGGTTTTCCTCTTGTAGCTGGTGATTTCTTGCAAGCCCTTCCACACTGAAGAATTATTTGCTGAGAACTTGCTCCTCAGCTTCTCAGAGTACCTTTCCTTGGCAGCTCTGATTCCTCGTCTCAGCTTCTTCTTCACCTGCCTGTAGAGGTCTGCATCCCCACTCCTGTAGGCCTCATCTTTAGACTGGCAGAGCTGTCTAAGTTCTGCTGTAAACCAAGGCTTGTCGTTGTTGAAACTGATTCGGGTCCTCGTGGGAATGCTACTGCCCTCACAAAAGCTGACATATGGTGTCACAGTGTCTGTATATTCATTGAGGCTTGTGTTTGATTCCCTGAACACGTTCCAATCAGTTCAGTCAAAGCAGGACTGTAGGTTTTCAATGCCCTCGCTTGTCCATTTTTTCATTGTTCTGACCACAGGCTTAGCAGATTTTAGTTTCTGCCTGTAGGTCGGTATAACGTGAATTAAACAATGATCAGAGAGTCCTAGAGCCGCACGGGGAACAGAGCGATATGCATTCTTAATGGTAGTGTAACAATGATCGATGTTCTCTCCCCCTGGGGCAGGTAACGTGATGTTTGTATTTTGGAAGCTCTCGGCTGTGGTTAGCCTTGTTAATATCCCCCAAAACAATGACCATGGAGCCTGGGAAGTCACTCTCTATTCTCATTACCTGATTAGGGAGTTGTGTTTGCACCTCACGTATGCAGGCTTGGGGGGGGGGGTATATAAATTCCAGCGCGAATATAAGAGGTAAATTCCCTCGGAGAATAAAAGTGTTTGCAATTTATTAAAAAAGATTCCAGATTAGGAGAACAGAAGTTAGACAGTACCGTGACAGTACCGTATAGCTCTAGGGCCTGGTGGAATCAAGGGATAAGGGGAGAAGGCAGGCACAGGTTATTGATTGGGGCCGATCAGCCATGATCACAATGAATGGCTGTGTTGGCTCGAAGGGCCGAATGGCCTCCTGCACCTATTTTCTATGTTTCTACCAGCGCTGGTTAGTATAGAAGCATATTCCACCGCCTCTTGATTTCCCTGCTGCCTCCGCTTCGCGATCCGCTCTGTGTAGTTGAAAGCTAGCCAGTTGCAGCACGCTGTCCAGGATCGACTCACAAAGCCAAGTCTCAGTGAAACACAGGGCAACGGCTTGAGAGAAGTCATTGTTTGTTTGGCACAGGAGTTGCAGTTCGTCCACTTTGTTGTTGAGAGAATGTAGATTTGCAAGGAATATACTCGGGAGCGGTGTGCGTAATCCTCGTCGCCGGAGTCGGGTGAGTGCTTCAGAGCATTTCCCACGGGTCCTCCTCCGTCTCAAGACCTTGAATACAGCCACAGCCCCGCCGACGAGTATGCCCAAATAATCCAGCGAGTGTGAGAAATCCGAAACAATGTTTGGAGGTACCGAATATCTGATGTTAATGAGTACCTCTCTCATGAAAATGTTCTTTGTGTGATTTTCACCGACATAAACGAACAAACACAGACAAAACAGCAAGGAGCAGTACACTGTGGCAGCCATCGTCGGCGCCACAGGAAGTTAACTGTTATGTTATTTAATTACATTTATTTGACTTAAATAAATGTAATTAAATAACATTGTAAAAGATCTAAGCAAAAATTCCAAAGAACAAAAGCAGTAATATGTGATTGGAACAAATCCATGGTATAATCCTTACTATTGGAAATGGACGGACAATTATCTGGCTCTAGTTAACTTGTAGGCACCATGTGGTGCAACAGATATCCCATTTGATAAATTTGCAATACAACCCAGCGCCATATTTCATTACAATGAACTCAGTGGAGGGAACCAGATGCTGGTGAAGGTAATTGGTGAATTTAAAGGAGCTAATAAGACACCACAGAATGCTCTTGGACAGATTAGCTGATGAGCAAATATTGGTCAACCTCTTTCATATTACAGACCTCATGTTTGAAAAGGCAATTAGGAATGCTATTGCAATGGAAATGTACTGAAATAATGTGAGAGTTTTAGTCTGCTCAAGAGCCAGTTATGTGAATATTGTACAATGTTATGGGCCATAATGGCAGGTTAACTGTCTTTTGCATCACGGTTTGGCGCTGTTAATTGAAAAGGTGGTTTCAGTGATAAAACATCAAGTTATGGAGATCCAAAGGATGGAAAATTTGTGGGACATATTATTCTTAAAAGGTCAGGGAACCAGTTATCAATGTTGCTGAAATCATGCAGCCTTACTCTATTCATTAACGTGTCTCGTAGGTAACATAGAAACATAGAAAATAGGTGCAGGAGTAGGCCATTCGGCCCTTCGAGCCTGCACCACCAATCAATATGATCATGGCTGATCATCCAACTCAGTATCCTGTACCTCCCTTCTCTCCATACCCCCTGATCCCTTTAAAGGGCTTTCTCACGGTGCGACCTGAAGCAAGACTTATCAAGAGTTTAACATCGTGGGAACCTTCTGCGATAGCAGTACGGCATTCGTGGACCACCGAGGACCTCCGTGGCGCTAACGGCAGGTAGTCGTGTAACTTTGTAAGGTCGGGAGAAAATTCAAACATTTTTGAATTTCTCCAAGAGTGACTTGAGCAGCGTTGCAACATTGTATGAACGCAGATGCCAGTGCGATATCCATGCGATATCCGTAATTACTCTTGCGGGTACCGTGGGAACTCCTGCGAACGGTAAACCCGGAAGCTTGACAGAAGGGACATAAGGTGAGTAAAAAAGGTGGTCTCAATATCGCCAATGGACCATGTGTCCGAGGACGTCCCACCTAATTGTCATTGTTTGAGAATCTTTTTCACAGTAAAAAGACTCAGAAAAGCGCAAAGAAAGGGGTCAAAGAAAGTCAGAAAGTTTTTAGCCATGCAGGTAAATGAGGAGGAAACTCAGCAAGAGAGACAGGTGGAGAGGCAAGAGGAGATGCCAGAGATACCACTGCCTGTGGGCTCCTTGGAGCAGGGAGAGGGTGATCAAGGTGGATTTGAGATTGCCTCCCCAGTAGCTGTTGCCTCCCCAATATCCTCAGCAGACGATAACATAAAGGTAAGATGGCAGAAGGTAAGGCCATATAACTTCAACAGGGAACAAGAGGGGGAACTGGTGGAGTGGTACTAATGCAATGAGATTATCTATGACAAATCCAGAGAGGATTATAGAAATAGGGAGAGAAACGCAACCTGCTGGAGACGAAGGCTGCGGATTATCCCCGGTGCTCATGTGAGTAACTACAACAATATATTAGTTTATGTACAGGAGAACAATTTAATGTTACCCATGATTTAAAAACATACAATGCTACAGATGTAAAAGTGCTGTTTTTGCAGTTACCTTTAATTTATCTTATAAGTCTGTCTGTTCCCTGCAGCTGCAATGTAAAAATAGTGGCAGACAGACAGACAATGAAAATAACAACCAGCCTGTACTCGTACCAACTTTGTATAGGCATGTCTGCAAATGAGCCAACTCTACAAATGGAGGATATTTATATAGTGTGTGAAAAAAAGTGACATCATTTGTGCCACGTGATTAACTACACTACAGTCCACGATGGTCATTCACGATTAACGGGAAAGATCGGGAGACGGACAAGTCACTCGCACAAATGACAGAATTGCCGAGTACCGTGGGAACTCTTTATCTACCGCCCCTTATATCGTGCGGAACTCGTGCTGGACCACGACCACTTCACTCTGGTGACATCTTGCGTCAGGTCGCACCGTGAGAACCGGCCATTAGCCACAAGGGCCACATCTAACTCCCTCTTAAATATAGCCAATTAACTGGCCTCAACTACCTTCTGTGGCAGAGAGTTCCAGAGATTCACCACTCTCTGTGTGAAAAATGTTTTTCTCATCTCGGTCCTAAAGGTTTTCCCCTTTATCCTTAAACTGTGACCCCTTGTCCTGGACTTCCCCAACATCGGGAGCATCTAGCCTGTCCAACCCCTTAAGAATTTTGTAAGTTTTTATAAGATCCCCCCTCAATCTTCTAAGTTCTAGTGAGTACAAGCCAAGTCTATCAATCTTTCTTCATATGAAAGTTCTGACATCCCAGGAATCAGTCTGGTGAACCTTCTCTGTACTCCCTCTATGGCAAGAATGTCTTTCCTCAGATTTGGAGACCAAAACTGTACACAATACTCCAGGTGTGGTCTCACCAATACCCTGTACAACTGCAGTAGAACCTCCCTGCTCCTATACTCAAATCATTTTGCTATGAATGCTAACATACCATTTGCTTTCTTCACAGCCTGCTGCACCTGCATGCCTACTTTCAATGACTGGTGTACCATGACACCCAGATCTCGTTGCATCACCCCTTTTCCTAATCGGCCACCATTTAGATAATAGTCTACTTTCCTGTTTTTGCCACCAAAGTGGATAACCTCACATTTATCCACATTATACTGCATCTGCCATGCATTTGCCCACTCACCCAGCCTATCCAAGTCACCTTGCAGCCTCCGAGTATCCTCCTCACAGCTAACACTGCCTCCCAGCTTTGTGTCATCCGCAAACTTGGAGATGTTGCATTCAATTCCCTCGTCCAAATCATTTATATTGTAAATAGCTGGGGTCCCAGCATTGAGCCTTGTGGTACCCCACTAGTCACTCCCTGCCATTCTGAAAAGGACCCGTTTACTCCTACTCTTTGCTTCCTGTTTGCTAGCCAGTTCTCTATCCACATCAATACTGAACCCCCAATACCGTGTGCTTTAAGTTTGTATACTAATCTCTTATGTGGGACCTTGTCGAAAGCCTTCTGAAAGTCCAGATATAACACATCCACTGGTTCTCCCTTATCCACTCTACTAGTTACATCCTCGAAGAATTCTATAAGATTCGTCAGACATGATTTACCTTTCGTAAATCCATGCTGACTTTGTCCAATGATTTCACCACTTTCCAAATGTGCAGCTATCCCATCTTTAATAACTGACTCTAGCAGTTTCCCCACTACCGATGTTAGACTAACTGGTCTGTAATTCCCCGTTTTCTCTCTCCCTCCCTTTTTAAAAAGTGGGGTTACATTAGCTACCCTCCAATCCTCAGGAACTACTCCAGAATCTAAAGAGTTTTGAAAAATTATTACTAATGCATCCACTATTTCTGGGGCTACTTCCTTAAGTACTCGGGGATGCAGCCTACCCGGCCCTGGGGATTTATCAGCCTTTAATCCATTCAATTTACCTAACACCACTTCCCGGCTAACCTGGATTTCACTCAGTTCCTCCATCTCATTTGACCCTCGGTCCCCTGCTATTTCCGGCAGATTATTTATGTCTTCCTTAGAGAAGACGGAACCAAAGTAGTTATTCAATTGGTCTGCCATGTCCTTGTTCCCCATGATCAATTCACCTGTTTCTGACTGCAAGGGACCTATATTTGTTTTAACTAATCTCTTTCTCTTCACATATCTATAACAAATTTTGCACTCAGTTTTTATGTTCCCTGCCAGTTTTCTTTCATAATCTATTTTCCCTTTCCTAATTAAGCCCTTTGTCCTCCTCTGCTGGACTGAATTTCTCCCAGTCCTCTGGTAGGCTGCTTTTTCTGGCTAATTTGTATGCTTCATCATTTGTATTGATACTATCCCTGATTTCCCTTGTTATGCACGGATGCACTGCCTTCCCTGATTTATTCTTTTGTCAAACTGGGATGAACAATTGTTGTAGTTCATCCCTGCAGTCTTTAAATGCCTTTTAAGATGTGGGAAAATAAATATTGCAGAGGCATCATAAATATCACTGAAGTAAGCTCAGATATGAATGAAGACGAGGTATGATGTAGGAGGAAAGAACTACAATGAATATAAAACATTATGAATAAGTAGTTAGCATATTACATTGAATCGTGATACCACAGCAGATCATAGTCATGGGACAAGACACCCAAAGGTGCAACTTTATCAATCAGTTTAACTAAGAACAATGTCTTACTGTACACATTTCTGGAAAGATGTGTGAAAACTAGGCAAAATTAGCTGTATTGGTGCTTAAGAAAATAGCTGAAGAATAATGAGGCAGATTAGGTCACTTAGACTAACTGTTGAACATGGCTCTTAGCACCAGTATATATATTTGGGCTCTATGTTCACTGGCATGGAAGAAGATGAGATAGAAACAGTCAAATATACTTTCTCTCCAGAATCACTTGCTCCAACTCTGATTTGGAACAATGAAGTGGAAAAACCAGGTATTTAAGTAAATCAATGTTATAAGCTGAGATAGAAAGTGCATGGAAGGTCACAAGTGAAATTGTCAACAAAAAGAAAATGTTTGCCAAAGGAAAAGATGTGCAACACAGATAAATTGTGCAAGTCTTCAAGAGCAAAATTTAAGAAAGGACAGCTCACTTGTTCGTAATAATAGATTGCAAAGACTATGAGAAGCAGTTGTTAACGATACAGTATGTAATATAACGATATGATATAATGGGGAGAAAGAATTGACAGCTGTGTTTACAAATGCTCATTGAGAATCTGGAGGAAGGAAGGAATGAAGTTCAAGGCTTTGAGCCATTGAGAACTATCTTTTAGACAAGTTTCCAGTAACTGAGTCTGATTAACACATGGGGACAGGTATACCATCTTTGAAGTGCATGTAGAGAAGATGAAAATTTAATGATAGAAAACACTACTACGCACATTTAATATGGCCAAGATATCCACTGCAGAAATCCCAAGAGCAGGAAATTGAAGGAACTGTGGTGCAAGTCTAAGTCAAAATCTTCAGCTTGGAACCTTGAGGTTTTCAGATATCTCGCTTTATCTGATGTATGAAACTACTCATCCAAGATCATGAAATGGTACTTTTCAGGAAATATTTCTTGGAAACCATTGAAATTGGCAAAACATAACTGAAGGCAATAATCTGAAGGCATTTTGCTAATTTGCTAGCTGTAACTAAAAGAATGGAAATTGACTTGAAAAGCCAACTATTTCTCTTCCCACAGATGTGCGCCGTCCTGCTGAGTTTTACTGCCATTTTCTAGTAACATTTCTAATTCAGATTTCCAGCATTTTGGTTTTGCCTTACAGATACTATTACATTTAATCATCTGTAAACAAAGCCACAGTAGTCAAATTACATTTAGTACAGAAGAATCTGTTGTAGGTTAACATTTTACCTCTTAAAATTTATTTTTAGGAACAACGCTTTTTGAGCATTTCAAAAGCAGAATACTATAGACAATGGTTCAATTGAAAAGAAAGATGTACTGGAAGAGTTTGTGTGGAAGGTGGGCTTATCAGAACAGTCGCAATGAAGATAAGAAAACTGACCAATTCAATAGCTATCTTGAAGAAATTTAGATCTTCAAATTGGTATTTTTTGTATTTGGTGGTGGGTGCGTTGTTACTGTTTGTTTTGTAAATATTATTACTGTTATTAATTGAATACATTTCTTTTTATAAAAAAAGACAAAATATATCTCGATCTGGCCCCGTTGACCCAGGAACGTGCCAACCCATGCCTCACGCGGCCTCCGTTCATCTTCCATGCCCAGGGCACCTCCTACAGCCGACCTCGGAACAACCGGAGTGTCACTGAGGTCCAAGGCCACAGGCCACTTACTGGCACCATTGTTTTCCTGCATCTGTCACCATCTTGAATCACACCTTAATGTAATGTCGAGCTTTCCTTCTACCAATTTTATTTCCTGAGTCTACTTATTTGGCTAGGATTCTTTATCTTAGAGCTTGGATCGTTTCCCTCATTTTCAGATTCGCTGATCAACCTGGACCTTACCTTGTGCTTTCTTAACCTCTGGATCTAATCATCACAAACTGTTGTTGTGACATCAAATATCTCAATTTTTATTCCTCTCATCCCCTGTAGCCACTCTACTCTAACGCTTTGTTCACTGAGGACCAACCCAAGCATTATTATGAAACCAGTGACATGGGTAGTGCAGTAGATTGGTAAAACAACCTCTTCTTTATAGTGGCTGAATAATCATCCCTGCCTCTGCTTTGAACATCAGGCTACCATTTCCCAAACATCGCAGACCTCATCTTCCTTCTATTGCCTCCAAACGCACTGTTGCCCAACCAAGTTCAATCCACTTCTACCTCCTTCTTCAGTGAGCTCATTACCTTTGCCTAATTATTTGCACTTTTATTTGTTCTAGAAATTGTAATTTTTCTACCTTGACCATCGTTTTCATCCATTGTTTATTCTATTTTTCATCCTCAACACTTCTGATACATATTGCTATTTTAACAGTTCCTTGGCCCAAACCATCTCATGTTCACCATGAATGTCAAATCACTTTGGACTTCCAAACTTCCCTTAAGATAGCTTGACAATCTTTCACCTTTTCTTTGAACAGAGGCCTAACCATCATCATTCTCTGTGTGGCGGATTTGGTTCTCACAACATCATAAGGCATAGGAGCAGAATTAGGACATTCGGTCTATTGAGTCTGCTCCAACATTCAATCATGGCTGATCTATCTTTCCCTCTCAATCCCATTATCCAGCCTTCTCCTCATAATTTGACACCTTTACCCAAAGTCTTGGGCCTCCGCAGCCATCTGTGGCAATTAATTCCAGATTCACCAACCTTTGGCTAAAGAAATTTGTCCTCATCTTTCTAAATGTATGTCTTAATCTGAAGATGTGTCCTCTGGTCCTAGACTTTCCCACTAATGGAAACATCCTCTCCACTCTATCCAGGCTTTTCATTATTTGGTAAGTACCAGACCCGGTATTGGGTCTGCTACTTTTCATATAGAGGAACCAGGGAGTCTCCAGAAGGACTTGGACAGGTTGGGAGAATGGGTAGAGAAGTAGCAGAGGGAAAACAGTACAGCAAAATGTGTAGCCATTCACTATGCATGCTGACTATTTTCAGTTTGATTTTACTTTTCAAGGTGTTGCATTACGCTGGTATGATTTTAGGGTTGTGACTGTTAACTTAGCCTCGGGCCACAGGAGAACAAGCCGGGTGAAAAGACGATGGTGGAGCATCTTGTGACTTAAATCTGAAAAAAAATTGATGTTCTACTATTTGTAATTGTGATAACTGAAATTCCTGATAAGAGCATTTTTTCCTGCCATTTTATATTCACTAACTGATCTGAAAAAGGGTGTTGACCCAAAACGTCACCCATTCCTTTTCTCCAGAGATGCTGCTTGTCTCGCTGAGTTACTCCGCCATTTTGTGTCTATCTTCGGTGTAAACCAAAGATCCTAGATAATCTCTATATAATCTCCTCTATAATCTTTGGTGTGAACTAGCATCTGTAACTCTTCCCTGCATAGAGCGTCACCGCATGTTGTGTGTAGCCATCACCTCATGTTGCGGCACAGCGGCAGAGTTGTTGCCTTACGGTGCCAGAGACCCAGGTTGGATCCTGACTACGGGTGCTGTCTGTACGGTGTTTGTACATTCTCCTCGCGACCCCTTCGGTATCCCCCCCCCCACCCTCTAAACACACAGGTTTGTTGGTTGATTGGCTTGGCATAAATCTAAATTGTCCCTAGGGTGTGTAGGGTTGTTGTCAGTGTGCGAGGATCGCTGGTCGGTGCGGACTCGGTGGGCCGAAGGGCCTGTTTCCATACTATATCTCTAAACTAAACTAGGCCGCGGGCGGGTGTGGTGCGGCCGTTGGCAGCGCGTGGCCAGATCGGGCGGGTGCGGTGTGGCCGTTGGCAACGTGTGGCCAGAGCGGCCGTTGGCAACGCGTGGCCAGAGCGGGAGGGTGCGGCCGTTGGCGGCCGTTGGCAGCGCGTGGCCAGAGCGGGCGGGCGAGAGAGCAGCGACGACGGACTGTCCGCACCGCACGCTTGGCTTGTGGCCGCATCTGTCAAGGCAAGGTAATGGCCGTTAGCTCAGCTGCCGCTTATACATCCTACAGTTGCTTGAAATGAGGCCGCTTATGACAAGGCAATCGTTTAGTGTTAAATGTAGAGTGCGGGCGATTCCGCTTTTGTTGTTTTTTCTCTACCGCACCTTTTTGCTTGCAGCAGCGGCACCGTGCAAATGAAAGGGCTTGTAGACCCGCTGCCTCCTGGCTCCAGCGAGCTCGGACTGTGGGTCTCCCCATACACCCCCCCCCCCCCCCCCCCCCCCCAAACGGACGTGCAGGTTATTGGTCGCTGTAATTTTCCCTTCGTGTAAATCGTGAGTGGTCAAATGAGAATGTGGGGAGAACAGGTTACAGGGGAAATTCGTGGAGAAGTGAGTTGGGTCTTTGAGGTACCGTCGACTCAAGGGGCTGAAATGCTCCCCACCTCACTTTATGTCATAAAGAAATATGGTCTCAATCTACTAAAACTGATTTGTTTTCTCACTTTTCCAATTACAATGAAGGGTCTTTGACCCAAAGTATTAACTCTGTTTCTCTTTCCACTGATGTTGAATGAATGCTGGTTAATGGTTTTAACAAATTCTTTGTAAATGTGGGACCAGATTTGGCAGAAAAAATTAATGACCCAGAAACAAAAGAAGGGGCAGATACTGATCTTTGGGATAGAAATAATAGCTCTATTGTCCTTAGAGCAGTCGAAGGAAAATAAATCATAGACCCTGTGAGAAAATGTAAAAGTAAATCCTCTACTGATTGGAATGATATTGACATGATTATAATAAAAAATGTTATTGAAGAAATTACAGAACCATTAACTCATATCTGTAACTTGTCTTTTCAATCCGGTAAATTTCCGAACAAAATGAAAATAGCTAAAGTAATACCATTATATAAAACTGGGGATAGACACCATTTCACAAATTACAGGCCTGTTTCTTTACTCTCCCAATTTTCCAAGATCCATGAAAACCCTTTTACAGAAAGACTTGACAATTTCATTGAAAAACATAAGCTTTTGGTCGACAGTCAATATGGATCAACATCTATGGCACTAATGGAACTAATCGAGGAAATCACAAATTGCGTAGATAATAAAAAAACTTGCAGTGGGAATATTCATAGATTAAAAAAAAGCATTTGATACCGTAAATCACGACATTTTACTCATGAAACTGGATAGGTATGGCATCAGAGGGATTGGATTGGGTGAGAAGCTATTTAAGAAACAGGCACCAATTTGTAGAAATAGGTGAACATAAATCAACTTACATGAACATAACTTGTGGAGTACCTCAAGCGTCTGTGTTAGGTCCAAAGCTTTTCATAATGTACATTAACGACATATGCAAAGTATCAAATATACTGAAATTGATTACATTTGCCGATGATACGAATATCCGGTGTTCCGGTGAAAAACAATCCGAAAACCAGCATTTTTTTCCAGGATGTCGTCTGCATCACCAAATCTGCGTTTGCGGCCAAACTCTGACCAGACCCACGGTGGCCTCAGGTCTGTACTACTGTCCGCTGCCTCCTCCCCAGAGACCGGTCTGTGTTTTTAAACATGTAAATTTTGCTTATTTTTAGTCAGTTGTTTGGGTGTTTGTGTGGTGGGGGGTGGGGGGGGGGGGGGGAAGGAAACTTTTTAATTCTCTCCCTACCTGGTCGGAGAGGCGGGGAGCGGTCAATGCCTTACCGGGTCGCCGTTGCAGTAAGCTCCGCAGCGCTGTAGCCGCCAACCAACAGCTGGGGCTGCGGGGGGCGCCGGTTGTAGACTCACCGACCGTCGGGAACTCTACCCCTGGCTGCGAGGCTCCGCAAATGCTGGGAGTCGGCTGCGTTGCAGCGCTGGGATACCAGCTGGGAGTCGGGGGCAATGCGGGTCGCTGGTCTGCGGCTCCAGGGCGCCGGGAGGCCGCCGGCTCCCAACGTTCGACCGCTTTTCGGGGCTCCTGGGCGGCGAATTCTCCCGCCCGAGTTGCGGGGCGTCGCCAGAGCTGGACTGGAGGGGTCGGAGCTACAACCGGCGCCGCCCACGGCCGGAATGAGCCCCCGCTCCGCGATGTTGGGAGTCGCCGACCAGGGGGCTCCAAACCAAGAAAGTTTGTCCTCCTCGCACCCCCCCCCGTGGCTTAAAATCCCTCGGGACAAACTGCCATCGCCAGCCAGGGGCTTTGACTTTGACTCTGACGGGGGGGGGGGGAGGAGTGCAGTGGAGAGATAAGTTTTTTTTCAAACCGCCCGCGCTATCACTACCTATGTGATCTACGCTAAAAAAATTTCCATTATGTTGTGTCCGAAAATAGTCCGAAATCCGACAAGTGTCTGGTCCCAAGGCTTTCGGATAAAAGGTTTGGCACCTCTATTTGTCCGATGATATGAATATTTAAATTGACTCTTGACAATTTGAAGCAGCTTTGGAGGTCTCATTGAAATGACTAAATTAAAACAGTGGTTTGATGTCAATAAATTGGCTCTAAATTTAAGCAAAACAAAGATTATGCTATTTGGAAAACATAAAATAAACCCTCAAGTACAATTGAAAATAGATAACATAAGTATAGAAAGAGTATATGAAAATAAATTTCTTGGTGTGATTTTAGACCACAAAATCTGCTGGAAACCACATATACACCACGTCAAAGCAAAACTGGCAAAGTCTAATAGCAATATTGGGAAAATCAAGACACATTCTGGACCACAAATCATTTCATACTTTGTATAATACACTCATATTGCCATATCTGAGTTACTGTGTGGAAATATGGGGTAACACCTACAAAACCAACCTACAGCCGTTATGCACATTACAAAAAAGAGCAATAAGAATTATCAATGACGTTGGATATCTTGAACATACCAATTTATTATTCTTAGTCACATACACTGAAGTTCACTGATCTGGTTAAATTTAAGACTGCGCAAATCATGTGCAAAGCAAGAAATAATTTACTTCCAAGAAATATACAAAAACTGTTTATGGAAAGACAGGGTGGGTATAATTTGAGAGGGGAACATAATTTAAAAAAACTCAATGTCAGAACAACTCTTAAAAGTATGTGCATAGCAATCTGTGGTGTGAATTTGTGGAATGGTCTGGAACAGGAGATAAAACTTAGCACAAGCATAATTCAGTTTAAAAAGATGTACAAAAACACTTGTTTAAAAGGATATTGGGATGAGGATAGGTGATTGTGAGTGGGATATTTGTTATACTGATTGTATTGGGAAGGGTGATTATAGAGTGATGGGTTGATAATGACTAAGATACTGTATAGTATAAGGGTTTTTTCTTTTCTTTTTCTTTTTTTCTTTTTTGTATGGCTTTGTAAATATTTGATTAGTGTTCAAATGTAAATAATTTGGTGTACATATAGTGGCTGGTGTACATATGGTGTAAATATGGTGTACACATATCTGCTAAATTTGTATAAGATAATTACAAGCAGTTGAATAAGGGGTGGGAATTAATAAGCTTTGGCTTCTTCCTGCTCCTTTTCGGACACATATGATTTCATTTATTTATTGATATTGTTTATGACACTTTATAAATATTTTTGTTTTGTTTTTTTGTATGCTGTTTCACACTTGCTTTTTATTCTTTGATTCTGTTTGAAATAAATAATAAAATAAAATAAAATAATAAAAATAAAATGTTCCTTCCTGATCTGAGATTTTGGGCATTTTCAGTTTTTATTTCAGATTTTTAACATTAGTACTTTTTGATTTTCAATCATTTCAGAATTATAAACATTTGTTTCCTCTCTAATTGTTTCACACAAAACAATTTTTTTAGGCAATGGCCTGGATTTTGCTGCCTGTGGCTGCCATCAGCACCCACTGCTTGAATACCCCACTGCACTAAATTGGTTTAGATCCTCAGGAACTAAACTTGCCAGGCGAGAGCATCCTTAATCCTCTCAGTAAGTTGCTACATACGTTTCCTTTGTAGCTTATTTGTGGTTGACAATAGTAGTTTTCAAGTATTTTGGGGGGAATTCAATGTCTAAAGGATAATATTAATAATTGGGTCAAACGTCCCGATCAATCTCCGCTTTAAAATTACCGAATGACTTGTTCTCCACCGTCATCTGCGACAATGAATTCCACAGATTCACCATCCTTTGAGATAAATAAATTCCTCTTCATCTCCATTCTAAAGGTACAGCTATTTATTACCTGGTGAGAAACTAACCTAACTCATAAGCTTAAATATCACACACACGAAGGGCATTTCAGATATGTTAGGCAAGACTTTGCAGATAATTCCAACAAGAAAGTACAATCCTGTACTAATGATTCCACAGTACCCTTTTAACTCCCCATGCTAATTAATGGAAATTCCAAGGTGGTGTGGGCATCTTCCAAGCTCATGCTATGTTTCCAGTACATTACCCAGGGGGCAGCAGTTCCTCCAAAAAAACTAGTTTTAAAAGGTGGAGGTAGAGAAATCAAGGGAATATCTCCGATGGGGCAAGGGCACTTTTGCCATGGTTATACACTACTTACATAGTCATCTAATTTATAGATGAACAAGTTGGCAGGAATTCATTAAACAAAAGATACATAAAAGCAGTGAAATGCAAGTCAGCAGAGAATTGAAACCAAATGATCAGGCAGTGTCTATGAAAAAGGAAAATGTGACCTAATAATAGAGATGGATAACCTTTTAGTAGGTATGTTACAAAACTTACCTTCAGCGGTGCTGCAGTTCTGCCACTGGCCGTGTGCGCAATTTTGGCGCCTTTGAGGGGGGCGGGGTTAAAATGCGGTTTTCACCTACCTGTCCTGAATTATATTTTCTCGGAGTGCAAGCTTTTGCTGAAGAATTGTTCCGACGGGTGTTCGGTGAATTTTTTTTTTTAATCGCCCGACAGGTTCAGCGCTGGAGTAATTTAAAAATCAGTTTCTAAAGCCGTCAACGCCGACAACGGGGACGGATTTCACGTACGGGACAGGTAAAGGAATACCGTTTATTTTATGTATAAAAATGCTCCTTAAGATGCCTATAATTCACATTTTCCGTTGCGAAACGGTGATTTTTTTCCCCATACGAACCGGCAGTATTTTTCCTGCCGATATGGGGTTTAAATTCACTGCAACCGCAACGTTCCAAATGATCGCATTCCAGAAAAACCCACTCGCAAGATTATTTAAATGGCCATTAATTTGCAGGTATTAAACACTAAATTCCTTCCATTTGGCCTATAAATCCATGACAATGAGATTTAAAAATCATGTTATATTGTGAATTGTTGTGTGTATGTTATTTGGACATTTAGGCTATTTAAGAAATAGATAGATGTTTAGATCTGGTAATTGAATTATGTAATTAGCTACACTTGGGCAACTAACTAATTATATGCTTTAATTTCAGGTCATCCAAGTAAGATTGTTTCATATTTTGTTTCAGAATGCTTCAATCTATAATAACTGAAAATTTATTTCAGTTCTCTTAATTTTTAACAAAGTTATGGGCTTTTGATTGTCCTCGATCACAGCTTTTGTGTTAAGTCAATGGAAAAGCAATTCTGCTAGAAAAGCGATTAGCAAGATGCTAATTTCTGAGTATGAAAATTGCCATAACTTTTTTAATACTGAAGATATAAAAGTGAATTAGGTGTCAAATTAAACTCTTTTTATGCTTTATCTGATGGGATAAATTGCAGACTTGATTTTTAAAATCTCAAAATTTTGTAACATTGCTACTTTTAGAAGAACTAGTTAGTTCCAATGCAAACTAAAAAGCAAGGTACCTGAAATTATTGAATCAAATATTGAATCCTGAAGGGTTGCAATATGCCAGACAGAAGATGAGGTGCTGTTTTCAAGCTTATTATAAGCCTTGATGTAACAGTGTAGGAGGCCACAGACAGACAAGTCTGTACGAGTGAGATGGAGAATTAACTAGGATAGAATTGGAAGTTTTTCAGGGTCACCTCTACGGACTGAGTGAAGGTGCTCTGCTAAGCAGTTGTTCCATGTGGGGTTGGTTTCTCACTGTAGGATATAGCATGTTGTGAATTCAAAGCAATGCACTAGTTGGAAGTGCAAGTGAATTGCTGTGTCACTTGATAGGACTTATAAGGTCATAAGTGATAGGCGCAGAATTAGGTCTGCTCTGCTATTCAATCATGGCTGATCTATCTCTCCCTCCTAACCCCATTCTCCTGCTTTCTCCCCATAACCCCTAACCCCTGTACTAATCAAGAATCTACTCTGCCTAAAATACACCCATTGACCCTTTGTGTGCTTGCATGGTGGAAGGAAGTGAGGTAAAGGGGCAAGTGTTTTATTATAATTTTGCAGGTTGCCTTTTCAACTGAGAAATCTTTTGCTTTACATCTTTCTGCCATGGAATCTTTGATATGGAATTTACAATTGGCAGTTGCGCATAAACCTTGCAATGCAGGAAAATGAAATGAGAAGAAGAGAGAAAAATGTAGTGGTATACATGAGGTATACATAAGTGTACTAATGTATGTATACATTGTGTTGTTTATTTTAATGTTGAGAGCAAAGTTGTTCTGGCACCATTTGTTCAGTCGATCGATTTCCATCCTTACTCTGATTCGCCGTCAGTTGTAATTCATCCAACAACGGTGGTGTTGACACATGAGTTTTCATCAAAAGATAAAAGATTTAATCTGGATTAATTAGGATATCCTAAAGTTGGGATTGATGACTTTAGCAAAAATTGTGCTGTTTTGCAGAATTTTTGCTCTTATGTAGGAAGGGACCCAGAGAGGGCAAATCCAAGTGTCGGATGAGAAAGCAGCCATAAATCATAAATAACTTGGTTTACTTGCAATTAATAAATAGGCCTGAACCTACCTCGGAATTATATCATGGATTAAATAATGGATGAATGATGCTCAACTGACAGGAACCTCAAGCTGATGAAACATTATATTGCCTTACTTGTATATTTTTCAATTTGAACCACATGAATTTCAATAGTCACTTAAATTGTTTACCTTTTTAAAAAAGTGACTCTTTTAAAATGTCTAAATTCAAATTTTTTAATTCATTTAATCAGCAAAAAAGTCACATTGAGCATGTAACAAATAACTAAATAATAATATTGTAATTAATATGTCTTTAATTGGACTATAATTTGTAATTCTGTTTTGCCTTAAGGGCCCGTTGAAAATATCCAGTTGAAGACTATTCAAGCTTAATAAAATGGCAGAGTAAGTTTGATTACTTTCAGTTTGAAACCAAACCGGCCCAAACTGAAACTGCATAAATGCATTGGAATGTTTGGAGATATTGGTTGCTGACAAATGTAAGCATTATTGATGTGAAATATTTTGGATTGTTTGAAGGACAAGATACATTATATCATTTTCAAATGAAGGGAATCAACTTGAAACTCGTCTATCCATTTTCTCCATAGGTGCTGTCTGGCCCGCCGAGTTCATCTAGCAGTTTGCTTTTTGTTTCAGATTCCAACATGTGCATTCTCTTGACTCCAATCTCTCTGGAAATATTGGATGAGGCATTTTTTGTTACAGGATCACACACGGCAATATTTAAAGTATAAAAACGCAATTGAGATGCTTGTTAAGTTGGCCTGATCCAGTTCTTTGCACAACTTGTACTCCCCTTGGCTGAGCACTTAATTGCCTTCACCAGCATGAAAGTTCCTTCCCGAATGCTAGTTATTTTTTTTTACGAGCTAGTTGATTAACGAGTAAACTAGTTTATTAGTTAATCAACCAGTTAATATTGCTGGATAAAGTTTAACCACAAAGCATTTTTACTAAGACTGTGGACGGAAAGAAGTATGTCTTTTATACTTTTGTTATGCAGTGCCTCAAGAAAGTGTCTGATTTTTTCAAATGTAGTTTGGTGGGTAATCTTTTGGGAAAGGTGCGAATTTGGGAATGGCAGGGAAAAAACCCACAAAGTAAATGGAAATGCCAGAAAATGGGGGGAAGAAAAGGCAATGACAATGAATAAGTGATTAAATCTATAAAGATCAACCTCACTGTTAAACCATCCAACATTTGAATTTATCTTCAAAATTTTAATCTGAAACTTTGCTAATTTTGAACAAAGGCTATTCTGTGTAATCCAAGTATGGAACCAAGCATCTGCAACAAATAATTCCTAAGATTGTAGCCATGTACAATCCATAAAATGCAATTAATTAATTTTCCATGTAATGTTTTATCTATTTGACCAATAATGGTGCGATTCCTGTGGAGATACCCACACAAGACCAAGACATATCGTATTTTAACAGATGTTACAATGGGATACCCCAAAACTCTGTGCAACAAAAAATCCTGTACTTATTTGAATACCATAACTATACTGAGGGCAGCTATGGATTGTAGATGTTTTGCCTCTTGGCCTTGTAGGGCAATTCCAACGCACAGAAATGCAAGAGGATGCAGAGATGGTGGATCCATCCTCGTCCATCACGAGCACAACCATCCCCACTGTGCAGAGCACCTATATGTTCTGTTAGAGAGTCATAGTGCACTGTGGTCAACTTGTCAATGCTGTCCAAAATGCCCCATCTACACTAGTCCTACCTGCCCGCATTGGGCCTGTATCGCTATAAACGTTTTCTATGCATCTACCTGTCCAAATGCCTTCTAAATGTTGCTATAGTACCTGCCTCAACTATGTCTGGCATCTTGTTCCATATACCCATATACCCACTGTGTGAAAATGTTACCCCTCGAGTCCTTATTACATCTTCTCCCTCAACTTAAATCTATGTCTGGTTCTTGATTTACCTACCCTGGGTAAGAAAATGGTGCATTACCCTTTCTATTTCCCTCATGTTCCTATACACCTTTATATGATCATCCCTCATCCTCCTGTGCACAAATGAATAAAGCCCTAGCCTGTCCAACCTCTCCCTATAGCTCCAGCTCTCAAATCCTGGCAATATCCTTGATAATTTGCATTATTTGCCGTTTAACAACATCCTTCCTATAAACTGGTGACCGAAACTGAACTCAATACTCTAAATGTGGCCTCACCAATGTCTTATACAACGGTAACATAATGTACCTTGTACCTGTACCTTGTGGTCATCACTCTTGGACATCCTGTGGCGCTGTCATGGCTGCCTCTGCCTTCAGTCCGGTGTCTTTTTGTTTTTTTACGTTTGAAGTTTTTTTTTTTTTTTTTTTTTTTTTTTTTTTTTTTAATTTTTTTTTTTTTTTTTTTTTTTGGGGGGGGGGGGGGGGGAAGAGGGTACGGTAAGAGGGATGCCGTCCTTCAGTCGCTTCCTGGAGAGGATGCGACTATTGTTGGAGTCGCGTCCTCGCCTTCCCCCCTCCCCTACTGGATTGGCGCGGCCTTTCCTGCCGGGACCGACCAGAGCTCCAGCAGCGGTGGCGCAGCGCTGGATACATCGCAGGGCGGGCGATGCCTTACCGGGGATCGCCATTTGGACCTCCGGAGTGCTGGGCCTGCTGCACCGACATCGCGGATCTGTGGTTCGCGGAGCTCCAAACGCGGGCGGTGCTGATCAACATCGGGGGTCGGGGGTGTGGGTCTCCGCCCGGCTCGGCCTGTGGACTTCTTGAGCCGCGGACTCCGGTGGGAGGTGGCTGATTTGGAGGTCCCGGCCGCTGACGATGTTCTCCGTCGGGGTTCGACGTCGGGGTTCCATCCTTCCCGGCGAGAGGGTCTGAACATCGGGCCACCCGTAGCGGCGACTACGGGGTGCTCGGGAGGCCCCGAACACGGGTGAACATCTGGGAAGATCAGCGAGGAGGCTGACTGGACTTTGGTTCCTTCCCTAACTTTGGTGCTGCTGTGGGGATGTTGTGTCGTGAACTTCTGTGTTTGTGCTTTTTTTAATTTTTTATGACTGTAAGGAAAATCCATTTTGTTGTCTCTTATGAGACGATGACAATAAATTGAATCCAATCCAATCACTCCCGAAGAGTCCACCAGGGACTATACTGGATGTTGACGAGAATGGGTCTGGTCTAGTGGGGGCTGTGCAGTCTGTGGGCCTGGATGGAGGTCTTGAAGGTTGCGTAGGTGGGCATGTCAACAGAGGATTGTGGGAGGGCATTCCAGAGGAAAATTGCTTCAGGGAAAAATGACTGGATGTAGGGAGGTCCCAACTTACATAGTCAATGTCCTGACTGATGAAGGCCAATGTACCTAAAACCTTCTTAACCACCCTATATACCTATCATAATTCCCTGAAAGTGGCATGTACCTGTATTCCGAGACCCCTCTGTTCTACCACACTCCTCAGGGGCTTGCCATTCACTTTGAAGGTCATGCCCTAGTTTGACTTCGCACATATCTGCATTAAATTCCATTAACTGTTCCTCACCTCATTTGGCCAACTGATCACACTGTAATGTTTGATAACCATCTTCGATATCTACAATGCCACCTACATTAGTGTCATCTGCAAACTTGATAATCGTGCCTTCTACATTCTCATTCAAATCGTTGATATAAACCATAAGGGGCAATGTGCCCAGCACTAATCCCTGAGGCACACATTTAGTCAAAGGCCCTCAGTCCAAAAAACAACCTTTTACCATCACCCTCTACTTCCTTCCATGCAGCCAATTTTCTATCCGGTCAAATAACTCTCCCTGGATCCCATTCAATCTAACCTTCCAGAGCAGCCTGCTATGTGGAACTTTATCATATGTGTGCTGACGTCAAGGCCGCCTCAAGAAAATAGCATCTATCATCAAGGATCCCTACCATCCAAGCCATGCCCTCTTCTGGCTGTTACCATAAGAAAAGAAGTGCAGAAGCATGATATCCCATACCACCAGGTTCAGAAACAGCTACTTCCCTTCAACCATAAGGTTATTGAACTGAACAGTTCCAAGCTGCTAATGGAACACTGTGGATCACCTCTTTTGTTTGGACTTGCTTTCTAATTGTGATTTTACACTATTGTCCTGTTTTTGCACACTTTTTCTTTTGCACTGCTTTGTATAATCTATGTATAGCTTATAACCATATAACAATTACAGCACGGAAACAGGCCATCTCGGCCCTTCTAGTCCGTGCCGAACACGTATTCTCCCCTAGTCCCATCTACCTGCACTCAGACCATAACCCTCCATTCCTTTCCCGTCCATATAACTATCCAATTTATTTTTAAATGATAAAATCGAACCTGCCTCCACCACCTTCACTGGAAGCTCATTCCACACAGCTACCATGAGTAAAGAAGTTCCCCCTCATGTTACCCCTAAACTTCTGTCCCTTAATTCTCAAGTCATGTCCTCTTGTTTGAATCTTCCCTACTCTCAGTGGGAAAAGCTTATCCACGTCAACTCTGTCTATCCCTCATCATTTTAAAGACCTCTATCGAGTCCCCCCTTAACCTTCTGCGCTCCAAAGAATAAAGACCTAACTTGTTCAACCTTTCTCTGTAACTTAGTTGCTGAAACCCAGGCAACATTCTAGTAAATCTCCTCTGTACTCTCTCTATTTTGTTGACATCCTTCCTATAATTAGGCGACCAAAATTGTACCCCATACTCCAGAATTGGCCTCACCAATGCCTTGTACAATTTTAACATTACATCCCAACTTCTATACTCAATGCTCTGATTTATAAAGGCCGGCACACCAAAAGCTTTCTTTACCACCCTATCTACATGAGATTCCACCTTCAGGGAACTGTGCACAGTTATTCCCAGATCCCTCTGTTCAACTGCATTCTTCAATTCCCTACCATTTACCATGTACGTCCTATTTTGATTTGTCCTGCCAAGATGTACACCTCACACTTATCAGCATTAAACTCCATCTGCCATCTTTCAGCCCACTCTTCCAACTGGCATAAATCTCTCTGTAGACTTTGAAAATCTACTTCAATATCCACAACACCACCTATCTTAGTATCATCTGCATACTTACTAATCCAATTTACCACACCATCATCCAGATCATTGATGTACATGACAAACAGCCATCCACCATTACTCTCTGACATCTCCCATTCAGCCACTGTTGAATCCATCTTGCTACTCCACCATTAATACCCAACAATTGAACTTTCTTAACCAACCTTCCATGAGGAACCTTGTCAAAGGCCTTACTGAAGTCCATATATACAACATCCACTGCTTTACCCTCATCAATTTCCAAAGTAATCTCTTCAAAACATTCAAGAAGATTAGTCAAACATGACCTTCCAGGCACAAATCCTAATCAGACCCTGTTTATCCAGATGCTTATATATATTATCTCTAAGTATCCTTTCCATTAATTTGCCCACCACTGACGTCAAACTAACAGGTCTATAATTGCTAGGTTTACTCTTAGAACCCTTTTTAAACAATGGAACAACATACAATACAATACAAATTTATTTGTCATTTGAACCTCGTTGAGGACCAAATGAAATGTTGTTTCTGCAGTCATACATACAAAAAGAAAAGACCCAAGACACAACACAATTACACAAACATCCATCACAGTGCATCTCCTCCTCACTGTGATGGAAGGCAAAAAACTTATCTCTCCCCTGCACTCCCCTCTCCCCCCCGATGTCAGAGTCAAAGCCCCCGGCGGGCGATGGTAATTGTCCCGCGGCCATTAACGCCGCGCCGGGTGATGCAAGGCCGCACTCTGGGTCTTGTTGCTGGAGCCCCCAGCGGGCGCTAGCAAAGTCCCGCAGCTATTCCAAGCCGCGCTGGGCGATGATGTAAGGCCCCGCTCCAGGTAATCTTCATCCCCACAACTCGGGTGGGTGAAGTCGCCGTTGCGGAAGCCCCGAAAAGCAGTCTCCCAGCAGGGATCCCGGTGTTCCTGTCTGCCAGACCTGCGGTAAGCCTCCAAATCCCCGGGGTCGGGTCGCAACATCGCGCCACCACTGCTCCTCCCGCTCCGAACTCGGCCAGTTCCGCGATGGTGAGTAAGTCCGCAGCTCCGTGACTGGAGCCCCAGGTCGTTCCGGTTGGAGGCCGCTCCACGTTGCTAGGCCACAACGACAACGGAGACCCGACAGAGAAAAGGTCGGGTTCTCCGTGCAGGGGAAAGATTTTAAAGTCCCCCCCCCCCCCCCCCCCCCCCCCCCCCCCCCCCCCCCACACACACACACACCCCGTCAAAAAAATAAATAAAAACTACATTAAAACGAGACAGAAAATAATAAAAAGACAGATGGACTGCAGAGGCCGCTGCGACGTGAGTATGCCAATCCTCTGGCACTATTCCCGTTTCTAATGACATTTGAAATATTTCTGTCATAGCCCCTGCTATTTCTACACTAACTTCCCTCAATGTCCTAGGGAATATCTTGTCCGGACCTGGAGGCTTATCCACTTTTATATTTCTCAAAAGTGTCAGTACTTCCTCTTCTTTGAATCTCATAGTTTCCATAGCTACTCTACTTGTTTTCCTTACCTCACATAATTTAATATCCTTCTCCTTGGTGAATACCGAAGAAAAGAAATTGTTCAATATCTCCCCCATCTCTTTTGGCTCTGCAGATAGCTGTCCACTCTGACTCTCTAATGGACCAATTTTATCCCTCGTTATCCTTTTGCTATTAATATAGCTGTAGAAACCCTTTGGATTTACTTTCACCTTACTTGCCAAAGCAACCTCATATCTTCTTTTAGCATTTCTAATTTCTTAAGATTCTTTTTTACATTCTTTATACTCCTCAAGCACCTCATTTACTCCATGCTGCCTATAATTATTGTAGATCTCTCTCTTTTTCCGAACCAAGTGTCCAATTTCCCTTGAAAACCATGGCTCTTTCCAATTTTTACTATTTCCTTTCAACCGAACAGGGACATAAAGATTCTGTACTCTTAAAATGTCACCTTTAAATGTCCTCCATTTTTCTTCCACATCTTTCCCATAAAACAAAATGTCCCAATTTACTCCTTTTAAATCCTTTCGCATCTCCTCAAAGTTAGCCTTTCTCCAATCAAAAATCTCAACCCTAGGTCCAGTTCTGTCCCTCTCCATAATTATATTGAAACTAATGGTATTGTGATCACTGGACCCGAACTGTTCCCCAACGCATACCTCTGCCACCTGACCCGTCTCATTTCCTAACAGGAGGTCCAGCACCGCCCCTTCTCTAGTAGGTACCTCTATGTATTGCTGCAAAAAACTATCCTGCACACATTTTACAAACTCCAAACCATCCAGCCCATTTACAGAATGTGTTTCCCAGTCTATTTGTGGAAAATTGAAATCTCCCACAATCACTGCCTTGTGCTTACTACTAATATCTGCGATCTCCTTACATATTTGCTCTTCCAATTCTCGCTCCCCATTTGGCGGTCTATAATACACCCGTATAAGTGTTGCTACCCCTTTCCCATTTCTCAGTTCCACCCAAATAGCCTCCCTTGACGAGCCCTCTAATCTATCCTGCCAAAGCACTGCTGTAATATCTTCCCTGATAAGCAATGCAACACCTCCACCTCTTGCCCCTCCAATTCTATCACACCTGAAGCAACGAAATCCTGCAATATTTAGTTTCCAATCACAGCCCTCCTGCAACCATGTTTCACTGATCGCCACAACATCATACTTCCAGGTGACAATCCAGGCTCTAAGTTCATCCACCTTTCTTACAATGCTCCTAGCATTAAAATATACACATTTAAGAAACCCACCCTCTCTTATTCTCTGTTTATTGTCTTTTTCTTCCTTCTCCCCTACATTTTGGGTCAGAGTGCTACCCTTCTCTGCCTCCTGCCTCACACACTGACTGCTAGCTTTCCCAATTTGAGTCCCTCCCCCCAACCGTTCTAGTTTAAAGTCTCCCCAGTAGCCTTTGCAAATCTCCCCGCCAGGATATTGGTCCCCCTCGAGTTCAAGTGCAACCCGTCCTTTCTGTACAGGTCGCACCTTCCCCAAAAGAGGTCCCAATGATCCAGAAACTTGAATCCATACCCACTGCACCAGTCCCTCATCCACGCATTTATCCTCCACCTCGCTCCATTCCTACTCTCACTGTCGCGTGGCACAGGCAGTAATCCTGAGATTGGTACCTTTGCAGTCCTTCTCCTTAACTCTCTACCTAACTCCGTAAATTCTTCTCTTTTTCTACCTATGTCGTTGGTACCTATATGTACCACAACCTCAGGCTCCTCTCCCTCCCATTTCAGGATATCTTGGACACGTTCAGACACATCCCTGACCCTGGCACCAGGGAGGCAAACAACCATCCGGGTCTCCTGTCTGCGTCCACAGAATCGCCTATCCGACCCCCTGACTATAGAGTCCCCTATTACTATTGTCCTCCTCTTCTTTTCCTTACCCTTCTGAGCAACAGGACTGGTCTTTGTGCCGGAGGCCCGGCCGCTGTCGCTACCCCCAGGTAGGCTGTCTTCCCTCAACCGTACTCAAACATGAGTACTTATTTTCAAGGTGTACAGCCACCGGGGTACTCACCAGTCCCTGCCACTGCCCATTGCCCTTGTTTTATTGTTGTCCAAGTCTGTGTCTGTTGCTGCTGCATGCTGGATTTTTATTGTACTTGTACCTCACCATACTTGAGACACTAGCTTTCACACGGTCTAAAAATCAGTGTCTTCACATCACCCACTAGTAAATGACTTTTCTGGCTGTATCACCATTGATCATTGAAAATGTAACCTTCCTGTCTCTCAAACCACGTATCTACTGCTCACCTCACACCCCACCCATTAATTGTCATTGGGCTTCTTCCCCTGGCAAACCATTGGCGCTGGTCTCGGAGTTACTGATGTTTTCTATTGTGCCTTTGTCTCTGAGTTATTTGTGCTTTTCATTGTGCTCTCTGCAATACTGTAGCCTATGAAATAGAGGTCTTTCCCATCATGCTAATCCCACTCGGTACCTTCAGTAGCCTAATCTTTCTTACACATGTTAATGTCAACAGTCCAAGCATTTACTGGAACTGAAGCTAACCTTCTTTTACTATTTAGAGACAAAATTCCGCCTGAAACACAAAATTCTCCAAGTGACAGTGATGAATCATGGGTAGGTAACATGTTTTTTATTAATTACTGTTCTGTTGATAACTAAAACTTTTCACCAAATTACCTTATATTTGTTTTATAATTGGGAGAAAAGAACTGACATTCAGTAAACATCCTAAAAGTTAACCGTTGTAAATCGCCATTAATCGAAAAGGATCAATTGTAAGCAAATACATTGTATTTTTAGTAAATAAAAAGATTCAAGATTCTTCAAATGTAGATATAGAGATGGGAGAGTTGGCTGAAAGCATAATTGAAAGGATGAGATCAGCCTTTAGGGGAAAATAGTAGCATGATAAAGCCAACTCAGGCAGAATTGAAAATTCCAATTTTGCAATATAGACTTTCTTATTAACATAAATTTGTTTCCTTAGGATAAGAATACACAAGAAGAACATATAAGGCGACGGATTTCAGTCAGAAGAGAACATATAAGAAAAAGGGTAATGTATTTGTGTTGCACACCGAAAGAGGCTCAGTTTCTATACATCAAAGATCTAATCCGTGCATAATTTTATTTTATCCTTTTACCAGTTTCCTTATTCGTCGTTTCTTTGTTCGCTCCTACATCACTTCTGCAAGGATGAAGCCTGATACAATTGATTTCAACTGTCCAGTTACTTTATCAAATTTTTATTAAATCTTGTTGCCCTAAAGGGCCTGTCCCACTTTCTCGACCTAATTCACGACCACTGCTGAGTTTGCCCTTAACTCATACTCGCAGCATGGTCGTCACGAGGTCGTAGGAGGTCGTATGTAGGTCGTAGCAGGCCGTGATGCTAGTCGTAGGTACTCGTGGCATCAAGTAGGTCGGGGCGTTTTTCTAGCATGATGAAAAATGTTCACGAGTAAAAAAGGTCGTGATTAGGTCGTGAAAGTGGGACAGGCCCTTAACTATTCCCACAGAATCATTTGAAACCTTCCCATTTCTGATGTCTTTGTCATCTGCTAACACACTCCACACCTGCACTTTCATGTTTGATTCTAATGGTCATTAAAAACAATGTAAGCTTGGAAAATAATGATGTTACACTTGCCATCCCTCAGATTCCTCTGCTTTATTCTGCTGCTTTGAACTGTTCCAAAGCTTTTTATGTTGTTGGCTTTCATATTCCTCTTTGCTATCTCCTGCCTCCAGTACTTCCCATAATTAACTGTGGGAATGTTTTTACACAAAGCGTGGTGGGTATATGGAATGAGCTGCCGGAGGAGGTAGGTGAGGCAGGTACTATCATAATGTTTAAGAGATACTAGAGCAAGTGGGACCCGTTGGGTGCCTGTCACATGGGAGGCCTGGTCCCCCAATGCAACCTGTTCCCCAACACAATATTCCACCACTCACCCATATCCCCCACGGGAGGCCTGGTCCCCCAACGCAACTTATTCCCCAAGGAAGATCGTCCCGTCAACGGAAGGTTAGAGCCCCCCGACCGCTGAAGGACAAAGAAGGGAAGAGATTTAACTTTCTTTTGCCTTCCACCGCAGTGAGGAATGTGGAGAAGTCACTGTGGTGGATGTTCATGTTTAAATGTATTTTATGCGTTCTGTTGCTTTTTATTGGCATGACTGTATGGCAAATCAAACTCCTCGTATGTTTCAAAACATACTTGGCTAATAAAGTAAGTATGAGTGAGTATGAGTATATATCACAAGCAATAGCAGCCCCAACACAGATCCCTGTGGAACACCACTGGCCAGAGACCTCCAACCAGAGTAACATCCTTCCACCGTAACCCTCTGTTTTCTATGGGTAAGCCAGTTCTGAATCCATATGACGAAGTGCACCCTCATTTTCTGGACCAGTCTACCATGGGGGACTTTATCAAATGCCTTACTGAAATTCATGTAGAAACATCTGCAGGAATGTTCAAGAAAGTGGTCAGGATAGTTTCCTCCAGCAATATGTAGAGGGGGCCTACATTGGAGAGGGCAACGCTTGATCTGGATGGGAAATTGGGAGAGGCAAGTGGAATTTGTGGATGAGCCTTTTGGGACCAGCGACCACGGTTCGATTTAAGATAGTTAGGGGATAGAGACAAGGGGGCCCATGAGTTAAATTTTTAAATTGGGGGAAGGCCAACTTTGAAGGTATTGGACAGAAACTGGCTCAAGTTGATTGAAGCAGGTTGTTTGAAGGAAAACGAATGTCAGGAAAGTGAGATGTTTTAAAAGTGCGCTGAGAAGAGTCCAGGACCTGCATGTTCCTGTTAGAGTGAAGGGCAAGGCAGGTGAGCGTACCACCTGGATGATGAGATAAATCAAGGCTCTGGTCAGGAGTAAGAAGGAGGCACGGGGCTTTTATAGGCAGTTGGGATCAAGTGTATCGTTGGAGGAGTTTTGGGAACTGAGGAGCAAGCTGAAAAAGGAAATCACGAGTGTAAAAAGGGAATGAGATGGCTCTTGCAGATAATATAAAGGATAATCCCAAGAGTTTTAATAAGTACCTAAAGGTAAAAAGCGTAACCAGAGAGAGAATGGGACCACTCAGGAATCAAAGCAGTCAACTCTGTGGAGCTACAGGAGATGGGCAATGTCTTCAATTAGTATTTCTCCTCTGTTTTTACCATGGAGAAAGATATGGGCACCGGGGAACTTGGGGCAGTTGGAAGCAAGGTTTTGTATGCGGGAGATCGTATCTCACGAATCAGATTGAGTTTTTTAAAGATGTAACCAAAAAGGTTGATGATGGCAGAGCTGTAGACATTATATACATGGATTCAGCAAGGGATTTGACAAGGTTCAGCATGGTAGGCTGCTCTGGAAGGTTAGATCGCATGGGATCCAAGAAAAGATAGCCCACTGATTTGAAATTTGGCTTCACGGAAGGAATCAGAGAGTGATGGTGGAAAGCCATTTTACAGACGGATTGTGCCTCAGGTTTTGTTGCTGAGCCCATTGCTGTTTGTCATCTATTTCAGTGTATTGAATGAAAATGTACAAAGTGTGATAAGCAAGCTTGCAGACAACCCTAAAGTGGATGGCTTATAGATGGTGCAGATGGTTGTCAAGAATCTTGATCAGTTGGGCAGGTGGGCTAAGGAATGGTAGATGGAATTTAATATAGAGAAATGTGAGGTGTTACATTTAGCACAGTCTAACAAGAGCATGCCCTACATCATGGTGCATGGCAGAGCTCTTGGGAGTGTTGTAGAGCAGAGATATCCAGAAGTGCAAGTACATAGTTCCTTGAAAGTATCATCACAGGTGGTCAAGAAGATTTTTGACACATTTGCCTTCCATCAGTCAGAGTACTGAATATAGAAATTGGGAGGTCATGTTACAGTTGTATAAGACATTGGTGAGGCCACATTCAGAGTATTGGGTTCAATGTTGGTCAAGAGAGAGTTAGATTTAGCTCTTGGGGCTAAGGGATTTGGGGAAAAAGCCAGAACGGGGTACTGATTTTGGATGATCAGCCATGATCATATTGAATGACGGTGCTGACTCAAAGGGGTGAATGCACCTATTTTCTATGTCTCTATGGTCACCAAGTTACAGTAAAGATGTTGTCAAGCTGGAAAGGGTGCAGAGAAGATTTACAAGGATGTTGCCAGGCCAAGGGTCTGAGCTATAGGGAGAGGTTGGGCAGGCTAGGACTTTATTCCGTGGAGCGCAGGAAGATGAGGGGTGAGCTTCTAGAGGTATTAAAGATCATGAAAAGAATAGATTGGGTAAATAAACAGAATCTTTTGCCCAGAGTAGGGGAATGGAGAACCAGAGAACATAGGTTTAAGGTGAGGGGGAATAATTTAATAGGAACCTGAAGGGTAACTTTTTTTACACAAAAGGTGGTAGGTATATGTACAAGCTCCAGAGGAGGTAGTTGAAGCAGGTATTATCATAACGTTTAAGTGACATTTCGACAGGTAAATGAATCAAATAGATTTAGAGTGTTCTGGGCCAAGCCCAGATGGGTCTAGTATAGATAGGGCATGTTGGTCAGTGCGGGCAAGTTGGGACGAAGCGCCTGTTTCCAGGCTGTATGACTCTATGACTCTAATGCTCGTCTACAGCCCAAACACCATTCCTAATTGATCTCAAACTTCCTTTGCATATTAGTATCCTTCGCACGGATCTCACTGTCCTCTATGTTCATGAATAAGGATGTATAGTACTTGTTTAGTACATTGCCAACATCATCTGACTCTAGGCACAATTCCCTTTTTTATTCTTGAGAGGTCCCATTTTCTCTCTGATTACCCTCTTGTTTTTAATGAAGAAATAAAAAACCTTGGACACTTTATTAATCCGAACGTTTAATCCAAAGACTCTTTAATGGGCCTTTTGGCCTTTCTAATTGCTCACTTATTCTTTGAGTGGTAGGGTGGGGGTTGATGGACTATCTGATATGCTTTCTCTCTTTTAAAATATTAAAATGTTTTACTCTGGATGTGAGAAATTCCATGTGATAATTTCACTTAAGAGCATGGAAATTATCCCTGATTTCTAGCCTCACCATACAGTGAAGCAAGATGATTATTTCCTCATTGTCAAGTTAGTAACATTTGCTTGCTGTGCCCAAACTGCTTATTTCCTGCAATGCAATATTAATAGTTGAAAAATACTGGTGAAGCATTTTGGGATATTCTGAAAGAGACATGAAAGGCAGCATATCACGCATATCCTCCTGTTTCTTTCAACCTGTACAGTGTCCACTTTTGCTTGCCTTTATATACCCCTGCAATACATGCCTCAACAGCCAAAACATTTGTGTGCATATTTGCAACTTTAAGCCCGAAATTCAGTTCTATCAACGGTAACCATTAATGTTTTTGCCATTTTAATGTTTTTGCCCTGACAATCCCAATTTGATGTATATAATATTTTAAGCAATATTTATTGCAATATGCAATATGCAATATACTATTGAACATCTATAGACAAATTTATCATTTAAGTATTGTTTGCTTTACAGCTTGCAGAAGAGTCTGAACAATCACTGTTACTTGACCAAAGTGAAGATTACAGCAGTGCCAGAATAGAAAAGCGTATGTTTGCCATTTAGTCTATTCACATTGAGTAAATACATACAACAAAACAAAATAATTTGTTCAATGCTTAGATGTGCTCATATTTCAAAAATAAGACCACACAAAAATAACTCTCTGAAAAGGACCCAACAAATCTACGAAGCCTATTCAACCTGTTCCATTGACATCATGACTCCCATTGCCCAGATAACTACATCCATTAACAATTATGTAGAAAAACAAAAATCAGTAAAATAAAGCAGAAAAATTAGAAATTCTCATTTAAAAAGGTGATCAAACACTTTATTGGCCATAATTCTGTAATATATTTATCAATTCCTAACTCATTTGTGTGCAATGTTATGTTAACTACCAATGGAAACTTGACCCTTTTCAACAGTTATGGCAATTCCACAAAGGGATGACCTAAGGAATGGTTTACCTTACCTTAAAGATATGAGCAAAATCCTCCTACTATCTATCCAAAATGCCTCATATACCAAGTCTTTATTATTTTATCAACAATTAAACATGCAGCTTTATGCTTTTCTTGAATTAGATAGCCAGTTTCTGTATTTCATGGTAGCCAGTAAACTAGCTTTCACTTTTGTAAATATTGGTCTTGTCAATGACATCCAGATCCTGAAAATTGAACAAGTAAAATAAACATGGCAAGGATGTCCTGGAGTAATCAAGTCACAGAGTAACATATTTTAGCAGTAGATGAACTGAAGTAGGGATAAAGTCAGGCGATATTAATCAGCATTAAATAGTTTCAGTGATGGATTAAATAGGGGATCCAAAGTTGATCTCAGAGTCAAATAAAACATAGAAGCAGCAAATGGTTTCATTCAATTCAGGCAGATATAAGGTAGAGGTCTGGTACCAGCACTGGCCAACAGTTTCAATTAAAAGATTGTGGAACAAGGCTACAATTTCTGCCCATTCAGTTCAAGATGTTGGTTATTCAGACAGTTTAGACTAGTTCTATGTTATCCCACTTTTGCATCCACTTCCTACACGCTAGGGGTAATTTACAGAGGCCAATTAACCAACAAACCACCACATCTTTGGGATGTGAAGGTGAGAAAGGAATAGAGAAATAGTTATTTTTTCACAATTGTCATGCTTCATGAGTGTAATGTTGCCTGATTTGAAGTGTATTTACAGTAGTTTATGTGAATAACTGAAGCTGACTGATATTTTACTATTTGTTACAGTTAATCATTGAAATGTTCTTCCAATAAACATTTGGCTGTCATGATTATAATTTTTGTTGCCTGGTTAACCAAATTAAGTCTAATATTGCAGTTAAGAACCAATGAACTAATAAAGTACCTATTGTGATAAAAATGGGATCTATTATTATGTATTAGTCCAATTATATATTTACTTATCAAGGCAACAGGAATAAAATGCAAGATATTGATGCATTTGTCTTCAAGAAAATTTTGAGCTAATTTCCCTTTAGTCATTACCAAATACTTTTAATTCCACTAATTGAAAACATCTAGGAACTTTAGGGCAATGTAAGGATACAAATAGATTTTTTTAATGTGTAGGCAAAAGAAATGAGATGAACCATATCTTGCTTAATATTTTTGAACCAAAAACTGAATTTCTATCACCTTTTAAAAATATAGGCAATATAAGACTTTTTGGGTTTATGTGATTTTAACCTATGCCTGAGTATACTGTATTATTTTGATATGTATTTAGTATTACGTTGAAATGGTTACTTTGAATAGTTGGAATGGATCTTATGAATTTTGCAATAAATAGATTGATAAGCATTTTGCCTGTATGGACAGGTTCTGTTACAGGTGATAAAAAACTAGCTGATGTGATACGAAGTAGAGTTAGAGAAAAGCTGAAAGCTGTAAAGGTGAGAATGTTATCATGAAAATAATTATTAAAGATATAGCATTTCTGCACCTTTCAGAGATATTGTTAATGGAAAATATGACCTATCTCTTTCATAGGGAGGGATTGCAAGTTCATTTGCACGAGATTTACCCGTTTCTTCACACCGTCTGCAGCAGATAAAGGATGAGGGATTAGTGACAAGATTTGACAAGACATTAGTAAGCAAATACTTATATTTAATAATTTATTTAAACTACTAGGTAAAGTTTAACATGGAGTTTCTCAGAAAATTATTTAACATTGCTTCATGTGCTGATAGCACGTCATGGGGTTTATGCACTGACATATTCAGCCATTTAAAAAAAATGACCGGTTACTTTGAGGTGGCATGATCCATTAGCTCTGCAGATCACAAATAGCATTTCTGTTGAGTGCTCTGTTTTCAAAAATACTCCCATTGGTGGTCTGTAGAGGGTGGTAAATGCAAACGTCCAGAAATAAAAATAGAAAATCTAACTTTGAGGAGCATTTGATAAAACAGGGTTGACAAAAATTCTGGAGAAACTCAGCGGGTGAGGCAGCATCTATGGAGCTAAGGAATAGGGGACGTTTCGGGTCGAGACCCTTCTTCAGACTGATAAAACAGGGTTAATGTTTCGGGCCAATGGCTTTTCATCACCTTCACAATATTTCTTTTAAAACTTTATTGTTCTTTATTTGTGGAGAAATGTATCGTTGAATCTTGGAGAGAAGCACAGTGTGACACCAAGTTATAGAAAATGAATTTTTAACTTTCATTCATAATTTTTGTAAGATCAGAAGGATTTTGGTGTGGACATTAACAAATCACTCATAAATATAATTCGTACTACTTGCACGTTGGTGGAAAAAACAGTGTTGGAGGAAATCAGTAGATCAGGCAACATCTGGTGGGACTGGACAAACGATATTTCAGGTCAGGATCACTCAACAAACTGATGGAGTAGGAAGGAGAAAGCTAGAAAAGAGGGGGCGGGGCAAGCCTGGCAAGTGATTGGTGGATACAGGGTGGGGAGGGGGGGTGACATTTGGGTAGCGTAAATGACAAAGGTCATGAAGTCTACATGGTCTACAAAGGTCATGAAGCCTACATGAAGTCCAGATACGACCTTGGTAAGGCCATCAAAAAGGCCAAAAGGGACTTCTGCTCCAAACTGGAGGATGAGACAGATGTTCGGCAGCTGTGGCGGGCCTGAATGCAATCAACTCCTACAAGGCGAAACTAGGAGGCAGCTCGAATGTCGGCGAAACATCACTCTCTGACGAGCTCAATGCGTTTTACGCACGCTTTGATAGGGAGAATACTGATGTGTCTTCCCGATCCCCCATTCGCTGTGATGGCATTTCAGTCTCAATCACAGAGGCTGACGTCAGGAAATCCTTCAGAGGGGTGAACCCCCGAAAAGCACCTGGACCTGATGGTATACCCGGTCGTGTTCTAAAAACCTGTGTGGACCAACTGGCTGGAGTTTTTACGGACATTTTCAACCTCTCACATCTGAGGTCTGAGGTCCCCACCTGCTTTAAAAGGGCATCAATTATACCAGTGCCCAAGAAGAGTAAGGTGATGTGCCTCAATGACTATCGACCAGTGGCACTACGCCGGTGGTGATGAAGTGCTTTGAGAGGTTGATCATGGAGCAAATCAACTCCTACCTCGACAAAAACCTGGACCCACTGCAGTTCGCTTACCGCCACAACAGATCAACGGTGGATGCGATCTCGCTGGGCCTCCACTCCGCTCTGGACCACTTGGACAACAAAAACTCATATGTCAGGCTGTTATTCATCGATTACAGCTCGGCATTTAACACAATCATCCCCTCCAAGCTGGTTACCAAACTTGCAGAACTGGGTCTTTGCGCATCCCTCTGCAATTGGATCCTCGACTTCCTCATTCACAGACCACAGTCTGTTCGTATTGGTGGAAATGTGTCAGCCTCGATAACAATCAGCACGGGAGCACCTCAAGGCTGCGTGCTCAGCCCCCTGCTGTACTCACTCTATACCCATGACTGCGTAGCCAATCGCAGTGCGAACTCCATCATCAAGTTCGCTGACGACACCACTGTTGTGGGGCGTATCACTGATGGGGATGAGTCAGAGTATAGAAGAGAGATCGAGCAACTGTCCATATGGTGCCAGCGCAATAACCAGGCCCTCAACACCAGCAAAACCAAGGAACTGATTGTGGACTTTGGAAGGAGTAGGAGGGGGACCCACAGCCCCATTTATATCAACGGGTCGATGGTTGAAAGGGTCAAGAGCTTCAAATTCCTGGGCGTGCACATCTCTGAAGATCTTTCCTGGTCCGAGAACACTAATGCAATTATCAAGAAAGCTCATCAGCGCCTCTACTTCCTGAGAAGATTACGGAGCGTCGGTTTGTCAAGGAAGACTCTCTCTAACTTCTACAGGTGCACAGTAGATAGCATGCTGACCGGTTGCATCGTGGCTGAGTTTGGCAATTTGAGCGCCCTGGAGAGGAAAAGACTTAAAAAAGTAGTAAACACTGCCCAGTCCATCCTCGGTTCTGACCTTCCTTCCATTGAGGGGATTTATCGCAGTCGCTGCCTCAAAAAGGCTGGCAGTATCATCAAAGACCTACACCATCCTGGCCACACACTTCATCTCCCTGCTACCTTCAGGTAGAAGGTACAGGAGCCTGAAGACTTCAACAACCAGGTTCAGGAATAGCGACTTCCCCACAGCCATCAGGCTATTAAACCTGACTCGGACAAAACTCTGATTATTAATAACACATTTTCTGTTATTTGCACTTTATCAGTTTATTTATTCATGTGTGTATATATTTATATCATGGTATATGGACACACTTATCTGTTTTGTAGTAAATGCCTACTATGTTCTGTGTGCTGAAGCAAAGCAAGAATTTCATTGTCCTATACAGGGACACATGACAATAAACTCACTTGAACTTGAACTTGAGATGAAAAGGAGCTATATAATGTCAGATAAGGAAAGAAAAGGTGGTTAATACCTGTCTATGTAAAATTGGTATAGTGGCTGTTGTTCAAGCTTTTTCCCTTGATAAGTCACACACAAGCAACTTCTACTATTCTACTATTCTACTTAGTTTGGGACCTGAAGCATCTAGATGCTCATGAATAGTACCAAAAAGTGCAAGATCCAAATGTTATGGGGCTGTCCCACTGTACGGGCTAATTCAAGAGTTCTCCCGAGTTTCCCCTGATTCGACTCGGAGAATTACGGTAATAGCCGCTCGTAGGTACTAGGGGCTCTCGTGGACATTATTGAAAAATCTTCACGAGTCTTCCCGAGCTAACTGCGTTTCCCGGGTACCTGCCGTTAGCGTTACGAGCCGCTAAGAGATGTCCCGAGCTCCGACGTACCAGCTCCGTACATTCTACGTGCTTACGAGTTTGATTTTTTTTTAAACTCGGGAGAGCTCTTGATTTAGCTCGTACAGTGGGTCAGCCCCTTTACTCTGCTGTTGTTGCCTGGGAACTCAGATATTTTCATATTGACGTGTTGTCTTGATGACATGATGGCAGGAGATGGCTTGTTCAAAGAACAAGTCAATGGATAAGTATCCTTCTGGAAGGGCAAACCAATGGGTGAATGTTTTTTCATGGGATGATCTTTGCTATCAAAAATGCTTTAATCTGGTGTGTCAGTGACATACTGACACAGTACTGATGAGACCAAGCCTGGAGTATTGTGTGCTGTTTTGGTCTCCTAAATTGAGGAATGGCATTCTTGCTATTGAGGGAGTGCAGCGTAGGCTTACCAGGTTATTTCCCGGGATGGTGGGACTGACATATGATGAAAGAATGGATCGACTAGGCTTATATTCACTGGAATTTAGAAGGATGAGAGGGAATTCTTATTGAAACATAAACTTCTTAAGGTATTGGTCAGGTTAGATGCAGGAAACATGTTCCCGATGTTGGGTGGGTCCAGAACCAATGGTCACAGTTTAAGAATAAGGGATAGGCCATTTTGGACTGAAATGGGGAAAGCTTTTTCATCCAGAGAGTTGAGAATCTGTTATTCTCTGCCACAGAAGGCAGTGGTTGCCAATTCACTGGATGTTTTCAAGAGAGAGATAGATCAGGCATGACATTCTTACGATTTAAATCGGAATTCCGATTTTTTTCTTTTCCTAACAATGAATCAGAATTTTGCAATTTTTTGTGTCCGATTTTGACACAATTTAGTTGGCAAGATCGTAAAATAAAAGGGTGAGGGAAGGTGGTACCAGTCTGGAGGCGGGCAAGCTTGTGATTCATGATGGAAGTCAGCAAGGTCAGCCAATAACAGGGGGAACACGCGGGAGGCCGTGGGCAAAAGGAAGACAACGACTTTGGCTGCTGCTGAGATCAACCTGGCGGCATCATGCGAGCTGTGACCACGAACGGGAGCGCTGGCCCGGGGTGATGAGGACGCGCTGACAGGTAAGACGGGGGTCATGGATGCGGGGAGCTGATCCCCCCCCCCCTCCTCTCTTGCGGGGAAAATAAATAAATGAACACAACAGTGTTTTGTGATTCCCATATGGAGCTGCGACTGGAAAAGCAATGGCACCGGCGATGATAGTGGGGGTTAGAGAGACGCGGGGCCCTACCTCTGGGCAGCGGCTACGCCCTCCCCTTTCTGGTGATTTTCTGTTTATATTGGGAATTGGGGGGGAGGGGAGGGGGAGGGGAAACTTAAAAAAATCTCTTACCTGCACGGGAAACCCGACCATTTCCCTGTCGGGTCTCCGTTGTCGTTGGGGCCTAGCACCATGGAGCGGCCTCCAGCCGGAACGACCTGGGGGCTCCAGTCGCGGAGCTGCGGACCTACCATTGTGGGGCTGGCATGCCTCAGAGCGTGGGGAGCGGTGGTGGCTCGCTGTTGCGGCCCGATTCCGGAGCTCGGAGGCTCCAGCAACGCAACCTCTGTGGACTGTGACATCGGGAGCTCGCGGGTGCCTGGCGGGAGACCGCTTTCCGGAGCTCCCGCAACGCAACTTCTCCAGCCCGTGTCGCGTGGTTGGGATGACCCGGAGCGGGGCCGTACATCGCCCGGCGCGGCTTTAATGGCCGCGGGACATTCCAACGCCCGCTGGGGACTCCAACTGTGACATTTAGACCTGGAGCGGGGCCGTACATCGTCTGGCGCGGCATAAAATGGCCGTGCTACTTGCCATCGCCCGCCTGGGGCTTCAACATCGGGCTTCAACATCGGGAGAAAAATTGAGTGCAGGAGAGAGAAAACTTTGCCTTCCATCACAGTGAGGAGGAGGTTCACTGTGATGGATGCTTGTGTGAATTAAATTGGTTGTGTGTCTAGTGGGAAGCGTTTTTGTTTGTATGGCTGTAGAAAGAGTTTCATTGAGCCTCACTGAGGTTCAAATGACAATAAATATTGTATTGTATCATGATCCAGTGAACCCAAATCTAGTGAAGAATATGAGATGTGCACACAAACGATACATGGAAGTACTGAGAACAAATGAGAAGCTTGCAGCAAAGAGAGCAAATCTTGAACTGAAGCAGAAGATGGCTGCAGCCAAAAAGAAGACAAGAGAAAGGAACAATGTTAGCACCTCAATTGGCAAGAAAGAAATACAGGGAAGCTATGTTGAGCAAGTTTACAAAAATAAAGTGTCAGGTAAAGAGGAAGTCAAACTAGAGTTTAGGTAATGTTACTTACGTCAGGTTTATCAATCACTTTTTCTGTGCTGTTTGCACACAGTGCTAGGCAAAGACATTCCAGGTAAATTTTTTTGTAAAGATTTTTTTAGCTGTATGAAAATTATTTCATGAAATATTTATCTTTTGGAGGTTATTTTACTGGTTATGTGTTAGAAAAAATCTGCTTCTGTTATGTAAACTACCAGCAGAACGCTGGGGAATCCCTTTCAATTTATTGAAAATGCGGTAGCTTCAGGGGGCATTGCCCCCTGAACCCCCACCAGGGTGATGCCCCTGGACCCCACTGGGGGCCTAGCTGGCCCCTAGGACCCACAGCCAATACTTCCAGCTTTTCTTCTGGAGGCGAATATCATGTCTGTTAGATATAGCTAATGGGATCAAGGGATATGGGGAGAATGCAGGAATGGGGTACTGATTTATGATGATCAGACATGATCATATTGATTGGCAGTGCTGGGTCGAAGGGCCGAATGGCCTACTCCTGCACCTATTTTGTGTGTTTCTATATTAAGGATTTGTGAACTTCTCAGTACCCTTCATCTTATACTAACATAGAAATTGAATCTTACAGTAATCTTACATATAACCCAACGCCAGAAGCTATAATGTGGCACAGAAGAATTTCACTCTGCCTTTGAAAAATGCCCCAATCTGTGTTCAAATGGAAGAAAAACTGTTCCTCCAAAATAGAAGTGCCAGGACTAGAAAAGGAGTGCAAAGGGGTTGTAGTGCGGGAGGGGGGGGGGGGGGGGGGGTGGGTGTTTGGGTGGCGTTGTAAATCATCGGACTCACACATAGTGATTAGAATCCATAGTCTTATTAGCAACTATGTAGAGGAAACACAAGGTGTTTTCATCTCCAGATGCATACTGCTAGTCTGCTAGAGAGGGAGAGAGAGAGAGTGCTCTCTAATAAGCCTGTGGGCGGACCACTAGTATGAGTGACACTAATTTACATCCTCCATCTTAAAGAATTAAATGCAAATACAAAACTACTGAGTACTACAAAAAATTAAATGCAAATGTATACTGCCGACTACATAAAGCACACATAGTATGTGGCAATAAACTGGAGGAAGTTCAAACATAGCCCGGGTACTTTACGGTGGGATTACAAACACGAACAGCACGCGTACGGTACAGTCCATCTCCTCCCGTCACCAGTGATACACTCGGTGGTGAAATAAGTGTCTGAGATTGAAACGGCATTCCCGGGGACGAAACGGGAGACTTTGGCACTGGTGGAGGCGGCGTAGCCATCGGGAAAGTAACCGGATCAGAAACAGGTTGTCGTGCTGGTGTATTCGGGGCGATGCCGCTGGATGTGGATGGAAGTACACTTGTGCGGTCAGGATCGTACGGAGGTGGCGCTGTCTCCTTCACGGGCAGGATATGTTGTCTATTACGTCTGTACGTGCTGCCATCGACATTGACCAAGTATGAACGTGGCTCGGAGGCAGTTCTAGAAATTACACCGATGCAGTTGTGATCTTTGTCAGTTTGCAGACACACTTGTCCCTTGGCTAGTGGTGGAAGCGGTCTGCTCGTTTTGTCATGCCACCCTTTCCGAATGTCGCGCTTTTGTTGTAATCTAGACTAGTCTTCTGATGGTGGGACCACATGCGGAACTAGTGCCTGCTTCGCCACAGGCAATGTGGCTTGTGTCTGCCTTGACATCAGACGCTGAGCGGGTGAACCATTATTGGGTTGCGGGAGATGTTGCGCAGGATAAGCATGTCCAGGTACACATCTGATTTCGCTCTGTGGGATCGTTCCATTAATTGTTTGGCACTCCTGATGGCACGTTCAGCCAGCCCATTTGACTGAGGATATTCAGGGCTGCTGGTGATGTGACGAAAACCCCAGTGTGCAGCAATGTCTTTGAGGTACTGGCTGGTAAATTGACTGCCATTATCAGATAGTAGTTGACATGGTGCTCCGTGGTCGGAGAAATGGCGTGCCAACTTCTGAACTACCCCATGAGAAGTGGGGCTACTAAGAAAATCGATGTCAAACCAACCAGAATACGAGTCTACAAGAACCAGGTATTGTTTGCCATGCCATTCAAATATGTCAGTCGCCACTGTGGACCATGGAAGGGCAGGAACCGGGTGAGAGCGATGCGGTTGCTTTTGTTGATGTGCCAAACTTGCGCACTGCGCAGGATTCCTGGGCGCCTGGGTGTCCCACATGGACAGCATCAAAATACTTGCTGTGTAGAGAGTCAGGAACTATAGCCTTGTGACCATTTACGATAATGCCATCTTGTAGTACTAGTTCATCACGAACGGCAAAGAAGGGCCGAACTGGAAGTGGTAGATTGTATTGTTTGTCAGGCCCAACCGCGAGTAATGACAGAGGAGAACGATCGTAAGGTATCGTCAGCGGCAGTGTGGGCTACCAAGTCCTCCAAGAAGGACGAGGGAATAAAGGAAACAGTCATTACCACAAAACCATCATCTGGTGTGGGTGAACCCTTGCAGGGCTTTCGAGGAGCATGCGAGAGGGTGTCAGCCTGGTGCATGCCTTTGCCACGTTTGTAGGTCAGAACAATGTCATACTTCTGAAGCTGTAGCAACATCCATTGAAGGCGTCCTGGAGAGGTGTTTATTGGTTTGTTTAAGATGCTGATCAGGGGTTAGTGGTCAGTCTCAATCGTGACCATGTTCCTGAAGGGAAAGTCATTAAACTTCTTGCGTGCGAAAACGACCGCTAGCAGCTCCTTTTCAATCTGGGCATAGCATTGTTCCGTGTCTGTCATGGTGCGCGAAGTATAGGAACAGGCCTGTTGCTGTTACCATCATCTTGGAGGCAAGCTGCTCCTAAACCGTACTGTGAGGTGTCACAAGTCAGTGTGACCGGTAATTTAGCATTAAAGTAGGCAAGAGTGGGGGCACAAGACATCTGTTGTTTAAAAGTGTCAAACGCCCTCTGCTGTTGCTCATGCCAGGCCCAAACAGTGTCTTTGTGGGTTATCTGGCGCAATGGGGCCGATAGTTCACTGAAGATTGGAATAAATTTCCCTAATTAATTTACCATGCCAAGGAATCTGCAGGCTGAGCACGTCTGTGGGTGCTGGTAACTCGTTGATAGCAATGGTTTTTGATGGATCAGGTTTGAGGCCATCTTTAGTGAACACATGGCCTACGTAGTTCACCTCATTTACTTTGAATTTGCACTTTAGAGGGTTTAACTTGAGGTTGATTTCTTTAGCGCGGTCCAGAAACGTTTTTAAATTTGCGTTATGTTCTTGAATAGTTTGTCCAGCAAGAAGGATATCATCAACTATGATGGAGCATGGGTAGCCAGCAAACAATTGTTCCATAGTGCATTGAAATACTTCATTAGCAGAGCTTATGCCGAATGGCATATGAAGAAATGTGCACCGTCCAAAGGATGTGCTGAAGGTGGTTAACTTGGAGGAGTTGTGATCTAGGGCAATCTGCCAGAAATAACTGTTGGCATCTAGTACTGTGAATACAGTCGCCTCGCCCAGCTGCGCTGCAATCTCTTCCACTGTGCGCATGTGATAGTGTGGTCGCTTAATGGCTGTGTTTAAATCTTTAGGATTGATGCAAATCAGTATTTCTTCCTTATTCTTTTTTGTTGCTACGTCCATGGTTGAGACCCAATCCGATGGGTCAGCGACGGGGGCAATCGCACCCATAGTCACCATTCTGTCGAGTTCACCTTGTACATGGTCCTGCATAGCATGGGGAATCCGAAACTGGGAGTACCTCCGGGTCAGTCGTGGTTATGTACTTGATAGGTAACCTGCCCAGCTTGTCGTCGAACAGACTTTTATATTGTGTCAGGATTTGTTGAGTGAAGCTACATGTTGTAGACAGTTGATAGACAGATGTACTGAAGGTCGTTACAAGCATCAATGCGCAGCAGAGAAGGTACATTTTCTCAGACAATAACGAAGCTCAGGCTGTGGACAAATGAATCAAGATAGCATCGCAGCTCAACTTGACCGATAGGGTGCATTGCACCACCTGCAAATGGAAGTAGAGTGGCAGCCGTGTGATTGATGATCTCTTTTTTTCAAATCCTATTGAGTTCAGATAAGGATAAAACGTTGCAACGAGCTCCAGTGTCTAGTTTAACAATAACATTCATTTTGTTAATGAGGTGAGTGACCATGGGACCTTGATGTTTACGAGACAAATCCGACAAAGAATGTATGTTGACATCAAGATTCTCGTATGTCCTCGTTAGTTAGAACAGCTTGGGTGGGAGCCATATGGGAAGGCTCTGGATCCCTGCTCTCGTGTTGGAGCAGATTGACGGATTGCTTTGTCAGTACTCTGTTTCCAAATGAATGACAACAACGAATAAAATGATTCCTGCGTTTGCAGAAGTGGCAAAGTTTTCCATAAGTTGGGCAAAGTTTATGCCAGCATGCTGTGTGGCACCTGTACTGGGTCAACATTAACATCATAGGTGGGGAGGCCTGTGGAGGGATGCAACAGGGTTTTTCAGTGTGTGAGGTATCATATAGAAGGCATTGAGTGTGCAGTCTGTCTCGGGTGGATGCTGGGTGGTGACGGGTGGACAGGGGGGGCCTTTGGCTTGGGATGGCGCTCCAACACAAGCTTAAGGATGGTCAGGGGGGTGGTGGGTGGGAGGATGGGTGGGTGGATGGGTGGTTGTGGGGGGTGTGGAGGGAGGGTGGTGTGGGGAGAGCGGTGTGTGTGGGTGGGGGAGTGGTGGCTGTGGGGGAGGGGGTGTGGGGAGGCCTGTGGGGGCGTGGTGTGGTGTGGAGTGGATGGGGTGGATGGGTGGGCAGGGGGGGGAAGTGGGGGGAAAGGGATGTGTGGGCGGGAGGGGGTGGATGGGTGGTGTGGGGGAGAGGTGTGGGAGAGCGGTGTGTGGGGGGGATTGGTGGGGGAAGAGATGTGTGGGGGCGTGGTGTGTGGTGGGAGGGGGGGGATTGTGGGGGGAAGAGATGTGGGAGGGGGGGGATTGGGGGAGAGAGCTCGGGAAAAGAGGGGGGAAGAGCCATGGGGGATGGGGGAAGGGGGGGGGGGGGCAGGAGCCAGTGAGGGGACCTAAGGGGAAGGGGCTAGAGCTGGAGGTGCAATGGGAACTCACAGCAGGCGCTGGTCGTTCTCCGCCGGGATCAGAGTCCCCGCGTTCCGTTTGGCGACATCTCCCGCGCCCGTCCCAGTCCCCCTTAAAATTGTCAGGTTGGAGACCTCCAGCCATCCACAGCGTCACTCAGCTCCAGTAAAGACGCGATGACGCTTGACGGAGCGGACCGTCCCGTGGAGTGACAGGAGAACAGACCAATCTGCGAGATGCTGACTGGCAGGAGAGGAGATCGATCTCCGTACGTGCAGATTTTAAGCTTTTTACACCTCGCTAACTTTTACAATTTACCAACCTTCGGAACTAAACGTATTGCACTTGCAGCACAGGAGAACGGCGAGTGAACTGGCGAAAAATGGTTGCGCTATAGCATACTGTTTTTACACTAATAGAAAATTTGCACAAACCGGAAGAGCACAAGATCAGAGTTTTAATTATGTATAGAAAGAATAGAATATAGAATAGAATAGGGAAATAGATAGATAGAAGACAGATAGAAGATAGAATAGAATAGGGGAAAAATAGAATAGAAAGATAGAAGATAGATAGAAGATAAATAGATTGATGCCCCAAGGACCTCCAGCTGATTCAATTTTCAGGAAATGATTGAATTCACAGAAAAGTGAATAGGGCTCAACCACAACCCTGCTATATTGCTGTAGAACTATCCTCCATACCTCGAGCCAAGTGTTCCCAGTACTGTCTATGTTACTTGTATTTACATAACAACGTGGAGAATTGTCAAGGTAAATCTTGGCTATAAGAAATACAGCAAATATGGTTCATCTACTCTCAAGACTAAAGTAATGTAAGCTTTGATCCTCTATCCATTTCTTTCCACAGATGCTGCCTGCCCCACTGATCTCTTTCAGCAGTGTGTTTTAGTTGATGGAAGGCAGCATTGACAGTGTCATGATGTGCACTTATGCACCTGTGACATATTCAGCATGCACAGATTTGAGTTTGATCAGGATTCACTCACCTTCGTTCAACAAAAACAGAAAAAAAAGATTTGTAGCTAGAAAATTATAGCATAAGAACATGAGAAAATATGAGCAGGAGTAGGCTACTATCCCCTGTCATTATAATTATGGCTGATTTACCCCGATCTTTTCAGTGTCAGTTCCCATTGCCAATTTTCCTGATCTTTCAAATATTTATCAACTTCCTCTTAAATCTTCTGCAATGTAGTCTCCATCACTCCCTTGGGTAGTGAATTCTAGAAATTTACTTCCATTGGTGTTCCAATACAGCTGAATTCTAACTGATCATTTGACAGTCTTGTAACTATATTCTCTTGTTCAAATGGTATGGCAATTCCAACGCACAGAAATACACAAGACAGTGCAGAGTGGTGGATACTGGACAGTCCACCATGAGCCACCATCAAAGGCATTTCATGGCAGCGGCAACTATCTTCATGGATCACCAGCATCTGGGCCATGCCCTCTTCTTTCTGCTGGTATAGGGCAGAAGGTATAGAAGCCTGTCGTCCCACCCCACCAAATTCGGGAACAGTAACTTCTGTACAACCATCTTTCTTGAACCGACCTGCACAATCCTAATACTACATTGGTAGTGGAATATTGCGGACAACCACTTGCGCTATCATGGATTTGTTTTCTAGTTATGATTTGCATTAATTTCCTGTTCCTTTGCAAAGTATTTTCCTTTTCACTGTCATGCATAATTTATGTGCAATTTATATACAATTTATATATTTGTGTGTTGTCTGTGCTATATTTCACTCTCTCATCGTACTTGTGCATATGAAAATAAACTTGACTTACCATGAGTTATCTTGTCAACCGCTGCGTGTAAGTCCTTGATCCACTGCAGTTCACCTACCGCTAGAACAGGTCCACGGACGATGCCATCGCCCTGGCCCTACACTCATCCCTGGAACACCTGTATAAGAAAGATACCTATGTGAGACTCCAATTCATAGACTACAGCTCTGCCTTTAACACCAGTATACCATCCAAGCTCATCACCAAACATGCGGGACTTGGAGCCAGCACTCATCTCTACAACTGGATCCTCAACTTCCTGATCAACAGACCTCAATCAGTACGGATAGAGGACAAATCATCCTCTACGATAATCCGCAACACTGGTGCTCGGCAAGGATGCGTTCTAATAGTCCTTTTTCACGGTGCGACTTGACGCAAGATGTAGCCAGAGTGAAGTGGTCGTGGTCTAGCATGATATCACATGATATAACAGGGGGGTAGAAAAAGAGTTCCCACGGTACTCGGCATTTCTGTTATTTGTGCGAGTGACTTGTCCGTCTCCCGAGCTTTCCCGTTAAATCTTGAATGACATTGTAAACTGTCAAGTGTAATTAAATCATAACGTGGCACAAATGATGTCACTATTTTTTCACACACTATAAATATCCTCCCTTGGTTGAATTGGTATATACACACACAAAGCAAGAGTTTTACTGTGTATGTGGGAGACACAGATGGAGTGAGCACAGTTACTCGGTCTTTACTGTGTGGGTGAGGGGGAGAAAGAGACGTACTCTCGCAAAGGCAGAGTCTCTCAGCCTGTGTGAGAGGGAGGGAGGGAGAGAGAGAGGCACACACAAGGTGGATGTGAAATCTCACCTGCCTGTTTCAGTGACAGACACCCGCCGCCAGTAAATGAAGACACCCCCATCTGTCTCCCCCTGCTCTCCCTCGACTCCCCCACCTTTCCCTCCCAACTCCAGTCCCGTCCCGACCCCCTGGGAAACTGAAAGGAGCAACAATTAACTGCTGCCTGCCCGCTGAGTTAAAGAGTTCCCACGGTAGTAAGACGATGTTAGTTGCGCCCAAGTTTAAATTTCCAACGTGTGTTTCAGAGTAAATCAAAAACTGTCTGAATCAGCAAGTTAGACACAAAATGCTGGAGTAACTCAGCGGGCCAAGCAGCATCTCTGGAGAAAAGGAATAGATTCCATTTTTGGTCGGGACCCTTCTTCGGGATGATTGTAGGGGGGAACTGGAAGCAAGAAAAGACCGGAACAAATCAGGGCCAACAACAGATGACCTCAGCAGGGTATTTTGAAGAGGGGTCCCGACCCGAAATGTCACCTAACCCTTTCCTCCAGAGATGCTACCTGACCCCCTGAGTCACTCCAGCACTTTATGTCTATATTTGATTCCCTGATAGGCCAATTGTTGGCTTGGGATATTGTGATCCCAAGAGGGAACCAGCGTTGCAAACTTTGGACTGGTTAACCGGCATTTACTGCATGGGGGGGGGGGGGGGGGGGGGGGGGGGGGGGGGGGGGGGGGGGGGGCAGGAGGAGGTGGGGCAGGGGGAGAGAGAGAGAGTGTAAGTTACCTAAAATTAAATAATTCAATGTTCATAGTGAACACAGACACAAAATGTTGGAATAACTCAATGGGTCAGGCAACATCTCTGGAGAAAATGAACAGGTGGCGTTTGTGTCTATCTTCGGTAAAAACCAGCATCCGCAGTTCCTTCCTGCACAATGGATCTCAGTGTCAAGTCTCTGACTCCCGTTGGCAGGCCATTCGGCCTACAGCCCGCCCAGCGATGACTAACCCATGTCACAGGGGGATGGTGTGAAGGCGGAATTAGACAGCTTGATTAATGTTACGGTTGGGGAATGGGCCATAATATGGCCAGGGAAACGCTGTTATTCATGACGCCCCCTCAGCCCTTTCCCAGCTGTTCTCAATCGCACCCCTGGCCACACAAAAATTTATACTTTAAGAAGGAATACACGGAACATTTAAACTCAGAACGCTTCTAAAAGTGAGCCATGTGAGCACTTTGATCATTCTCCCTGTATTTGCATTTGACAAAATAGTCGGAACAAAATGTTTAAAAGTGTTCATACCTTTTGCTATGCCTAATTGGCCCTTACTTCTGCGAAAATAGTCTGATATTCGTAGGTGAAATGTCACCAACAATAATTGATTCTATTATTAATTGACTAATAATTGACTATTAGCGGAAAGATGCAATTCTGATCTAATATTATAAGTGCCTCTGTCTTTGGAAGCAACACCAGAAATTTATTAAATCTGACTACATGCGGCACAGTGGTAGAGTTGCTGCCTCACAGCCCCAGAGACCGGGGTTCGATCCTGACCATGGGTGCACCGGTTTCCTCTCACACTCCAGAGATTACAGGTTTGTAAGTTAATCGGCTTCGGTAACATTGTAAAATTGTCCCTGGAGTGTATAAGAATAGGTGGTCGGCGCGGACTCGGTGGGCCGAAGGGCCTGTTTCCGCGCTATATTTCTAAAATCTGAAGTTAGGTAATGTCTAAAGGAACTGCAGATGCTGGTTAATACGCACAAAAGGACACAAAATGTTGGTGTAACTCAGCAGGTAAGTCAGATCTGGGAAGAAAAACATAAAAAGCTGGAGTATGTCAGCATGTCAGGCAGCATCTCTGGAGAAAAAGAATAGGTGGCGATTCGAATCGGAACCCTTCTTCAGACATCCTAATCGGAATTAAGTCTGAAGATGTGTCTCGTCCCGAAACATCACCTATTTTTCTCTAGAGATGCTGCTTGACTCGCTGAGTTACTCCAGCTTTTTGTGTCTGTCTTCGTTTTAAACCAGCATGTGCAGTTCACTCCTTTACACGGGTCTCTGGAGAACATTGATTGGTAGTGTTCCGGACCCTGCTTTGGAAAGGCATCGATCGCTGGTCGGCGAGGACTCCGAGCTGTATCTCTCAAAGAAGTACATGTGAAAAATTTCTCACGGACCATAAAAATGCAGGACCTTTCAGTAAAGTTCCTTTTAAAGATTATAGTTATTTTCTTGAATCTCATTAACATAACTCATGAATAAGTTGATGTCCATATGCGGATGCAAATCTTTATTTTTTAAATTCAATCCCACAGAAGACAATTTTTACTCACCTTCTGTCCCCTCTGTCCAGCTTCCGGGTTCACCGTTCGCAGGAGTTCCCACGGTACACGCAAGAGTCAGTGCGGATATCGCACTGGCCACTACGTGCATATAATGTTGCAATGTTCAACCACAAGTGTACAAGTCACTCTTGTAGAAGTTCAAGCTTGTTTGAATTTTCTCCCGAGTCACCAAGTTACACGAGTACCTGCCGTTAACGCCACGGTGGTCCACGGTGGTCCACAAATGCAGTACGGTTATCGCAAGAGGTTCCCACGATGTTCAACTCTGGTTAACTCTTGCGTCAAGTCGCCCCGTGAGAAAGGGGTTTAACTACTATGGCATTTTAACACCCCTATTTTAATAAAACCAGAACATCTATGACTATTATTTTATTCAAGAATGACATGGAATCTAAATCTGAGAAATATCTATAGTAATAAAATTTAATGAGGATTTTACAAATTTGATTTGATTTTAATTTATTTCCAAATTCAAGAAAATAGAGACAGATGAAGCAAATCAGTTCTTTACCTCTGTTTTGGATGACTCATCGGAATCAGCATTGCAAGAGCATGGAATAGCACAGCTGAGAGATTTACCCATTGAATTTCAACTCACTGGATTGGAGGTAACTGGAAGTAAAACGAAAGCTGAAAAGTGTAAAAATGTCATGTTTATTATTGAACATTAACAATAATTTATGGTGAACAAATGGAAGAGAAAAGAAAATATAGACAGAATTAATGGAGTTCGTCAGACTTTCTAATGAAATATAACTTTTTGACTCATGATATATTGGTGATTATCCATTACAATTTCTCCTTCTGGTACTGATTAAACAAAACTCTTTCAAATTTATCAGCAACGAGAAAATGATTCAGAACAGTTCTTCATGTGAATACGGCAAATAGGATACAGGTATACAACCTTTTATCCGAAAGCCTTGGGACCAGACACTTCTCGGATTTCGGAATTTTTCGGATTTCGGAATGGAAGATTTTTAGCGTAGATTTTAACGGGTGGCTCAGTGGTAGAGTGCTCAGCTCGTGGCCGCAAGGTCGCGAGTTTGCGCCTCGATCCCGGCAGTTACTCGGTGAGGGAGGTAGCACGGGCGGCTTGGAAAGTCTGGAGCGGCAGCCTCCTCCCCGGAGACCGGAGACCCGTGCACTCGTAGCCCTCTGGCCGCGCCGGTTGGAGCTCCGACCCCAGCGAACTCGATCCCTGGCTCTGTGGCGCACCAAATCTAGCGCCGCCCGCGGCCGGATGCTCGCAGCCCCAGCTCCGCGATGTTGGGAGTCGGCGGCGGCGAAGCGCTGGGATACCAGCGGGGAGCGGGCAATGCCTTACCGGATCGCCGTGTGGTAAGCTCCGGAGCGCTGTGGCCGCCGACTCCCAACATCGCGGAGCTGGGGCTGCGGGCGTCCGGCTGCGGGCGCCGCTGGATTTGGAGCACCGCAGAGCCAGGGATCGAGTGTACGCCGGGGTCGGAGCTCCAGCCGGCGCTCCATTTTCGATGGTAGGTCGCGAGGACGGGGCAAAGAAGCTGCTTGGAGGGATGCTGCCTCTCCGACCAGGTAGGGGACTAAGAATTAAAGCCCCCCCCACATAAAAGACCTACAAATTAACTGACTAATATTTAAGCAATTATTTACAGATGTTTAAGTAGCTATAGTAGTACAGTAGTACAGACCTGGGTTGACCGTGGGTCGTTTCGGGTCACGTTTGGCGTCAAACGCGAGCTTTGGTGTGCAGACGACATCCTGGAAAAAATGTCCGGTTTTCGGAGCTTTTCGGTTTCCGGAATTTCGGATAAAAGGTTGTGTACCTGTATCTGCACAATTTTAGATCACAGAACACAGATCAGGATTTTGATTAGTTTTCAGCACCTGATGTTGGTGAAATAGGCCAGTGAGGTACATCAAGAAATCTCATGAGACACGTGGCCAAAGCATTTCCAAATGGTTACTCTTTTTCACCTCGTATTACAATCGTGGAATTTTTTAGTTTATATTTCAGTCAACATTTATTAAATTTTCCCTTTTGGGACAGGTGAAGTTTGAATTTTACCAACTTTACAGATGGAATATTACCAGCACTCTTAGGTTATTGATCATCTGATAATTGTGAGCACATTATCCTAAATAGTCCCTTCATTATTTTGCTGTGGTAGAGGGCAGTCATTGCTGTATCCCAGATATATAAACTAAACATCTATCATATCATAATGATCTGGACGCGTGTTGAAGGACTGCGCAGACCAGCTGGCTGGAGTCTGGACGAGGATCTTTAACCAGTCTCTGGCCCAGTCCACTGTCCCACCCTGTCTGAAGTCCTCCACCATAGTCCCCTTGCCCAAAAAAACCAACATCTCCAGCCTCAACGACTACCGGCCAGTCGCACTCACACCAGTGGTGATGAAGTGTTTTGAAAAACTGGTCCGGGGTCACATCACATCACTTCTGCCCCGAAGCTTTGACCCCCACCAGTTTGCGTACAGAGCGAATAGATCCACAGAGGACGCTGTAGCCACAGCTCTCCATGCTGCACTGTCTCACCTGGAGCAGCGGGGGAGCTACGTGCGGATGCTCTTTGTGGACTACAGCTCTGCTTTTAATACTATCCTTCCCCACAAACTGGTGGACAAACTGGGGGACTTGGGACTTCCACACTCCACCTGTACGTGGATAAATAGCTTCCTGGCGGGTCGCAGCCAGAGAGTCAGAGTGGGCCATCACACATCCACGGCCCTCAGCCTCAGTAGCGGCTCTCCACAGGGCTGCGTACTGAGCCCCCTGCTCTACACCATCTACACGCATGACTGCACCCCCGCCCACCACAGCAACACCATTGTCAAATTTGCGGATGACACTACAGTGGTGGGACTCATCTCCGCGGGGGACGAGTACGCCTACCGGGATGAGGTGGAGCAGCTGACAGTGTGGTGCGAAGAAAATAACCTGCTCCTCAACACCTCAAAGACGAAGGAGGTAATAATAGACTTCAGGAAAAACAAAACGGACATGGTACCACTGACCATCAGAGGGGACTGTGTAGAGAGGGTGGCGGATTTCCGCTTCCTGGGAATCCACATTGAGGAGGACCTGACGTGGAACGTGAACACCACTGCGCTGCTGAAAAAGGTCCAGCAGAGACTGCACTTCCTGAGGGTGCTCAGGAAGAACAACATCACTCCGAGGCTGCTGCTGTCCTTCTATCGGTGCTCCATTGAGAGCATACTAACATACTGTGTATGCGTTTGGTACACCAGCTGCACAGCGGCTCAGAGGAAAGCGCTCCAGAGGGGCCATTGACAACCCCCAGAGGATTGTCGGCTGCCCTGTCCTTACCTTGGAGGACCTACACATTTCCCGCTGCAATAAAAAAAAACCCAGAATATAATAAAGGACATCTCCCCCCCCCACCCCGGACACTCCCTGTTTGAACTGTTGCCGTCAGGCAGACGGTACAGATCCACAAGGACAAGGACAAATAGACTAAAAAACAGTTTTTACCCCACTGCTATAAAAGTACTAAATGTGGCCGCCAAGGAACGCAGGGGCGATACAGACTAAGGGACTGTGGTAACGGTGAAATCGACAGAAGGATGGAGGGTTGGGTGTGTATGCGTGCTTTGTCTGTGATTTTTATTTATTTGCTTATCTTTATTATTTTACCGTGGATGTTTCGTTAGCTTTAGAAATGTTTGAATGCTGCACTGACTGGCTGACATTTTAAATTTCGTTGTACATGGCCCATGTTACAATGACAATAAAGAAACTATTCTAACTATTCTATTCTATTCTAATGGAGGGTTATGGTCTGAGCGCAGGTATATGGGACTAGGGGAGAATACGTGTTCGGCACGGACTAGAAGGGTCGAGATGGCCTGTTTCCATGCTGTAATTGTTATATGGTTTTATATGGTTTTATCATATACCCATCCAGCCATCTATATAATTAAAAGTGTCATCTTGACCACTTCCTGCCTGCGCTGTATATTGATTTTAGAAAAAACGCTACCATATATATCGTTATAATTTTTGGCCATCTTACTCACAGACCTCCTCTGCTGAGCAGGCCCCGAGGATTTTTCCCACCGATGAAAAATAAAAAAGTTATGAGTGTTTAAAAAACCTTGAGATCCACTCACCTGTCAATCACCGCGATAAAAGTAATGCCCCTTCCGGGGGGGGGGCAGGACTATAAAACCCTGGATGCCTGGACATGACTCAGTCACTCTGCGAGATCGTGAGGGTGTGGCTGCGACTCTTATTCTAAGCTGCGAAGCAACTGAACTGTGAGCCCTCAATGTACTTGCAATAAATTATTTGTTAGCCCTTAATGAAAATGAAATGAGTTTTTTGGCCTGCCCTGTGCTTGAAACTGCAATGGCGAGGGAAGTGAAATGAAAATGTAATCAGCTGTTCGGCCTGCTCTGTGCTTGAAACTGCAATGGCAATGGAAGCGAAATGAAAATACAGTGAGCCAGGCCTGAAAAAGTCCAGAAAAAGTACCTTTTACTGAGATTTAACTCAGAATTTTATTTAATAGTCCCTACGGCCCATCAGGCCTGTACTAGCCCAGAAGGAGTGCATTCGGTCCACCAGTAAGTATTCCCCCTGCAAGTATTAAACCTCACTCCAGTATTTTTCTCCCTCCCTTCACTGGCTCCCTGTGAGAACCAGGCCAGGATAGACTTTCCATCTTCATTGCTGTGATCTGCAGAAAAAGATGAAAAATGTCTAAAATTGATTCTCCACCCTCTCCCCCTTCTTTCTCACTGAGTCTCTCACTTGTTTTGGGCAGAATTTCTGGCAGTTTCTGAGTGAATGAGCTGCCAGCCCACCAGGCCTGAGTGACTGAGCTGCCAGCCCACCAGGCCTGAGTGACTGTGCTGCCAGCCCACCAGGCCTGAGTGACAGAGCTGCCAGCCCAATAATCCATTCGGCCCACACTCTATACTAGCCCTCTAGAAACCAGTCCTTTCGACCCACACCCATACTAGCGCTTCAGTAAGGCCCCCCCCCCCCCACTGGCCACGAATACTGGAATTGATGGAGAGGTGGAATATTGCGTTGCGGGACCAGCCCTCCCATGTGAACGGGTCCCACTTAGTCTAGTATAACTATAAAACTCTGATCTTGAATGTGTGTGTTTGTGTGTAATCACATCTTAGCAAAAAAAAGACGCGTTAACGGTGGAATTTTTACATATTTTTACATTTCTCAAGTTTTTAATCAAAATGTTCAAAAATCTGAAAAAACGTAACCGGGTGTCTTTCGGTGATGACGTGATGATGTCACAATGGGTCTGCATGCTGTGTTCACGCGTTGCGAGTGGCGTCGCCCAGTCCCTCACTGCCCGGCCGCTCACCCCGCTCCCCTCCTCCTCTCCTCCCCTCCTCCTCTCCCACTCCTCTCCTCCCCCTCCACCTTTCCCCCCTCCTCCTCTCCCCCCTCCTCCTCTCCGCCTCCCTCTATGCCCCCCTTTCCCCCTCTCCTGAACCCCCCCCTCTCCCTCCTCCCACCCCCCCCCCCCCCCCCCCTCTCCCCCCTCCCCTTTCCCCCTCCTCCTCCTCTCTCCCTCCTCTCTCCCCTCCTCTCTCCCTTCTCTCCCCTCTCTCTCTCCCCCCTCCCCCTCTGCTCCCTCCCTCTCCGACCCTGCTCCCTCTCTTCCCCTCTCTCTCCCCTCCCACCCCCCTCTCCCTCCCCTCCCGTGAGTGGATAGGGCAGGGATGGGGTCCAAAGGAGCGAAAGAATAATATTAATATAATATCAAGGGGGGTGGTTAGTGTGTGTATGACGCCGCAGGCCGCCCCCCCCCCCGCAAACCGCGCGTTGAGGGGATGGGACCCAACAGGTCCCACTTGGTCTTGTACATAACTATAAAACTTTGATCTTAGATGTGTGTGTGTGTTTGTGTGTAATCACATCTTCTTGAAAAAAGGACGTGCTAACAGTAACATTTGTACATATTCCGATAGAGATAATCATGTGGAGTCCAAAATCGCCTTATCTCAACATTTCATGCATTATTTCTCGAGTTATTAATCAAAATGTTCAAAAATCTCAAAAACTTGGAGAAAAATAACTGCTTATTCCCTGTGCATAACAGCTGTGACCTCACAATGGGATTGTAGCCCTGCTTGCAACATTGTTGCTATCCAAGTACACTGAGTCCTGCTAGCCCAAGCAAGTGGAAATGCTTTTTTTTTAAAGTCACAGTACACTGAGTTCTGCTAGCTAGCAAGTGTAATTGCATTTTTTTAAAGTTTTAAAATGAGGGAGGGTGAATAAGGCGAAATGAGCAGCCCCTGCGCAGTTGTCGGCTATGGGTAAGTGGTAGAATATTACGAAGGTACACAAAAAAGCTGGAGAAACTCAGCGGGTGCAGCAGCATCTATGGAGCGAAGGAAATAGGCAACGTTTCGGGCCAAAACCCTTCTTCAGGCTATTGGTAGAATATTACGTTGGGGAACGGGTTGCGTTGAGGGATCAGGCCTCCCGTAGGGGCTATGGGTGAGTGGTGGAATATTGCGTTGGGGAACGAATTACGTTGGGGGACCAGGCCTCCTGTGTGACGGACCCAACGGGTCCCACTTGGTGGAGTATATAACTATAAAACTCTGATCTTGGATCTGTGTGTTTGTGTGTAATCGCATCTTCTCGGAAAAATGATGTGCTAATGGTAAAATGTTTACATATTCTGGTAGAAATTGTTCCTATAAAGTCAAAAATTGCCTTATCTTAAAATGTAATGCTTTATTTCTAGGGTTATTAATGAAAATGTTGAAAAATCTCAAAAAACTTAGAAAAAACCAATTGCTGATTCCCTGTGCTTACAGCTGTGACGTCACAATGGGGCTGCAGCCCTGCTCGCAACATTGTTGCTAATCAAGTACACTGAGTCCTGTTAGCCCTAACAAGTGCAAATGCATTTGTTTTTAAGTCACAGTACACTGAGTTCTGCTATCTAGCAAGTGCAATTGCATTTTTTTTTAAAGTTTAAGGACTTCCGGTGGTGCTATGGTGGAGTAGAGGCATGCGCCAGCTAGCTCCACGCTAAAACCCGACTAAAAACGGGAGAAAAAAACGGGACTGACCTGTAGAGAACGCACTGGCAGCTTGTATTGAGTGAGTGACGTCATCAGACCGTGACTCCGGTGATTCAATGTTTTTGCAACATACTCCCCCAAAGAGACAGACAAAGAGACCCGGTAAGACTAAACCACCGGTGGAAGAAGTAGGCCCGACTGGAGCCTCGGGCTCAATTTTAACGTCGTCCCAGGAGGATGTTTCAAAGGTCCAGAAGACAAAGTCCAAAAAAAACTGAAATGGAGGAACTTCGTATTTTTATCTCAAAAGAAACTGCAAGTATAAGAGAAGAACTGAAAAACTTTAAAGAAGAAATGAACTTTAAAGAAGAACTGAAAATTTTTTAAGAAGAAATTAAAGATAAATTTTAAGCTTTAAAGAAGAAATCACTGCTTCTGTTCATGAAGAACTGTCTACCTGGAAGGAAGAAATATCTGAAAATCTTAATCAACAAATCGAAGAGGTAAATGAGAAAATTAATTTGATGGAATCCAACTTTAACTCTAGGTTGGATCTCATCATTAATACAGTAAATCAACAAACTGCAGCCATAACTGAATTAGTCAATTGCCGAAACAAGTCCTGAAACTACAAAAATACTTCTCTCCGAGAACAAGCATTTAGCAGATTTATTGAATAAAATAACTGAAAAATGTATTGACTTGGAGGGATGTCAGGGACGCCAGAGTTTAAGAATTGTTGGTGTGCAAGAAGGCAAAGAGGGAAATAAAGACCTCCATGATTATGCTGCAGACTTATTTTAAAAAGTCTTAAATTTAGATCAAAAGCCTCTACTAGGTTGGGCACACAGAGCACTGAGACGTCGCCCGAGTGCGAGCGCCCCCCTAAGACAACTGGTAGTGAAGGTGCAATGGTATGGATGATATTATGAAAAAAATCGCTGGCAACTGAAATCTCCTATTTGAAGGAGACAAGATTAGTATATTTAGAGATTATCCTGTAGAGGTCGCCAGGAGGAGAGCACTTTTTACTGAGACAAGAGGGATCCTTAAGAAGATAGGAAACCTGAGATATGGACTGATGTATCCTGCAATACTGAGAGTCACCTACAAGAAGAAGGAACATATCTTCACCGATTACAAGGAAGCTTTGGAGTTCGTCCAGGGCATTGAGAATCCGACTGATGATTGAACAATATTCATATGATGTTATCATTTTGCAGAGAACAAATGGAACTTTACATTGTTATACTTAAGGACTAATGAAAGCAGATAATGATAGTTGAGCAAGTTTTCTTGCTATTGACATACAACCTTTATATTTATAAGCTAATTACCACTAATTATTACTAATTATTATTAATTAGATTTACTTATAATTAGTTAAAAATATGAACTAAATAAGGTTTGATTTAGGTACTTTATTAATAAAAATTTGTGTTTTTTACATTTGACTAATATTTGATAAATATTTTTTCAGGAGAATAATAATTTTTCATTACTGGATTACAAATCCTTCGGACCTAAAACTGTTTTTTCACCTCCCCCATAAATTGTTTTTATTGAAATTTTCAATGCACTCTACTAATCATTAATTTTTTTACTTCCTTTATTTTTTACTTAATTATAACTTTAATATTGAATTGAATTATAAGTTTTATTTAAGGAAATATGTCTGAGAGGAAGACTTATTAGATCTAAAATTCATCTATCTTGTGTTCGGATGGAATCTTGGGTTTAGTGTGTCGAACCATCTGCTCTTTTATAGACCACCCTACCCATAAGATGCAAGATGTTAATATGAAAATTGGGGGTGAAGGAATTACATTTTGTAGTTGGAATGTTAAGGGAATTAATGAACCAATCAAGAGAGGTAAAGTATTAGCACATTTAAAATCACTCAAAGCAGATATAAGATTTCTTCAAGAAACTCACCTTAAAAATGAAGTGCAACATAGATTGAAAGCAAAATGGATTGCCAAAACGTATCACTCCCCATTCTCTCATAAGTCTAGAGGGGTTGCAATTCTAATCCGTAAAGGTATACCTTTTAAACATATATCTGTCTTTGGCTGATGACATCACAATGGAACTGCATGCCTGCCGTCTTGCTCGCGCAGCAATTGGCGCTCCCTCCCATTTCTCCCTCCTCCCCCCGTTATTCAAAAGATGCAACCCGCTCACCTCCCCCACCTCTCCCCCTCCCCCCCCCCTCTCCCCCCCCCTCCTCTCCCCCCTCCCCCACCTCTACCACCTCCCCCCGTTATTCAAATGGCGCTCGGGGGTTGATTTCTCTCGGGGTCGCTTTCTCTCAGGGATCTCTTTCTCTCTCGGTTCCTCGGTCGGCTCCTCTCCCTCCCCCCAGCCCTCTCTTCCCCCCGGCCTCTCTTCCCCCCTGCCTCTCTCCCCCCAGCCTCTCTTCCACCCCCCCTCTCCCTCTCTTCCCCCCCCCCCTCCTCTGCCCTCTCTCTACCCCCCTACCTCTCCCCCTCTAGACGCGCCTGCGAGTTGGGAGCTATGCATGTGGATAGGGCGGGGATGGAGTAAAAGGAGCGAATGAATAATATTAATATAATATCAAGGGGGGTGGTTATTGTGTGTGTGTGTGTGAGGGGGGGGGGGGGGGTTGGTATGTTTGTGACACCGCAACCCAGCGTTGAGGGGACGGGACCCAACGGGTCACACTTGGTCTAGTAACTATTAATACTCTGGTCTTGAATTTGTGTGTTTGTGTGTTATTACATCTTCGCGAAAAATCTATGCGGTAACGATAAAATATTTATATATTCCGGTTGACATTTTTCCCGTCGAGTCCAAAACCCCTTCTGAAAATGTCATGCTTTATTTCTCGACTTATTACTGAAAATGTTAAAAAATATCAAAAAACTTTCAATTTAAATGAGAAGCTCTCGCTGATGAGGTCACAATGGGTCTGCTCCGCGCCGTCTTCCACATGCTGCGAGTGACGTCACCTCCCTGACCCCTCCCTCCCCCACCCCCGTTATTCAAAAGACGCCACTGGAGACTGAAATGGCCAAACTCGCAGTCCTTTGGTCGACGCCCGCCTGCCGGCCGCTTTGCTCGGTTCGCTTCCTCGGGTCGGCGTCTGGTGGAGAGGCTGCTGCTTGGGTCGATGCCCGCCCGCGGCCTCCCTTGAGTCCACGTCCGTCCGCTGCCCTCTCCCTCTGTTTCTGCCCTCTCTGCCCCTGCCCACTCTCTCTGTCTCTGCCATCTCTCTCTCTCTCTATCTCTGCCCTCTCTCTCTCTCTCTCTGTCCTCTCTCTCTCTCTGCCCTCCCTCTCTGCATCCCTCCCCTCCCTCTCTGCCCCCTCCTTCCCTCTCTGCCCCCTCCCTCTCTAGGGCGTGGTATTGGGACCTATGGGTGAGTGGTGGAGTATTGCGTCCGGGAACCAGCCCTCTCCCTGTCTCTCCCCTCTCCCTGTCTGTCCTCTCCCTGTCTTTGCCCACTCCCTGTCTCTGCCCTCTCTCCCTGTCTCTGCCCTCTCTCCCTGTCTCTGCCCTCTCTCCCCGTCTCTGTCCTCTCTCCCCGTTTGTGCCCCCTCTCCCCATCTCTGCCTTCTCTCTGTCTATGCCCTTTCTCTCTGTCTCTGCCCTCTCTGTCTCTGCCCTCTGTCTCTGTCCTCTCTCTCTCCTCTCCTTCTCCTCTCTCCGTCCCCCTTCCCACCCCCCTCCTCCCTCCCCCCCCCTCCTCCTCTCCCCCTCCTCTCTCCTCCTCCCCCTCCTCTCTCCCCCTCCTCTCTCCCCTCCTCTCTCTCTCCCCTCTCTCTCCCCGGCCTCTCTCTCCCCCCTCTCCTCTCCCCCCTCCCTCTCTGTCCCCCCCTCCAAGCTCTGCCCCCTCCCTCTCGCCCCCCTCCCCCCCCTGCCCCCTCCCTCTCTGCCCCCCTCCCTTTTTTGCCCTCCCTCCCTCTCTGCCCCCCCTACCTCTGCCCCCCCCCCCCCCACTGCCCCATCTCCATCTCTGCCCCCGCCCTCCTTCTCTGCCCCCCCTCCCTCTCTCTGCCCCCCTCCCTCTCCAGGGAGTAGCGAGTATTGGGACCTATGGGTGAGTGGTGGAGTGTTGCATTTGGGAACCAGCCCTCCTGGGTCTGCCCTCACCCTGTCTCTGCCCTCTCCCTGTCTCTGCCCTCTCCCTGTCTCTGCCCTCTCCCTGTCTCTCTGCCTCCCCTCCCTCTCTGCCCTCTCCCTCTCTTCTTCCTCCCTCTCTGGCCCTCTCTCCCTCTCCGTGGCTACTCCCTCTCTGCCCCTCCTCCCTCTCTGTCCCCTCCTTCTCTGCCCCCTCTCTCTCTTCTCATCTCCCTCTCTGCCATCTCCCTCTCTGCCTCCTCCCTCTCTGCCCCCTCCTTCTCTGCCCCCTCTCTCTCTCCCTCCTCTCTCTCTCTGACTCTGCCTCAGTCTGCCCTCTCTGCCTCTCCCTCTGCCCCTCTCTCTCTGTCTTTGCCGCCCTCACTCTGTCTCTGCCCCCTCTCTGTCAGCCCTCTCTCTGTCTCTGCCCTCTCTCTCTGCCCTTTCTCTGCCCTCTCTCCGCCCTTTCTCTGCCCTTTCTCTGCCCTCTCTCTCTGCCCTCTCTCTCTCTGCTCTTCTCCCTCTCTCTGTCTCTGCCCTCTCTGTCTCTGCCCTCTCTCTCTGTCTCTGCCCCCTCTCTCTTCTCCCCTCTCTCTCTGCCCTCTCTCTCTCCCCCTCTCTCTCTCCCTCTCTCTCTCTCTCTCCCTCTCTGTCTCTGCCCTCTCTGTCTCTGCCCTCTCTGTCTCTGCCCTCTCTGTCTCTGCCCTCTCTGTCTCTGCCCTCTCTGTCTCTGCCCCTCTCTGTCTCTGCCCTCTCTGTCTCTGCCCTCTCTGTCTCTGCCCTCTCTGCCCTCTCTCTCTCTCTGCCCTCTCTGTCTCTGCCCTCTCTGTCTCTGCCCTCTCTGTCTCTGCCCTCTCTCTCTCTCTCTGCCTCTCTGTCTCTGCCCGGGTCTCTGCCCTAAAATCTCTCTGAATTCTCTCTTCTCTCTCTCTCTCATCTCTCTGTGGTCTCTCTCTCTCTCTCTGACCTCTCTCTGCCCCCCCCCCCCCCCCCCCCCCCCAACCACGCATTGGGGGCCGGGACCCAACGGGTCCCACTTGCTCTAATGTCTATATTACTAAAAGTCTGATCTTGACCACTTCCTGTTGTTCTGTATATTGATTTTAATAATAATAATAATAAAATAAATTTTATTTATGGGCACCTTTCAAGAGTCTCAAGGACACCTTACAAAAATTTAGCAGGTAGAGGAAAAACATTAAATAAATAGTAGAGACATGACTAGTACACAAAGTAAAGACAGAATACAATTCAAAACACAATATGAGGCAATTCATGCACAGATGAAAAGAGAGGGGGACGTGGGGCTAAGGATAGGCAGAGGTGAAGAGATGGGTCTTGAGGCGGGACTGGAAGATGGTGAGGGACACGGAATTGCGGATCAGTTGGGGGAGGGAGTTCCAGAGCCTGGGAGCTGCCCTGGAGAAGGCTCTGTCCCCAAAACTGCGGAGGTTGGACTTGTGGATGGAGAGGAGACCGGCTGATGTGGATCTGAGGGACCGTGAGGGTTGGTAGGGGGAGAGGAGGTCAGTGAGATATGGGGGGGCCAGATGGTGGAGGACTTTGTAGGTGAGGATCAGGATTTTGTAGGTGATCCGGTGGGAGAAGGGAAGCCAGTGAAGTTGTTTGTGGACTGGAGTGATAGTGATGCCAGGATTTGGTGTGGGTGATGAGTCGGGCGGCTGCGTTCTGGACCAGTTGGAGTCGGTTGATGTAGGTGGAGCTGATGCCAAGGAGAAGTGAGTTGCAATAGTCCAGTCGGGAGGAGATGAAGGCATGGATGAGTCTTTCAGCAGCGGGAGGTGTGAGAGAGGGTCTAAATTTGGCGATGTTGTGGAGATGAAAGGAGGTTTTAATGACATGGCGGATGTGAGGCTCAAGGGAGGGTGGAATCAAAGATCACGCCAAGGTTGCAGGCCTTGGGAGATGGGGAGATAGTGGTGCCGTCGATGGTGAGAGTGGGGTTATTGATTTTGCTAAGTGTGGCTTTGGAGCCTATGAGGAGGAATTCTGTCTTATCGCTGTTGATTTTGAGGAAGTTATGTTGCATCCAGGTTTTTATAGCTGACAAACGAGTTGATATGGGAGAGAGGGGGGGGGGGTTGTGAGGGGATTTGGTGCCGAGGTAGATCTGGGTGTCATTGGCGTAACAGTGGAAGTCAAGGTTGAAGTGGCGGAGTATCTGACCAAGGGGGAGGATGTAGATGATGAAGAGGAGGGGGCCGAGTACGGAGCCTTGGGGAACGCCTTGAGTGACTGTGGCTGTAGCAGAGGTGTGGTTGTGGAGAGAGATGAAGTGGGATCTGTTGGAAAGGGAGGAACGGAGCCAGCTGAATGCAGAGCCTTCAATGCCGAGGTCTTTGAGTCTGGTGAGCAGGATGTTATGGTTCACTGTATCGAAGGCTGCGCTCAGGTCGAGGAGGATGAGGATGTTGAGGGAACCAGTGTCAGCAGAGGTGAGGAGGTCATTGAGGACTTTGAGGAGAGCATTTTAGAAAAAAGGCTGCCACTTACGGCTGTGATTTTTGGCCATCTTACTCAGAGTCCCCCTCCGCTGCGCAGGACAAGAGGATTTTTCTCATCGATGAAAAATAAAAGAGTTATTAGTGTTTAAAAAATGTTGAGATTCTCTCTCCTGAAGGCCACGCCCCTTCCGGAGGGACTATAAAACCCGATCTCTGCACGATGGGGGAGCAAGAGGGTCACGTCTCTCAGTCTGAGCTGTAAATAACACTGAACACATGTCAATTAAACTGTGAGTGGTTTTACTGACCTGCCAGTGCCCTTAATGTGGCTTGAAAATATATTTTGGAAATGCTAAAGCTGTGTTGCCTTTTGTTTGGAAATGCTAAAGCTGTGTTGCCTTTGGTTTAGAAATGCTAAAGCTGTGTTGCCTTTGGTTTGGAAATGCTAACGCTGTGTTGCCATTGGTTTGGAAATGCTGAAGCTGTGTTGCCTTTGCTTTGGAAATGCTGAAGCTGTGTTGACTTTGGTTTTGAAATGCTAAAGGTTTGTTGCCTAATTAAAGTTGCCTTGCCTAATTAAAGTTGCCTTGCCCAATTAAAGTTGCCTTGCCCAATTAAAGTTGCCTTGCCCAATTAAAGTTGCCTTGCCCAATTAAAGTTGCCTTGCCAAATTAAAGTTGCCTTGCCTAATTAAAGTTGCCTTGCCTTCTATATAATTAAAAGTCTAATCTTGACCACTTCCTGTTTGCACTGTATATTAAATTTAGGAAAAACGCTACGATGTACGGCTGCGATTTTTGGCCATCTTACTCAGAGTCTCCCTCCGCTCATCAGGTGCCGAGGATTTTTCCCATTGATGAAAAATAAAAGAGTTATTAGTGTTTGAAAAATGTTGAGATTGTCTCTCCTGTCAATCATGCCATGAAGGCCACGCCCCTTCTGGTGGGAAGGGAGAGGGACTATAAAACCCAGAAGTGTGGGCGTGGCTCAGTCTCTGCAAGATGGAGGAGGGAGAGGTCACGACTCGCTGTCTTTAGTGGCCTTGCACCCTGCTTGAAATGGTATGAAACTGCACTTGAATTTGGTGGCCTTGCACCCTGCTTGAAATTGAATTTCAAGGAATAGCCAGGAACTGCCAGCCCACGAGCCGTGAGTGAGTGAGCCGCCAGCACAACAGGCTTGAGTGACTTGAGCCGCCAGCACAACAGGCTTGAGTGACTGAGCCGCCAGCCCATATTCCATTCGGCCCACAATGTCCATACTAGCTCTCTTCAAACCAGTCCCTTCAGTCCACAACACCCATGCAAGCGCTCCAGAACGCACGCCCCCCCCTGGCCACCATTATTGGAATTGGTGGAGAGGTGGAATATTGTGTTGGGGGACCAGCCCTCCTGGGTGACGCTGGGGCCCAATGGGTCCCACTTAGTCTAGTATATACTAAAGTCTTCCCTTTGTTCTCACCATTCTAAATTTGGGTTGTGTCGGCTTTCTTTTAATCTCTATAATTTGTATCTTCTTACAAAACGCTTGGCGACAACCTTCCCATTTTCACACATGCTACTGACATTTTTCCCTGGACTGGATAAACATCTTCCCATCCCAGGGCCGGATTGACGTATAAGCTTCACAAGCTTAAGCTTAGGGTCTCGAGATCTTCAGCTTAGGGTCTCGAGATTAGGGCCTCGGCAGGGCCGGATTTACCTATAGGATTCATAGGCTGAAGCCTAGGGCCTCAAACTCTAGGGGGCCTCCGACCAAGGTATTTTTTCCCCAGAGTAAATAAAATCCAGAGGGATTTCCACTTTGACGGAAATTACCCGAAATTCTGGTTCCGGCCCGCTGAAAGTTTTGGGGAAAAAAATTGCGACTATCCGCGCCTGCGCAGTTGGGGGGAAGCTGGTGACGCAGTAACAACGCAAAATGACGCTGTCTCTCCGCGCGTGCGCAGTGGGCCCGGGCGGGTTCAGATCTCCATTTGCACTCCACACAATCACCTTGATGCCTCTTGTCTACTCCAGGTAAGTAGTGGAATATTACGTTGCGGGAGTGCCCGTTTCTCCGGGCTGGGGGGGAGGGGGATTGGCAGCAGGAGGGAGAGAGAGATGGGGAGGGAGAGAGGTGAAGGGAGTGCGAGGGGGGAGAGGGAAAGGGGGATTATCTTTAGTGAGATTGCAAAATTAAGGTAGGTTTTAGCGCAATTATATTTTTTCCTCCATATGAATAATATCAAACAATTGGAACTGCTTTCTTTTCCTTGATAACAATACTGAAAAATACATATTCCATGGTTTGTGACATAGTTTGCATTATATTTTTAATGTGCACACACTAACACAGTCGAACAGTAACAGGCAATCAAATCACACACAAACCATTTTCTAAAAAAAGGTTTTATTTACTGCAAAAACTTACGGTATTTTATTTGTAGTGTTTGCATGCTCCTTTATAACATTTTACATAATATTTTACAGTACAACTTGATTATTAAAACTTCAAAGAAGCTTCAATTCTTGATTAAAAAAAATATAATCAACAATGACCCCAATCATCCCATTTCAAAATTGGTCATAAATCTGAGGCAAAAATGCTCCAAAATAAGGCTCAGTATGCACCAGAGAGCATCTAAAACCCCAGAGCTTCCAGGGCCCTTAAGCAGGCCCTGGACTCCGGCTGCAAGGATCTTTGAGCTTCGCACTTGTGATATGCGCTGTGTGCATTTATTTGACATAACATTTTTGTAATCCTGCCATGCCATCCCACCCTTTATGAAAAGCTTCATACGGGCCTGGTGTATAATATTTTTGACATGGAAATGGCCTTTCTTACATATGTCTCTAAGCAACACTGCAGTAATTTTCCTTTCCCTCCATTTCAGAATAATAGTGTTTTAGGCCGATAACTCGACACTAGCACTGGCAATAAATAAAAATCGCAGCTTTCCAGCCCTTATCTCATTGGCCACGTTCGCACATCAGTGTCAATCTGGTGGACTCTACCTTCTTCCTCTCGTCGTGGGGGTGGGGGATTGGGAGGGGCCTCACAAGTGGAATAGCTCTTCACTAAATCCGGCCCTGCGCGTTCCAACCTATATTTCCCGCTTTTTTGTTGTTGTTTTTTTTAAAATATTTTTATTAGAAGCTATGTACAGTCGTATAAACCATGGCATATAACATAATACATTTTGTGTACAACTTCTTGTTTTAAATTTAACAATATAAAAATAATAAATGCAAGAAAAGAAGAAGAAAAAAGAAGTAGTGATGTGTAGGCCCCAGAAGTTAACAATTGGTAATTTGTGAATAGATAGAGAGAAAGAGCCCAAAGAGATGTAGAAAAAAAGAAAAGACCTGAAAGGAAGAGCAAAAAAAAAGAAATTGAAAAAAAAGTGTGAAGAGAAGAAAAAAAAAGAAAAGAAAAAAACGAACAGAAAAGAAAAGGGATATACCTATTTCATATCTTTCCACACCCCTCACCCATTTCTTAAACGGTTAATTACCAGAGTTATGTTGCACCATATTATACTTGTAATAAATCGATGAAAGGAGACCATATCCTTAAGAATTGTTCTGATTTTCCTGCTAGAACGAATCTCATATCTTCGAGATGTAACATTTCAGACATGCTTGTGATCCACATTTTCAGCGTTGGGGTGGGTGCATTTTTCCAAAATTTGAGTATAAGTATTTTTGCTATTATCAAACCATAGTTAAGGAAACAATTTTGAAATGAAGTTAGCTCATAGCGGGCTTCCATTGTTCCGAAAATAATCATTTCTGTATTAGGGTCCAATTTTATTTTAAATAGCTTTGAGAAGACTTCAAAGATTTATTTCCAAAATTTATGAAGTTTCATACAAGAGACGAAGGAGTGTGCTATCATTTCCAATATTTTTAAAGTTTTAATCGTTTATTTCAAAAAATTAACTGCTTTTCAGTGGGAGACTCTTGCAGCACTTTCCATTGATGATGTCACAGTGCTATCTCACAGACGTCCAATCACAATGGATCTCGATGGGACAGGTGGGAGATTGCAACCTTCATGTGTTTCCACGAATGCAATCAACCTTGCGTGCACAATCAAATAAGAGCAAATAGAACAAGTTATCCCCCCTGCCCTCTCTACCCCTACCCCCTCCCTCCTTCCCCCCTCTCTCTACCCCCCTCCCCTCTCTAACCCCTCCCTCTCTACCCCCCCCCTTCTTCTTACCCACTCCTCTCCCTCTCTACCCCCCTCTCTCTACCCCCCCCTCCCTCTCCCTTTCTACCCCTCCCCTCTCTAGCATCCCCCCTTCCTTTCTACCCCCTCCCTCTCTGCCTCCCCACTCTCTGCCCCCACCTCCTTCTCTGCCCCCTTCCCTCTCTGCTCCCCCTCCATCTCTGCCCCCCTCCCTCTCTGTCCCCCTCTCCCTTTCTACCCCCTCCTTCTCCCGGGAGTGGTGAGTATTGGGATCTATGGGTGAGCCTTGCGTTTGGGGACCAGCCCTCCCCTGTGACACCGCGCGCCCCTCTACCCCTCAATCTCTACCCCCTCCCCCTCCCTTTACCCTCCCTCTCTACCCCCCTCACCCTCTCCCTCTCTACGCCTTCCCTCTCCCTCTAACCGCGCCTGCACAGTTGGGGGCTAAGCATGAGTGGATAGGGCGGGGGATGTGGAAAAGGTGCAAATGAGTAATATTAATATAATATCAAGGGGAGGGGTTAGTGTGTGTGGGGGATGGTTAGTGTGTGTGTGTGACGCCGCAGGCCGCCATCCCCCCCACCCCGCAACTGCGCGTTGAGGGGACGGGACCCAATGGGTCCCACGTGGTCTAGTATTATACTAAAACTCTTCCCTTTGTTCTCACCATTCTAAATGTCTGGTATGCAGGGTTGTGTTGGCTTTCTTTTAATTTAAATCTTTTTATTTGAATTTTGAATTTAACAGCAATTTGCATACATACAATGATAACAGACAATGATAGTCAGGACATAATTGTATAACAGTATGGACCCTTTACCCTTACCCTTTAACACTCACATACGTACACATCCGCACAAATACGATAAGGTAAACAACATGAAAAACACAAAAAAACTGTGGGGAGGGGGGGGGGGGCGGGGGGGGGAGGTGTTGAGGGGATAGCAGCTGCAATAAGACAGAGCAGTGATAGAGGGCACTCAGTCCTCTTCCGAGTCCGGAAACAAGTTAAGAGAGTTAACAAGTTCCAGGAAAGGGTTCCATGTATCTAGGAATGTCTTGGTAGAGCCTTTGAGAGAGAACCTAAGTTTTTCAAGCTTTAAGTTGTAGAGCACCTCCTTGATCCAGCGGGCGTGTGTCGGGGGACAGGTAAGCCTCCAGTTAAGCAAAATCAGTCTCCGGGCTAACAAGGTTGTAAAAGCCAGGACCCGCTTCAACGCAACAGAGAGGTTGGTGTTGGGAGGAATACCAAAAATAGCTGACAGTGGGTTTGGAGGAATAGTCTGGCCATAGGCTCTGCTTAGCACGTCGAAAGCACTCCTCCAAAAGGTTGCTAGCTTAGGGCAAGACCAAAACATATGACTATGGTTGGCAGGGGATTGATTGCATCTGTTGCAGGTGTCTTTAACAGCGGGGTATATTCTAGATAATCTTGCGTTTGTGTAGTGGACTTTGTGAAGGACTTTGCATTGGATTAGGCCATGACGGGCACATATGGAGGAAGAATGGATCAAATCCAAGGCAGAGTCCCATTGCTGGTCTGTTAGTTTCGTATTCAGCTCGCCCTCCCATACAGCTTTTAATGAGGTATGAGGTTTCAATATAACCGACCCTAACAAGTTGTACAAAAAAGAGATGCATTTCTTCCGGTTGGGATCTAGAGCTAGGATGGAATCGGTCAGGGTTTCAGGGGGACGATTTGGGAAATGGGGGAATATCTTCTTCACAAAATCCCTAATCTGGAAAAAACGAAAAAGGTGGGAGTTTGGGAGGCTATAGTTGGACGAAAGCTCCGCAAAAGACAAAAAAAAATGCCATCCTTGTATAGGTTTTTGATACTACTGATGCCATTACTATGCCAGGTTTTGAATGCGGAGTCTGTACTTGAAGGTTTAAAGATGTGATTTTTAAGCAGTGGGGTCAAGATGGAAGGGCCTTGTAAACCAAAGTTTTTCCTAAGTTGACTCCATATCTTGAGCGAGAGGGACGCAATTGGGCCTGCACCCGCAGATGTTATAGAAAGGGGGAGTTGAGAGCATAGGACAGACCGCAACGGGAGATGTGAACTCGCCTTTTCCATGTGTACCCAGGTCGGTAGGTGGTCGCAATCATCATTCATCCAGTACAGGATTTTTTGCAAGTTAGCAGCCCAGTAGTATCGCCTAAAGTCAGGAAGTGCCAAACCGCCGTCACTCTTAGGAGACTGTAGTACCGTCTTTCGAATTCTGGCCGGTTTGCTACCCCATAAAAATTTAGATATTCTCCTTTCTAATTTATCAAAAAAAGATTTAGTGATAAATATAGGAACATGCTGGAAAAGGTACAGGAATTTGGGTAGGACGACCATCTTGACCAGATTTATCCGGGCCGCGAGGGATAACGGTAAAACTGACCAGCGGTCAAAGTCTCTTTCAGCTTTCTCAACCAGAGGCAGGAAGTTTGTGCGGAACATATCAAATATAGGTATTGTGATAAAAACGCCGAGGTAGCGAAATCCGTCCTCCGCCCATTTAAATGAGGTTAAAGAGCGAGGGAGCTGCTTAGCCGATGAGTTAATCGGTAATAGTTCACTTTTTTGGTAGTTAAGTTTATAACCAGAGTACGCACCAAACCGTTCTAAAATATTCGTAATCACAGGGAGAGAGCTGACTGGATTCGAGATGTACAGGAGCAGGTCATCCGCATACAATGAGACTTTATGAATTGTGTCAAACCGTGTGATACCTTTAAAGCCCTTCTCTGAGCGTAACCAAACCGCCAAGGGCTCTATCGCGACAGCAAACAGAAGTGGTGATAACGGGCAACCCTGCCTGGTACCTCTCCGAAGGGGGAAGTGGGGCGACAGTGTGTCGTTTGTTTGTACTGAGGCCACCGGGGACGAGTATAATAGACTGACCCAATGAATGAAACTATTGCCGAGGCCAAACCTGTCCATCGCCTCGTATAGGTACTTCCACTTGACCCTGTCGAAAGCTTTTTCGGCGTCGAGGGAGACCACTATCTCCGGGGTCTCACTACTTGGTGAATGGATGATGTTAAGGAGACGCCTAGTATTGTGGGAGGACTGTCGGCCTGGCATAAACCCTGTTTGATCTAACGAGATAATAAAGGGCATCACTTGTTGAAGACGGAGCGCAAGAACTTTAGAGAGGATTTTGAGGTCCACATTCAAGAGTGAAATTGGTCTATAGCTACTACAAAGCAGGGGATCTTTCTCCTTTTTAAGAATTAGGGAGATAGTAGCCCACGACAAGGTGGGCGGTAGGCGACGATGTAAAAACGCCTCATTGTACATATCTCTCAGGACTGGTGCGAGGAGAGCAGAGAAAGCTTTGTAATATTCTACAGTGAAGCCGTCAGGGCCGGGCGACTTTCCGCTTTGCAGCGATGTGATGGCTGCTTGGACCTCAGTGACAGTTATGGGACCACCCAAGACTCTCGTGGCTTCATCGTCAATTCGGGGAAACGTCATACTACGGAACATGTCATCTGCAGTGGGAGGACAATCGGAAGCGTATAGCTCAGCGTAAAATTTAGCAAATGCTTCATTAATTCTAAGAGGATCGGTATGAATCTCCCCTAAGCTGGATCTAATGGCTGGAATTAGCCGTGAAGTCGCCTCGGTTCTGGCCTGATGGGCCAAAAGCTTCCCAGCTTTATCCCCAGATTCAAAAAAGTGTTGCCTAGATTTAAGCAGTCGTAGCTTGGCTTTATTAGTAGACATGAGGTCAAAGTCTGTTTGTAACCTAAGGCGTTCTTTATAAAAATTAGGGTCTGGGTCAGATGCGTATTTATCATCAATGTCCTTTATTTTTCGTAACAGGTCTGCCATTTGGGACGTCTCGGCTCTTTTCAGGTTGGAGACAAAAGAGATAAGTTGGCCCCTAATATAAGCTTTTGAAGCTTCCCAGAGTATACCTCTTGCTATGTCCGGCGAGTCATTCAGCTCAAAATATAAAATGATTTGAGAGTGCAGGAATTGCTTGTAGTGAGCCTCTGCTAGTAATGAGGAGTTGAACCTCCACTGTTTAAAGGGGTTAGTTCGTTTACGAAAGTGAAGATCGAGGGAAGTCGCAGCGTGATCTGATATCACGATACTATGATACTCGTTGGATTTGATTTTGGAGAGCAGTCTGTTATCTAAGAGGAAGAAGTCTATACGGGTATAGGTACGGTGCACGTGGGAAAAAAATGAAAATAATTTAGTCGTGGGAAATGTATGTCTCCATGGGTCAGTGAGCCCAAGTTGTTTGGTAAAAGCATGCAAAGTCCTACCTGATTTAGTTAAAGTGGAGGCTTTGTTCGAAGATCTGTCCAGTATAGGGTCTTGGACCAGATTAAAATCTCCACCCACAATGATGTGGTAAATTTTCAATGTTTGGGAGAGATGTAAAAAATGTGGTTACAAATGAGCTGTCATCCCAGTTGGGACCGTAAATACTGGCCAATATGACAGGTGTGTCTTGCAGTTTGCCAGAAACCATGACAAAGCAGCCAGCAGGGTCTTCCACCGTTTTCTGTGGTTCGAACATAACATTTTTACGAATCAGGATAGCAGTACCCCTAGCCCTATAATTAAATTTTGAATGAAATAAATGGCTAATCTAGCCTCTCTTAAGCCGTGTTACCTCTCTGTTGCGAAGGTGTGTCTCTTGAATAAAAAATATATCACCCTTAAGGTATTGCAAGTGGGCCAAGATCTTATCAGTCTTAGTAGGACCCACCCACTCCCCTCACGTTCCACGAGACAAATCTAAGAGAGTCGTTTGTGTTGGCCATATTTAGCTATATCCAAACGAGTGGGCAGAGCACTGTAATACTGCAAATTGAGATGGAAGAGCGCATCGAAGCCAGCTGCTGAGAGTGGGGGTGTGGGTGGTAAAAGGGAAAAATAAATAAAAAAAGAAAATAAAAAAAATAAAAATAAAATGAGAAAAAAAAACAAAAAAAAAGATACATACATACGTATACACACAACAAACAGTCGTGACACATATCACTTAACCATCTTTCAAACCTGAGTCCCCGGACCTGAGATCCCCAATGTCCCAACCGAACCTTGAGTGCCCATTGCACCAAGGTACGTTGTCCTCGCATCCGCATGGAGTAGTCCGATCTTAACTCCCAATATTTCCACATCCCAAAGCAGCAAAGTCGCTCAATATCAGTAAAGTAACATAAAATGAAATAAATATAGTAATGATAACAATGATAATAATAATTTGAGAAATAGAAAATAGAAATAAAGTGAAGTAAACCTAAATGAATAGATACAAAGTTAAAATAATAGCCTTGGTAGTTGTACTACCAATGACATTGCTAACACTAATGGTAATAATAGTAGTGATGATAGTAATAATACAACAAGACAAATTAACAAAATGGTGATACTAAATAAGTAAGCCAACGTATAAGTGAAACAGGAATAGCTTCCTTTGGTATAACATAGTATAATTTAAAGCTGGTAAGGTGTAAAGAAAGAGTTAGCATTAGAGAGATTAGCAAATTGCAAACTGGATTCTAGGATTAAGGCGCAGGGCAGAAGAACATCAATTAAGTATTGTTAAACAAAAACACTGTAAGAGCTAATTGGTGTAACGCAGCCTTGACTATAATGAGTTCTTATCAGCCCCAGACAATCCGCTATGAAGACTAGTGTAAACAAACCATTCAAATGCTGGCCAGCTGCTAAAAGCAAGAAGGCAGAGATCAAATCACGAACCACAATGTGGGTCCCTTGAGCCCTATTTTATAGCATGTGCAGGGGAAGAGCCTTTCAAGTATGATTACACATAAACATTAAAAGGAAACGTTGGTAAGACAGTCATGAACGTGGTGATTTCTTACCACCTCATACGTTTCAAGACAGGGGTCTAGTATAACAGCAAGGCCGAGCGCTAGCAGTGGCTAATTGCTAAGGGCAGTCAAGCTAAAGTTAGCCCATAATGTAACCGTAGATTAACTGGATCCCTGTGCCATTCGGATGTAAACGTACCGAGCAGAGTCAGTCATCTGTGGTCCCCGTCTGCATCGACGGTAAGATGAAATGAAATCCTGAGCATCCTCGGGAGATGTTAACCGTCGCCTCTTTCCTTCCCCGGCCATGATGAACAGCTTGGCCGGATAATGAAGGGAGGGTTTGAGACCCAGGTTGTACAGCTCCTTCATGACGTCTCGATATGCAGAACGTTGTTCAACTATCTCGGGACAGTAGTCTTCAAAAATGTGGATCGGGATATCTTTGTACTTCAGCTTACCCCTCTGCCTCTGAGCCTCATGCGCCACCAACTCGCGGGTCTGGAATCTATGGAGGCAAATCACAACTGCTCTGGGTTTCCCACCAGGGCTTGGCTTGGCTGCTTGCATGCGGTGGGCTCGGTCTAGCTCCGGGGCTGATTCCAGTATGCGTTCGCCAAGTGTCTCGAGCAGGAGTTGAGAGAAAAAAGCTGTTGTTTGGGGGCCTTCGATGTTCTCGGGGAGGCCGACTATCCTTACATTATTTCGGCGACTCCTGCCTTCCAGGTCGATAAGCTTAGACTTTAGCTTGGCGTTCTCTTCGATGACCGTAGTTAGCATTGTCTCCATAGCTCGCATGTCTTGGCTGATGGTATCGGCAAATGTCTCTAATGATGAAAGATGCTGTTGTTGATCTAGAATAGTGGTCTGGATATTGTCCAGCTTCGTTTCCAGTTTGGTGAACGCTGCGTTGAATTCTGCCAGTAGCGATGCCTTGTGCTCTGTTAACAAGGCTGCTAGCGTAGCCATGATGGTGCTGGTCGTCGAGTCTTCAATATTTTGCTCCTCTTTCTTTCTTCTGCCTGCCATCTTTGCGATGTGGAGGAGTGCTGTCGATGGTGTTAAATATTTATGGTAGTTTTAAAACTTAGGCTGAGCTGTAATAACAGTTGAAGGTTAACAGATTGGGAGCTTGGAAAAAGTGCGACTACTCCAGCTTGTTGCCCCTCCTCTCCGTGTTGGCTTTCTTTTATTCTCCTTAATTTATAACTTCTTCCAAATGCCAGGCCACATCCTTCCCATTTTCACACATGCTACTCACATATTTTCAGCCGACCAGATACATATCTTCCCTTCGCGCATTTCTTTTTTGTTGTTGTTTTTTTTGTTTTTTGTTTTGTTTATTTTATCAGAAGTTAATACAGTACAAAACAGTACAGTGGAACCTAATTTTAGGTGCCAACTATGTACAACCAGGCCGAGTTCCAGGCCCTGGCGCTGCTCTACGACCTGCGTAGGTGCTGCGGCAGGGAATGGGAGGAGAGGAGGATGTGGGAAATGAGGAGAGGGGAGATGGGATGGGGTCTCTACCCACCTACCTCTCTGACCCACTCCCTCTAACCTCCCTCTCTACTCCTCTCCCTCTCTACTCCTTCCCCCTCCCTCTCTACCCCCTCTCCACCCTCTCTACCCCTCTCCCTCCCTCTCTACCCCCCTCCTCCTCCCTCTCTACCCCTCCCTCTCTACCCCTCCCTCTCTGCCTCCTCCTTCTCTGCCCCCTCCCTCTCTTCCCCCCTCCCTCTCTACCCCCCTTCCTCTCGTCCTTCTCCCTCTCCTCCACCTCCCTCTCTGCTCCCCTCCCTCTCTGCCCCCTCCCTCTCTGCCCCCTCCCTCTCCCCCTCCCTCTCTGCCCCCCCCCTCTCTGACCTCTCTCCCTCTCTGCCCCCTTCCCTCTCTGCCCCCCTCCCTCTCTACCCCCCTCCCTCTCTACCACCACTACCTCTCTACCCCCTCCCTCTCTAGAGAGTGGTGAGTATTGGGACCCATGGGTGAGTGGTGGAGTATTGCGTTTGGGGACCAGCCGTGGTCCTGTGACGCCGTGCGCCCCCCCACCCTTTAATCTGTACCCCCTCCCTCTCCCTCTTTTCCTCCCATCTCCCTTCCTCTTCCCTCCCTCTCCACCCCACTCACCGTCTCCCTCTCTACCCCCTCCCCATCCCTCTCTACCCATCCTCCCTCTCCCTCTCTAGCCGTACCTGTGCAGTTGGGGGCTATGTGTGAGTGGATAGGGTGGGGGATGGTGAAAAGGAGCAAATTAATAATATTAATATAATATCAAGGGGGCGGGGTTCAGTGTGTGTGTGTGTGGGGGTGATTAGTGTGTGTGTGTGTGTGTGACGCCGCAGGCCGCCCCCCACCCGCAAAATGGGGGGGCGGGACCCAACGGGTCCCACTTGCTGTAGTATTAAACTGAAACTCTTCCCTTTGTTCTCAACATTCTAAATGCCTGTGTGTATGCAGGGTTGTGTTGGCTTTCTTTCAATCTCCTTAATTTGTAACTTCTTCCAAACGCTAGGTCACAGCCTTCCCATTTTCACACTTGCTACTCACAATTTTTCAGCCGACCGGATACATATCTTCCCGCCGCATTTCAACCTATATTTAACAAATTACTAACCTGTTTAAAAAAAGCTTAAAAATATTAAAGTTTTCAACGTTCTCATTTAGAAGAAAAAAATTCCGACTGACGTCACAATCAACTCCCAAGACACAACAGGACACTCTGTGTGGGAGGGGCACTCAAACGCTCAAAACACAAACAAATCAATCCACTCACAAGTCGGGTCCTCGGGTCGACGCCCGCCCGCTGCCTGGTGGGGAGGATGCTGCCGTGGGCCAAACCCGGCGACTGGGTTGGGCTGGCCAGAGCCTGGAGCTGGAGTGAGGAGCGAGCTTGGGGCTTGGGATGGGTCCGTGACCGGCGCCGAAAAATAAGCTGCCGGTGGAACCAAGGGCGAGCTGGGGTCATGGACGAGCCCGGAGATGAAGTCGGGGGCTGCCCGGTGATGAAGTCGGGGCCTGGACTGGAGACCATGCGGAGGCCGAGCTGACGGCTTAAGTCTACAGCCAGGGGCGGGCTGAGTACGAGAACCAGGCCGAGTTCCAGGCCCAACGGGTCCCACTTGGTTTAGTCAGTTAGTAAAAAAACCTAACAAGATATGCAAAAGAAGATGTTCAGATAATTTTTTTAATATGTTGTCATACAAAGGGATTAGATGGCTATTCATTAATATTTGATGGTAGAGATTTGATATTGGTGATAATTAAAAATTAGCATTATTGTTTTAACAATGTAATTATACAATGTTCACCCTTGATTTAGCATAGAACGATACAGCACAGGAACAGAATCTTTGGCCTACAAAGTCTATGTCAAACATGATGCCACATTAAACTAATCTCTGCCTGCATGTGATCCATATCTTTTCATTCCCTGCATATATTAATGTGTCTATCTAAAAAGCCTCTTAAATGCCTCTATCGCATCTTCCTCCATCACCACGTCTGGCAGTGCATTCCAGGCACCCACCACTCTCTGTGTAAAAAAAGACACCCCATACATCTACTTTAAACTTTCCTCTCACTTTAAAGTTATGCCCTCTAGTCCAGGGGTCGGCAACTTTGTTCTGCATAGGGTGGCATGTCAGTGAACGGATGGCGGGCCACATCTACCACGTGTTCACATAGATCCCGCTCCCATCCCGCCCCGGATGGCAGGCATCAAATCACATGTTCACATGGACCCCACCCCTTTGAGGACGCCACCTGGAGCACTGGCCCCCTAGTTACAGGTGCTCAGAAACATGGCGTACCTAAGGTCCATTGCGTTGGGTGGCTCAAATACTCACACTCACTCGTCCTCGGCCTATTGACAACCCCAATCCCGACAGTGAAGCCCAGAGACAGAAGGTGCATGGCCGTGCTGCCGGCTTTGCGCAGGATGCGGTTCAGCCAGAGCTCGGCCAGAACTCGGCCCCGCTCGGGCGCTCGGCGGTTCCGCAATTGTGGCCGCCAGCGCAGGCCTCCTTGCGTCACCGTGTCTGGGCGCCTCGGGCCGGTACTGGAGATGAAGGAAGTCTGCAGGCCAGATGACTATGGAAAAAAAAATTCACCTGCGGGCTGGATGATTTCGTGTCACGGGCCGCATTTGGCCCGGGGGCCGTAGGTTGCCAAACCCTGCTCTGGTCTTTTTCTCCCTGGACATTTCCTCCCTGGGAAAATAAGTTCTGTGTCTATCCTATCTATGTTTCTCATAATTTTATATACTTCTACCCTCAACCTCAGATCTTCCAGAGAATCCAAGTATGTCGCACCTTTTCTTATTGCTCTTCTACTCTAATTCAAGCAATATTCTGGTAAACTACTTATGCACCCTCTCCAAAGCCTCCAGATGCTTCCTGTAATTGGAAAAACAAAGTTGATATTTCATGTTGATGGCCTTTCACCAGAACTGGAAAAAGTGAGAGATTTAACATTCTATAGCAAGTGCAGAGCTAAGGATATATAATAGGATGAATATCAAATAGAAAGATCGATAGGATTGATGACAGGAGCGATTAATTTATGATGGGATGATGGTCCAAATGGAAATGAAAATTGACATAGGCAGTCAGGCACATTGAGCTTTGAAGGAAGGAGCTTAGGTCACAATGGCAAAGGAAGCAATAGTTAAAAAATAGCACTAGACTAAGTGGGACCTGTTAGGTCCCAGCATCACATGGGAGGGCTGGTCACCCAACGCAATATTCCACCTTTCCACTAATTCCAATATTGCTCGCCAGTGGGCGGGGGGGGGGGGGGCTTTCTGTTGCGTTAGTATCAGTGTTGTTGGCCGAAGGTACTGGTTTCCAGAGGGCTAGTATAGACATTGTGGGCTGAATGGATTCTTGGGCTGGCAGCTCAGTCACTGAGGCCTGGCAGTACAGTCACTCGGACCTGGCAGGCTGGCAGCTGATAAATTGCCAGAAATCCTGCCCAAAACAGGTGACAGACTGAGAGAGAAAGGGGAGAGGGTGGACTGAATGCATTATTGGGCTGGCAGTTCAGTCCTTACGGCTGGTGGGCTGGCAGTTCACTTACTCACGGCTCGTGGGCTGGCAGTCCAGTCACTCACGCCAGGTATGCTGGCAGTTCACTCAGTCACTCCTCCCTCCCCTACTCTGCTCCTTGTCATTCACACACACACACACACACACACACACACAGAGACTCACTCAAACAAACACACACACAGACTCACTCTCACACACACAAACTAATTCACACACAGACTCATTCACACACACACACAGACTCACTCTCACACACAGACTCATTCACACACACACACACAGACTCATTCACACATACATACACGCGCACACACCCACACACATTCACACACACACACACAGACTCATTCACCGTAAATGACGTCATTGGTGCCATCTTGCAGCTAAGCGAAAATCGCAGAATGAGCGCCAATTTCGAAATTAAACACAGTCCTGATCTAATAAAATGTTTATTCATGCTTTATCCATCCGAAAATTCTTGCAAGCAAGCCCTTTAAAAGCCAAGCCAATTGGACAAAAACACTTTGCAAGCCAACGAAACACATTTGCTGAAAGCCCTTTAAAAAGCCAACCCAATTGGGCAAACACTTTGCAAACAACAAACACATTTGCTGAAAACCACATCCCGGGGACTCAACGTGGAGTAGACGTGCGTTCAGTGTTATTCGCAGCTCAGAGAGCCGTGACCCTCTTACTTCCTCTGTCTGGCAGAGACTGAGTGAGCCACGACACTTCCGGGGTTTATAGTCCTTCCACCCTGCCGCCTGTGGGGACAGCAGGGAGAATGGCAAAACATTTTAAAACATTAATATCTCTCTGATTTTTCATCGATGGGAAAATTCCTCTGGCCCAGTCCGGCGGAGAGGGGCTCTGAGCAAGGTGGTTAAACATGACGGCCGTAAGTGGCGGCATTCTCTCGGAAATCACATCAGAGTAAGTCAAAAGCGGTCAAGATCAGACTTTTAGTAATATAGATAGATGAGACAAGTAAATAATTTACATCGATTGTTTCCGGAAAATATATATACTGGTGACCCCTTATGGCCATTTGTGTTGCCAAAATTTGCACTTCCAATATTCACAAATTGTCACGAAGAAATGAAGGTACAGAATAAAGTTTGCTCTCAGGGAATTTATGTGGGAGAACTAAATAAATAAAGATATATATTTTTAACTTTTGATATATGTACAGATGACTTGACTTGTTACAGAAAATCATGATTTGGACCATTTTGTAGAAACCCTCTGCATGTGATGTGGGGGCCGTCAGGATAGCTACAGCAAAAACATTGTCAGTGCCAGCCACCTGTGAAAGCAGAGGTTCCAATGTAAGGTTGAACTAGTTATTGGCGCTGGTAGATTGTAAAGTGTCCGATCAAAAGATGTGTTGCTCAAGCTTAGATGGAGAAATATTCATTCTTTTTTTTTTTTTTTTTTAAATTTTATTTTTATTAGAAGTATGGTAAATTACAATACTACACAACACATATATCTTAATACATTTTTTGTACCGCTTCATTTTTTTTTGAGCTTTAAGAAAAAGATAGAAGTAAAGAAAGTAAAGAAAGTGCGCAAGAGTCGTGAAGTGCAAGAGTGTTGGGAAAAGAAAGCCCCTTAGAAAAGAAGTTAGAGAAGGAAGTAAAGTGAGAAAGTAGACCCTAGAAAAGAAAGAAAAAGAAAGTAGGAACAATCGCTCTATTATAACATTAAACTCCACAGAAAGGGGACTACCAACCAAGTCTGTTTTTGTTCTTTTACCTCCCGTTACCAGGTCCTGATACCATTTATTTATTTATTTATTTTTAAAAATTACTATTGCACCTCATACTTGTAATAGGTCCAGAAACATAGACCACGTCTTTTGGAATTGGTCTGCTTTACCTGCTAAGAGGAATCTCATCTCTTCCAGATGTAATGTTTCAAACATATTTGATATCCACATTTTTATTGTTGGTGTGGGCGCATTTTTCCAGAATTTAATTATGCTTTTTTTCCCATTATTAGCCCGTAATTAAATAAATTCTTCTGAAACACGTTTAGTTCAGGGTTACCTCCGATATGCCAAAAATAATCCATTCTGGTTTTGGTACCAGTTTTATTTTGATTAATTTTGAAAAAATATCAAATATTTCATACCAGAATTTTGGGATTTTTGTACAAAAAAACAAAAGAGTGCGCTATGGTAGCTTCTTGACACAGGCATTTATCACAGATTGGTGAAACATTAGGGAAGATTTTATTTAATTTAGTTTTTGAATAATATAATCAATGTAATGTTTTGAATTGGATGAGCGTATGTCGTACGTTGATCGAACATTTATGCACCTGTAGTAAATGATTATCCCAGCTCTCTTTTGAAATTTTTATAGCTAATTCTTGTTCCCAATCTCTTCTAATTCCATCTGTTGTGGGTATTTCTATGTTTAAAATGATATTATATAGGTACGATATTAGATTAGCTGATTCCGCCTTTGTCTTCATTGCTTCATCCAGTAAATCGGAAGGCATATTATGATAGTCTTTTGTGTGTTTTTTTTCAGATAATCACGAATTTGAAGATATTTAAAATATTGGTTATTTTTCAAATTATATTTCAGTTGTAGTTGTTGAAATGATAGTAATTTTCCCAATTCATACAGATCTTCGAGCATTTTGATTCCCATTCTTTCCTATTGTATAAATGATTTGTCTATGATTGATGGTTTAAACGATGGAATATTGACTATTGGTATTAAAAGAGATAGGTTTCTTAATTTTTAATTCTGTTTTATTTGTTTCCATGTTCTAATTGTGTTATGTATAATTGGATTTTTATTATAATTTTTATTATTCAAATTTATTGGTGAGAGGATAGTCGCTCCTATATTACTCGGGGAGCAGTCCCCTTTTTCCATTACCATCCAGTCCGCCTGCTGGGCAGAATTGTCCAGCAGGTGAATCATATTTTTAATATTTACTGCCCAATTATAATACATAAAATTAGGGAGCGCTAGACCCCCCAACTCTTTTCGTTTATTAAGGTGTGCTATTTGTATTCTATGGGATTTATAATCCCATATAAAATTTGTAATGTCTGAGTCCAATTTTTTGAAAAACTTTTTTGGGAGATATATAGGTATTGATTGAAATAGGTATAGGATTTGTGGTAAGAAAATCATTTTTATAGCATTTATTCTGCCTATTAAGGACATCGGAAGTGTTTTCCAGAATTTAATCAAATTATTTAATTTCTTGAGTAAGGGATTATAATTGGCTTTAAACATATCCTGGTAATTTCTAGTAATTTCAATTCCCAAATATTTGAATTTTTCTGTAGCTATTTTAAAGGGAAATTTCCGGAGATGTGTTGAGTCTTTTGGTTTTATCGACATAATTTCACTTTTGTTCCAATTTATTCTATATCCTGAGAAGGATCCAAAGTCCTCAATTAAATTTAATATGTTTGGTATACTAATTTGTGGTTTTGTGATGTACAGTAGTACATCATCGGCATATTGGGATATTTTATTATTTGAATATTTTGTATTATAACCATAAATATCCGGGTGTGTTCTTATTTTTTCAGCAAGGGGTTCAATTACCAAAGCAAATAACAACGGTGATAATGAACATCCTTGTCTATTGCCCCTTGATAGTTCAAATTTCGAGGATAATATATTATTAGTTAATATTCTAGCCGTAGATTTGTTATATAATAGTTTTAACCATGCGATGAAGTTCTCTCCCAATTGGAATTTTTGCAATACTTTAATCATACAATCCCATTCTACTTGATCAAACGCTTTTTCTGCGTCCAGTGAAATGATAGATAACTCTTGGTCGTGAGATTTATGTGTGTGCATTATGTTAAGCAAACGTCTCAAATTATTGAATGAATGTCTCTTAGGTATAAATCCTGTTTGATCTCCATTTATTAGTCTACTAACGTACCTGCTTAGTCTACTGGCTAGTGTTTTCGCTATTATTTTTTGATCCGTATTTAACAAAGCAATAGCTCTATATGAACCTGGTTCTTCTATATTTTTATCTTTTTTAAGTATTAATGTGATCGTTGATTCTGCTAATGTTTCGGGTAAGCTTTGCTCTTTAAAAGCATATGTGTACATTTTCTGTAATCGTGGGGTAACTATGTCGTAAAAGGCTTTATAAAATTCATTACTGAATCCGTCTGGTCCTGGTGTTTTTCCATTCTTTAGTGTTTTTATTGTGTCTTCTATCTCCTTAGAAGTAATTTGTGCTCCCAGTTCCTCTTGTTCCCTCAATTCTAATTGTGGGAGGTTACAATTTTCCAGAAATTCTGAAACTTTATTATTATCTATTGACGTTTTAGATGTGTATAGATTCTGGTAAAATTGAGCAAATCTTTTATTGATATCCTTGGGTAATGTTAATAATTCCCCTCTATCTGATTTAATCTTTAGTATTGCATTCTCTTTTTCCCGTTTTTTCAATTGGCGTGCTAAAAGTTTGTGGGGTTTGTCCCCGAATTCGAAGTGTTCTTGTTTTGTAACTTGAAATAGTGTTATAACTTTCTCTGACAATAATTTATTTAGCTTGAATTTCAATAGTAGGATTTTATTATGTTTATCCATAGTTGGATCTTTAGCATTATCTGTATCTAATTGTTTTATTTGTTCTTCTAAATGTCTTTGTTCATTCTTATTCTTTTTATTTTGATAAGCTTGAAATGAAATAATGACTCCTCTAATAAATGCTTTGAAGGATTCCCATGATAGCGTGGGGGATATATCTGGTGTATCATTTATCTAAAAAAATAGGTCCATCTGTTTTTTTAGATATATACTCCCTTGTGGGTCTTTTAAAATTTGCGAATTAAACCTCCAGAACGATTTATTCATAGACATTCCTTCTAATTTTAAAACAAAAGTTAACGGAGAGTGGTCTGAAATCGCATTAATGTGGTATTTAGGGTTCATAGTAGGCGGAATTAATTTTGTATCCACAAGAAAATAGTCTATCCGTGAGTATGTTTTATGCACCGTTGAATAATACGAATAATCCCTTCCCGTCGGGTTTGCAATCCTCCACACATCTGCTATATTTGTGTTTTCCATATATGTATGTAAGAGTTCACTGGTTTTAGATTTCATATTACCTTTTTGTTTTTGCATCGATTTATCTAAATAAGGGTCTAAAACGCAGTTAAAGTCTCCTCCAATTATAACATTTTGATAATTAAATTCTGCAATTATATTCAGAATTTTATTAAAAAATTGAGGGTTATCAACATTGGGCGCATATATGTTTACCAGCGTAATTGGCGTATTATTGATCTCTCCTGCTACTATAAGGTATCTCCCTTCCTTATCTGAAATAGTATTCTTTGGAATGGAATTCCTTTACGAATAATAATTGCAGTACCTCTGGATTTGGAAGTGAATGAAGAGTGAAATGTTTGGCCTTTCCAGTTCGCCCTCAGTCTCGTCTGATCTTGATGTTTAAGATGCGTTTCCTGTAGAAACGAAATGTCCGTGTTGTATTATTTCAACTGAGCTAGTATCTTGCCCCTTTTAATAGGTTCATTAATACCCGTTATATTCCAACTACATAGTGTGATTCCTCCCATTTTCCTTTGATTGTCGTCATACATTTTTACCAATTTTAATGATCTTATTTATTATGGTGCATCCATACCTCAGGACTCTGGTTATTTTGGGGGCATTTATATTATAGACTTCCTTGGTAGTTCCCCTCTGCGATTGTCCTTGAAAAAAAACCACATAAATGTGACATATTGTGATAAAAAAAAAAAGTATATTAAATCAGTGTACGGTGTCTGAGTTTCCGACACCGTTGTGAGTGGCCCACTCGTCTGTGGGATACGACATTGATATCGCTTCCGGCGTAGATGTTATGAGGTTAGCCCCGCTGCCTTTATTACCCGAAACCTAGGGGGTCGGTACCGTTTCCAAATCAGTTCTATTTCACCCAATTGCAGTATATATATATATGTTTCATTCGGACTTATCAAATCTAATCATGTATTCAGTTACATATATTCCTCATTCTTTATCTCTTAACTATTTATAATTGGTTTTAGTATTGTTAAAAGTGAGCTGTTCGCTGAAAGGGTTAACCAGAGTCAGGCTCCTGGAATTGTGCCAGTTGCCTGAGTCTTCTCCCCTCCCCACTCGAGCTGCGGAACATATGTAATTACCGCGTTGTCTGCGTTATAACACATTTTTATCAGTTTCAATTGCTGTTTCTATATTAGTATTGTTAATTATTAATTATTATTAATTCTCTATACTTTGTAAAACTATGTAAGCCAGAAATATTCATTCTCAGTGCAAATGTATGACACTTCTTCTGAAATTGAGGTCTGAATAGAAATTATTTATCAAGTACTGTCAGTATTCTTGCTGTTCTCCACAGTGGTTTCTCCCTGTTAATATGCTAATGTACTTGGTGCTTTTTCTTTCATTCTAGCTTAATATGTTTTTTTTGCAGAAACAGATGGGACAACTGTAGGGACAGAGTAAAAGACTGCTACTCTTGGCAAGCAACTGGCAAAGTTCCATAGATATTTCATGTCCAAGTGCAAATGGGGAAATTACTTTATTACTAACTCGTTCTGGATGTCCATCGCTGTTTGCCTGATGGTCTGCATAATTAACAAACAGATATGAGAAAATTGAGTTGAATGGAGTATATCTTGATCAAGGATGTAAAAAGGACTCTAAGGATAACAAAAGCTTACCTTTAAGCGTTTAAAGATAAAGGCACAGGAGAATAGATTTCAATAGATTGTCCAGAGTAAGGTATGCTGAAGAAATAAGTTATGGATAAGAATGCTGGTGGAAAATACACTGGTAACCATGAGGGGGAAAAAAAATGAGGGAAAGATAGTCATGCAAAGGAAAAAGGTTAGAATGATCAAGATTTTTCTTAATTGATGATTTTCTTTCCTGTGATGGATATATGCTCAGTGGAAAAATGCAATCGGGTGCACACACACTCAGTGTGCATGAGTAATAAGCAGAAGGCAGAATTATGTGTCCAATTATATGGTTATATGGTTAATGTGATAATTTGAGTGCAAAGTACTTCCAGGGCATTCCATTTTCTTTGCACTTATTTAGTGACCAAAGAGGAAGAACAGCTTTATTCACTTGTATAAATATCAAATGTCTGAACTGAATATAATACAAATTGTGTTAAATTCTGGTCTTAGTTACTACTGTGTTTCATTTTATCATTAATGTGAGCACAATTTAATTGTACTAGATTAACAAAAACAATGATTTTTAAAACTCGTCCACATATTTTACTTCTTCAGGAAGAGCCAGAGAATGAAATGGAAAATGCCAGCAGAATGTCAGAAGAAAAAGCCAAATTTGACTTGTATATAAATGAACAGATAATTGAAAGGATACCTGCTAAATATGAACATGAAAAATTACAGAGAGAAAGGAATATAAATCTTTTCAACCCAAGTACATCAGAAGGTATATTAAAAAGAATGTTTATATTTTGAATAGAATTGTCATCGCATTATACAAGGAACAATATATTCTTATGATATTTTTTATACCACTGTTCAACAATGAAAAATAATGATTGCTTAATCAAATAATTAACTTTCAAAAAATTGTAAGTATATCAAATTATTTTTTTCTTTAGTCCCTTTAACTAGCAAGCTTCCAAGAGGCGTTGCACCTCGCATCTTGAAGGATGAAGGCTTTTATGTCAGTCAGAAACCAGACGTTTTGAAAAAAATAGTTAACAAAATGGAGAATCGCCTACTTGTGCAAGGCAAGGTAACTTGGTAAATATGTCTTTATTATTTATTCCCTGTGGATAGAACCCATGAGAGTAAATGGAAAATGACAAGCTGAACTGCAATGGTTCTTCCCAAGAGTAAGAAGGGCAACAATATATAGCTGAATAGGAGAGAAAATATAGGACATATTAATTCATACTTTGAGCCAGTTACATCATTTATCAATGTTTAAGATTGATTTATACCACAGTTCCATCTGCCTATCTTTGTGTCTGTCACTTGCCTAACAACAATCTTGGACGAGAAAATTTCAGTTGATCTACCATTATCAGCCTTATGGGTGAAATAGTTTTAAATTCCTAATATTCTCTACATGAGAATGTGCTTCATGTTTCACTTCAAATAATCTAGCTAACTTTAAAATGATCTCCACTTCCATTGCAATACCCCACCAGAGGAAATAGTTTCTCTGTATCGTAATCATTTAAAATCCCTCAGTTAGATCACCATGAAACCATCTCAGCCTGACGGATAAAAAACTTTATATAGCCTGTCCTCATGGTTTAACATTTTGAGCTTGACAGGCAATATATCAATAGACAATAGGTGCAGGAGTAGGCCATTCGGCCCTTCGAGCCTGCACCGCCATTCAATGTGATCATGGCTGATCATCCCCAATCAGTACCTAGTTCCTAACTTCTCCCCAAATCCCTTGACTCCGCTATCTTTAAGAGACGCTCCACTGGAACTTTTAATAAATCGCAACAAAATCTTCCTCTGATTAGGTTTATTTTCTTCGGACTTTGAATCAGCATTTGCCACATTATCTTCACTGGTGGCTGTGTCAGTTTTTTTCGTACACCTTCCAATGCAGTGTCTTGTCCCAATGGAATTGACACCAAATTTTTTGATGTAGATGAAAGCAAAACCAGACATGGATCAAATCTTTCTTATGCTTTGGGTCACTAAGCTGAATGCTGTTCACTAGCTAGGATTTGACCAATTTTCTATTCAATTAATTTCCAATCAAATCAGATATTATACGTGATACAATCAAGCCATACACAAGAACAAAAGATATAGCAAAGAGAAAAATACCAGAGTGGTTGAATATAGTTTCTTTAGCATTGGAGCATATCAGTTCCAGAGAAAAAAAGTCTATTGTCCGCAATGAGGTAAGTTGCGAAAATGGGACTGTACTCTAAGTTATGGAATGACTGTTCAGAAGTCTGATAAAAGAGGGGAATAATCCATTCCCGAGCCTGGTGGCCCATGCTTTCAAGCTTTCGTATCTTCTGCCAGATGAGAGTGGGGAGATAAGGAAATTATCAGGGTGGAAAAGGTCCTTGACCTCTTTCTTGAGGCACTGTGAAGTGTAGGTGGAGTCAATTGTCAGGACCCTAGTCTGTATGATGGACTGAGCTACATCCACAAGGTATTGTATCAAACTTAATTCAAAGCAATATAATTTGAGATTTCTTCTTGCAGCCTTTCTTTCCAACGGCCTTCAAATAGGTATTTTCACCAGTTCACATATTCTCATGATAGAGCAGGTGGTTTCTCAGCTTACATGGCTCCTAGAGTACTCCTATCACTCCCCATCCTTATTCCTTTCCTCTTTTGCTTCGCCCACTCCAATTTTGCTTCCACCTACCTTTACTTGAGAATAATCAATTAACCTATCGCCCAGCAACATTTAGGATGCAGGAAGAAACCAGAGGACCTGGGCCTGTACCTATTTTTTTAAAAACACTTGTTTGTGACTATTGTCTCAGAAGATATAGCATGTGAGTTGATAATAAATGTTATCTCTACATTTGTTGTTATTTTACAATCTGACTACTTGATTCCAACAAATGATTTGAAACATATCAGGATATTTACTATATTTTAAAATCAGTAACTGAACATTCAAAATGTCAAACATAATTTGCTGATTTTACCCAGCACTTTTAGAGAAAGTTGGGAGTCGTGATTATATATTGTAAATAACAAAATTATTATTTTTTCCCATTATTTATAATGTAACAGAATAAATGCTGGTTTGGAGAAGATGGGAATATAATCGCATTACCAGAGCCAATTAAGCTTCCCTGGAATAGTAGACAATCACCACCAAATCGCAATGCGGATGACCCTCAACCAGGTCTGGAAACTGTGTATAGGAAGGTTTGTAATTACCTCCTTTCCTGGTGGTACAGATTTCAAATTACAGGGTATAAAAAGATAATAAAGACTGTTTGGAAATTAATTTGACATTAGTACCTGTATATCAGTCTGAAAAAGGGTCTTGACCCCAAGCGTCAACTAGCGATGTTCTCCACCCGCGGTTGTCACTGGCGGGTAGATCACCAAGGCAAATTCCATGTATGTGAAGACTAGGCCAATAAACTTATTAATTAATTCATTAATTCATTCATTCAGATGCTGCCGGAGCCGCTGAGTTGCTTTGTGACCTTTTGTTTAAACCATCATCTGCAGTTCTTTGTTTTTACTATCAGCGATCATGTTGGTTAGGGTTTCTACTTGTCATGTTGCTACATTGAAGGGATTGTATCTGTTGGATAGGTGATTTTGCTTAATGTGAAATATTTAATGCTGGAATATGCCTAATGGAGGTCCTGTGACATAGGTGATAGTGAAATCATCAGGACATTACTGTTTAACTGTGAGTTTATGGGCAGCACTATTTACAAAGCAGCTTGCCTCCATATTTGTGATGAATGTAAGGCACAGTAAAGTCGGAATTGTAGCTTAGTCTCATTTAGGTCAAGCACATCCTTTTTTTACATCTTTGGACATTTAATGGAATGAATAGCATTTTTTTTACATCTTTGGCCATTTGATGGAATGAATAGCAATCCTATCGAGAGTTAAGGAAAATATATGGAACTAGAAATTCTTCTGCTCTCAAATAGATGTACTCAACTGTATAGTGGCACTGTATAGTTGGCCCATGTGGCACTGTATAGGTAATCAATGTTGATTTACCCTTGCAATACTAGCACATGGTTTTTAATCCCACTTCTCATGTAACAATGTTTACATATTTTCACTGGCTGGCTAATTTTACATTGCTCATAATGATGGATCAGATGCTTATTTACTTTAGTTTTAGTTTAAAGATACAACATGGAAACAGGCCTTTCAGCCCATTGAATCTACACCAACCATTGATCACCTGTCCACACCAGAGCAATGTTATCCAAATTTTGCATGCACTCCCTACACGTTAGAGACAATTTTACAGAGGCCAATTAACCTATAAATGTGCAGGTCTGAGGGATGTAGGATGAAACTTGAGCACCCGGGTGAATCCCACATGGTCACAGGGTGAATGAGCACCCAAGGTTAGGATTAAACCTAGATCTCTGGTACTATGAGGCAGCACCATTACCTGCTATGCCACTGCTCCATCGGAACTTTGACAATCTAAATATAGAGCAACGTAACAGGAATGTAAGGGTCAAAGAGGGGGAAGAACATCTAAAGTGTGTTCAGGAGAACATTAATTGAGGAATATGACTGGACTAGGCTCTGGGAAGTCGCTGTGCTCAACCAGAGGTCGTTGTTAGCTGCAACAAGTTGTGCAAATAGGCATAAATTATATAAAGTACTTTTGACACTGTCATAAAACTTCATGATAAGTACTTTAATAAGAATACATACAGGAACCACATACATAGGTACTGTAGGCTCGAAGTCCTAGATTAAACTGAAAGCATGGCTGCTCACATTCCACAAGATGGCACGATGGAAACCCGATATAGATTATGGATCGGGTCAGCAAGAGCAAAACCAGACATGGATCAAATCAGCAATAGTGATTGATCCACATCCTCCTTCTTAGGCTTTTGCCCATATGCTAAATATAAGCATGCAAATACATAATATATAAGGATATAAAGTTAACTATCATCTACAGGGAAGGAGGATGCAATATGAGTAATGTCAGTTACAGTTATTTAGAGTCCAGGATCTGCCTCTCAACAAAGTCTTTGTATCTTATCACAGGCTTGCAGACCCATCCTGCATGTGTTCGGTACAGCCCCTCAGTAGTACTCTTTACAGTTGATGCTGCCATAGGTACCAACTTCACAAGGAGTTTCTTAGTAGGCGATGACTTGGCCAGCACAGGTTTCACGGGGGACTTCTCCACAGGCCTTGCAGGAGATTTTACCATCAGCACGGCCTGTTGTCACATGTCTATCGTTTAAACAATCGTATCCATCCTCTGATCCAGGGGGATTTGCCAGAAGGAGCTCTTGGCATCTAACACAGAGAATACTGTTGCCTGACCCATGTGGGCAGCTACTTCCTCCACAGTACGCATGGGGTGATGGGGCCTTTTGAGTGTGGTGTTTGGGTCCTTCGGATTAATACATATGCAAATTTCCTGTTTATTCTTCTTTGTAGCAGCCACCATCGAGGACACCCAATCGGTGGGTTCTGCAACGGTTGTGATAACTCCCAATGTCACTATTCTGTCCAGTTCGTCTTTGACCCAGTCCCGTATGGCAATGGGTACACTGTGAGCAGGACGAACCACGGATTGCATCTCTGGGTCTAAAGTCATAGAGTAGGTTATTGGTAGCTTACCCGGCTCCTCAGTGAAAAGATCCTGGTAATCCGTAAACATACATTGTGTAGGATCAGGAATTGGAATTAGTTGATGCACAGCCTTGCTGAAGGAAACCAGTCCCGTAACTTTGCAAGCATCGTGGCCCAAAAGTGGTACGACTTTGCTGTCAACAAAATAAAACTCCAGCTTGTATGATTGATCCCCTAGATGGCACTGCAGCTTTACAATACCAACCGGGTTAAGTTCACTCCCACCATACGCCACGAGAGTAGTACTGCAAGTTTTGAATTGGTCTGCATTCCGAACATAAATAAAGTCCTCGTGAGACAGAACATTACATTTCGCTCCAGTGTTGATCTTCATTTCAATCGCATTGTTGTTTACCTTCACGGTGGCCATGAGCTCACTATTTTGCACATTTTGTCTTGCAATGGAATGTGTTTGCAGAATCGCGCCATCCACTTTAGGCTTATCATCAGTGCTGCTATCAGATAAATCGGACACAGGTTCGGCCTGTAGCAAATTCACGGATTGTTTGGTCTTCTCTCTGCTCGGCTGAGATCTGCAACATCTCCAGAAATGGTTGCGCCTTTGCAACCATGGCAAATTTGGCCAAAAGCGGGGCAACTCTCCCTTCTTGCAACATGAGAACGATGTGTCCACTGCAATGTGTGCACCTTGTAATAAATCTTCTCACAGGTTTATCAAACTGTCCTTGCACAGTTATCTCTTGCTTCGGTCGTCTAGGAAACAAAGCCTGGACACTATTAATTCCCATGGTGGAATGCTTTGCCTCTGTTAGCGTTCTGGCGTGACGAACAGACAGCTCGTAATTTTCGCAGACAGCGAAAGCCCTATCCAAATTTATGGCAGGGTCACGGACAAACTTCCTTTTTAGTTTGTCATTAATAATACCACACACAAATCTGTCTCTAATAAACTCATCCCGTAGCTCACCAAATCTACAGCTTCCAGCAGCTCTTTTGATTGCACACACAAATTATTCAATAGTCCCACCCTTATTCTGGTTTTGTGAGAAGAACTTCACCCGCTCGATGAGAGGATTGACCTGAGGGTCACACAGCTGTCAAAACTTTCTTGTGAGACATTCTGGGTCATCGGCTGATTCAGCAGGGGTAACGACTGTTCCTGATTATAGTTACGATCATTGGCAGTTGGATGAGTTATTTCATCTGCATGCACAAATTGTTGCGCGCGTTCGTAAGCTTCATCTCCTGCGAGGTTGAGGAGCATGTCAGCACGGGCCGTCGCCGGCTTGTCATAATAAGGTGCAACAATGAAGACATTATACTGTTGCTCAAAGATACGCCATTGCTCTCTGATTCTGCTATCGATGATGAGTGGGTCCAGTTTTCGGAAAGCTTCAGCCATACTTGAGACTAAAAAATCGTATAAACAGCAGCCAAAGTCGATCCGAAGTGTTACTTCTAACACCATGTATAAAGTACTATTGACACTGAGTTATAAAACTTCATAATAAGTACTTTATTAAGAATACATGCAGGAACCACATGCATAGGTACTGTAGGCTCGAAGTCGTAGATTAAACTGAAAGATGGCTGCTCGCATTCCACAAGATGGTATGGAGATCTCTCCTACTGGCGGCATGCTGTAAGGTTGCAAATTTGTTTTGCTCCCTTAACTTTTAACTTGTACTTACCACTCTTTCAATGTTACTTGTTATTACTTGACTTCAAGGCACGGTCTAACGTTTCTTAAAGTGTTGATAACACTTTTATATGTCTAAATCGTGTAAAGGATGGAAACAAGAGGGAAAAGGAGGCTCTCCAAGGAAGGAGCGTGGGAAAGGCACAGCTTCTGACTCTAGTATCTTAGAAGCAATATCGAAAATGAACAATGAACTGAAAAATGAAATGAAAACAAGATTTTGCAGTTTGGAAGAAATGGTGAAAGGAATTTCGAGCAAATTGAAGGAAGTTCAAGACGAGCTGCTTATGTTACAAGATTAATCTCGTGAACAGAAGGAACAAATTGATAACTTGCGAACCCTGGGCCAGGAGAGGGATTTGAAGATTGAAAAACCGGAACGGAAAATTAATTGAAATACTCGGGCACTCCAGCAATACAAGATTTAAAATATGGATCTGGAAAACAGAAGCCGTCGACTGAATTTGCGAATTGTTGGTTTGCCGGAAGGCCAAGAAGGAGATAATGTTATAAAAATTGCTGCTAAAATGAGAAAGGAGACTTTCACCATCGAGCACTATGAAAATCTTCAATTTTTGGATAACGCACACAGGATTAGGACGAAATCTGGTCCCCAAGATAAACCGAGACATTTGATTGTTCGGTTTCACTTGTTGCAGATGAAGGGGAATATTCTCCAGGCAGCAAAAAAGTTGGGCATGGTGCAATATGAAGGATGCAAGTTTCGGTTTGTTCCTGATTATAGTTACGAGCTTTTGGAGTTATTAACTTCCTTTCATGGAATGTGAATGGATTGAACCATCCCATTAAGAGGAAATTTAAAAAAAAATTATTCGTAGACTAAATGCTCAGATTATCTTTGTTCAGGAAACTCATGTAAGGCAAGACGACAATCAACGATTTTTCAAGTTTTGGAGAGGACAGCAGTTTCATTCAAATTCACAGGCTAAGGTGAAAGGAGTCTCTATTTTTATTGATTCCTCAATTCCGTTTGTTCATTATGAAACCATTTCTGATCTATATGGTAGATTTTTGGCGATTACTGGTGTACTTCATAACCAAAAAGTTGCTATGGTGAATGTTTATGCACCAAATATTGATCACCCTGAGTTTTTTAAACAGTTAATTGCATCCTTTCCTAATTTAAATGAACACTTTTTTTAATAATGGGTGGAGATTTTAACTGTTGTTTTAACCCCTCGATGGACAGATCTGCATCTGATCATGTGCTTCCAAATAAATCAGCTAGTTTTATCAATTCTTTTTTACTTAACTCTGGAATGTTAGAAGTCTGGAGAATCTTACATTCAATGACAAAGAATTTTCTTTTGTCTCTCATGTATATCATAGTTACTCTAGGATTGACTACTATATAATATATTTTCGGCTAGTTGCATGTGAGTATGATGCAATAGCTATTTCTGATCATGCACCATTGAAACTATCAATCAAACTACCTGATTCCAAGTTTAGTGCTAAACAATGGCAATTTAATGCTACTTTGCTTCAAGATTTAAATTTTGTTAATTTTATTAAAGATCAGATTGTTTTTTTCTTCTTAACAAATTCTACTGAAAAAATGGTGCAGTCTGGGATGCTTTTAAGGCATATATTCGTGGACAAATTATTTCATACTCCACGGGATTAAAAAAACAAACTCAAAATTAAATACGTATATTGGTTGATGAGAGTAAAGAAATTGATAAAAAATATTCAAAAGCTCCTCGTTTAGAGCTCTATAAAAATAGAGCTGAACTTCAATTGAGACATGATTTGTTATTACTAATAAGAAATCATGTAGTATCACCGATTGAGAATCAGCTACTTGAAACCAAAAGTCAATTTTATATACATGGCGAAAAATCTGGTAAATTACTCGCTAATCAGTTGAAAGCGGTGTCGGCCAAACATCAGATTACTAAAGTGAGTAAACGGGATGGTACACTGACTGTAGATAATGACGAAATTTCAGGAATTTTATACCTCCCTATACCAATCAGAATTTCTTACTGATTCCAATATAATGCATGAGTTTTTAAAGAAACTGAACTTGCCAAATTTATTACATAATGAGTCTCTGTTGTTAGACGACCCATCACGGAGGAAGAAATACAGAAATCAATTCTTTCGATGAATTCTGGTAAAGCTCCCGGTTTAGATGGGTTTACAGTAGAATTTTTAAAGTATTTCTCAAGTTTACTGTCTCCCTGGCTATGCAAGGTTTTTAAAGAAGCCTTTTTAATGAATAGATTACCACAATCCTTTCACGAAGCATCTATTTCTTTAATTTAAAAAAAAGATAAAGACCCTACTGAAGTGACATCATATAGGCCTATATCACAGTTAAATGTAGATTTGAAAATTCTTTCCAAGTATTAGCTATGAGATTGGAAAATATTTTACTGCAAATTATCTCTGAAGATCAGACATGTTTTATTAAAAAGCATTACTCATACTTTAACGTTAGGAGATTAATGAATATCGTATATACAGCATCAAATAAAACTCCAGAATGTGTCATTTCACTTGATGCGTTTGATAGAGTAGTATGGGAATACTTATTCAATCCACTTGAAAAATTTAACATTGGTCCAAAAATTTATTTCTTGCATCAAACTGATATATCATATACCTCAGGCTTCTATACTTACCAACAATCAGAGATCCCCTTTTTTCAAGCTCTTTTTTCAATATCTTTTTTCAAGCTCTTTCGAGGTACTAGACAGGGCTGTCCTTTAAGTCCTTTACTGTTTGATATCGCTTTGGAACCTTTGGCCACCGCTATTAGGGAATCCCCTAATATTTTTGGTATTGTCCGCGGGAATAAGACACATAAGCTATCTCTTTATGCAGATGATCTGTTATTATTCATTTCTAATCCTGAGAAATCTATTCCGGCAATAGTAGCACTACTTAATCAATTTAGTAGTTTTTCTGGTTATAAACTAAATCTTAGTAAGAGGGAGCTTTTTTCATTAAACAATCTAGTTTCGAATTATGGACAGTTTCCATTTAGATTGACTACCGAATGTTTTACTTATTTAGGTATTAAGATTACCAAGAAACACAAGGATTTATTTAAAGCTAATTTTACGCCTCTAATTGACCATATCAAACAACAGTTTACTAAATGGTCACCAATGTCCTTATCTTTAATCAACTGAATCAATGCTATTAAAATGTTTATCTTACCTAGATGTTTGTTTTTATTTTAGACGATACCAATTGTTATTGCTAAATCTTTCTTTGATATTATTGACTCCAAAATTTCTTCATATATATGGCAGAATAAAAATTCCAGACTAAGTAAAAAATACTTACAGAAAGGGATGAGGTTCTGCAGAATGAATATAGGTAGCTAGGCAAAAGGTTAAAACCACAACCTCATAGGTGGTATTCTCCAGTTACACCTGGTGCCACATGCTGGTAAATATAGGAATATAGGATCGATGAATGTATGGCTGAGCAGTATGGTTAGGGCGCAGAGAGCAAGGAAAGACTGTTGGATTAAATTGAATTTATTTCAATGTTAGATCCTGACACGTAAGGCAGATGAATTTAGGGAATGGACAGGTATGTACGGCTGGGATGTTATAGCCATTACAGAAATCTGGCTAAAGGAGGGACAATATTGGCAGCTAAATGTTCCAGGCTACAGGTGCTGCAGGCGAGATAGAGGTGGGTGCGAGAAAGAGAGGGGAGAGTTGTTTAATAAATTAAAGTTAATATCAAGGAGATGACATTACTGAAGGATCATCCATTGAGTCTATGTTGGTGGAGGTGAGAAATGAAAAGGGGATGATCACCTTTTTGGGATTATATTATAGGCTCCAGAACAAAAATGCCAGGCGTTTGCAGCCAGCCTCAAGACTAATCGAGTTGTCATAGGTCAGAAGTCATAGGAGCAGGATTAGACCATTTGACTCCTCGAGTGATTTCCGCCATTCAATCATATGTTTTCCTCTCAAACCCATGCTCCTGCCTTGTCCCCGTAAACTTTGACACTTTACTAATCAAGAACCTTTCAATCTCCGCTTAAAAAATACCCAATGACTTGGCCTCCACAGCCGTCTGTGGCAATGAATTCCACAGATTCACCAACCTCTGACTAAAGAAATTCCGCATCTTTACCTTTCTAAAGGTACGTCCTTTTACTCTGCGGATGTGTCCTCTGGTCCTAGACGCTTCCACTAGTGGAAACCCTCTTCACATCCACTATCCAAGCCTTTCACTACTTGGTAAGTTTCCATGCGGTCCCTCCCCCCCATCATCCTTCTAAACTCCAGCTAATACAAGCCCAGAGCTGTCAAATGCTCATTGGACTTTAACCCAATCATCCCCGGGATCATTCTCGTAAACCTTCTCTGGACACTCTCCAATGCCAGCACATCCCTCCTCAGATATGGAACCCAAAACTAGTCACAATGTAGACTAGGACTGCCATAGTACCAAAAGCTTAGAGCTTAGATGGGATGGTATTTGTCAAATGTGTTTGTGAAAGTTTCCTTAGGCAATATGTAGAAAGCCCTACAACTTGGCGTACCTTAGTTTAGTTTAGTTTAGTTTAGTTTAGAGATACTGCACAGAAACAGGCCCTTCGGCCCACCAAGTCCGTACCAACCAGCGATCCCTATACGCTAACACTATCCGACACACACTAGGGACAATTTACAATTTTACCAATCCAATGGCCCTACGAACCTGCACATATTTGGAGTGTGGGAGGAAATTGGAGCTTCCGGAGAAAAATCACGCAGGGCACTGGGAGAGCTTACAAACTGTGTACAGCCAACACCCATTGTCGGGCTCAAACTCAGGTCCCTGGTGCTTTAAGGCAGCAACTCTATCACTGCACCATTGTGCCGCACCTACTGTTAGGGGTTTGCGCATAGCAAGTGAATGAAGTGTGTGGGTGAGCCTTTTAAGACCAATGACCACAGTCTATTAGCTTTGAAGTAGTTATGGATAAGGACAGGGCTGATCCACAAGTTAAAGTTCCAAGCTATGGTAATGCCATATTTGATGGTATTAAACAGGAACTTGCAAAAGCTGCTTGAAGTAGGTTGTTTTCTGGCAGAAGGACATCCAGGTAGTGGGATACTTTTAAAAGGGTGACAGTGAGTTCAGAGTATGTATGTTACTGTTAGAATGTAGGGCAAGGCAGGTAGGAGGAAGGAATCCTGGATAATGAGAGAAATTGAGAAAGACACAAAAATGCTGGAGTAACTCAACAAGACAGGCAACATCTCTGGAGTGAAGGAATAGGCGACGATTTGGGTCGAGACCCTTCTTCACACTGTGAGTCGGGAGAGAGAGACAAGCAATATGGAAGGGTAAGATGTGAAATGACAAATCAACTCATACAATGTTCAAGGAAATGGAAAATAGTTCATTGTTAGCTGAGAGTAAGTGACAATGAGGCATACAATCAGTAACATTTAATTACGAGGACAGTGAAACTAGTCGGAGAACTAGGATGGGGGAATGACTGAGAGTGAAAGTAAGGGTTACTTGAAGTTAGATAAATCAATATTCATACCGCTGGGTTGTAGGCTGCCCAAGCAAAATATGCCCAAGGATTGGCATTGAGGCTCTGATCAGGAAAAGAAGGAGGTATAGGTCAGGCAAAAGCAAGTAGACATTTAGAGTTTGAGTTGATGATTGTTCGGTCACATTATTATTTAGATAGTTTTGGAAAGGAAATATATATTCTGGATTGTAATTGTGCATGATCTCTTTCAGGATTTCTGTTTCAACGTAAATCTGTTGTAAAAAATGTGTAGCATTTTTGCTAAGTGCTATTTTGTGTTCATTAATAGACTTTTGAGATGTAATTAGGCACTTTTATTATGTATGAAAATGCTAATCTGAAATTCAAATATAGTAAATGATTAAAATATAGCGGAAAATAGTTTTTTACATTATAGTATAATTGAATATTCGGTATGATATGACGAGAATCTCCCATCTTTTTCATGTACTCTGTGAGCAATGCCCTACTCTTTGATTGGCATTTCCAGACCTGCAACCTGAAATTTCACTGGCTGAATCACTCTACAGAACTCTATACATCGGGTCAACTGAGATGTAAATGTACTGCAGCAGATTATCCATTTGGCATCCAGAATTTGGGAATTGGTTAAGCCTTCTACTAGCTGGATTGAACAGCAATAGGGAACAGCTCTGGACACCTGAACTCATGGTTCAACTTCTGAATTTCTGACATGGATAATAATATTACCAAATAAACTAAGCTAACACTTCATAAATCATGGAGAATCATCTAAACACCTAGACTAATGGTGTTTAAAATATTCCATGTTGAATTTCTTTAATATGATTACTTTTTTGTTTAGTAACCTTGACTCTTGAAATTATTCTGTTTCTATTGTTTTTACAGGCAATAGTTAGTGAACTTGTAATTGATATAGCTGGTAATTTTAAGGAGATTTCACAAATCTATCAGCTGGATGTCAATATTGCAAGTTTGCGTTTTATTCATCATCCTTTATTCAGCAGAGAACATGTTTTGGCTGCAAAGCTAATGCAGCTTCATGACAATTACCAACAGAGGCAAGGAAAAAATATCAGCCAGCTCTTGATTGAGAAGGTAAGTGGCATTGTTATTATAATAAACATGAGTTATTTAATATCTCTATCTACTATGACATTGAAAATAACCCAGCAGTATCATCAATTTTTATAACATTTTAAGGAATAATTACCTTTAGTAATTTTACATATAATGCCTTTAATTTAAGATGCTTCATTTGATTTTAACATTTGATTAACAGTGTAAAAGCTACACTACACTGGACTCCAGAGATGCTGCCTGGTCCGCTGAGTTACTCCAGCAGTTTGAGTCTACCAACACTTTCAAAGGCCCACTTCATGAGGATGGATTTTATAATATTAGCATTAGTAAAATCACTTGTCTAATTCTGAATAGAAGATGACAACTGAACAGTGAGGTCTAAAGAGAAAAGGAGGACCAGTGTGAGAATAATAAAGATAAATGCTTAAAAATGATTAAAAACATGAAAGTCTCATTTGAATAAGGATGGCTCATTGTTATTTTAGTTCCCAGTATTGTATTTTAATGGTACATGAGTGTGCATGTTGCACACCTCAATTCTGTGTGACTAATGGGCCAAATGTCCTACCACATTATTCCTCAAAACCATTTAAGTTTCCACACCACTCATCATTCAATTTCAGTGTGCTTCCTCATATCCTGTTTTCTTGATCATGTTCTGCCACTGAATTCTTAAGAAAAGCATCAGAAAATGCTATGGACTCAAATGTATACGTGCCATTTATGATGCATTTTTTGATAATCCTCCTCAAAACGCAGTTTATAATTTCTGCAGATAATGTTTCTTCGGAAGAACTAATTTTTTCCTATCACGATTAGAAGTAATTCCTGTATCAAAAGTGCGTACTCAGAATCATAAACCTACATTTGTCAAGATATTGCCTGAATAGGAAGGAGTACTTCAGTTGTGGAGAGGGATTGGGTTGACTGGGCTTGTTTGAGCTACAATGAAGGAGGTTGAGGGATGACCTGATCGAGGTATACAAAGTTACACAAACCCCCAGAGATAGAAAGAAAATCATAATATTTTTTTCATGTTAGGAGCATCAAAAACATGATCAGATCGATTTAAGGCAACACGAAGAAGATTCAGAGTGGAATTAACGAGAACGTTTTATTTTACACAGAGTGTGGTTGATATCCAAAAGAGGATGTGAAATCAGATACAATTACTGAATTTAAGAGATATTTAGAGAGGCACTTGTGTAGGCATGGTATGGAAGAATTTAAACCTGATGTGGCAAATGGCATTAGTGAAGATGGGCAAAGAGATTGGTATGGATGTCATAGACCAATGGATCAATTTCTGTGCTGCACAATCCCATGATGATTATGATAGTGGGGATTTAGGCCAAATGCACTCTTTTTACTGGGATGGCCAAAGTCACTAAAAGCACCGTAATTCCGATCAAATTATTGCCTTGTACATTTTGCTCTGCTAAATGTAATTGCTCATTCATAGATCTTTATTTACGTATTTTAATTTTCAACTAATAATTATTTTAACCTTTTCTTGTACATCAGAATCTTTCCATTCTTTACCCTTCAATAATGCATTGATATAAAATTCCCTGTATTTTACCACAATTTTCTATGCATCTCTTAATCTTTCAGCATCTGTACTTTTTTTTGTTAGACGTGTGTTATTAGAACATTTTCATTTTTGCGTATATACATTTATGTATATACATTTTGACAAACCTTCACTTATCGATTAATCTCTGGAATACCCTGCCCTTAGTCAATCTCCCATTCAGAGCTTTCCAAATAATTGTCAACCCTGTGTTGCTGTTTATCAAATAACATTCCGTCTGTTCCACGACATTTCCTCTCACTTTATGGATGTGAACTTTTTTTCAGAAGCCTGTATAGTGGGACATCTTATTGACAGAAGTATTAAAATTGTTAATGCTGTATCTATTGCTGCATCCCAGATCTGTCCTTAGATCTTTATTTTTAATATGTGCTCACCACATTAAACAAGTTGCAAAAACACTGTACAGATTTCATATTTATACTGTCAACATAAAAAGCCACAACTTCATCCATTTCAACATTTGGTTTTTAGTTGTCAGATTGCTTTGTGACATGCAGAGCCAAAATGAAAATTACTTTCTGTGCTGATGAGACGAGTCATTGAGAAATTATAGAACATGTACAAAAATAGGGAAGGCTGAAATAAATATTGGCATAAGGAAAGAAAAATTGATCTGGGAGTTCAGGTGAGCAACCAAGCTTGCATAGGAGTTAGGTAAGACATGTCAAAAGGACGCATGATGGCAGAATACCAAAACAGCTACTTTATGGGGAGATGGCTGAGGGCAAACAATCAGTGATGGACAGAAAATGAGATTCAAAGTTTCTTAGAACATCCCTGAAGAGTTTCCACATTAATACACACATTAATACACTACAATGAGCAACAAGCATTGGATTGTTCTGTTTAGCATACCAACTTGAAAAGCAATGCTCATATGAGGATGCTGGAATGGAGGAAACAAAGAGGAATTGAGAATCTTGAAAATCAAGAATCCTTGGTGTTACAGATTCCCTGCACCTCCCTCCTGCGTGGAAGAAACTATTGAGCCTGATCAGCCATTTAATTGACCATCTCTGTAATATATTATAACATAGACCAGGTGTCATGGTGTTACTCGTGAACGAGTGACAAACACCAACAAACCATGTTACATGTCACCATCTGATATGATTTCATTGACTTCAGGATACTGTGTGCTAATGCATTTGCACACTGTAATGTTTTCATGATAAATATGTTGGTCCTGCTTAAAAGATTAGTTTAAAATTCCATGTCATACTTGACTAATAAATAATTCTTTAAGTTAGGGCACTGTATTAAGACTTAAGGGCCTGTCCCACTCAGGCGAGTGCAGGAGACTCTGCGCTCGCCACATGGTCGCCACCTGTTCACTGGTGGTCTCTGGTGAGTCTCCTTCATGGTCGCGAGGAGTTCCCGCATTCTGGGAACTAGTTGCGGCCTCAGTATGGTCGCCACAAAATTTTCAACATGTTGAACAATTTTCTGCGACCAAAAATTGGTCGCCATGGAGAAAATCGATACTTTTGTAGTCGTAGGTGCAGTTGTAGTGGGGTCGTTATGTAGTTATGGGTAGTCGAGGTACTCGTAGGTAGTTCTGGTTAATTGCCTTTGCTGACCGGGCATTTTGATTGGCTCATTGGGGGAATAAAATGCAAGCATGAGTTTTCAGAACCAAGAATAACCGACCGGTAATGTTAAATGCCCACCAAACTTCACAGCTGTGTATCTCTGGCTTATTAAAAGATGTCTGGCTTCTTAAAAATGTCTCCAATCGTTTTCTCCCCCCTTTTCCCCTCCCCCCTCTTTTAAAGGATTTACCGTACACTGTGCTAGCCGTCTTAACCTTGATGTTCATCGCGGTGTGACTGTATCACCTTGGCTTTGCACCACGTGAATTTCAGACAACGCTCCCCCGCTTTCCCTGGCCCCCGCCTTTGCAATGTGTTTGTGTGTGTGTGTTCCACTCTGACACTCGCCATTCCAGTTCCCGGACTTTTAGGCGAATGGCGCAAACTTGACAGTCGCAGGGAGTCCGCTGAAAAATCGTCTGTGGGACAGGCCCTTTATGCATATCTAATTATAGAGGAAATATAAAGCTAATTAATACCAGCATTTGGTTATGGAAATAAAGATAATGGAACAAACTGTGCCTACCTCTGTCACCCATTCGCTGTCAAATGTGCACAGATCTTCTGTGGCTGCCTAGAAATGCAGAAAATGAAGAAGGGCTGGAAATTAAATCAATTCAAAAATGAAAAATGTTTTGTAAAACCATGTAATTAAATTAATTTAGAACTGCGTTCAATTTACATAGTCATCTGTTTTTCCATAGCTGCAAACCTTAACTAATATGATAATGAGCTTGGAGGTAAATTCCATAAATCACAATAGAATTGAAGATATAAAGAAGCAAATTGGGTAAGTATCCCAATAGCTTATGTTCTTCTCTATTGTGTTTTCTTAGGAAGGTTTAATTTTGCTGTTGACTTCTGATTCCATAATCTTATCATTAATTATTGTGTGTGCATAATATTTCTTAACATATTCAAATAAGCCTGAAGTAAAGATATTTTTAAACATATTTTATTTAATTTCAATATTATTCCCACAAGCTTTTGAAACTAAGCATCAAATTAAATAATTCCTGGAGGCTCTGTTCTACTACTGGTCCCTCTCTCTATCATCTGATAAATTCCTGTTGCCAGCTCTCACACACTGATGGCTCTTAACTTTTCATCTAAGACTTTTTGACTACTTGCTATATTTGCTATTTCTTATTTTACCTGAAACTGCTGGTAGAAATTAATGGATTGTTATGTGGATGCTGTAACAAATGAAACCAAAGGGGAATTAAAAAAACAACATATGCTAGAAATCTAAAATAGCTGGTCTTCAAGGTTGACAAAGAAACTTTGCTCTGAAACATTAGCTCTGTTTCTCTTCCACAGAAGCAGACTGATCTGCAGTGTATTTTCAGCTATTTCGATTTTATTTCCAAAGGGTATCACTGGAGGTCAACTGTTCTGAAATGAAATCCATTGGCAAAATCCTGTCTTGCAAAAATTCCTCTGCATTATACTCGGGAGTCTTATCCTACACCATTCAGAGTTCCCAGCCTAGAAAAAGAACGTTTTCTGAATGAGAATCTTGCTTAAGAATAACTATACTTTTTGTTGTCTAAATATTTCTGAATATATAAAATGAAAGCCTAAATCCAATTGTTAAAACTATGAAAAAAATGCTCACAGATTTGACAGAAAATTATGTTCCATATGAGTTCTGCTTTCAGTCAGTGGTTATCAGAGCATGTGAAACATCAGGTGTATATTGCTTGAAGCCTAGTCATCACTGAGGCTTAGTAGTTGAAAGATGTCTTCTGGGTGCAGAATATCACCTTAATAATTGCTCCAGATTTGGCTGTGAGGGTGACAGATGACAACTCTGGAAGGTGGTCCTTCCAGCTCAATTTGCGCTGAAATGAAACTGGCAAGGGCAGGAAAGAACGCTCCTTAGACAAAGCGATGGATGGAATATATTTGACACTAAAGGAGGGTGAATAATCTACTGTAGATCTGCTAGCTCACTGAAGCAGCAATCTTTGTAGTTCTATTCTGTGCATTCAGAAAGTATTCAGATCCCTTCACTTTTTCCACATTTTGTTACTCCAGCCATATTCTAAAATTGATTAAATCCATTTTTTTAAATCATCAATGTACGCACAATACCTCATAGTATAAAAGCGAAAACACGTGTTTTGGGTAGCAAAAACAGGAAGGCAGATTATTATCTAAATGGTGTCAAATTGGGAAAAAGGGAAGTACAATGGGATCTGGGGGTCCTTGATCTGTTCTGTATTTATGCATACTATATTCTGTTTTGCTGCAACAAGCAAGAATTTCATTGTCCTATCCTACACATTACAATAAAACTCTCTTGACTTGACTTGACCATCAGTCAATGAAAGTAAGAAAGTGAATGGCATGTTGGCCTTCATAACAAGAGGAGTTGAGTATAGAGCAAAGAGGTTCTTCTGCAGTTGTACAGGGCCCTAGTGAGACCACACCTGGAGTATTGTGTACAATTTTGGTCTCAAATTTGAGGAAGGACATTCTTGTTATTGAGAGAGTGCAGCATAGGTTCACCAGGTTAATTCCCGGGATGGCGGGACTGAGAAAATATGCTGAGAGAATGGAGCGGCTGGGCTTGTATTCTCTGGAGTTTAGAAGGATGAGAGGATATCTTATTGAAACATATAAGATTATTAAGAGTTTGGACACGCTAGAGGCAGGAAACATGTTCCCAATGTTTCAGTTCCAGAACCAGAGGCCACAGTTTAAGAATTAGGGGTAAGCCATTTAGAACGGAGAACAGAGGAAACACCTTTTCACACAGAGTTGTGAGTCTGTGGAATTCTCTGCCTCAGAGGGCGGCGGAGGCCGGTTCTCTGGATACTTTCAAGAGAGAGCTAGATAGAGCTCTTAAAGGTAGTAGAGTCAGGGGATACGGGTTGAAGGTAGGAACAGGGTACTGATTGGGCTTGATCAGCCATGATCACATTGAATGGGTTACTGGCTCAAAGGGCCGAATGGCCTACTCCTGCACCTATGGTCTATTGGCATCTAGTATATCAAGAAGATATACTAGATATGCCGGTTTTCTGGATACTTTCACGAGAATGCTAGATAGGGCTCTTAAAGATATGGGGAGAAGGCAGGAACGGGATATTGATTGTGGATGATCAGCCATGATCACGCTGAATGGCGGTGGTGGCTCAGAGGGCTGAATGGCCTACTCCTGCACCTATTGTGTTTTATCTATTGTCTAGACATTTTTGCAAAGTAACTAAAAATAAAGAATTGAAATCACATTTACATAGGTATTCAGATCCTTTGCTATGACACTCAAAATTAAGCTTTGATGCATTCAGTTTCCATTGATTATCCTTGAGATGTTTCTACAACTTGATTGGAGTCCACAAGTGGTAAATTAAATTGATTGTACATGATTTGGAAAGGCACACACCTGTCTATATAAGGTCCCACAGTTGACAGTGCGTCAGAGCAAAAACAAAGCCATGAAGACGAAGGAGTTGTCCGTAGACCTCCGAGACAGGATTGTGTCATGACACAGATCTGGGGAAGGGTATAAAGCAATTTCTGCAGCGTTGCAGGTCCCGAAGAGCATAAAGGCCTCCGTCATTCTTAAATGGACGAATTTTGGAACCACCAGGACTCTTCATAGAGCTGGCCGCCCCGCCAAACTGAGCAATCGAGGGCGAAGGGCCTTGGTCAGGGAGGTGACCAAGAACCTGATGGTCACTCTGACAGAGCTCCAGAGTTCTTCTGTGGAGATGGGAGAAACTTCCAGAAGGACAACTATATCTGCAGCACTCCACCAATCAGGCCTCTATGTTAGAGTGGCCAGACGGAAGCCACTCCTCATTAAAAGGCACATGACAGCCCGCTTGGAGTTTGCCAAAAGGCACCTAACAAGATTCTCTGGTCTGATGAAACCAAGATTGAACTCTTTGGCCTGAATGCCAAGTGTCATGTCTGGAGGAAACCAGGCACCCACTCATCACCTGGCCAATACAATACCTAAGGTGAAGCATGGTGATGGTAGCATCATGCTGTGAGGAAGTTTCTCAGAGCAGGAACTGGGAGACTAGTCAGGATCGAGGGAAAGATGAACGGAGCAAAGTACAGAAAGTCTGAAGAAGGGTTTTGGCCCGAAAAATTGCCTATTTCCTTCACTCCACAGATGCTGCCTCTCCAGCATTTTTGTCTACCTTTGATTTTCCATAATCTGCAGTTCCTTCTTAAACAAAGTCCTTGATGAAAACCTGCACCTCAGTTCAGGACCTCAGACTGGGGCAGAGGTTCACATTCCAACAGGACAACGACCTTAAGCACACAGCCAAGAAAACGCAGGAGGGGCTTTGTGGCAAGTCTGTGAATGTCCTTGAGTGGCCCAGCCAGAGCCCGAACTTGAACCCAATTGAACATCTCTGGAGGGATCTGAAAATAGCTGTGCATCAACGCTCCCCATCCAACCTGACAGAGCTTGAGAGGATCTGCAAAGAAGAAAGGGAAAATTACCCAAATACAGGTGTGCCATGCTTATAGCGTCATACCCAAGAAGACTTGAGGGTGTAATCGCTGCCAAACAAAATACTGAGTAAAGGGTCTGAATACTTATGTAAATGTGATATTTCAGTTATTTATTTTAAATTACTTTGCAAAATTTTCTAAACACCTGTTTTCACTTTTTTATTATGGGGTATTGTGTATCGATTTAATCCATTTTAGAATAAGGGTGTAACGTAACAAAATGTGGAAAAGTGAAGGGGTCTGAATACTTTCTGAATGCATTGTAAATACTATATTGCTATGATTTTTTAGCCATCTTACTCACCGTCCTCCTCTCTAACTGCCCCAAGGTTTTTTCCGATCGGTGAAATAATAAAAATGTTATGAATGTTTAAAAAATCGTGAGATCAGCAGATTGGTCTTCTCGCCTGTCACTCACCATGATGATGGTCACGCCCCTTCCAGGGGCCCAGGTGAATAAAGCCCCAGAAGCCGGACATGAGTCAGTCACTCTGGAAGACTGTGAGTGAGAGTTGAGTCCAGAACTGTGATTCTACGCCGTGTGTGAACTGAACTGAACTGTCTGTGCCGTGCTGATTGAACTTTGCCTGCCCCGTGAGTGAATTGAGTTGTGCCTGCTCCGTGTGTGAATTGAACTGTACCTGCCCCATGAGTGAATTGAGCTGTGCCTGCCCCATGAGTGAATTGAACTATGCCTGCCCCATGAGTGAACTGAATTGTTAGCTCTGAAATTGACTTGAAATGTAATGGATTGGATTGTTGACCCTGCACTGTGCTTGACTTGAAATGGAATGGATTGGATTGTTGGCCCTGCACTGTGCCTGACTTGAAATGGAATGGATTGTATTGTTGGCCCTGCACTGTGCTTGACTTGAAATGGAATGGATGGATTGTTGGCCCTGCACTGTGCTTGACTTGAAATGGAATGGATTGGACTTTTGGCCCTGCACTGTGCTTGACTTGAAATGGAATGGATTGGATTGTTTGCCCTACACTATGCTTGACTTGGAATGGAATGGTTTGGATTGAATTGTTGGCCCTGCACTGTGCTTGGTCCAAAGGTCCCGCTCACTCCAGAAGCCCCGCACACTGCGTAAGTCCTGCTCACTCTGGAAGTCCCGCTCAGCCCACAACACCCATACTAGTGCTCCAGAAAGCCCACCTCCCCCCCCCCCCCCCCCCCCCATTGGCCACCAATATTGGAATTGGTGGAGAGGTGGAATATTGCTTTGAGGAACCAGCCCTCCCGTGTGAACATGAGACCCAACGGGTCCCACTTAGTCTAGTACTATTACTAAAACTCTCATCTTGACCACTTCCGGTTTGCCTTTTAAAGAATTTGTGCAAAAACTACCCTTTATCGCTAGGATTTTTCCGCCAACTTACTCACCGTTCTCCTCTCCTCCAAGCGCACCAAGTTTTGTTCTGATCGGTGGAACATTACAAAGGTTATGAAGGTTTAAAAAATCGTGAGATCAACAGATTGGTCTTGTCGCCTGTCGGTCACCATGAAGGTAACGCCCCTTCCGGCACCCGCTGGAGAATAAGATAAGATAAGATAAGATAAGATACAAATTTATTGTCATTTGGACCCCTTGAGGTCCAAACGAAATGCCGTTTCTGCAGCCATACATACAAACACATAGACCCAAGACACAACACAATTTACATAAACATCCATCACATCGCTGTGATGGAAGGCCAAATAAACTTATTTCTCCACTGCACTCTCCCCCCCCCCCCATGTCAGAGTCAAAGTAAAGCCCCCGGCTGGCGATGGCAATTGTCCCGCGGCCATTAAAGCCACGCCGGGTGGTGCGAGGTCGCACACCGGGTCTTGGTGTTAGAGCCCCCGGTGTGCGCTCACAGAGTCCCGCGGTGATGTTAGGCCCCGCTCCAGGAGCTCTTCAACCCCGCAACTCGGGCGGGGGAAGTCGCCGTTGCGAGAGCCCTGAAAAGCGGTCTCCCTCCAGGGAGCCGCGGGCTCCCGGTGCCGCCGTCCACAGACCTGTCGTTGGGGCCTCCGACTCTCCGGTCGGGCCGCAGCAGCAGCAGCAGCAGCAGCAGCGCTCCTCCACCGCTCCAACCGTTCCGGACTCGGCCAGCCCCGCGACGGCGACGGTGAGTTGTAGCACCAGAGTCCCCGGCTTCTTCCTGTTGGAGGCCGCTCCTCGTTGCGGCCCCAACGACAACGGAAACCCGACGAGAAAGGTCGGGTCTCCAGTGCAGGGAGAGATTTAAAAAGTTTCCCTCCCACACACACACCCCAACAAAAAATAACAAAAACTACATTAAAACACAGACAGAAAATAATAAAACGCGGACAGACTGCAGAGGCCGCTGCTGGCCAGAGCCGCGCCACCCACCGGAAATAAATGCCCGGAGGCGGGGCTGAGTAAACGTGGTGTCGGGAAATTTGCTGTGTGGTGTCAGGAATGTTGCTGCGTGTTGTCAGGAAAGTCGCTGTGTAGTGTCGGGAAAGTCGCTGTGTAGTGTCGGGAAAGTCGCTGTGTAGTGTCGGGAAAGTCGCTGTGTGGTGTCGGGAAAGTCGCTGTGTGGCACTGCGGCTGGTGGGTCCCAATATTGGAATTGGTGGAGAGGTGGAATATTGCTTTGAGGAACCAGCCCTCCCGTGTGAACATGAGACCCAACGGGTCCCACTTAGTCTAGTATTATTACTAAAACTCTCATCTTGACCACTTCCGGTTTGCCTTTTAAAAAATTTGTGCAAAAACTACCCTTTATCGCTAGGATTTTTCCGCCATCTTACTCACCGTTCTCCTCTCCTCCAAGCGCACCAAGTTTTGTTCTGATCGGTGGAACATTACAAAGGTTATGAAGGTTTAAAAAATCGTGAGATAAACAGATTGGTCTTCTCGCCTGTCGGTCACCATGAAGGTAACGCCCCTTCCGGCACCCGCTGGAGAATAAATGCCCGGAGGCGGGGCTGAGTAAACAAGTGCTGATTGAGACCGCAAGAGGAGTCAGGAAAGCCACTGTGTGGAGTCGGGAAAGCTGCTGCGTGGAGTCGGGAAAGCCGCTGCGTGGAGTCGGGAAAGCCGCTGCGTGGAGTCGGGAAAGCCGCTGCGTGGAGTTGGGAAAGCCGCTGTGTGGAGTCGGGAAAGCCACTGTGTGGAGTCGGTAAAAGTCGCTGTATGGTGTCGGGAAATTTGCTGTGTGGTGTCAGGAATGTTGCTGCGTGTTGTCAGGAAAGTAGCTGTGTAGTGTCGGGAAAGTCGCTGTGTAGTGTCGGGAAAGTCGCTGTGTAATGTCGGGAAAGTCGGGTAGTGTCGGGAAAGTCGCTGTGTGGTGTCGGGAAAGTCGCTGTGTGGCACCGCGGCTGTGGGTTCCCACCCACACACCCCCTCCCCTCCACACCCCCCTTTCCCCCTTCCCCCTTCCCCTCCTCCCCACACACACCCCTTCTTCCCTCCCACTCCTCCCCCCCCCCCCCCCTCCCCCACACACACACCCACACCCTCTTTACCTCTCCCCGTTCCTCCCCCCCCCCCCCTCCACCCCCCCCCCCCACCCCCCCCCCCCCCGCTCCACCACACCCTCCCCCACACCCACCCACCCCCTCCCCCCACCCTCACCCCACACCACCCCAACCCCCCGCACCACCTACCCCCCCACATCAACCCACCCCCCCCACACCATCCCACCCTCCCACACCACACCACCTCCCCACACCATCCCACGCCACCACGCCACCACCTCACTCCCACGCCACCCCTCCCCCCCCCACACCACCCCCCCCCTCCCCCCCCCCTCCCCCCTCCCCCCCCCCCCCCCCCCCCCCCCCCCCCCCCCCCCCTCCCCCCCCCCCCCCCCCCCCCCCCCCCCCCCCCCCCCCCCCCCCCCCCCCCCCCCCCCCCCCCCCCCCCCCCCCCCCCCCCCCCCCCCCCCCCCCCCCCCCCCCCCCCCCCCCCCCCCCCCCTCCCCCCTCCCCCCCCCCCCTCCCACCCCACCCCCTCCCTCCCCCCACGCCACCCCTCCCTTCCCCCCACGCCACCCCCCTCCCTCCCCCCAACGCCACCCCCTCCCTCCCCCCACGCCACCCCTCCCTCCCCCATGCGGCATCCTTCCTCCCCCACGCCACCCTCCCTCCCCCATAGCCACCTCCCTCCGTAACCGTAATCAGCCTTTTCCCGTTGTCGATCTTGTCAAGTTTCCTTCACATTTGATGTTATATTTCACAAGTCCGATAACGATGAGGAGGCCTACTGGGAGGAGGTGGCTGATCTGGCACTCTGGTTTCAGGACACCAGCCTTTAGAAGGGCTCAACATCCGAGGACGTACACGCCACTGGAGATAAATGGGACCACTGTGGATAGGGTGAGCAGCTTTAAATATCTGGGAGTCCACATCACACAGGATCTGACATGGACAACACACACTGCCGCACTGGTGAGTAAGGCAAGGCAGCGCCTTTACCACCTTAGGCAGCTGAGGAAATTCAGAGTCTGAGGATGTCCCTCTGAGGATGTCCGTCACTCTGGGGCTGTTGAAAACATCTTGTCCGTCAACATCTCAATCTGGTTTGGGAACAGCTCTGCCCAGGACAGGAAGGCTCGACAGAGAGTAGTGCGTAACGGCCGAACGCACTATGGGAACAACACTCACCTCCCTGCAGGACCTGTACAACAGGAGGTGCAGATCCAGAGCTAGCAAAATTATGGGGGTCCTCTACCAACCCAGCAACGGACTGTTCCAGCTGCTACGGTCAGGAAAGCGCCTCCACTGTCACGCTATGAAAACAGAGATGATGAGACTAGGTATGTTACAATATTTAACTTCAGCGGCGCTGCAATTCTGCCACTGGCCGTGTGTGCGATTTTGGCGCGTTTGAGGGGGGGGGGCGGGGTCAAAACGCGGTTTTCTCAATCCTGGTCCTGGATTATATTTTGTTGGAGTGCAGGTTTGGGCTGAGGAATCGTTCCGACGGCCGTTCTGTGTGTTTTTTAAAAAGATTCGCCCTACAATTTATTCGCTGGAGTGATTTTAAAATCAGCTTCTGAAGCCGTCAACGCCAACAACGGGGACGGATTTTACGTAGGGTACAGGTAAAAGAAAGTAGTTTATTTTTATGTATAAAAATGTTTCTTAAGATGCATTTAATTCACATTTTAAGTAGCGAAACGGTGATTTTTATCCCCCGAACAAACCGGCAGTGTATTTGCTGCCGATACGGGTTTAAATCCACTGCAACCGCAACATTCCAATTGATCGCGTTCCAGAAAAGCCCACTCGCAAGCTAATTTAAATGGCCATTAATTTACAGGTATTAAACATTAATTTCCTTCCATTTGGCCTATAAACCCATGACAATGAGATTTAAAAATTATGTTATATTGTGAATTCTTGTGTGAATGTTATTTGGACACTTAGGCTATTTAAAAATGTTCATCTATTCTTAAGAAATGGATAGATGCTTAGATCTAGTAATTAAATTTTGTAATTAGCTACAATTAGGTAACTAACTAATTATATGCTTTAATTTCAAGTAATCTAAGTAAGATTGTTTCATGTTTGTTTCAGAATGCTTCAATCTACAATAACTGAACATTTATTTCAGTTCTCTTAATTTTTAAGAAAGTTATGGGCTTTTGACTGTTCTCGATCACAGCTTTTGTGTTAAGTCAATGAAAAAGCAATAGGGAACAAGATGCTAATTTCCGAATATGAAAATGGCCATACCTTTTTTAATACTGAAGATATGAAAGTGAATTAGGTGTCAAATTAAACTTATTTTTATGCTTTATCTGATGGGATAAATTACAGACTTGATTTTTTAAATCTCAAAATTTTGTAACATTGCTAATGAGACAGAGTTTCTTCCCACAGGCCCTCAGGACTGTACATTCTTATCTCACCAGGGACCAATTTACTAATTTTCTGTTGTGTTGTGGCTTTTTAAATTATTTTTTTTCTAAAATGTAAATACTGGTTCTGTTCTATTCTGTTCTGTGGTTCTGTTGTTTCTGCACAATCCGCAGGCATTGCCAATTTCATTTCACTGCACATCTTGTATGTGTATGTGACAAATTACCTTGATTTGACTTGAAGTTATTGATATTTACAAGTTTAAAAACGCCAACTTTGAGAAGAATACCTGTGACTCTGCTCTGGCAGTTGCAGCTATGACGTCACAATGGGAACTCACAGTCCCCCGACATATGAAACAATGTTGCCATTGTGCTGCGTGGGTCTCAAAAGGAGCACGACCCTTAGGAGCCGCCACACCATCATAGAACACTTAGTCGTGCTCCTGACAGCACAGGTGGGGGAGGGGCCAGGGAAGTGGAATTGGAATTGGAAGTGCTGGGGGAGGCAGGGGAAATGCAATTGGAAAATTTTAAAAGTCCAGTGCTGGGGGGAGGCAGGGGAGTGGTGGAATCATACATTGGGGAATGGGTTGCGTAGGGGGACCAGGCCTCCCGTCTGGCAGGGACCCAACGGATCCCACTTTGTCTAGTGTTTTATAAAATCTATTTTTGTTCGGAACACTCTTCAGTGGTTTCACAACACTGCATTATTCACCCTTCCACTTGAACTTATCTCTGGACCTGGCTATAACCAAAATTCAATTGGCCCAAAAGGTGAACAGCATCAGCAGCCTTGAGCCATTCCTCCCATTTGCTTGATTTATTGTGAGACACTGTACCAAATTTGGTCGAATTGTCAATCCGCAGCTTCTGCCTGCTCCTAAATTGTACCTCGTTTAAGAGATGAAGGAATTTAGGCATCAATGCTTTTCACTGCTCTAGTTTTCAGTTCATCTACTTGAATGTGAGAATGCAATTGGATCAACAGAGAAACGTCATAAAATGCATGCAGGAATGGATTAAGGAATAAATGAGCAGAGTACAATACAGCTCACAATACAGGAATTTATGAACCACAGGTTGGACATATGCTGTACTAAATATTTATATCCTTCATGTATTTTAGGGAAACAAAGCGGCTTCTGAATGTGGAAAAGGAAAAAGACCGCACCCTTCTTACAAACATTTTGAATGTCTGGAAACAAATAAAAGGTTTGAGAAAAATGGAGAAGTGCATCCATACACCAATAAAGCTCCAAGTGCAAAAGTAAGTTTATTTTACAAATATTCATCCTGCTCATATCTGGTTCCATGTATTACCTTATTTACTTATCAAATCCTAGCACCTGCAGACTCTTTTGTCTCCACTTATCACCTTGCAGCCTCTGTCTCTATTTCCACCCACCCCTATCCCCACTTGACACCATCTGTGCTTTTTTTCTCTCCCTCTATCTGTCTCCACCAGCTGCTGCCTCCCAACTCCATTCTTCCACCCCCCACTGAACCATCCCCCACCTTGCCTCGATCTGCAGATTATCTTCTGCCTCATCTGGTTTTGCCTATTGTCTGGCAGAGCCAACCTCATCCCATTTACACACCTCTATACACTTGCTATCTTTCCTCTACACTCTCAGGGCCAATGCAGGGTCTTGCCCCAAAACATCGATGATTCCTCTGCCTCTTTGGATGCTGCCTAACCCGCTGAGTTCCCCCAGCAGCTTGTTTTTTGCTCCAGAGTACATCAACTTCAGCACTTTGTGTCTCCTCCTCAAGATTGGTGCCATCTCTAATCTATGCCAGAGAGCCTAATTACCTTAATTATTCCTTAATTATTCATGCAATTTAAGAAAAAATATTATTATGTAATTGTGGTTATATATTCAGTGGTTAACTATAACAGAATAATTGTATTTATATTCTATATGTTCAAATCTTTATTTCAATTCCAAAACATCATAAGTAAATACTAGACTAAGTGGGACCCATAGGTCGCACCTCAGGGTATAAAGACATAGAGTAAGTTATTGGTAGCTTGCCAAGGTCTTCAGTTTAAAGATCGTGGTAATCCATGAGAATACACTGTGTAGAATCTGGAACTGGAGTTAGTTGATGCACAGCCTTGCTGCAGGTGACCAGCTCCATATCTTTGCAGGCATCATAGCCTATGTAAAGGAAACTAGACGTCGTCCATAGTCCTTTAACTAAGTCTTTATTCAAACACTAATAACACACGTTCCAGCACTAACCACAACTGGTCTACACACGTACTGGAACCTAACAGGGAGGGAACATGCAGACACTACAGTTATACTATAGAATGTGGGAGGGATGATATGCTAATGAGGTAGTTACATATATGGTTGCATGCATAACCATCTACATCCCTTCCCGGAAGATAAACAGCAGCAGCAGGCAATTATACAGACCTGCACATAATAACAATAATGGTAAGTGAACATCTCAAACTAAGCATAATCACCATACTGATCAGGGGCCCGCATAACTCTGCCAGAGCGGGTCCGTACAGCACCCTCACTCCCCTCTCCCAAAGACAAAGGCAGCGAAGATCGGGGGGATGGAACAGGCAGTAAAGCAGGTCGGGGACTAGAAACCGGCAAGGCAAGAGATGGACTAGAAGGGGAGGACGAAGAAGGAGTACTGACAGGAGAACCCAATACCCCATCGCGAGAAACATTACGCAAATTCAAAAGTCCTTGGTAAAAATCACAATTTGAAGTAAAAATGGACTGCAAATGGTTGTTTGGGTTTTTTTGGGTTGAAGTAAAAATGCACTGCAAATGGTTGTTTGGGGGGGGGGGGGGGTTGGGGTTTGTAGATCAGTGCATGTTCCTTTAACCATAGTGACCTCCCGTATTACTAACCACTCCCCATTGTCTCCAGTATAATTGTAGTGTCCCCACCTCTAGCTCGCTCTCTAGCTCCAGTGATGACCACGGACAGCTACAGCATAGTGATAAACAGTTACCTAAATAAATAGTTACAGTAAAAGACTTGTGTGTGCAGTAAGTCATTTTACATGGTGTCACAGCGGTAGACTTGCGTCTCCTGTTCATCGGTTTTTATTTTATTATTTCTTTCTCCCAGTCCTTCCCTCCGTTCCTTTTATCATGTCCCACCACTGTCGTCGACCAGACACGTTGGTGTTCGACACGGACATTGTCCATCGCTGGACCGTGTTCCAGCGCGATTACGAGCATTACATTGCTATCGCCCATCCTGATGCCACTCCTGCTGTACAGGCTCACCTATTGCTTAACCTCGCGGGACCTGCAGCTATGGATCAGTATGCATCGTTCCATTTCGCCGCCGGAGAGGACCGCAACGACCCGGTATGTCTCCTTAATAAGTTCGCTGCCCTCTGTGATATACCCACCAACAACATCATCGAACGCTTCAAATTCTTCCAGAGGCAGCAGCTGCCAGGCGAGCCTGTCGGCACTTACATTGCCGCCTTGCATCACCTGGCTCAGCGCTGCCGCCTTGACACAATCACCCCTGACGAATTAATTAGGGACGTCCTGGTCAATGGTCTCCGCAACGATAGACTGCATGAGCAGCTCTTAGTGAAACCCGATCTGACACGGCGGGATGCTATGTATGCTGCACGCATGTCCGAAGCCGTTGGTTCCGTGTCCAGACAGGCTCCCCAGGACATTAACTTCACCGGTCAAGCCGGTCGCCTGACTACGCGACGCAACCCCGCGGCTCTCCCCATGAAGGTCGCCACCTCCACTGTCCCGCGACGCTGCCCTAACTGTTTTTTTACGGCTCATCCCTCAAACATTTGCCCCGCACAGGGCAAGACCTGTCTTTCCTGTGGCAAACTCGGCCACTTTTCTGCCGCCTGCCGTTCCCGTGGGAAGCCAGTCCCTGCTCCAAGAAGGAGTCTAAACAACCTCGCCGAACTAAACAACATTGCACTCCCTGATAGCGCTCTGCTTCCTCAGTACGAGCTGGAGGAGCTCCAAGACTCTGATGCACTCCCCTCTCGTGAAGATCCAACTATTTTTTCACTCTTGGGTACACCTGCTCTGATTACGGATCCCTCTGTGCATGTTACTGTGAACGGCCATTCCTTTTCAGCCAAGGTCGATATGGCGCTTTCGCCAATGTTATGTCAATAAGCCTTTTCAAGCAGATCAGATCTGGTGAGAAAGTTCTTCCTGGCGACACCTGCCTCCATGCCTACGGGGGGGGGGGGCGTCCTGGTTCCCGTGGGTAAGGCAACTCTTATCTGCACAGTTCTAGAGACCTCTCGGCCCCTCACTTTCCACCTTCTGGACTCTGACAACGTCACCCTGCTGGGCGCCCGTGCGTGTCAGGACTTGGGGCTAGTCTCATTCCACCACAGCATTCACCTAGTGCAGGCTCCCATGGACCCACTTACCGAATACCCCGACCGCTTTGATGACGTTCTGGGCAAGCTGCCCTGCGACTATAAGATTGTTGTCGACCCGAGCGTCGACCCCGTGATTCGGCCGGCACACCGCGTCTCCTTTGCCATGAAGGGCCGCGTGGAGTCTACTCTGCGTGATATGGTGACCATGGGCATCCTCAAGGAGGTGAGCGCTCCCACCAGGTGGGTCTTCACCATGGTCGTCGCAGCCAAGAAGGACAAAAGCGAGATCCGGATCTGCATTAACCCCAAGGACCTCAACCTTGCCATCAAGCGCCCCCACTACCCCATGCGGACGGTAGAGGACGTTGCTGCACAGGTCGGCCCTGCTACTGTCTTTTCAGTCCTAGACGCCAAGAGCTCCTTCTGGCAAATCCCTCTGGACGAACGCTCCTCATTCCTCACCACTTTCAGCACTCCCTTCGGCCGGTTCCGTTTCCTCCGCATGCCGTTTGGAATCAACTCTGCCAGCGAGGTTTTCCAGCGCACCATGGAGCAGCTGTTTGCCGGCTTACCGTGCGCCATCATCGTGGATGACATTCTGGTGTACGGGAGGGACGTCGCTGAGCACGACCTGAACCTCCGCAAAGTCCTGGACAGGGCGCGGGTGATAAACCTCAAGCTGAACCCGAAGAAATGCTGATTCCGGGTCAGAGAAGTCACTTACGTTGGTCATGTCTTCACGGCAGGGGGTCTCAAGCCCGACCCCCAGAAAACGTTAGCGGTCACTGACATGCCCGCTCCTACCGACGTCCCTGGCCTGCAGCGCTTCCTGGGCATGGTCAATTACCTGGGTAAGCTCATACCCGACCTCAGTGAACTGAGTGCCCCCCTGCGGGAACTAATCAAAAAGGACTCCGCGTGGGTCTGGCTCCCGCACCACCAGTCGGCTTTCGTGACTCTGAAGTTGAAGCTTGCCGCTACCCCGACTTTGAAATTTTTCGACCTGCACCGACCCATTATCCTCACTTGCGATGCCTCCAAGTTTGGTCTCGGTGCCGCTTGTCCGCAGCTTTATGACAACCTTCAGCTGCCCGTCTCCTACGCTTCTCGCACCATGACCCCTGCCGAGCAGCGCTATGCCCAGATTGAAAAAGAGCTGCTTGCCGTGGTCTTCGCTTGCTCCAAGTTTAAAGACTACATCCTCGGCAACTCTTTCACCATCGAGACTGACCACCAGCCGTTGGTGACAATCCTGAATAAACCTATCCATGTTGCTTCTTCCCGGTTGCAGCGCATGATGCTGCAGCTCCAACGTTTCACGTTCCAGATCGTCTACCGTAAGGGCAAAGACATGTTTGTAGCTGACACTCTTTCTCGTGCTCCGCTGCCTTCCGTTGTCCGCCACCCGTACGAATCCTCCGACCTTCTGGTACTAAACGTCAACATTGTTCCTTCACAGCAAATGCAGTCCCTGGTCCAACACACTGCTGATGATCCTGCCCTGCAACAACTTGCGGACGTTATCCGCCGTGGTTGGCCTGACCGTCGCTCCGAACTGCCTGCTGGCGCTGCACCATATTTCCTCGTTCGCGACGAACTGGTGCTTCACGCCGGCGTGGTGGTAAAGGGTCACAAAGTCGTGGTGCCTGCCGCACTCCGGGATCATTATTTCCAGACTGCTCACAGCGGCCACCCTGGGGTGGAAGCTACTCTATCCCATGCCCAAAGCCAATTCTACTGGCCTGGCATGGCTCAGGACATCCGTGACAGGGTCTCCGCCTGCGCTGCCTGCAACACCCTGCACCCCCATCAGCAGCGCCAGCCTCTCCTGCAGCCGCCGGCTCCAGAGCTCCCATGGAGGGCCGTTGCCACCGACCTCTTTGAGTGGCGCGGAAAGCACTTCCTGGTCCTGGTGGACTCCTATTCCAGCTGGTTCGAGGTCGACCAGCTGACCTCCATCACCTCTGCCGCCGTCATCGGGAAACTTCGCCGCCACTTCTCCACCTTCGGCTCCCCGGTGACCCTCCGGTCCGACAACGGCAGCCAATTCTCCAGCGACGAGTTCAAGACCTTTGCTGCCCGTTGGAACTTTCACCACATCACCAGCAGCCCCGAGTTTCCTCAAAGCAACGGACTTGCTGAGCGGGCCGTACGTAGCGCCAAGGAGCTGCTTGAACACTGCCGCCTGTTCCGTGCCGATTTCCACCTTGCCCTGCTCAACCTCCGCAACATTTCCCGCGACCCTGCGCTCGGTTCCCCTGCCCAGCGCCTTATGTCTCGCACCACCAGACCTCCCCTGCCGGTCTCCCAGCAGTCCCTCAAGCCCTCAGTACAAAATCCTGCCACTGTCACTGAGCGCATTGCCAAAAAACAGGACACCCAGAAGCGCTCCTTCGACAAATCTGCCCGGCTACTTCCACGTCTGCTCCCGGGGCAGGTTGTCCGGATGCAAATCCCCCACTGGCCACTACCGCCTGGCCGTCGTAGTCGGCGACGCCGGTTCTCCGCGCTCCTACTTCGTCGACTACGAGGGGGCTATCTACCGTCGCTCCCGCCAGCACTTACTCCTTGTGAATGAGCCCGCTCCGCCTCCCGCGGATCCTTCTCACCCCCCCATCTCTTCTCGACCTCCCGTTGCCCCTCACGCCCCGTCTACACCTCGCATGCCACGCACCCTACCCTCACAACTGTCCGCCCGTTCCCCTGCCTCGCCTGTCAAGCCAGCATCGCCCGCAAAACCTCCCTCCCCTGCCAAGCCTGTTTCTCCACCCGCAGCCCCGCATTCTCCTCCGCCCGCCTCCCCTGCCCATCCCCCGGCTGCCGTCCCTTCTGTTCCCGACGATGAGGAGGAGGGCGGTTTACGCACCCGCTCTGGCCGGCTGGTCAGGCCGCCTGTCCGCTACGGGGAACTCGCATAGTATTGTACTGTTGCCGGTGCGGTTGGTGTTCGTAGCGTATGAGCCGTGGTCACTCTGTATAGTACCTGCCACGCTTTTGTTTCCAAGAGGAAGGATGTAGATCAGTGCATGTTCCTTTAACCATAGTGACCTCCCGTATTACTAACCACTCCCCATTGTCTCCAGTATAATTGTAGTGTCCCCACCTCTAGCTCGCTCTCTAGCTCCAGTGATGACCACGGACAGCTACAGCATAGTGATAAACAGTTACCTAAATAAATAGTTACAGTAAAAGACTTGTGTGTGCAGCAAGTCATTTTACAGGGTTGAAATAAAAATGCACTGCTAATGGTTGTTTGAGGAAGTAAAATGCTTTTGTGGGGTTTTTGGTTGCAAAAACACTGCAAAGGGTAGTTTGGGTTGTGTTTGGGTTGAAGTAAAATGCACTGCAAATGGTTGTTTGGGTTGAAGTAAAATGCACTGCAATGGTTGTTTGGGTTGAAGTAAAAATGCACTGCAAATGGTTGTTTGGGTTGAAGTAAAAATGCACTGCAAATGGTTGTTTGGGTTGAAGTAAAAATGCACTGCAAATGGTTGTTTGGGTTGAAGTAAAATGCACTGAAAATGGTTGTTTGGGTTGAAGTAAAAATGCACTGCAAATGGTTGTTTGGGTTGAAGTTGCACTGCAAATGGTTGTTTGGGTTGAAGTAAAAATGCACTGCAAATGGTTGTTTGGGCGGGTTTTGGGTTGAAGTGAAAAGGCTCTGCAAAGGGTTGTTTGTCTAAACTTGACAAATTCCTGTTTGCACTATATTGATTTTAGGTAAAACGCTACCACTTACGGCTGTGATTTTTGCCCATCTTACTTGGTCCCCCTCCGCTGATCAGGTGCATAGGATTCTTCCCATCAATGAAAAATAAAAGTGCTATTAGTGTTTAAAAAATGTTGAGAATCTCTCTCCTGTCAATCACGCCATGAAGACCACACCTTTTCCAGTGGAAGGGGGAGGGATTATAAAATTCGGAAGTGTGGGTATGGCTCAGTCTCTACTTGATGGGGGAGGGAGAGGTCACAACTCTGCCTGAGTTCTGAATCAATGAACACACTGAACTGTGAGTGTGGTGTTTTGTGTGGTTTTATGGTGGTTTTATGGTCGTTTCACCTTGTTTGAAATGTTATGAAACTGCATTTGTATGTGGTGGCCTTGCACCCTGCATGAAATGGTATGAAACTGCATTTGAATGTGGTGTCGTTGCACCCTGCATGAAATGGTGTGAAACTGCATTTGAATGTGGTGTCGTTGCACCCTGCATGAAATGGTATGAAACTGCATTTGAATTTAGTGGCCTTGCACCCTCCTTGAATGGTATGAAACTGCACTTGAATTTGGTGGCCTTACACCCGGCTTGAAGTGGTTGGAAACTGCACTTGAATTCGGTGGCCTTGCACCCTGCTTGAAGTGGTAGAAAACTGAACGTGAATTTGGTGGCCTTGCACCCTGCTTGAAGTGGTATGAAACTGCACTTGAATTTTGTGGCGTAGCACCCTGCTCGAAGAGGTAAGAAATTGCACTTGAATTTGGTGGCCTTGCACCCTGCTTGAAATGTTAGGAAAATGGATTTGAATTTGGTGGCGTTGCACTCTGCTTGAAATGGAATTTCAAGGGATAGCCATGACTCAACTGCCAGCCCACCAGCCATGAGTGAGCTGCCAGCACATCAGGCTTGAGGGACTGAGCTGCCACCACAAGAATCCATTTGGCCCACAATGTCCATACTAGCCCTCTGGAGACCAGTAGTCCCTGCAGCCAACAACACCCATACAAGCTTTCCAGAAACACCCCCCCCCCCACTGGCCACCAATATTGGAATCGGTGGAGAGGTGGAATATTGCGTCGGGGGACCAGCCCTCCCGTGTGAACATGGGACCCACTTAATCTAGTTCTTGAATAAAACAACCTGCAGGATAATTAAGCTGTCTGCCTTGTTAATTTGTGCCTGGATTGACTGCGAGATAAGAAGTGAGTGGTCCCAAGCTGTCATTGGAGTGCCATCTGCTGCTGCCTTTGTTGCCTTGGAAACGGAGCTAGAACGCTATCAACTCCTACACTGGAATGTGTACAATCAGCTCCCGCGTTGGAATGCTGTGCCTTAGTGAGCATTTGGCCGTTTTGAATCGACAGCTCATAAGTCTCACAGACTGCAATAGCTCTATCCAGAGTTATTGCAGGATCGTGGATAAGCTTCCTTCTCAGCTGGTCATTAAAAAGATCACATACCAACCGGTTAAATTCGTCTTTGAGATTGCCAATTCTGCAAGTTCCTGCAGCCTTCTTGATAGCACAAACAGAAGATTCAATAGTTTTGTTCCCATTCTGGTATCTTGAGAAAAATTTAACACGTTCGATGAGTGGATTAGCTTGAGGGTCACACAGCTGTCGAAACTTTCTCATGAGACACTCCGGTTCGACCGGCGACTGAGCATACACAAACTGTTGTGCTTGTTCATAAGCTTCATCTCCTGCGAGTAGAAGGAGCATGCTTGCACGGACCATAGCCAACTTGTCATGAGACGTTGCAGCAAAGAACAAATCATACTGTCGATCAAAGGTATGCCACTGCTGCCCGATTCTGCTATCGAAAACGAGTGGGTCAGTTTTTCTGAAACCTGCAGCAATGTCTGAGATTATGAAAAGCCTTGTAAATAACAGCCAAAGTCAAACCAAAATCCCACCTCTGACACCATGTGCAAAGTACTTACGATACAGAGTCATTATATATCATAACAAAAACTTTAATTTGTATACATACAGAGATCATTGAGATGAGTACTGTAGGCTCCGAACCGTAAGTTAAAACAACATGGCTGGTGTGGGAAACCTGACATGGATTATGGATAAGGTCATCAGCAGCAAAACCAGACATAAATCAAAGCAGCAATGCTGTTTGGTCTGCAGTGGTGACTGGGTGGGGCAAATTCTTCCTTTGATGTATCTGTACAAGGATCTGGCACATATTTCGCAGTGGTTTTTATCCTCGTATTCTTCAAATCCAATGGTTTTTGGAGATTTTTTTTGATGCAGTAATTCCCTGAAATACTGTGCTGATGGAAGGTCATCAGCATGAATCGTTAACTCTATTTCTCTTACTACCGAAATTGCCTCAACTACATCGTATTTCCAGCATTTTCTGTTTTTAATAATTAAACTGTGTTATTTTCTGACGCTGATACAGCATTTTATTATGGACTCAAATTTCTACGTTCCAAATTTGACTGATTTCATTCGCTCATCAAAGTGAGGAAAAGGGATTTTTTAAATAGTATTTTGACTAGTCATTTTCAATAATTTTCTAAGAAATTTGCAAGTTGCTGCAATGGGTCATAGTTTCCCGCATTGAATAACAACATATGTAAATGATTTTATATAGCACGTTAGGATTATTTTCATCGAGAAAGTGATTTTTATCCAACTTTTCTGTTTGGTATGATTTCCATTTTTGTCCATTTTTTTTCCAGGTTCCTGTGAAAGCTATTAGGTTTAAATCATCCTGTAAAATAATTTTCTAGGCATTCTTCCCTCATTGCATGGCAATAAAAAGATTTTGCTCATAAAAAGCTTATTTTTACAGTGTTTATCATCCATCTTGCTTAATTTCATTGTTCTATTTATCTTTCTATCAAAATTGTTTTAGATTTAAAATTAATCTCATTCATCTTTCCTTTACTTTTAAGTATAACTGATTGAGACAATCAGCATTTAATCCCTTTGTTGACAATCTTAACCAAAATCTCTCCGCACATTTTAATGAAATATGTTCAATCTGCCCCTAACTGAAAGCAATAGTCCTCAAAAATCAGGTATTTAGAATGCCTTCTTTCTGCCAATTTTTCAACTGTAACCTTTAATGTGGCTGGGGAAATAATTGCTTACTGGGCAGCTACAATCTAATTTACAGGTGGTCTTTTACAATAAATAATTCATTTTGAATTCCTTGTTGACATCAAAGTTTACAAAAAACAATGTTTCCGAGTAACAAAATAAAACAATTAAAAGTGAATAGAACTGACGGTGCGGAACTAACTCAGCAGGTCAAGCCCTTCTTCAAATGTCCCAGCCTGAACCATCGCCTATCCATGTGCTTCAGATTGCTGCCTGACCCGTTACTCCAGCACTTTGTGTTTTACACAAGATTTCAGCATCTGGTGTCTCTTAATTAAAGTTGAAGTTTCTTTTTGTTGGAAGGTATGTAAAATTCAACATTCTTTTTGGTATGTGATATTGTTGCAAACAGGCTGGAAGTGAATTACAAATCACTTGGAAAGCAATGTGAAGTGGAGTACCTTGCAGAAGTTGTTGAACTAGAACAACAATTTGAAGATAAATTCAATAAAGAAATGGAGATATATAATGAAAAATTAGAAATTTGGAAAAATAAACAGGTATGTATATGTACAGTTTCCTGCAGCACACAGCATTAATATTTATTCATTATACACTGATGGAACTTCCACTTGTCTGATATATCTGAATGATTATTTTTGCTTTAACTTCAAAATCCATTCCTAAGATTGAATGGTATATGTAGTAGTCCGTGGGCCAGAGGGGCCTACTGTGCACCCCCCCCCTCTATGATCCTACTCTTGGCTGTCATTTTGTTCATTGGTATCTCTTCTGTCGGAAAAATTATGTTCCCAAGAAAAAAATTCATTTGGACATTTTTTTTAACCCGTATATCAAAATTGTGTTTTTTCACACTGCTCTCTTTCTTGGGGTCTGTGAATTTGGTACTTGCTTCTTCAGATGCTCATAAACACTCTTGAACTGTACTAAATTCCGTGATGGGATGATTGATCACAAGATAGTAGTAAATTGGGGTCACATTTGAAGGCACCGCACCTGTTGCCGAGACAAATCCAGCCCAAGTTGGAAGCTCTTGACCTTTCTCACTACTCGCTTTCCGGGAAAACATCCATGCCATCACGCTTCCAGTGCTGCACACGAAAATATGGATTTGCTTTCCGGTTGACATAGGATGATGGAAGAGGGCCTTCATGTTGAATATCCAAGGAATGTTCTTTGGTACAAACTACTGATGGTACCGGACCAATTGAATCTCCAGCAGATTCTGTGTCTGCGATATCCTGCAGCATAATCCCATGGGCTGTGTGGACAGAACCAGAACTTGTCAGGCTTGAAATGAATTTGTCAAAGTTATCAAAATCTGAATGGAAGACTGATGACTCCACAGGATGGCGGATTACTTGTCTAGATAGAATGCTAGATGTTTGCTGTAGAGTTTGTGCAATAGCGGTTTCAAGCAAAAGTGAAAACGAAGAGATTTCTGAATGACCGAGACGGTTCATGAGTGTGATTGAGTGCTGCGAAAGAGATGTCTGAGAGTCATGCATACCAGAATGTGCTTGGACATTTTCCACTTTCCATTTGTGGCTGCTCTACAAATACCTTGTCCAATAGATGACCAGTCCAGTGACTCTTCATGATTGGTGATATGGATTTCCACCCAACAAGTAGTTCAGAAATTTCTCAAGCTTAGCAGGAATTTGGTCATCTCTATTTGCAAGGGCTTCTGCAGTTGATGGCCAAGGAAGAGTTTCAGACTCCTCAAATGCATTGGTAATAATTCTGTGGAGGAAATGTGCTACATCTTCAATTGTATCAGCAGAACTCAGCTCATGTGTACTTTGCATTGCCTTATTTACACTCGTCCCCGAACTATAAACCAAAAAGCTTTCGAACTTACCCTTACCACCTACTTTACAAATGGATAGTTTACCCTTGTAGACCGCATGTTTTTAAAGCTTACTTTTCAGTTTACCTGCTCTGTACTTCAGGATAGCAAACGGAGTGTCCTTCAGTTCATCTTTATATTGCTCACAAAGGCTTCCAAATCTTACACTTATGTAATATTTCTTCATCTACAAGACTGCAAACACTGGCAAATGCTTTCCAGTGGGCTTCTTCCATATTTCTCTGCTTGGCTATTTCCTCGTCATTGCTAATTTTCCATTTATCTGGTTCTTGCTTCACAATGTATTTCTTCCAACAGCTTTTGTGGTATCTTGCTTCTGATGCAAACAAATCAACTCCTCGGATTCTAATGCCCATGTCCCACGTAGGAAACCTGAACGGAAACCTCTGGAGACTTTGCGCCCCACCCAATGTTTCCGTGCGGTTCCCGGAGGTTGCAGGTGGTTGCAAGAGGTTGCAGGTAGAGGAAGCAGGTAGGGAGACTGACAAAAACCTCCGGGAACCGCACGGAAACCTTGGGTGGGGCGCAAAGTCTCCAGAGGTTTCCGTTCGGGTTTCCTACGTGGGACAGGGGCATTAGAAGTAACTCTTCATCACCAATCCTCTCTGCAACATCTACAACATTATGCCAACCACCAAATTCAAACATTGATGTATATTTGGTTGTCCAAGAGCCTTTCACTTTCACTGATTTTGGGCCTTTCATTTTACAAAAGATACAGTCAGGTTCAAATATGACTTTATCAACTGAAGATCTGGAAGGACATGAAGTTGAAGGACCTGCGATATCAGTTGAGGTCTCTGTCAGTCGATTGAGATTCTTCGTAAAAACTTGGTAGCAGTCTCTATGATAACTGTGTACATCTGAAATGTCTTCAGGAATGAGGTTGCAAGCCTCTTCCATTCTAAATGGAGCGCCGTGAGGTTGGGAAAGTCGTCGATCACGAATGCTTTTCAAAATGTTCAAGCGTTCTTTTGGATCCTTGCTCTTACGTGAAGGGTCCTCATTTGGAACCTGGACAATGAACAATACAGACTTGTCACCGCTTGTTCACACTCGACTGTTTCTATACTCTCCCTATTCTCCCCTCTCTGTTGACTATCTTCCATGATGATGAAGTCAGTCAGCCAAATTTCAATGTGAAATGTTAAGAGAAACATGTTAAGTGTGAAATGTTAAGAGAAAGTAGAAGAAATTTTTGTTTGCCAACTGGGTATATAATGATAAAATCTTTTTTCTTTTATTAAAAAATATTTCTTTGACATAGATTGAAATAAGGGGTTAATAAACATAGTCCAAATGAGTTTTTTTCTTGGGAACATCATTTTGTCGACAGAAGAGATACCAATGAACAAAATGACTCCCAAGAAGTAGGATCATAGGGGGGGGTGGGGTGGGTGTGGGGCGTGCACGGTAGGCCCCTCTGGCCCACGGACTATAGCACTGTAGTAGATATGATCAAACTAACTGTTAACTAAATCAAGTATGAAGTCAAAATATGTTCAAAATTTGGCATACCTATTGGAATGAGCTGGCATTGCAATTATTGGCTAAGACTTTACAGCCTTTGTTTCCTATTTACAGGCTCCCTATTTACCGGCTTTGTTCCTTATTGTCCAGAACTTATTTCTGAAGCTCAAGAAGTCGAACTTGTTGGTAAAAAGGGCGGTGGAACTAAACAAAAAGTTCCTGATCAGAAATAGACCTTTGAACAATGTAATCCCGGCAGATGTGAACTCCAGAAGAAGCATGACCATGAAACTGGCCAGGCACAGATTTTCAATGTTCCTGGACATCGCTAAGATCATTTTACAATAGGAAGATTTATTTCAAACCTTTTAAAGAGAGAATATCTAAAACTAACTTAAAACCTGGAAATGTCATTGAATCTTCATGTTTTTAAATGACCCATGGGTTTTAAAACAAACTAGATCAAGTGCAGCCCCACTGGGTCTGTTCCTCCAACGCGCGGTTGCGGGGGGCGGCATGCGGCGTCACACGCACTAACCACCCCTACACACACACTAACTACCCCCGCACACACACTAACTACCTCCCTTGATATTATATTCATATTATTAATTTGCTCCTTTTACCCCATAACCGCCCTGTGGAGGGGAGGAGGAGAGGGAGGATGGGGGAAGAGGGGAGATAGAGATGGGAAGGGGAGAGAGAGAGGGGGGGAGAGAGAGAGGAGGGAAGAGAGGAGGGGGGAAGAGAAGGGGAAGAGAGGGCAGAAAAGATTTTTTAGGGGAGGGAGGGCGAGAGAGAGAGTGAGGGGTTTTTAGAGAGGGGGGGGGGAGAGAGGGAGAGAGGGAGAGGGGGGGGGGAGAGAGAGAGGGGGGGGAGGGGGGGGATGAGAGAGGGAGGGGGTGAGAGAGGGGGGGGGGAGAGAGGGAGAGAGAGAGAGAGGGGGGGGGAGAGGGGAGAGGGAGGGGGAGAGGGGGGGGAGAGAGAGGGGGGGGGGAGAGAGGGAGGGGGAGAGAGAGGGGGGGGGGGAGAGGGGGGGGGAGAGGGAGAGGGGGGGGGAGGGGGGGGGGGGGGGGGGGGGGGGGGAGAGGGGGGGGGGGGGAGGGGGGGGGGAGAGAGGGGGGGGAGGAAAGAGGGGGGGGGGGAGAGAGAGAGGAGAGGGGCGGGGCGAGCCCAGAGCGATCCGAAGACCAAAGATCCTATAGCGAGCTGTAGGCTATGCTGAGGTCTTCCAAAAGCTTCCGCCAGCGTTACAGAGGATCGGGCCTCGGACACGGACACGGAGAGGAGGTCGTCCCCTGTGACATGTAGAGAGGAGAGGGGAGGAGGTGAGAAGAGGAGGGGGGCACGGGGAGCCGGGCGAGTGAGTGGGCTGCGAACAACGGAGAGAGACAGCACCGGCTTGACTCTCTGGAAACCCACAGCTGGAATGAGAAGGTGGGCGGGGGATGGGAGGGGCGGGGCTTCACAAGCTGCACGGGCAGCGTGGAGAAGCTTCAGCACGTGAGGCGCCTCTGAGGTCGGGATCTGCAGAACAAAGATCCTATAGCAGAGCTGAGCTGTAGGATCTTTGTCTGCAGAACTTTCTCGATCTTTCTGCGCCTTTTGAAGAACGTGGGGGCTAACGTACCTCGTGGAAAACTACGCATGCGCGTTGACAGCCACGAGGAAAAAGGCATTGTGAGGTCAGCAGCTGGGCGACCTTTATATTTAAAAAAAATGTCAGTTTGGTGATAAATTTTAGTAAATATTTTGGGAAATAATGGACCAAATTTATAGAGGATTAGATTTTTGAAATCATAAGCAAAATTTCTACCAGAAGATGTAAAACATTCACTGTTATTGTAACGCCAGCAGCTGGGCAGCGGTCATATTTAAAAAAAAAGTTAGATTGGTCAACAATTTTAATTAAAAAGTCAGGAAAATAATGTACCAAATGTACAGAGGAGTGGATTTCTAAAATCACAAGGAAAATCTCTACTGAAATATGTAAACACTTCCCTGTTTTGTCGTCTGGTTTTCGAGGAGATACGTTTCACAGGCAAAATGACACACGCACATACACACACACACAGTTTTAAAAGTATACTAGACCAAGTGCAGATCCGTTGGGTCTATTCCCCCAACGCGTGGTTGCGAAGGGGTGGCGGCCTTAGGCGTCATATACATGCTAACCACCCCTATACACACACACTTGATATTATATTAATATTCATTCGCGCCTTTTATCCCATCCCCCTCTCTAACCACTCACGCACCACCCAACAGAGCAGGCGTAAACAGAGTGGGGGGGGGGGGGGGGGGGGGGGGGGGGGGGGAGAGAGGAAGATGGAGGGGGTAGAGATTGGGGTTAGGTGGTGGGGGGGCACAGCATTACAGGGGGCTGTTTCCAGAATGCAATACTACACCACTCACCCATAGCAGTCTCAATATTCAACCGCTTCCTAGAGAGGTAGGGGGCACAGAGGAATAGGGGGGGGGGGGGGGCTTCGAGCCAGAAAGGCAGGGGGGAGGGCAGAGAGGGAGGGGGGGTTCTCCCCCAGAGACGGAAGTGCCCCCTCCCACTCTCTTCTCCCTCCCCTCCGCCCTGCCCTCCCGGGAGGGGTGTCCACAGACTCTCTGTGGGGTGTTTCTGGCCACTCTGGCCTTTCCCATTAAGAATGCAACATGTACTTCATTGTTATCATTTTCCTGTCTTAGATATGAAACAGTACCTTTGCCACTTTCACTTGCGTCTGAAAAGTGATGCAACTGTACATATCTGATTCGACTAATGTTTGCAGGCTTCATGCACTGGTCCACTTTGAATTCTGAGATCTTGTTGAGATTTGCTAACAATTCTGTCCATCGCTGAGAGGAAGTTTACATTATACTCTCATCCCATCCAAGTTTTTTCTTACAAAGATCCTTCAAAATCAACTTGGCTGGCAGTGTAAATGGTGCGGGAAATCCCAAAGGATCGTAAACAGAACCAATTACGGATAGGATACCCCTTCTAGTACATGGTCGCTCTTGAATCGAGATTCTGAACTGGAACACATCTGTTTCGACACACTGGTGCAGTCCCAGTGCCCATTCCATTGACAGATTATCTTTGTTCAAATCCAATTCCCTGACCTCCTTAGCTCTGTCATGTAGTGGAATGCTCTCCAATACAACATGGCTGTTGCTGATTCACTTAGATAGCATGAATCCTCCCTTATTACAAAGAGGTCAGATGTTTCACCATTTGAATTGCTTCCTCTTCCATAGACATGGATAATAATCATCCACGTAGAAATTATTCTTTACTGGGTTTGTCACTTCTTCTGGAGAGTGTGCTTTATTGTCCTCGGCGGTCTTCCTTAATGCAAAGTTTGGACAACTTGGTGAATACACTGCTCCAAAGAAATGTACCTTCATCTGGTATTCAACAAGATCTTGTTGTGCATCACCATCAGGCCACCATAGGAATCGGAAGTAGTCGGTATGCTTTTCTGATACTTTGACTTGATGAAACATTGCTTTAATATCAGCCATCAAAGCAATCTGTTCTTGTCTGAACTTAATGAGAACTCCAATGAGTGAGTTGATAAGGTCTGGACCTTGCAGTAGTTGACAGTTAAGTCATGTTCCTTTGAAGACTGCAGCACATCTCATCCTCAAGGTCCCTTTCTTCGAGTGATACACCCAGTGATGCGGAATATACCAAAGCTCTCCGTCACTTTAATTTAGCTGGTCTGTTGGTACCATTTTGGCATAATCATTGTCAATCATGTTCTTTAGGAAAGATGTATATTCATCATGATATTTCATATTCTTGCCAAATTTGCGTTTCAGATTCTGGGTGCGTTGCTCTGCAATGCGATTATTATTCGGCAGGCTAACACTTTCCTGTTTGAAAGGTAAGTCTAGTCATAATGTCAGTTTATCATCTTTACTGCGTGATTCATAATATCCAAAGACTCTAACTCCTCTCTGGACATCTCTGATTCCTTACTGGCACTTTCATTGAAGTCGTGATTGTATTACTTGATCAATAGCTCTTTTAATTTAACAGCAGATAGTCGATTGACAGCAGCAGCAGGGTGGTTATTTATTCCTGCTTTTGTTGTTCCTTCTCAAGGAGCCATAGAGAACCCATCCAAGTACGATTCTCACAGCGAATGGTCCATCTCCTTGACTACTGATAAACTCTTTAGGTTCCACTGCCTTCAAAGCATTCGTTCCGATAAGTAGGTCGATACCAGAATATATTTTAGGTATCTTGAATCCTTCAAGTAAGGCCATTGTTTCAAGTCTTCTTGCTTGGGTATATTTAGATGAGAAACAGGCATGGTCTCATGTGTACACACATCAGATATTTGTATAAAACTGTCTTTATCCAGACTAGATATTTCCATACCTGTAATATGATGACTATTGCAGTATTTCTCCTCATTCATGGTACGCAAGAAAATCTTAGGCTTTTCTCCTGTAATGTCCAGCCTTCTCATCAAGCTTTCTGTGCAAAAGGTAGATCAGCTATCATGATCCAAAAAAACATATGTTTACAACACTGTATTCCCCTAGCTGCTCCTTACTGTTACTGGTAAGATGGAGAAAATACAGGTTTCTACCCCGACCTCAATATGCGCATTTATCTGAGGTGAATTCCGGAAAAGCAGGTCACCAACCTGTGACCTCCGAGGCTCCGAACATGACAAACGGAACCCTTTTGCTTAATAGTGCTGTCCATAACTGCTTTCCTTAGGTCTGATCTTTCCTTTTGTTTTTAGTAAAGGTAGAACCACGTTTAACAATTGCTGGTGGTTAGGTCGGGTCGTCGCCGCGGCTGACAACGTCACCACAACCCCAAAGTCGGGCCACCGGAACGGCACCACAGCCCCGTGTTCGGGCCACCGCCGGCGGAACGTCGCCCCAGCCCCGAAGTCAGGCTGCCGCCGGAACGCCGCGACAGCCCCGAAGTCGGGTCGCCGCCGCCGGAACGCAGCCACATCCCTGAAGTCGGGCCGCTGCTGCCGGAACGCTGCCCCAGCCCCGAAGTCAGGGGGCGCCGCCGAACGCCGCCACAGCCCTGAAGTCGGGTCGCCGGAATGCCGCCACAGCCCCGAAGTCGGGCTGCCGCCGGAACGCCACCTCAGCCCCCAAGTCGGGCCGCTGCTGCCGGATCGCAGCCATGGCCCCAAGTCGGGCCGCCGCCACAGCCCCGAAGTCGGGCTGCCGCCGCCAGAATGCCGCCACAGCCCCGAAGTCGGCCAGCCTCGTGCTGGTAAGTCCTGGCTGGCACTGCCTCCGTTGTCTCAAGGTCGGTCCTAATTGTGGGCCACCAGCTCCGCCATTAGGCCTCAGCGCAGACGCAAACGGAGACGGAGGATACGACAAGAAAAAAGTTGTATCCCCCCCCGAAGGAAGAGACTAAAACAAGTTTCTCCCACCCCCCCACACATACACAACCTAATAACTAAAATTAACTGACTAAAACAGGACAAGAAAACAACAACAAAAAAGAAAAAACAAACCGACTTCAGGCGAGCAGCAGCTGCTAAGGCAGCGCCGCCACTTCCGGTTGGGCCCTGGTTGGGCACAGATGGATGATGAGAAGGCCTCTGAAAAGACTACTGGTCTGGGTAAGTTTTGTCATGAGTCCCATTGTTAGTTGTTTGTCCCTTGCTGGGCGTAAATGGATAATAAACAGGCCTCTGAAAATCTTGGCTTGCACAAGCCTGTGTATTGGGCCCCTGAGAAGAGTCCTGGATCGCTGACTTATTACGAGCTTCAATAGACAGCCCTGCAGCCTCAACAGACAGCTCAAAAGTTGTTTGCTTTGGTCTAGCTCCTTGTTGCTGAAATGAAGTTTTGTTGCCCATCCACCTACTCAGTACTCGTTCGGAGTCATGCCAGATATTCTCTGGCTGTAGATTAGCTCCTTGGACCAAGGAATTCTCATTCTGAGATATTCTCGAGCCGCATCTTGTACCTTGACCTTCCAGTATCTCCTTGGCAGCTGCCAACTTTGTATCTAATTCCAGCTGTCCTCCTCCCTCAACTGCCTTTTTTGTTCCTCAGCCTCTTTCTTCAGCTGTTTTGCTTGTCTTTTCAGCTGCACTCGTTCCTCAGCCTCTCTCTTCTGCTGTTCTTCTTGCCTTTTCAGCTGTTCACTTCGTTCCTCAGCCTCGCTCTTCAGCTGTTCTTTTTGTTCCTCAATCTCATATTTTTTCTGCAAGGTGGCAGCTTCTAGCAAGAGAGCAGCTACTTCAGCTTCGGCTTCCATTTGAGCAGAGACCCATGTAGTTGAACTGGCTACAGAACCAGATTTATGTCTTGTTAAGACATTTTAAATACTCTCTTGAGGTGTAATTTCTTCTCCCACTTTGACACCTTGTTGCATAGAACTTCCGACTGCGTAAGTTGTTCAATTTCAACTACTTCTTCACATACTTTACAAAACCATCGAAAAATTTCACTCTTTCTAGGAACTGCAGGGTGTGCCCTTCGAGTTCTCCCTCAGGCAGTTGTAAACTCAGCAATGAGTTTTGCTTTTCTCCAACCTCGTGGCCGAGGCTGAATCATTACTCCAGATTAGATTGCACCATCTTTGCATTCTCATCTGATTTCATTACTTTCTTCTGGATTTCAATTTCCTTGACTTTCAGCTTCCATAACTTGTTTCTTTCCAGGTAGGCTACTTATCCCTTTTCAGTGCACTTGATTTCTCTTTTTCCATATCTTCTCTCTTTTGGCTCCACAGCTCCCTCTTGTGGCTTCTCTTATACAAGTTTAAAAAACAGCCTTCTTCAAAACAATCATTATGTCAAAGGTTTTCTTAGCCAGAATCTTGTAAACATTCACTAGCTGAGCTCGCCTTATTAATTTCATAGTTAATCACCATCCAATTAATTTCAAGGCAATTTGCTCAACGCTAGATGACTAATCTTCAAAAAAAGGTAAACTAGTGTCTGGCAGCATCCTTTCTGTCTGTAGAATGTTCCCCACAGGCTTTTAAACTTTAATGCTTTTGTCAGTTTTCAAATACTGCAAGCAATCAATCTACTCACGGCCCTCTCGGTCTATGAAGTCTTCTCTTCTTCTAATGACCCAGGTGTCAACCATGTCAGTGCTTCCGCCCAGGATTCAGGCTGTAATCTCTGGCAGGTTCAGCTTCTTCAGTCCACTGTTGAATCAGCTTTGGCTACTACTCTTCCTGGTAGTAAGTTTTCTACTTAATATAATGGCAGTTTTTACAACGTTCTCAAAGTCCAACTTTGATAACCATTAATTATTGGAGATGATTTGGAGGTATAGCCTAACGCACTTACGACACATATAAGACAGCAAAGATGAATCTTCCAGACGTCGTTTCTTGATTAATTGCTTTTTTATTGAAGTAATACAAAACAAAGAAATACCATAACTTTCCGTTCTTAATCGCTGTTCCATTCTCATCATATAAATCACATAAAAGCTTCTTCTTATAAAGGTAAGTCGTCACGTAACATGTGTGTGTCGTGATCATGGTAGAAACTGTTTCCCCTCATTCTCCAACACCAAACTGATACTTCTAATCTGAGAGTATGTGCCAGATTACTCTAACAAAAGAACACACCCCTACGATGTATCAATCCTGCTTACAAAAGCACAGGCAGATAAAAACTAAAAATATCAGACATGATAATAATACTGACAAGCTTAATGGCTCCTACACCACTCTTTCCTATCATTGAACTTTGCTATTACTGTGAAGTTATTCTTTTAGATTGCAAGTCATTCTTTGGGAAGAAAAAATGATATAGAGAGTGCAAAATTTGTGATCAAACGGTTACTTTATTCGGTGAGATACGTTTGACATGCATGTGCTTTTGGGACTCTCTAACATATTGAGTAATTGCTGCTGCTGCTGCTGAGCGAAGGTGTTGACTCAAGCTCAACTACCTGTCAACTGATGATCTCAAGGTAAGATCTGCTGATGTAGCAGGACACTCCCCTTAACCCATGATGTCACGCGACAGTCCTCATAACCACTGACGAGGGATCAACAGTAAGTCTGACCATCAGGTGATGCCACAGGACACCCCCCCCCCCCACAGAATTGGAGGAAGAAAAATGTGCAGGCCAACAAAACGTGGCAGCCAAAACTCGTAAACCCACAGACGAAAATGGATAGAACGCGCTCACCTTCTACCAGAAGGTGTTCAAACATGGTCGAGGGCGGTTCCTGCTGTGGGCCGGGTGCACCCCGGCCGTGGGTCGGGACGGTGGGGCCTGCGGGCACAGTCGAAACTCTGGCTGTGGGTTATCCTGGCCGTATGCTGAGGGGTGCAGGGAGACCAATGCAAAAGCCGCAGGATGGACGAGACAGTCGCATCTCATCGACCAGCACGGGAATGTGTCCTGAGAAATAGGGCACCCAGCAACGGCTGGGAGATGTTGGCAACATTGCAAACCAAAGAAAACAACAAAGAAATAGGAATAAATTAATAGCTAAACCCAGCTAAGTCATGACAGTGTAAAATGTGAAAAGAGGAATAAAATATTACAGTGAGCAAACAAGTCCAAAGTGGTAGGAAACTAAAAGTTCAAATTGTCCAATGTCTGATGAGAAACTGTGCTGGAAACTAGAAAACTGGAGGTTGCAGTAACACAATCTGACCTGAAGTGGCGCTGATGACAGCGGTCATGCTGCAGAGACATCATTCGATCGGAGGTGGCGCTGTTGACGGCAGTCAGACTGCAGAGACAGCATCTGGCCAGAAGGTGGCACTGTGGACGGTGGTCGGAGCAGGTCGAGCATTGCTTCTGGCTGGCCGCGGCAGCCATTTTGGTAGTCGACCACAGCGACCATGTGGTAGTAGGCCATGGTGGCCATTTTGGCAGCTGACTGCGGCGGCCTTTACTGGCGGACCAACCGAGGTGATTCCCGGATGCGTGTGGGGCGGCCGGCATCAATGGGCCTCGCCCCACCGCTGCAGGTAGGAACTCCACCAATCGTCGCCGGTGTCGTCGGAGACCGGCTGCGTTGCTGTGCCCCCGGCGGAGATTGGAAGCTGTTGGGGAATCCGTCGTGGGACCGCCGATGCACGACTGGCCGAGGCTCCACCCTGCAGCTGGGCCGACAACAGCCCAACCGGACAGGCAGCCAGTGGCCGGGGATCGTCGAAATATACGTCGGCGAAGAGCAGAAGGACGTCTTTGGGGAGGCCCGCTCGATTGGGATGCTAGGCCTTGAGCAGCAACTGGTGGGGTGACGGGTGGGCCCGCTCCCTCCCTGTTACCGGGGCCGGCGGCGCCGGTGATGCTGGGGGCAGGGGGCTGATAAACGCGCAGCTCCTGCAGCAGCTGGTGGGAGAGCAGCGGCAGCCGTGGCCTCTCAGCCCCGGTGGTCGGTTCCAGAAGGGCCATGCGGGAGAGATTGGCGGCTGTCAAACAAGGCCGGATCGCTCCCATCGACCCGGGCAGCCTGCGAACGCCGAGACCAGTCACAGGAGCGCGTTGAGGTGTTCTTCGGCAGCATACATTACGGTAGCGTGGCGGTAGTGTCCTTCAGCAGGGCTGGGCTGTTGCAGACATCGTCACCACTGTAGAGATGGATGGTCGGTTGCGTGCCTCGGGAACAATCCAAAATCACAATTTGGTTCGTCGCGGGACACCAATGTAGCGAGTCCAAACTTTGTGATCAAATGGTTACTTTATTTCGGTGAGATAAGTTTGGCTGTGCGTTTGTTACTCTCTAACATATTGAGTCATTGCTGCTGCTGCTGAGCGAGGGTGTTGACTCGAGCTCAGCTACCTGTTGACTAATGATCTCAAAGTAAGACCTGCTGATGTAGCAGGACATTCCCCTTAACCCATGACATCATGTGATAGTCCTCGTAACCACTGACGAGTGATCGATAGTAAGTGGTCTGACCATCAGGTGACGCTGCATTATCTTGTTATTAGCCAAATTCCAAGACATGCAAGAACGGAATCCAATCATTTGATTTACTGACTGGTTTTATCAATCAGTCAGTAAATAAAATGAATGGATTTCATCTTATCATCTCCACCCCTTTTCGCCTTCCGCAGCGACCATTCCCTCTGCAAATCCCTGGTTAACTCATCCCTTCCCACCCATACCACCCCATCCCCAGGTACCTTCTGCCATCACAGGAGATGCAACACCTGTCCCTATACCTCCTTCCTTGACTCTGTCCAGGGACCCCTACAGTCCTTTCAGGTAAGGCAGAGGTTCACTTGCACCTCCACCCTCATCCACTGTATTCGTTGTTCAAAATGTGGACTCTTATACAACAGCGAGACCAAATGTAGACTCGGCAATTGTTTTGCTGAACCCCTTCGCTCAGTCCACCTGGACCTACCTGATCTCCCGGTTGTTAAACACTCTAATTCTCCTTCCCATTCCCACACTGACCTTTCTGTCCTAGGCCTCCTCTATTGTCAGAGTGAGGCTACATGCAAATTGGAGGAATAGCATCTCATATTTTGCTCGGGCAACTCACAGCCCAGTGATATGAATAGTGATTTCTCTAACTTCAAGTAACCCCGGCATTCCCTCTCTCTCCATCCCTCCCCCACCCAAATCACACCAGCTTCTCAGTGATATCTATCTGTTCTTTTATCTTGTCCCTTATCCTCAGAAGAATGTATTTGCACAATGAGGAAAATTACAATTTTACATAGAATTCTACTGGCCATTCAGAACAATAGTGTTCAGCTCCATTAGACAGCAAGACTGATGTTCTGGGGTCAATGATGTAAATAACCAATAGGGGAAATACAGTGCATTCAGAAAGTATTCAGACCCCTTCACGTTTTCCACATTTTGTTACGTTACAGCCTTATCCTAAATTGGATTAAATTCTTTTTTTTATCATCAATCTACACGCAATACCTTAATATAAAAAAGCAAAAACAGGTGTCTACATATTTTTGCAAAGAATTAAAAAATAAATAATTGAATTATCACATTTACATAAATATTCAGACCCTTTACTCAGTACTTTGTTGAGGCACCTTTGGCAGCGATTACAGCCTCAAGTCTTCTTGGGTATGAGCTTGGCACACCTGTATTTGGTCGATGCACAACTATTTCCAGAGATGCTCGATCAGGTTCAAGTCCAGGCTCTGGCTGGGCCACTCAAGGACATTCACAGACTTGTCACGAAGCCACTCCTGCATTGTCTTGGCTGTGTGCAGGGTCGTTGTCCTGTTGGAAGGTGAACCTCCGTCCCAGTCTGAGGTCCAGAATGCTCTGGAGCAAGATTTCATCAAGGATCTCTCTGTACTTGGCTCCATTCATCTTTCCCTCGATCCTGACTAGTTTTCCAGTTCCTGCCACTGAAAAACATCCCCACAGCTGCCACCACCATTCTCCGTAGCTATTGTATTGGCCAGGTGATGAGCAGTGCCTGGTTTCCTCCAGACATGACACTTGGCATTCAGACCAAATAATTCAATCTTGGTTTCATCAGACCAGAGAATCTTCTTTCTCATGCCATTTGGCAAACTCCAAGCGGGCTGTCATGTGTCTTTTACTGAGGAGTGGCTTCCGTCTGACCACTCTACCATAAATGCCTGATTGGTGGAGTGCTGCAGATATTGTTGTCCTTCTCGAAAGTTCTGCCATCTCCACAGAGGAACTCTGGTGCTCTGTCAGAGTGTCCATCGGGTTCTTGCTCCCTGACCAAGGCCCTTCTCCTCCGATTGCTCAGTTTAGCCAGGTGGCCAACTATGAATAGTCCTGGTGGTTCCAAAGTTCTTCCATTTAAGAACGACGGAGGCCACTGTGCTCTTCCGGACGTGGAATGTTGCAGAAATTGTTTTATACCCTTCCCCAGATCTCTATCTCGACGCAATTCTGTCTACAATGTCTAGACAATTCCTTCGTCTCCATGGCTTGCTCTGACATGCTCTGTCAACTGTGAGACCTTATATGGACAGGTGTGTGCCTTTCCAAATTATGTCCAATCAATTTAATTTACCACTGGTGGACTCCAATCAATGGAAACAGGATGAACCTAAGCTCAATTTTGTGCCATATACGAAAGGGTCTGAAAACATAGGTAAATGTGATATTTCAGTTATTTCTTTTTAATTACTTTGCAAAAATTTCTAAACACCTGTTTTTGCTTCTTCATTCTGGGGTATTGTGTGCAGATTGATGATAAAAACAATGAATTTAATCCATTTTAAAATAAGGTTGTAACGTCACAAAATGTGGAAAAATTGAGTACTTTTGAATGCACTTAATTGAACTACAAACCTACCGACTCCCGCTGTTGTCTGGCCTATAGCCAATTGGTATGAACATTAAATTTTCCAAATTTTGTAAAGTACAAAATCCTCCTCCTCTATCTTCTACCCCCAAGTCCCCCTCCTCCCCTCCTCCCCTTTACCCCTCCAGGACATGCATCTATTTCTCCCCTCATCTCCTTCCACCTACATTCTTTCATGCAGATTCATAATTCGCAACTCTTCAATCATTTTGTCTCCCCCTTCTGCCTTTTTATCTCTGGCCTTTATCCACCATCTGCCTTTCAAACCACCATCATCTGCATACAACTAAAAAGGGTCCTGATCTGAAACGTCACTTAGCCATGTTCTCCAGAGATGCTACCTGACCCGCTGAGTTACTCCAGCACAGTGTGTCCGTTCTTATCTCAGAAGACTTCATGACCCACTTCAGATTGAAATGAGAAATAATTTCTAAAGCCCCTGTCCCACTGTACGAGGTAATTCACAAGTTCTCCCGAGTTTTCCCCTGATTCGAACTCGGAGAATGTCCATAGTGGGTCCATAAGAGTTTGTGGATGTCTCGTAGCGGCTTGTAATGCTAATGGTAGGTATAAAAAGTACCAATTTTTTTCATCACGAGTATTTTTTTACTTGTCCCGAGTACCTACCGTTAGCATTACGAGCAGCTACGAGACATCCACGAACTCCTACGGACACGCTACGGACATTCTCCGAGTTCAAATCAGGGGAAAACTCGAGTGAACTCGTGAATTTCCTCGTACAGTGGGACAGGGGCTTTAGGGTTGTGAGTCTTTGGAATTCATTGCTTCTGACCGTGGTGGCTGAATCCTTGAATATATTCAAAGTAGAAATGGATAGATTCTTAATTCCTATTAAATCATTCCCCCCTTACCTGAAACCTATGTCCTCTGGTTCTTGATTCCCCTACTATGGGTAAAAGACTTTATATTTACCCTATTTATTCCTCTCATGATCACCACCTATCCTCCGCTCCAAGGAATAAAATCCTAACCTGCTCAACCTCTCCCAATAGCACAGGCACTTGAGACCTGGCAACTGTCTCGTAAATCTTCTCTGCACCCTTTCAGGCTTAATGGCATCTTTCCTATAATGGAGTGACCAAAAATGAACATAGTACGTCAATGTCGAGTGCACCTGTGACACGACCTCACAACTTTTATACTCAATACTCTGACTGATGAAGCCCAATGTGCCTGAAACCTTCCTGACCATCCCATCTACCTGTGGTGTAATTTTTAAGGACCAATTTCAGCTGTTGTTTCTATTTGGATAGTTCATATATTGATAGTCTAATGATAGATTATTTGCATAGGGAAGAGGAGTTCCCATTTCAATTTTCAATTGCATCTATGTGCTTCCTCATAACAAGTGTTTCCAAATATATATTCTGGTTTTAAATGTGCCAAATCTGTTGCTTATAGGAAAATAGATTGGAAAGATTCATAGCCTTACACTTAAATCTTCCCCCATTTAGCAATGCTGCTCGTTCTAGTATGTTTAACCGCTACTTTTAGTTAACCATTCCCAGGAATCTGCAAACTCGTAACGTCAGTGGAAGATGGCATCTCGTTGAGGCCATCACTGGTGAAAACGTGTCCGACATAAGTTGGCATCATGTTCAGCCATGTCGCATCCAGCAACGAGAATATCGTCGACAATGATGGTGCACGGGCACTCCGTAAATAATTGTTTCATTGTGCGTTAGAATACCTCGCTGGCAGAATTGATGCCAAAGGGCATCCGCAAAAATTTGCAGCGGCCAAAGGGGGTGAGATTGGACAAGTCGGGGTCCAGTGGGATCTGCACAGAGGCACTGCCTGGCTGGGCAGCAGCTTCCTGCACTGAGTGCATCGGGTAGTGCGGGCTTTTGATCACTGTCAGATTCAGATTCAGATTCAGATTCAATTTTAATTGTCATTGTCAGTGTACAGTACAGAGACAACAAAATGCATTGTTCAGGTCTCTGGGGTTGATGCAGATTCGGATTTCTTCCTTGTTTTTTTTGTTGCAACTGAGGATTCCACCCACCAGCCTGTCACGGATCAGTTCATCGCACAGATTAGAAAAAACAGCAGCGTGCAGCAATATGGTTCGGATTGCTAATGTAATTCTTCACAGGCTCACGTTGTTGGTTTCGAGCAAAAAACTTAGTACGTTCAAGTATGGAGTTGGCTAGAAGGTCACACAGATGTCTAAATTTAGTGAGCAAGACCTCTGGATCATCAATAGTTTCTGTAGGTACCACGATTTGGTTGTTGTGATCCAGAACTGCAGGTGCATAGTTGAAACGCTCTGCTCATTTGATAGCTTCAGGGCCAGCGACGTTAAGTATAGAGGCACGGTGATCTGGTGGAATGTTGCAATGAGCAGCACGGATGTAATGGTTGCCATTGCGCTCGAAAACCCAACATTCAGCAATGTCGGAGTCAAAAATCCGAGGGTCAGGCTTGCGGAATGAGCTGGCCATGGCAACACGAGATGATAGATAAAATGGGTGAAATCAAAATACAGGGAATAAAATAAAAACCGATATACTTAAACACAGAGTGGGTTAACCACATCTGACACCACTTTTAGTGAATCACACAAAATCACAGATCTGGTACAACAGTATTTATTGAATAACTCATATAATACACTGCCGCATGTTGCTTCTACTGTACAGCAGCATAGACTTGACTGCACATGTCAGGTTGCGATAATATGAATAGTGCGGTAGTAGGTGGAGCTATGATAATAAAGCACTGCATAGGTTAGTAAGTAAAGTAACCAATCTACAGTTTTAATAATAAAACTAACTAAATTTAAATATTAAGACTATATTTTTGTATTTTTCCAGAAAGCCAAGGAAAGCAAACTTATAGATGGAGATGAATCAGTCAATGAATACACTGATGATGATTCAGAAGAGCCCCCAAAACATTCTGTGCCAACAGATAGAGCAACAATAGAAAATATGGCAAAAATAAGAACTGCAGTTGATTACAGTCAAAGACAAGAACCTATGTTGATTCCTAATCTGTCACAGACAATGACTGTAACACCAGATTTAAATTGCTCTGGGTATGAATTGTTCTAAAAAAAATCTGTTTTCTCACTTTTACAAAATTTGTATTAAATGGCCACTAAATACCATGCAACCAGAAATTCTGCTTTGAATGACAATATTTTAGACCTTGGAACAGATTGTTTTCAAAATTGAATTATTATATGTGATTGGCTATTTTGTGCATTTTCGATCCGTATGTATGATTTGCAATGGCTTTGGGATGGCTGGGTACAAAAGTCATTTAACTTTCAGAAATTGTATAAAAATTCTCTTAAATCTGGTCTTTCCTTCGATATTCTGATTATCTTTAATCCTATAGATTATCTTTAAGACGCAACAATGTGCCTTAATTGTTATATTGGCTGAATCATGTTTATCTTCGTCAGCAGAATCACTGAAAGAAGTTGTATTACAGATCTTTGTTCCTCCAACATGTCCAAAATGTATTGATGCATGACGTTCCGTATAGTGTAGTATAGCTCAACTTTTCTGGAGATCCATTGTCTTTCGAATAGTGAAAGATACCTCCCGATGTGTCCAGCAACTGTTGGGGTGCTTAGGGAAGTATATTTCGAAGAACAGCAAAAAATGAAATAGCCTGAACATTGTCAGAGGCCAGCTCAGAATATATTCTACACAAAGTATAAGATGGGGAGTAGTTATTGTCTCTCAAAACATTAAATTAAACTGGATGTATATTTTACCAAAAAGTATTTTACGGGATCTAAAACTGACTGTTCCTCTTTAGGTGTTTCAGTTCCCCGCAACACAATTTCTAATGAGCAGCTAAATTCTACTGCAGATGAAAAGGGAAATCTCTTTCACCCACCATAGAAATATAGACATTTATGGCAATGTGAGGAGGCGATTCGATCCATCATATTAATATGAACCCTATTTCGCACCTCTTGGTGCATTGCCCTCTGATATGGCTCTATGATTACTCAGACTAAATATTTTGTTTTCTTTCATGTCAAGTGACTATGTTTTGGACTGATTTCTAGCCACTTCATGAATTGTAACCAAATGTGTAGCATTCTCACCAAGAGTGATTTAATGATGTCCTGGGAGAGCCTTCAATGCTATTGCAAGGACAGATCATCTGCTAGCAGCTATTAGCTGAAGATTTAAACAAGTTTTTCTTGTGTCCACCTTCTGGGATATTTAAACTAAAGATAGAAAATATCTACAGTATCTCATCCTTATAATTATGGCAAAGTAAAGGCATACATTAGGTTTGATTTAAAATCTTGTGCATCGTTCTATGGAACTGTGCATTGTGTTTTCAACCCAACTATTTAATCAGTTTTGCATATTTAATAATTCATTAACAGTCAAAACCGGTCTATATTGATTATTAAGGGTTATGAAGCGATAATTTTCATTTCAACGCAAAGTAACTTTCCTTATAGGCTACATTGTAGTGTGTGATAGTTTAGCAATTGAATTGCAAAGTTAATATGCGGCAATCTAAGGGAGGATCCAGAGACATGAATTTAATATTACATTATGAGACTGGGAAAGTTAAATTCAAGCAATTAAATAAATATAGAATTAAAAGCTAGTGTTAGTAATGACAACCATGAAAAGACAGCTGGTTTGCAGATATCCTTCAGGGAAAAAACATCTGTCCTTTTGTGACTAATTGTCCTCTGAATAATCTACCTACTTACTCAGCTCAAGGGAAATTAAGGGCAGACGATAACCTTTGGCCTTGACAATTATATGCATATATCATTAAATAATACAAAATGGTGCATTTACGTCAACTTGAATACACTATGTATAAATATTTAAGATAAATAATTAACTTTCATTACAGTGTGAAGTATTGCAGTAGTAAAGAAATGTTCTTGTATCTAATTTCAGGGGAGAACAACGTAGAAGAATGGAAATGCGAAACCATAAATTCTTCATTAGTATTTTTTATAATGAGAAACTCGTTTCATCCACTATCACTTCACAACTGCAATCAGATTTTACTGTACAATTTCAACAAATATTCAATGTTCAGATTATACACAAACCTGAAAACATTAGATTAGAGGTAACTACTATTAAAACTAGCTATTGTTATAGGCTTGAGTAGCAAGAGACTATTGGATTATGAATGACCAGATCATGTGACTTTTTCTACATTTGCAGTCCTAATAATTATGTTAATGATGAAGGTACTACCATTGTACTGTTAGCTTACAATTGTGGTACACGGAACCAAAGACAGAATAAGTACATTTTTGAGTGGGTTGTAATTGACTTACTGAGAGAACATAGATTGCTTCCTTTTCCGTTATAGGTGATAGATGTTGTGGGGGGTGGGGGTTGCAATGGATATTGTTGACAAGCTGCTGCAGTGCAGTTAGCAAGTGCTATAAAATATATCTACAGTTAAAGGAACACATTTTTAGGTGGAAAGGATATAGGATATGTGATTGTAGAATAAGGTCTTGAACTTTTTGTATGCACATTCTGGGAATTAAACCTTTTACATTGATCTGCTCTAAACATTTCCCACTGGTTGACCGGAGGCGTAATTACCTTTGTGATGGGGCTAAAGATTCCATTCTCCACATCGGTTCCTCAAACAAAGCCAAATGAACACTGAAATATCATTGAGCTATCTTCAATTTTGAGTATTTCCCTCATGTCTATAGCTGTCTTACAATTCCAAGGGACGAGTCTGTAGTCCCTTAGACAATAGACAATATGTACAGGAGTAGGCCATTCGGCCCCTTGAGCCAGCACCGCCATTCAATATGACCATGGCTGATTATCCACAATCAGTACCCCGTTCCTGCCTCCTCGCCACATCTCCTGACTCCGCTATCTTTAAGAGCTCTATCTAGAATGCTTGAGAGAACTACTTTATGTTGAACTTCTCTGTGATAACATTGGATATCAAAGGCAGAGAAGTTAAGGTATGAAAGGGATGGGAAATTAATGATATGTATAGCTGGAAGCTGAGGATCACCTCTCCAGACTAAATAGAGATACAGGTCCTCCCTGGTTAATACAGGGTTAGTTCTGTGCCTACAAACTATTTGTAACTCAAACAAGTTTCAATTCGGAAATGTGGCCACCCAGCATTATCTATATAATATTAAAACTGTGTGGCTGCTGGCTGGCTGGCTGTGTATGTTTCTGACTTGTGGCTGCCAGCCTTTGATTCGTTGCTACGCCAACGTCAGACCCAGAAATGACGACTTATTTTCCATTTCGGTAGAGATTACACTTTTCATTCCAAGTATCCACTCCTCATTAAATTTCGTCGTGTTTATGTACACATTTTTAATAAAATCCTTCCCCCCCCCCCCCCCCCCCCACTCACTCATTTTGTTGCCTCCTGCTGGACAGCGACCATACTGGCTGCTGGCGCCCGTATCTCGCCTCAAAGACGCCATTTAAAAAACAGCCGCACTGCTGATTCCTGAGCCGCTTGAGTTGGAGGACCATGTCTCCCGTGGGGGCTACGGGTAGGGAATGGCTGCGTTGGGGGAGCAAATATATAAAATTATGAATGTGCCAAGATAGTACTTATATGTTCACTTAAATAAAGGAAATCTTGGGTAGTCATGGGTGCAATTTAGAATTCATGGGTATTATAGCATTTGTCTCACTCTTTATATACATACACTAATTTATAATTATATATATTTTGGACCTATCGTATAGAATATGGACTAGGAATTTGTCCTTGCCTTACATCCCTTTGACTACATGCATTAGACATGCAATTTGTACTCTCTTTCTGAAATTTGGATCCTTTAACTTCAAGGGAACTGAATTTTAGACTAGAATAATGTATGCATACTTTATTTTATTATGGGACCAAGAACACATTTCCAACCCTCTAAAGACATATTACCATTTTACGATAATAGTTTTTTCAGTAACTATCCAAACTGCTCTGAAACTGATTTATTATCTGCATTGTGGACAACATCAAGGGATATTGATTTAAATGATCAATAAACACAAAAAGTCATACCACCTGCTAACAATCTTATGTCATTCTATTTAATAGATTTATGAATTAATAAACACAAAGATGAACTTGTTGGCAAAACTATACATACCTGTTCCTGAAGTAACCATGATTACCAGCACTGTTGCTTTGGAAGAGATAGAATTCAGTAGTGATGAAATAGTTGTAACTAACCACGATGGAGTTGGAAGCAGTAAGTATATATACACGTATTGAAATACTGAAGATTTAAACTAAAAAACGCTGTCTTTTTTGAGGATTTTTCAAATCGCAGCCAAGAAATATGAGGATCTCAATGTTGGAAACATATTGCCCCCTCTTGCTAAACCTAATGCAGACCACAGACAATATTATTATTGAAACAAGCTACGACTACTCTGTGTTAGTGTTCATCTATCTATCTATCTATCTATCTATCTATCTATCTATCTATCTATCTATCTATCTATCTATCTATCTATCTATCTATCTATCTATCTATCTATCTATCTATCTATCTATCTATCTATCTATCTATCTATCTATCTATCTATCCTATTACTAAACTCTCATCTTGTCCTCTTTGCGTTTTTTTAAAATTTGTGCAAAATCGTTATCGCTAGGATTTTTTCGCCACCTTACTCACTGTTATCCTCTGCTCCAAGCGCATCAAGTTTTGTTCCGATTGGTGGAATATTACAAAAGTTATGAAGGTTTAAAAAATTGTGAGATCACAGATTGGTCTTCTCGCCTGTCAGTCACCATGAAGGTAACGCCCCTTCCGGCACCCGCTGTTAATCACCGGACGGGGCGAGGAAAATAAAATCCCGGAGGCGGGGCTGAGTCCGCAAGCCATGCTGATTGAGTCTGCAAGCCGTGCTGATTGAGTCCGTGAGCCATGCGGAGGAGAACGACCAGTGAAGCGACCAGTGACCAGCGCCCGCTGTGAGTCCCCATCGCACCCCCAACCCCTTCCCCTCTGGTCCTCCTCGCTGGCTCCTGCCCCCTCCTCCGTAATACTGCACACTCCTCCATGGCTCTTCCCCCATCTTTTCTCCAAGCTCTCTCCCCCCCTGCCCCCACTCCTTGTTATGGGAATAGCATCATTTGTGGTGCAGTACCAATGATGGAATATCCATGATCCACAAGTAGCCAAAATGGATCCTGAATTAAAATGGCTGAACCCAAGGCTCGAATGTAAAGCCTCTGTTAATTAGTTGTGTAGCTGTATTAGAGCAATTTACAGTAAGGAAACACAATATTAAAACATGGTGTCAGATCGGGGCCTGTTTCACGATTCATCGAGAGTTTTGATTGGGTGCACGGCGACAGAAGATGACATTTGTGAGTGAGTACTACCGAGAGACGAGTGTGCGGCCTACATTGTTTCCATCAATTGAGGGGCGCATTTGTCAGGAAAGTGGAGCAGTTAAAGCCCCCTAGGCAAATGAATTTTGAGGCAAGGGACCTGCCAATGGAGTGGAGATAATGGAGGGAGGAGTTTGAGCTCTATGTTGATTTGAGCATGGAAGGGAAGGATGACAAGACAATGAGGAAACTCCTCATGTATCTAGTTGGACCGCAAGGGAGAGAGCTCTACCAAACGCTAGAGACACGGACACCGGAGGGCAAGAAGTTACGCTAGAGCAGGCTCTTGATGCTTTCGAACAGCATTGTCAACTCATGAGGAACGAGACCATCGACAGGTGTAAATTCTTTACGAGGAGCCAAGAAATAGGGGAGACTTTTGATTTGTTTTTAATAGAACTGAAGCTCTTGGCAGCTCATTGTGGTTTCAGAGAGTTGAAACATTCACTGAGACGGGATAGAATAATATGCGGCATAAGACATGACATGCTGCGGGAGAAACTTCTCCGAGAAACCTCACTTGACTAAGAAAAGTGTGTGAAGGCATGCCAGGCTTCAGTGCTTGCCAAGGCCAGAGTTGATGTCCTGTTAAGTGACCAATGACAAGATGTCTGTGCAGTGAGACGAGGGGAAAAGATACCATCCAACCATACAGTGCAAATACTGTGGATACAAACACAATAGGAAGAAGGAGAAATGGCCGGGAGAGTTTCAAATGCCATAAGAACGATCAAGATAAATTTATTTGTCACGTACCAATTGGTACAGTGAAATGGGTGGTCACCATACAGCCATACGAATAATAAAGAGCACAGAACACGATAAACTTTAACAGAGACATTCCCACACAGCGGAATCAAATGTTTCCACTGTGAGGGAAGGCTCTAAAATTCAGTCATCCTCCTCCGTTGTCCTTCCGTTGTTCACCCATGGTCGGGGGGCTCCCGAACCCCTCACAATCGTCGCCATGGGTGGCCCGATGTTCAGGCCCTCATGGATGATGGAACTCCGACGTCGGAACGTGAGAACCACCTCAACGGTTTGGACATCTGAATCGGCCACATCCTCAGCCGAAGACCACAGGCCATGCTGGTTGGAGATTCAACACTGGTGGCCCTCAGCAAAGGGCCCCAGGACTTCATGATGTTGGACAGCGTCGCCCACGCTGGGAGCTCTCAAAACCCCAGCTCCGAGATGTTTAAGCAGCAGGCCCAGCACTCCGGAGCTTCAAACGGTGATCCTGGTAGGCATCCGCCCGCTCTGCGGTGAATCCAGTGCTGCGCTGCCGCCGCTGAAGCTTGGTTCAGTCCCCAGCAGGAAAGGCCGCACCAATCCAGTTGGTAGGCCGCACCAATCCAGTTGGTAGGCCGCGAGGAGGTGAAAGAGGACGCGACTTGGAGAATAGTTGCATCCTCGCCAGGAAGTGACTGGGAAACGGTTTCCCCCTTACCCTACCCCCCTCCCCCACATAGAAAAACTAAAGAATCCTCCAAATCACACTTTTAAAACACTAAAAATTAAAAAAAGATTGATAAACAGCCAGACTGTAGGTGGCGCCCCTACTGGACAAATCGCATTACATTTCAGATCATTTTGCATCACACCACACGGAAAGGCAGGTGCAACAGAAGAAAGAAATGAAAGGGGAAAAACCTGTGCATGCAGTGGTGAAAGTAGAGAGTTCCAGTGATGAGTATGATGACACAATGGAACTGCAACTAGAAGCAGTAAAAGCGGAAAGTCTGCACAGTGTTGAGACTCAATTCCCAAAGAAAATCTTTGCGACCATGATGCCGAAAGGGAAGGAAATAAAATTCCAGGTGGACAGTGAAGCCACATGTAACATCATTCCCAATATGTATGCAAAGGATGTGGATGAAACTAAGCAAGTATTGTCAACGTACAACAACACGACAATGGTGCCTCTTGGGAAAAGCAACGTGAGACTTGTGAACCAAAGAATGGAAGGAAATACAAAGTAGAGTTTGTAGTCCTGGAGGAAGACTACATTCCAATCCTGAGAAGCAGGGCAGCCCAGCAGATGGGGCTCATCTCAGTGTGTAAAGAGAACATAATGATATTGAATGGCAGTGAAATCCCTCTGAGCAGTCTGAGTATGCTGATGTGTTTGAAGGGACAGGTAAATTTGAGGGCAAGTACCATCTGCAGGTAGATGACAGCATAACACCGGTGATCCATCCACCACGACGAGTACCTGTAGCCTTATGGAGTAAGCAGAAAGAGGAGTTAGACAGACTAACAGAAGCTGAAATAATTGTCCCAGTAGAGACCCACACTCTTTGGGTATCCAGCCTTGTGTGTGTGGAAAAGCCCAATGGAAAGTTGAGAGTGTGTTTAGACCCGAGGGATCTGAACAAGGGGCTGAAAAGAAGTCCTTACCCAATGACGACGATTGAAGATGTCCTCACAGACCTGAATGATGCCAAGGTCTTTGGCACGTTTGGCGCCAAGAATGGGTTTTGGCATGTGGAACTGGATGATGAGAGTTCTCATCTTACGACATTTAACACACCATATGCCAGATATAGATGGAGACGCATGCCATTTAGTCTGTCCACGGCCCCTGAAGAGTTCCAGCAACGACAGAACCAAGTGTTGGAGGGCCTGGAAGGAGTGAGGTCTGTGTTCAAAGTTTAGATAATTCCGAGCACTGAACTGTCGCAGATCCAGGTAATGACAATTTGGAATTGCGGAATCGCAGATGGCGCAGATGTCGCCAAATGGAAAGCGGAGCCTCCCGGCGGAGTACGACCAGCGAAGCAGCCAGCGAAGCAACCAATGAAGTGACCAGTGCCCGTTGTGAGTCCCCAATGCACCCCCAACCCCTCAGTCTGGTCCCCCTCACTGGCTCCTGCCCCACCCTCCCCCATAATACCGCACTCACCCTCATGGCACGTCCCCATCTTATCTCCGAGCTCTCTCCCCCCTGCCCCCACACCTCTCCCCCCTGCCCCCTGCCCCCTGCCCCCTGCCCCCACATCCCCCCCCCCCCCACACCCCAACCGCCCCCACACACACCCTCCCCCTCCCACTCACCCCTCCCTTCCACACATCGCTCACAACCATCCCCTGCCCAACACACCCTTCTCCACCCAAACCCTCCTGCCCACAAATACATCCCCCCACACACCCCTCACCCCCCACAACCCCTCTGCCCACGCATACCCCCCTCCCCCACACACCCCTCCCTCCAACACACCGCTTCCCTGCCAACCCCTCCCCTCACGACCCCTCCCCCCACAACCATTCCACCCCACAACCAGTCCTTGCCCACACCCCCCTCACCCCACAACACCACACCCCCCCCCCCCCACACACCCCTCCCCCCCACAACCATCCTGCCCCACACACCTCTCTCCCCTACTACCCCCCTCCCCCCAACAAACCCCCTCGCCCCACAACCCCCCCCCCCCCCATACAACCCCCCACACTTCCTCTCCCACCCCACACCCACACCCCCCCCACCACACCCCCCCCCCCCATGGTGACTGGGGCTCAACGGGTCCCACTTCGTCTAGTATACAGTATTAACCTTCTCCTTTTCCACCTGTCCATTGCAGGTTCCCAGAATATCTTTCTCTAAGTTTTCTTCAGAAGGCATCTCAACAAATCGCCTCAATCACATTGTGCAGTAGTGTGTTCCACATTCTAAACATTGAGTCAAACAAAATTCTTATTTCTTGTTGAATTTACAATAAACCCCCACAACCCCTCCCCCCACAACCCCTCCATCTGTACTTCTTGCTGCCTCAAGAAAAAAAGCTAACATCACCAAGGACAGCTGACATCTCTTTCTCCTCTCCTGTTGGGCAGAAAATACAAAGCTTGAAAGCACTTATCACCAGAGTCAATAACCATCCCTACTGTTATCAGAATCTTGAAGGGGCCTTGCGTTAAGGATGAATACAGAACTTCCAATCTGCCTTGTTACTGACCTTGCACAATTTTAACTACAATTTCTGTGTAGCTGTAACACTTTATTCTGCACTCTGTTTATTGTCACTTTTGCACGACTTTGATGTACTCATGTATAGTCTGATTTCCCTTGGTAACATGCAGCACAAATGTTTTCACTGTATCTTGGTACATGTAACAATACAAAAGCCCATACTAACATCAGTACGGTTTTAGTGTGTATTGTAAAGGTAGTTGTACAATCTGGTTTACAGCAGATACAGAGACTGTTTGATCAGTTACACGGGAATTCTGTTGGCAGTTTGTAGCCTGAGGATGCTGTTGTCCCTCAGAAAATTAGTATTTCTCCTCCTACACTGATTCTCATTTCTGTCTTCCGCCAATTATTCCAGATTGCAATCATGACAAGACGCAGCAGTAAAGCAGTCCCTGTTTTGACTCAACTTTATCATGAGTGACAATAGGAGCTTTCCATGATGAGATGTGGTACAGTATCTACAACATCTTTGCCCAAAACACAAACATTCTCTTATAAGAACAGAGCCAATAAAGTTGAGATGAACTTATGATCACTTGTAGCACTTACGCTTTATAACTTGAAGCTCAAATCCAGTGGTACATAACAGGAATGTACGCAGGCTCAGAAAAAATAGCATGCTAGAGCTGCCCAACATTGGACAAGCCCTTCAGCCCAATTTATCTATACCTTGCAGCTCTTCCTCCACCAAGGCCTGATGGAGAACTGTGGGAACGTACATGTCTGACCTTAATTCTGCATAAGGGACTGGCTGGCATGGCAATTTTTTATTCTCTCATTTCATCCAAGGGGTCCTGGATGTTTGGTTTATGTGTACAAGGGCACTACACAATCCTAGATCTTGTTACTGATTGCAATGGGACAAATTCCCATTTACTCTTTATTTTTCTACTATGCATTCGCTTATTCATACAAAAATGACCCCTTTACAATGAAGCTCAAATCCAGTGGTGCATACATGGAATGAAGGCATAGCTTAAAAAAATAGCAGCAGAGAGCTGAACAAGTTGTCAACACCGATCAAGTTGCATGACCAAGCTTGCCTGTGCCTGGCCCATTATCCTCCAAACATTTCCTATCCACTTACCTGTCCATGTTTCTTATAAATGTAATGATACCTCTCTCCACCCAGGTCATTCCATACAGGCACCACCCACTGTGCGAAAACGTTGCCACTTGGATCTGTTAAATTTCCGTTCTTAAATCTATCCCCAACCATTGGAAAAGATATGTTTTTACCTTACCTTTTTCTCATGTTTTTTTTAACATTTGTACAGTCACCCCTCAGCCCCCCATGCTCCAAAGAATAAGGACCCAGCCCTTCCAGCCACTCCTTATAACTCAAATCTCGTAAATATACTTTGCCTATTTTCTAGTTTAGTGACATCCTTCCCATAGGTGGGGCTACCAGAATTGCACATTTCTCCATATGTGGTCCTACCAACATATTTTACAACTGTAACATAATGTTCCAAATTCTCACCTTAACACCTTGACCGACGATGATAAGTGTGGCAAAAACCTTCTTTACCTGTCTTCTGTGTTGTCAACATCATGGGACAAGGTTTTCCTTCAGCAGTGGTTCAGGGTCCGAGTGAAACCACACCTGGAGTATTGTGTGCAGTTTTGGTCTCCAAATTTGTGGAAGGACATTCTTGCTATTGTGGGTGTAGCGTAGGTTCACAAGGTTAATTCCCAGGATGGCGTGATTGTCATATGCTGAAAGAATGGAACGGGCTTGTATACTCTAGAATTTAGGATGAGAGGGATCTTATTGAAACATAGAAGATTATTAAGCGATTGGACACACTAGTGCAGGGGTTCCTGACCTTTTTTGTCCTGTTTACCCCAGGCAACTTTAATAGCACATAACAATGTTATTTCACTTATTTATGAACAACCAATGATGAACAGATACCAGAACCAAACACAGTCAATCAGTGATAAAAAATATGTACAAATCCAGAATCAACAAATTTACCCCCTGGGTAGGCAACATTTATGCCATGGGGGTAAATAGTAAGATTAAACGAGAACTTACCAGTTTGAAGTTTGATCTGTATTTTATGACGAGTTACGATGAGGGATTACGTGAAGAACCCGCTCAGTGCGCAGGCGCGGCATACTTCCAAGCAGCGGTGTGGAATCACAGATAGACACAGTTATTTGAAGTAAAGATAGTAAAGATAAGGAGACATCAGTTTACTAGTTTGATCCATATAATGAGGGTGGGAGCGTAGGGCACGTAATCCCTCATCGTAACTCCTCATAAAATACAGATCAAACTTTGAACTGGTAAGTTCTCGTTTAATCTTACTATTTTATTTCGGAGTCACGTGAGTGATTCCGTGAAGACTTCAAAGGTCTGTGATTTCAAACCGTGTAACAGTTTTTATTTCACTCACTGCCGAAGTTCTTGAGAGAGGAAGTGTTATCGTAATCAACCAATGGATCTGTTTTTTCAAGAAACAGAAAGGTATTTATTAACAATAACAAAAATAAATAGCTCCCCTGAGCTTAAATTAAATATTTGCAGTTTGTAATATTCTGTCTGCAAATAAGTCAGGCTTTATCAACGGTTTATTATAAAAACATTCTGAACGTCGTTTCCCTCGACCATCCTGCCGTATTGAGAATGTGGTCAACCGGGACGTCCATTCGTTCAGCCACTGATGTCGATGCTGCCCTAGTGGAATGGGATTTAAATGTATTAGTGTCTATTCCGGCAGCTTTCAGTACCTGTTTGAGCCACCGTGAAGTGGTTTGGCTCGTTACCCCGCCATGAGGTTTCTTGTGGCTGACCCATAGGGCTTTTTCTCTCCCTCTGAGATTGTGGGTTGTGTATATATATTGTTGTAGATGGGTCACCACACACAACCTTGGCTCTGGTGGGTAGGCCCGGAATACCACCAGTGAATTGGGCGTTCCTGGCCTGCTTTGTTTCACCAGACCTAGAATGATAAACGTAATCTGGTCTGGGGCGACCTCCATGTTGTCCAGTCTTAATTTGTGCAGCAACTGGATCCTCTGAGCGGCTGCGAGTGCCATTAACATGAGCGTCTTTAATGTAGATATCTCGAGGCTGAGGGATCTAGCTCGTGGCCATTCCCTGAGGTATGTCAATACCACACTGATATCCCAAATATGGGTATACCTGGGTTTAGGGGCTTAATATTAAAATTGCCCTTCATGAGTTTTACCACCAGAGGATGGGATCCCATGGCCTGCTGTCCTGCTGGTTTTAGGTAAGCAGACAGGCCGCTTTGTGCTGTATTGATGGCACTGTAACTGATCCCTTCGTCATGGTGTAGATGGGCCAGGAACTCCAGCACGTCGGTGGTTGTGGCAGTTGCATATGTTGTCCCTGTTTCCTGGCAGTACTTCTCCCATTTTTGATACAGGTTAAATACTGCCTCCTGGTGGATGTTCGCAGGGATGCCGACATGGTGGTGATAGTTCATTCGGATAATCCCAGTCCCTGGTAAGGTCTATTCAAAACCTACAACCCAGGAGTTTGATGTTTTCATGGCATGGGTGGCTTATGCCTGATACTGGGTGAGTCAACAACCGTGGTCCACTAGGGAAATCCATAGGTGACTCGACCACCATGTCGTGATGAACTGGGAACCATGGCTGTGTAGGCCAGTCGGGCACCATCAATATCCCAGAAGCAGAGTCCATCTGTATTGCGAAGTACCCGACTGATGAGGCAGAAGGGAGGGAAAGCAAAAACCCAGAAATTCCCCCCCAATCCAGCGTGTAGGCATCTACCGCTGCTGCCTCTGGTCTGGTTCCCAAGTCACATACATAGGTAACTGGTGATTCCGTCTTGTTGCAAACAAATCGATGTCTGGCGTTCCATATTGCTTAATAACTTTAGCAAATATTTTGGGTTTAACATCCATTCGATGTTATCATTAAATTTTTCCGTGACCTGGTGTCTGCCACTGTATTTAGCTTACCTAGTAGATAGGCAGCCGATAGTAAAATATGTCTTTCGACACACCATTGCCAGATCTGATTGACCAATTTGTCGCACGATAATGATTTTATGCTCCCCATATGGTTAATATAAGCCACCACCGTAGTATTATCAATCCGTAACCGCACATGCAAGTGCTGCATTTTAGATGCATATTCTTTTAAAATAAAAATACTCAACATTTCTAAATTGATGCCCAGTGTGTGTGGTAATGATGACTCTGGTTAGTCCATCTGGCACCTGTGCTGGATATGGGGTTAGTTGCCCCCCCCCCCCAGGCTTGAGCACTGGCATCTGATTAATAACTAAAGTAGGGTTAGTGGTGATGATAGGGCTGAAACTGTGCCACACATTCTCTGCCCCCCCCCCCCCACTGTAGCTCTGATATAGCTCCAGTGGGTAATTTCATGATTCGATCATAGTGACCCGAATATCGTTTTAGTGCATGTACCTTTGTTCTTTGTAGATTTTGATAGTGCAAAGGTCCGATTTGTCCATGGTAGTACATGGCTTCAACCTAGATTTATCTGGAGTAGGACAAACCCCAGTGTTTCAAGGAGCTGTTTTGTAGCTAATACTGCTGCCACAGCCAATTCCTTTGTTTCCCTACTATGAGAATATCATCCAGATATGCTATGACAATATGCTTTTGTTTCCTTAGTATTCCCATGGCTACTTTTAATATTTTGGTGAATTGTCTAGGGGCTGGAGTTAGACCATTGGGCAATCTCTATACTACCACAGCTGCCCCAACCAGCTAAATTTTAGGTATCTGCAATGATCCTTGTGTATGGGTATTAGATAGTAAGCATCTTTAATATCAATGCTTGCTATAAATTATCCTTTGGAGATCAGTTGTCTGACAGTAACAAACGTCTCCATCTTGAAATGTATATACTCAACAAACTTATTTAGTGATGTTAAGTCAATGATGATGCGACTTCCACCATCTTTTTTGGGCCAATGTTGAACTGGCGATAATATCTCTGATATAACTGAATTTTGTATCCACTAATGTTGTTGAGTATATACTAGTTACTCGTGACTAATTACCCCATACTTCTTTAAACAAGTGTATTCGCCCCCTGTTAGTAGAGCACCCTTGTTCTCTATATGCTGGCAGAAACCAGACCCACCTACCTCCATGGTTATGGGTATTCTTCTGTTTCCTCCTGGTCCAACGAGTCTTACACGTCGTATGACGTGGTGGGGGTGGCGCGTTTTCCCTGGGGCCTGCTCTGGGCCCTGGCCTGAAAGGCTTACAGGATTGGCATGCAGGCCCCGAGCTTTCACCAGTACCATAAGGTATACCCAGCTGGTGGATGCATTAGAGGTACTGCTGACTGGTTTACGTGTGGTGCTCATTCCAGACACTGCCGCCTTACCCCGATATTTTTGACACGTCGTCCAGTTTTTTGAAAAACTTTGTTTGAAGAAGGGTTTTTGGCCCGAAACGTTGCCTATATCCTTCGCTCCATAGATGCTGCTGCACCCGCTGAGTTTCTCCAGATTTTTTGTGTACCTTTTTAAAAACTTGGCTTGATCACGGATCCTTCTGTCTGGCTAAGTTGTTGTGTCGGCGTTCTCACAGTCTTGTGAATTTTGGTTGAAGGCAGGTTTTATAACTTCCTGAGAAGTTGCGGGGCACTGCGAACAGTAGGGTCAGGTGTTTTGCCATACTACCCTGACCTCTGGAAGAGCATGTGAATGATAGCCGACATCAGGCATATCAAATTCATTTTTAAATATTGGGTTTTTTGAGAGCGATGCTCAATGTATCCCCCAATAATGGTGGGCACTTTGAGTAATGTAATTTAGGGGAGGCGTGATGAATCCAACACCTCATGACTACCTGTCTTGGAGAGGTTCTTTTAAAAGAACAGGTAGTAAGCTGGTCTGTCAGTCGAGACTGAAATTTATCTCGCTAGTGGTGAAGCCACATAGCGGCCACACCCAGCAGCTGTTCCTGATCCTGTACCTCAAGCATACTCCCGATGTTGTTCAGCCAGTGACCCCTCTTCTTTGACCAGCCCAGCTCTGGTCCCATCAATCCCTCGACAAGGGAGATGGCCAGTGCAATAGCACTGGAGTTTTTAGCTCCATGACTGGATTCAGGGAATTTTAGCTCCCTTGTCAGTTGTACAGTACAGAGACAACAAAATGCATGACCTCCTCTGGCTTGGGGAAACAGACATACTTGTTTTTTGTATGAAGTGCTGATCCCATCTTCTGTGTCTGTCTCCAGCCTGAGGTTTGGTCTTACCTTGTTGTTAGAGGCTGTCTGCCGTTTTTGGGCGGCATATCAGCGGCGAGTATCAGTCGGGTTCTCGGGCGGCGAGTCTGTTGGTCCTTGTCAGGGAGTCTGCAGGGGTGCCAGCTGGTTTTTAAATTTCCCTCCGGACCGCTGCTGTTAGTCAAACAGCTTGTTTAGCGCCCGGACCCGCCTGCATCAGCGCGTTAATGCCCCGCCTGCACTGAGCGGGTCACGTAGACTCACGTGACTCCGAAGTAAAATTTACCCCACGTTGGGAACCCATTGACCATTATACCCCCAATTTTAGTGTCATCCACAAACCTAATCCCACCACCTACATTCACATCCAAATTGTTAATATAGATAATAACAGTGGACCCAGCGCCAAACCCTGTGACAAGCTACTCATTACAGGTATGCAGTCCGAAAGCAACCCTCTACCATCACCCTCAGCTTCCTACCTTCAAGCCACCTTTCTGACCAGCTTTTTTTTAGTCATCTGTTGTGACAATGTCAATTCATCATTCAGATGATAGGTTCCCTCTTCAGGGCTACAGCTGAGTTCATGATGTTCAATAAGAGAGCAAGACTTCCATTTTTTTCAGGTATTTGGTTTCCTTCCAGAGTAAGCTATCATTGAGGCTATACAGATGCCAAAGAAAAAATCACTTGAAACTGCCATCAGTTGACAAAAGTAATAGAATATGCGAGCAGACAAGAATAAGACACACAAGCGTTTGGGATGTGGGAGGAGACTCAAATAGCTGAAGGAAACCCACATAGTCACGGAGATAGTGCAAACTCCAAACGGACAGCATCCTAGATCATGATTGTACCCAGGCCTCTCGTACTGTGAGCCGCTCTTCCAGCTGCATGGATTGTCACCTTGTCGTGGTGGAGAAGCTTGTGTGGACCTAAGATCCTGAGAGCGATGCCGTCTGGAGCCATGCTCCTGGTAGGGTCACCCATGGCGGTAAGATCGAGGGGGAGGTCTCTGATCAAGAGCAATCCAACCAAGACCTCAATGGTGGAACAGATGGAGGACGATGGCTGACCTTAGTGGAGCGTCACAACGGCCGGGAAGGTGGATGAAGGCTGCGGCAGAAAAGGGTCTCCGGTCAAGAACCGTGGGGTGGCTGCCTGTGCACCAGTCTCCCCACGTTAAAGTCACACACAGGCGTCCTCCATTTAGCACCCTGGAGGAGTGAAGGAAAACACCAAATGCAAACCTCCACTTCCTTGTGGCTATTACCTTATTCAGGAAAGGCGAAGACTGGATCATGGCGGAATATGTGGTGGAGACCACCATTTGGTGGTCCAATGGGTAGGAAGGTGGACCCAACAAAGCGTCGTGGAGCGCAATTAGGGCACAATGTTCATGCAGAACACTGGTGGCCAACCACTGTATCCTGACCTATCGCCAGCCGTCTTGACTATGTCTTGCCACTGGATCCAGATAGGCCGGGACAAAAGAGTGTGGCTGACGATTTGCGCAACTCCCCCTCACTTTAATCCAAGTCCAGCGCATGTCATGACTTCAGGACCCGTTCCGCCTAACTGGGCGAAGCAAGATCACCATAGGAGTGCGTGCAGCTTAGAAGAAGCGCGCCGCAGACACTCAGAGGAAACGCAACGTGCGCAAGACTCGAGCCACTTCAACTGCAGCACCCACCCAACTGTGTCCCATATGATGGCGAGCATTCCGGGCCCAGATCGGTCTCCCCTGTCACCTCCGGACCCACAAACAAAAACACTGAAGTCATGGTCTTCTTCGACTACGAAGGACGAACAACAACAACCAGCTGCACCACTGGGCCTCATTGACGTTTCAATAATTAAGGGGAAAGAATTAAATGTGAAGTTGGAAGGAGAAAGTTTATCATACTATAAACCCTCAAAGTACAAGGATGTCAAGACAGCAAAACTCTAAACTACATCTCATTGAAGGCTAATGTTTTCAGAAACTCAAAATCCTATTGATAAAATGTTGTATGGTGCAGTCAAAGATTAATTTAAGTGTTTTCCTGGAAGCTGTTAAGGTGACACTACATATATTTCTTCATCTGGGTTTTCCTATATTCGTGCTATGACTGTCAGGACATTGCAATTTGCAGCATGCCTTTGTATTAGGAAGGTCATAGAGGTTCTCAACTTGAATTCACCTCTAATATATCTATCAATATGTACATTGAGGGCTTGTCAGGATTGTAGAAAGCATAACATTAAAATAGGCACAGCACAACTGATTTCTACACTAGTACCTGGTTCTACCAGTTTTGTTCCTTCAGATCCACTTTTTCTTAAATTTTATGCATGACATTGACAAGGGTTTTAGAGGGATTTCAAGATCTGATATCTGAGGAATTATCTGTCATGACTATGATAAATGAAATATGTGTAAGCCAAAAGTTTAATATTTTGCCCAATCTAACAATTGACTTATTTTCTATGGGTAGATACACCGTTTCTTTTAGATGAGGGGAAATCTGAAGAGTGTTTGTTGACATCTGGAAGATTACTGTATGCTGTATCATGGGGAATAGATGAGAATGGCACAGCCCTTGCACCTCCAGCACCAAAGCCAAAAGCCTATACAGAAAGGTAAAGAGTTGTGGACCAGATAAAGAATGGTTTTAATTTAAGTGGAGACCACTATTTAAATTTAATGGTATTTTGGAAATGTGATTTCCTCTATTAGTTTTTAATTCTTTTTTCACTTTGTTTTTCAATAAAAACAATCCTTTGATGGATCCAGCGTTGGTTTTAAACTAATGAATGTCAATTATTCATGTTTTTGAAGATTCCTGTGGTCCTTTTTGAGAACCATTTTCTTTGATTAATTTATTTTGTATCTTTACTAATAAATACCAATAAAGGAAATAATATTGTTATTTTGCAGTTGGTATTAATTTGTAATAATTATGATATGGTGCATAAGTTTTAGAAAGGAGTGAATAAAAACAAAAATAATCAAGCAGAAGTATTACAGGCTTACCTAAATATCTGTTTATATGGCAGCTTTGTTAGCTAAATACCTGGGGAATTCACTTGGTCCTTGGATTGTAGGAATCAAAAAGTTAGATTTGAACCCTTTGCAGATTCATGAGACTATGAGAAGGTCGTGGAGTCGTCTAAATGGATGAGTATACAAGGGAACCATGGAAGCAATAACCCCTTTGGAGTTTTTGAAAAGGAACAGGAGGGAGGACGGTATAACAATTATATATGGTGAATGATTGAAGGTGAAGGCTATTGAGGTGGACAATGTGAATCCTGTCATGGCTCTGGCTGGATGGAGAGGAGGTAAGAGCAAAAAGTGGGAAATGGAAACAGTCTTGAGAACCCTGGAAGGGAATTCATCGATAAGAGAAAAAAGGAAAATCTCGTAAGCCTTGGTGTGAAAGGTATCATTCGAACAGATACAAATAGAGTCAAATAAATTGGATGAGCATAATAAATGCCTTGCAGAGTTGAGTGGGAGGAGATATTGTACAGAAAATATTGGGCTATATCTGACCACCCACCCTGATGTTTAATTCAGCAGTGTTAAATCTCAGTAAACGGAGCTGAGGGTGGCATACATTTTAACTCCAGCGCTTTGAGCACAGCCCCATTTCATCTGAGTGGAGTCACTGGAAAAATGAAGGGTTTGTTTTTGAGTTTTATTTTGTCTTTTACTCGATTTATGTCAGTAAAATGCATTTTTAAAGACTGGAAAGTGTTTTAACTTTAGTTCATTTTAATTACTTACAGATAAATCTATTTCAACTGTTTTTAAATATCTCACACTAAAACTGCCAATGATTAGCAGCAAATTTTAGTTTGCAGTATACAAGTTGTCAATACAATATTTATGCTGTATTGTTATTTCAATGTTTCCTTCTGTGTGCTGAATTTATCAAACAACATTCAAAATACCACAAATTGTAATCATGAGAGCTAGTCAGAAGAATATAGGAAATTCGCAAATAAATTTGGCATATGGATCATGAATTGTTTTATGAACCTTGCACCCTTTACTTGATTTACAACATGGCTATACCAAAAATCCCTAGAATGCAGCTCCAATGTTTTTAAATCAAATTTTGCTGGAGCCAATACTCAGAGGAAACTTTCATATTGTAAAAAATTTGTGAGTGGAATAATGTGTGCAATGAAACAAATGTGACAAATTAACTTTTATTTTCCATTTAATTTCAGCATGGATGCTATTGCCTCAATTGGAATGTCTCGGATAAATGATTTGCAGAAACTTGCCAAGTGGGCAAAAAAAGCCAGAATTGATCCCAATGATCCCCAGAATTTAAACTTGATGCATGTAATTAAGGTTAGTGTAAATTGAGAATATGTTGGCTGATGAAGCAGAATACTGTAACTATACATATATTTACAAAACATATTATCCATGATTGCCTCGAAATTCCAGTGCTCTTGAAAGGGGGTGCAGAATTGCATTAACGCAGAAGAACTGGTCATTTTGGCTGATGTCCCGCTGTTTTGACACCACTTATGATGGAGATCTAAGGCCAGGATCACAGATTAACAGTCATTTCATATACTTGCACTTGAAATTGAGCCCAATCTCCCCATATTTCTGCAGCCTGGTTTAGGAAGCTGATCCAAGTGCACGTGGTCTGTAAGGCTTCGGTAATAGAGCTGCTACTCATACTCCAGCAACCCAGATTCAATTCTGATCTCCTGGTACTGTTGGCATTCAGTTTGCATGTCATAGAAATCATAGTCATATATCACAGAAAGATGGCCAAACATCAATTACACATTTACATTGATCCCATTTGTAATTCTTCCCACGTTCTTATCAACTCCCTCCAAACCACATGTGCCCATGTACGTGGGTTTCCTCCTACATCCCAAAGATGTGTGAGATGGTTGGTTAATTGGCCAATGTAAATTGCCACTACTATGTACAGTGCCCTCCATAATGTTTGGGACAATGACCCATAATTTATTTATTTGCCTCTGTACTTCACAATTTGAGATTTGTAATAGAAAAAAAACCACATGTGGTTAAAGTGCATATGGTCAGATTTTTGAAAAGTTTTTTTTAATACATTTTGGTTTCACCATGTAGAAATTACAGCTGTGCTTATACATAGTCCCCCCATTTCAGGGCACCATAATGTTTGGGATACATGGCTTCACAGGTTTTTGTAATTGTTCAGGTGTGACTGGCAGGCCAAGGAAGACCTCCACAGCTGATGACAGAAGAATTCTCTCTATAATAAAGAAAAATCCCCAAACACTTGTCTGACAGATCAGAAACACTCTTCGGGAGTCAGGTGTGGATTTATCAATGACCACTGTCTGCAGAAGACTTCAGGAACAGAAATATAGAGGCTACACTGCAAGATGCAAACCAATGTTAGTTGCAAAAATAGGATGGCCAGGTTACAGTTTGCCAAGCAGTACTTAAAATAGCAACTACAGTTCTGGAAAAACGACTTGTGGATGAGACGAATATTAACTTATATCAGAATGATGGCAAGATTAAAGTATGGAGGGGAGAAGGAACTGCCCAAGATCCAAAGCATACCGCCTCATCTGTGAAACATGGTAGTGGGGGTGTTATGGCATGGGCATGTATGGCTGCTGAAGGTACTGGCTCACTTATCTTCATTGATGATACAACTGCTGATGGTAGTAGCATAATGAATTCTGAAGTGTATAGACAGATTCTATTTGCTCAAGTTCAAACACATGCCTCAAAACTCATTGGCCGGTGGTTCATTCTACACCAAGACAATGATTCCAAACATACTGCTAAAGCAACAAAGGAGTTTTTCAAAGCTAAAAAATGGTAAATTCTTGAGTGGCCAAGTCAATCACCCGATCTGAACCCAATTAAGCTTGCCTTTTATATGCTGAAGAGAAAACTGAAGGGGACTAGTCCCCATAAAAGCATAAGCTAAAGATGGATGCAATACAGGTCAGGCAGAGCATCACCAGAGAAGACACTCCGTAACTGGTGATGTCCATGAATCGCAGACTTCAAGCAGTCATTGCATGCAAAGGATATGCAACAAAATACTAAACATGACTACTTTCATATACATGACATTGCTGTGTCCAAAACATTATGGTGCCCTGAAATGGGGGTCCATATATAAACACCACTGTAATTTCTACATGGTAAAACCAAAATGTATAATATATACCCTTTAATAAAATCTGACATTGTGCACTTTAACCACATATGTTTTTTTCTATTACAAATCTCAAATTGTGGAGTACAGAGGCAAATAAATAACTGATGGGTCTTTGTCCCAAACATATGGAGGGCAGTGTAAGTGATTAATAGAATCCACGACAAGTCGATGAGAATTGAATTTTGAATTTAAAATTCATTCCTTTATTGTCATTCAGACCTTTTGGTCTGAACGAAATTTCGTTGCCTGCAATCATACACAATAATAATAAATAACAAAACATACAATAAACACAAATTAACATCCACCACAGTGAGTTCACCAAGCACCTCTTCACTGTGATGGAGGCAAAAGTCTTAGTCTCTGTCTCTTCCCTCCTTGTTCTCCCTCTGCGCTGAGGCGATCCAGGCCGAAGATGCCGCCCTCCAGTCCAGCGGACCTCCGTGGTGAAGATGGAGAGGATGAAAAATAGGATTACTGTAATTGTGTACTTGATGGTCAACATGAATAATAGGCTTAAGGCCATGTTTCCATTTGGCACAACCTTCTCTGCACAACTTTATATTAGTACAATTGAAATGAATTAATTAGAAATGGTTGGAAGCGTGATTTACGCTGTGGTAAATTAACTTTAAGTATCGTGTTGTTGAAAAAATAAGCATTCTGTGATTACATTTCTAGGGAATTAATATTTATTTGAAATATGAAATGAAATATTATCTAAACCTGCATCACATCGGGTAACATAACTTATCTTTAAAACAAGATTAGATTCTAATGTGTAATTTGTACTTCTGCTCTTTCTGACAGTATGCCACTGAGGAGGATCAAAATGTCCCAAAATACTTTAGGTTACAGCAAATGCAAGATGAGTTTAACTTTATTACAGATGAAAAATTGGAGCAGTCTAGACGGTTTCGTCTTCTGATGCATAGAAATTCTGGTGTTCCTGAATATTGTTGCTATAAGCAAGTGCCGCCATATGAAAGAGAGATACCAGAGCATATTTTTGAGGTTAGAAATTATCTTTCAAAATATTAAAGTGCTACATTGGTAGAAAAATGCTTATAGCATAACATAGTGGTGCAAAATGTGAAGGGCAATGTGAGAAGTTAACTAAGCATGTTATAACAAAAATAGCAGAAGCTCTGATCACCAAGTTTCAAGTATCTTCAAGCACATGCAGCGGATCTGGACATAGCTTCAAGTACACAGGGAAAAAACAGAAGCAACAATAATCCACAAAAATTTGATCCATGTACATAGAACACCAAATGTCAGGAAACTTTTACGATATAATCATAAATGTCACTGCACATGTGATCTTTATGTGCAGAGGATTTGAAATACAAGGAGATAAAGGTTATGTTACGGATATACAAAACCCCAGTTCGACCCTGCCTTGAGAACTGTGAATAGTTCCACACATGACAACTTACTATTGACCATAGGAGAATACTGTATTTGATTTACCATGATAATATTCCAAGGGTTACATTCTAAGAAGTCAGGCCCGTACGAAGCTTTTCAAAAAGGGGGGTGGCATGACAGGATTACAAAAAATGTAATGTGAAATAATGTGCGCGCTGCACACATCACGAGCGCGAAGAGTGAAGTCCCTCGATGCCAGGGTTTTTAGATGCTCTCTGATGCATTCTGAGCCTTATTTTGGAACATTTTTGCACCAATTTTATGAGCAATATTTCAGAAATTAACAGGAACCCGAGAAACATAGAAACATAGAAATTAGGTGCAGGAGTAGTCCATTCGGCCCTTCGAGCCTGCACCGCCATTCAATATGATCATGGCTGATCATCCAACTCAGTATCCCGTACCTGCCTTCTCTCCGTACCCTCTGATCCCCTTAGCCACAAGGGCCACATCTAACTCCCTCTTAAATATAGCCAGTGAACTGGCCTCAACTACCCTTTGTGGCAGAGAGTTCCAGAGATTCACCACTCTCTGTGTGAAAAAAGTTCTTCTCATCTCGGTTTTAAAGGATTTTCCCCCTTATCCTTAAGCTGTGACCCCTTGTCCTGGACTTCCCCAACATCGGGAACAATCTTCCTGCATCTAGCCTGTCCAACCCCTTAAGAATTTTGTAAGTTTCTATAAGATCCCCTCTCAATCTCCTAAATTCTAGAGAGTATAAACCAAGTCTATCCAGTCTTTCTTCATAAGACAGTCCTGACATCCCAGGAATCAGTCTGGTGAACCTTCTCTGCACTCCCTCTATGGCAATAATGTCCTTCCTCAGATTTGGAGACCAAAACTGTACGCAATACTCCAGGTGTGGTCTCACCAAGACCCTGTACAACTACAGTAGAACCTCCCTGCTCCTATACTCAAATCCTTTTGCTATGAAAGCCAACATACCATTCGCTTTCTTTACTGCCTTCTGCACCTGCATGCCTACCTTCAATAACTGGTGTACCATGACACCCAGGTCTCGCTGCATCTCCCCCTTTCCCAATCGGCCACCATTTAGATAATAGTCTGCTTTCCTGTTTTTGCCACCAAAATGGATAACCTCACATTTATCCACATTATACTGCATCTGCCAAACATTTGCCCACTCACCCAGCCTATCCAAGTCATCTTGCAGTCTCCTAGCATCCTCCTCACAGCTAACACTGCCCCCAGCTTAGTGTCATCCGCAAACTTGGAGATATTGCTTTCAATTCCCTCATCCAGATCATTAATATATATTGTAAATAGCTGGGGTCCCAGCACTGAGCCTTGCGGTACACCACTAGTCACTGCCTGCCATTGTGAAAAGGACCCGTTTACTCCTACTCTTTGCTTCCTGTTTGCCAGCCAGTTCTCTATCCACATCAATACTGAACCCCCAATGCCATGTGCTTTAAGTTTGTATACTAATCTCTTATGTGGGACCTTGTCGAAAGCCTTCTGGAAGTCCAGATACACCACATCCACTGATTCTCCCCTATCCACGCTACTAGTTACATCCTCGAAAAATTCTATAAGATTCGTCAGACATGATTTACCTTTCGTAAATCCATGCTGACTTTGTCCAATGATTTCACCACTTTCCAAATGTGCTGCTATCCCATCTTTAATAATTGACTCTAGCAGTTTCCGCACTACCGATGTTAGACTAACTGGTCTGTAATTCCCCGTTTTCTCTCTCCCTCCCTTCTTAAAAAGTGGGGTTACGTTTGCTTCCTGCCAATCCTCTGGAACTACTCCAGAATCTAAAGAGTTTTGAAAGATTATTACTAATGCATCCACTTTTCTGGAGCTACTTCCTTAAGTACTCTGGGATGCAGCCTATCTGGCCCTGGGGATTTATCGGCCTTTAATCCATTCAATTTACCCAACACCACTTCCCGACTAACCTGGATTTCACTCAATTCCTCCAACTCCTTTGACCCGCGGTCCCCTGCTATTTCCGGCAGATTATTTATGTCTTCCTTTGTGAAGACGGAACCAAAGTAGTTATTCAATTGGTCCGCCATCTCCTTGTTCCCCATGATCAACTCACCTGTTTCTGAGTGCAAGGGACCTATATTTGTTTTAACTAATCTCTTTCTTTTCACATATCTATAAAAACTTTTGCAGTCAGTTTTTATGTTCCCTGCCAGTTTTCTTTCATAATCCATTTTTCCTTTCCTAATTAAGCCCTTCGTCCTCCTCTGCTGGTCTCTGAATTTCTCCCAGTCCTCCGGTATGCTGCTTTTTCTGGCTAATTTGTACGCATCATCCTTCGCTTTGATACTATCCCTGATTTCCCTTGTTATCCACGGATGCACTACCTTCCCGGATTTATTCTTTTGCCAAACTGGGATGAACAATTTTTGTAGTTCATCCATGCAGTCTTTAAATGTCTTTAAATGAGAGGTAGCTTTTTCACACAAAGGGTGCTGGGTGTATGGAACGAGCTGCCAGAGGAGGTAGTTAAGGCTGGGACTATCCTACTGTTTAAGAGACATTTGGACACGTACATGGATAGGACAGATTTAGATCGATATGGGCCAGAAGCGTGTGAGTGGGACTAGTTTAGATGGGACATGTCGGTCGGTGTGGGCAAGTTGGGCTGAAGGGCCTGTTTCCACACTGCATCATTCTACGACTAAAAAGTGAAGAAGAAAAATGCATGTAGATAAGTAGAGCAGATTTGAAAGAGGAGTGAAATGTAAAGGCAGAGAGAGGTTTATGGGTGGAAAGGAACATAGGAAAGGAGGGGAAAGAGTGGGCTTGGGCAGATGGGTGAAGGGAAAATAGACACAAAGTGCTGGAGTAACTCAGTGGGTCAGGCAGCATCAGCGGAGAATATGAATAGGCGACGTTTCACAGAGTGCTGGAGTAACTCAGCGAGTCAGGCAGCATCTGTGGAGAACATGGATAGGTGACATGTCACTGAGTGCTGGAGTAACTCAGTGGGTCAGGCAGCATCTCTGGAGAAATGGTATAGATCAAATTTCAGGCCAAGACCGTTCTTCAGTAATATTCATAGAGTGACATGCATAGACATTCCTGAATGTTACGCAAACCATCGTGAGCTACTTTGTTACGGTACTTGCCCTCTCCTATAACATCTCTGCTGCCTTGGGTGATGCAGGACAGGACACAAGCTTTGCCGTCTGTCCCAGCATGGAGTGGATTTGGAGAGGATGTTTCCACTAGTGGGAGAGTCTAGGACCAGTGGCCACATCCTCAGAATTAAAAGACATTCCTTTAGGAAGGAGATGAGCAGGAATTTCTTAAGTCAGAGGATGGCGAACTGTGGAATTCATTGCCACAGACAGTTGTGGAGGACAAGTCAATGGTCATTTTTCAGGAGGAGATTGATAGATTCTTGATTGATACGGGTGTCAGAGGTAAAGGGGAGAAGGCAGGAGAATGGGTTTGAGAGGGAAAGATAGGAGTCATAGAGTGATAAGGTGTGGAAACAGGCCCTTCAGCCCAGCGTGCCCCATCTGCACTAGTCCCACCTGCCCAAGTTTGATCCATATCCCTCCGAAATTGTCCTATCCATGTACCTGTCTAACTGTTTCTTAAATGTCGCGATAGTCCCTGCCTCAACTACCTCCTCTGGCAGCTTGTTCCATACACCTACCATCCTTTGTGTGAAAAACATACCCCACAGATTCCTATTAAATCTTTTGCCCTTCACCTTCAACCTATGTCCTCTGCTCCTCGATTCACTTACTCTGGGCAAAAGACTCAACCATATCCATTCAAATCATGATTTTATAAACCTCTATTAGATCATCCCTCATCCTCCTGTGCTCCATGAAATAGTCCCAGCCTACTCAACCTCGCCCTATAGCTCTGGCTCTCTAGTCCTGGCAACATCCTCCGGTAGGCGGCGCGGCTCTGGCCAGCAGCGGCCTCTGCAGCCTGTCCGCGTTTTTATTATTTTTGTCTGTGTTTTTATGTAGTGTTTGTTATTTTATGTTGGGGTGTGTGTGGGGGGGGGGGTGGAACTTTTTGAATCTCTCCCTGCACTGAGACCCGACCTTTTCTCGTCGGGTCTCAGTCGTCGTTGAGGCCGTAACGAGGAGCGGCCTCCAACAGGAAGAGACCGGGGACTCAGGTGTCGACTCACCTCACCGTCGCGGAGCTGGCCGAGTCCGGAGCGGTGGAGGAGCGCTGCTGCTGCTGGTGCTGTTGCTGCTGCTGCTGATGCTGTTGCTGCTGCTGCTGCCGGAGAGTCGGAGGCTCTCTACAGGTCTGTGGACGGCGGCACCGGGAGCCCACGGCTCCCTGGGGGGAGACCGCTTTTCGGGGCTTCTGCGGCGGCGACTTCTCCCGCCCGAGTTGCGGGGTCGAAGAGCTCCTGGAGCGGGGCCTGACACCGCTGCCCCGCGCGGCTGGAATGGCCGCGGACTCTGCGAGCGCACACCGGGGGCACCAACACCAAGACCCGGTGTGCGACCTCGCACCACCCGGCGTGGCTTTAATGGCCGCGGGACAATCGCCATCGCCAGCCGGGGGCTATGACTTTGACTCTGACATCGGGGGGGGGGAGAGTGCAGTGGAGAGATACGTTTATTTGGCCTCCATCACAGTTATGTGATGGATGTTTATGTTAAATGTAATTATGTTGTGTCTGGGGTTTATTTGTGTGTTATGTATGGCTGCAGAAACGGCATTTCGTTTGGACCTCCAGGGGTCCAAATGACAAATAAATTGATTCTGATTCTGATTCTGAAATCTTCACTGTACCCTTTCCAGTTTGATGACATCTTTCCTATAACATGGTGCCCAGAACTGAATACAATACTCTGAATGCGGCCTCACCAACTTCTTATGCAACTGCAACATGACCTCCCAACTTCTATACTAAGCCTGACCCGCTGAGTTACTCCAGCGCTCTGTGAAACGTCACGGAACAGGGCAAGATTAGCAAATTTGCTGATGATACAGATGTGAGTGGTTTTGCAAATAGTGCAGATGGTTGTGAATGATTGCAGCAGGATCTGGATCAATTAGCCAGGTGGGCAGAGGAATGGTTGATGGTTGCTTGGTTCCTTGAAGGTCGAGTCGCAGGTATATCAGGTGGTCAAAAAGTATTTTGGCACTTTGGCCTTCATCAGTCAGAGTATTGAGTATAGAAGTTGGGAGGTCATGTTGCAGTTGTATAAGACTTTGGTGAGACCGCATTTAGAATATTGTGTTCAGTTCTTGGCACCATGTTATAGGAAAGAAGTCAAACTGAAAGGCGAGGGCAGCGGGCCCCGCCGCAGCGGCGTCTCGTGTTGGTGTTACAGCTGCTCCCGCCCGGCAACGGGAGGAAGGTCTCCTGGTCGCCAGGCTGGCCGGTGGCGAGGTTCCGACGCCGCGGATGGAAACGCTGGAAACGCTGGACCCAGCGGGTGGCCTGGCAGACACCGTACCCCCCCCCCCCCCCACTACTTACCTGGAGTAGACGCAAGGCTTCGTGCTCAATAGTTGAACCACAAATGGCAGTCTGATCCCGCCCCGGGCCCACTGCGCACGCGCGGATAAACGGCACCATTTTGCATCGCTTCCCCAACTGCGCAGGCGCGGATGGGCACTTTTTGTTTCTCCACCAGCGGCCGCAATCAGAATTTCGGGCGATTTCCAACAATGTGGAAACCCTGATTGGGGATTTTTTCTTATTCTGGGGGGAAAAAGGGGGGTGCGGTCGCACCCAGCGCACCCCCCCTTCGGACGGCCATGGAAGTGACTATACAAATGAGGGTTGCATTTCCTGCAACCTATAAGATTGAAGGGTGACAATTAAAAATTTCAAACTATTATGGAGAACTGACAGAATGGATGGAAAGGTCATGTTCATAAGTTATAGTAGCAGAATTAGGCCATTCAGCCATCAAGTCTACTCCACCATCAATCATAGCTGATCTTTCTTCCCAACACCATTCTCCTGCTCTCTCCCCATACCCCCTGACTCCCGTACTAATCAATCTCCAACATAAATATCCATTGACTTGTCCTCCACAGCCTTCTGTCACAGCAAGGAATTCCATAGATTCACCACCCTTTGACTAAAGAAATTCCTCCTCTTCTCCTCTCTAAATGTATGTCCTTCAATTCTAATGCTATGGGCCTCGGGTCCTAGACCTTCCCACTAGTGAAAACATCCTCTCCACATCCACTCTATCCAGCGCTTTCCCTATTTGGTTAGTTTCAACCCCACCCCATCCATCTAAACTCCAACGAGTACAGGCCCAGTGCTGTGGTTTAAAACTGAATAAGGGGGGTGGGGTGTGAAATGTGATAGTCGAGGATGGAGTTAAAAGGAAAGGGTTTCTTAAATGTGTGAGCAGAGAGACAGAGGGGTGTAAAATGAGGGTAGAAGCAATAGGTAGCAAGGTGAAAAGTAAAAGTGGCAGGCAGACAAATCCAGGGCAAAAATCAAAAAGGGCCACTTTTCAACATAATTGTATAAGGGTTGTAAAAACAAGCCTGAAGGCTTTGTGTCTCAATGCAAGGAGCATTTGTAATAAGGTGGATGAGTTGAATGTGCAGATAACTATTAATGACTATGATATAGTTGGGATCACGGAGACATGGCTCCAGGGTGACCGAGGCTGGGAGCTGAACATCCAGGGATATTCAATATTCAGGAGGGATAGACAGAAAGGAAAAGGAGGTGGGGTAGCGTTGCTGGTTAGAGAAGAGATTAACGCAATAGAAAGGAAGGACATTAGCTTGGAGGATGTGGAATTGATATGGGCAGAGCTGCGAAACACTAAGGGGCAGAAAACGCCAGTGGGAGTTGTGTACAGGCCACCTAACAGTAGTAGTGGAGTTGGGGATGGCATAAAACAGGACATTAGAAATGCGTGTAACAAATGTAAAACAGTTATAATGGGTGACTTCAATCTACATATAGATTGGGTGAATCAAATTGGCAGGGATGCTGAGGAAGAGGATTTCTTGGAATATATGCGGGATAGTTTTCTAAACCAACATGTAGAGGAACCAACGAGAGAGCAGGCTATTCTAGACTGGGTATTGAGTAATGAGGAAGGGTTAGTTAGCAGTCTTGTTGTGCGTGGCCCCTTGGGCAAGAGCGACCATAATATGGTTGAATTCTTCATTAGGATGGAGAGTGACATAATTAATTCAGAAACAAGGGTTCTGAACTTAAAGAAAGGTAAGTTTGAGGGTATGAGACGTGAATTGGCCAAGATAGACTGGCAATTGATTCTTAAAAAGGTTGACGGTGGATATGCAATGGAAAGCATTTAAAGACTGCATGGATGAACTACAACGATTGTTTATCCCAGTTTGGGAAAAGAAGGAAAGGTAGTGCATACGTGGATAACAAGGGAAATCAGGGATAGTATCAAAACAAAAGATGAAGCATACAAATTAGCCCGAAAAAGCAGCATACCAGAGGACTGGGAGAAATCCAGAGTCCAGCAGAGGAAGACAAAGGGCTTAATTAGGAAAGGGAAAATATATTATGAAAAAAACTGGCAGGGAACATAAAAACTGACTGCAAACGTTTTTATAGATATGTGAAGAGAAAAAGATTAGTTAAAACAAATGTAGTTCCCTTGCAGTCAGAAACAGGTGAATTGATCATGGGGAACAAGGACATGGCAGACCAATTGAATAACTACTTTGGTTCTGTCTTCACTAAGGAAGACATATATAATCTGCCGAAAATAGCAGGGGACCGGGGGACAAATGAGATGGAGGAACTGAGTGAAATCCAAGTTAGCCGGGAAGTGGTGTTAGGAAAATTGAATGGATTAAATTAAATTCAATTAAATTCAATTCAATTCAATTCAATTCAATTCAACTTTAATGTCATCGCACAAATAAAAGTATGAGTACAACGAAATGCAGTTTTGCGTCAGTCCGTAGTAGTTGTGCATAAAGAAATTAAAAAAAAATAGAAAGAGAGAAGATACAGAATAATCAAAAAATACAGAATAATTAAACAATGGGGACGGAGGGACCGGAGAAATCTATCGGCGGGACTCCGAGTTCAGCAATGTGATTGTATTGTTGTAGAAGCTGTTCCTCATCCTAATAGTACGTGACCTGAGGCTCCATTAAAGGCCGATAAATCCCCAGGGCCAGATAGGCTGCATCCCAGAGTACTTAAGGAAGTAGCCCCAGAAAAAGTGGATGCATTAGTGATAATTTTTCAAAATTCTTTAGATTCTGGAGTAATTCCTGAGGATTGGAGGGTAGCTAATGTAACCCCACTTTTTAAAAAGGGAGAGAGAGAGAAAACAGGGAATTACAGGCCAGTTAGTCTAACATCGGTAGTGGGGAAACTGCTAGAGTCAGTTATTAAAGATGGGATAGCAGCACATTTGGAAAGTGGTGAAATCATTGGACAAAGTCAGCATGGATTTATGAAAGGTAAATCATGTCTGACAAATCTTTCGAGGATGTAACTAGTAAAGTGGATAAGGGAGAACCAGTGGATGTGTTATATCTGGACTTTCTGAAGGCTTTCGACAAGGTCCCACATAAGAGATTAGTATACAAACTTAAAGCACACGGTATTGGGGGTTCAGTATTGATGTGGATAGAGAACTGGCTGGCAGACAGGAAGCAAAGAGTAGGAGTAAACGGGTTATTTTCAGAATGGCAGGGAGTGATTAGTGAAGTACCGCAAGGCTCAGTGCTGGGACCCCAGCTATTTACAATATATATTAATGATCTGGATGAGGGAATTGAAGGCAATATCTCCAAGTTTGCGGATGACACTAAGCTGGGGGGCAGTGTTAGCTGTGAGGAGGATGCTAGGAGGCTGCAAGGTGACTTGGATAGGCTGGGTGAGTGGGCAAATGCATGGCAGATGCAGTATAATGTGGATAAAGTGTCGTTATCCGCTTTGGTGGCAAAAACAGGAAAGTAGACTATTATCTGAATGGTGGCCGATTAGGAAAAGGGGGGATACAACGAGACCTGGGTGTCATGGTACACCAGTCATTGAAAGCAGGCATGCAGGAGCAGCAGGCAGTGAAGAAAGCGAATGGTATGTTAGCATTCATAGCAAAAGGATTTGAGTATAGGAGCAGGGAGATTCTACTGCAGTTGTACAGGGTCTTGGTGAGACCACACCTGGAGTATTGCGTACAGTTTTGGTCTCCAAATCTGAGGAAAGACATTCTTGCCATAGAGGGAGTACAGAGGTGGTTCACCAGACTGATTCTTGGGATGTCAGGACTTTCATATGAAGAAAGACTGGATAGACTTGGCTTGTACTCGCTAGAATTTAGAAGATTGAGGGGGAATCTTATAGAAACTTGCAAAATTCTTAAGGGGTTGGACAGGCTAGATGCAGGAAGATGTTGGGGAAGTCCAGAACAAGGGGTCACAGTTTAAGGATAAGGGGGAAACCTTTTAGGACCGAGATGAGAAAAACATTTTTCACACAGAGAGTGGTGAATCTCTGGAATTCTCTGCCACAGAAGGTAGTTGAGGCCAGTTCATTGGCTATATTTAAGAGGGAGTTA